>NC_092339.1:118912000-119565000 GCF_046630445.1 Rutidosis leptorrhynchoides | reverse complement strand
AAGTCAATTTGACTCAATACGATCTTTTAAAATCTATACTATAGTTTGAATGATCATGGTAATCGAAAATAGTTTAACATTTCACATGGTTTCCCAATACTTGAATAATTAGACTATAGTTTTATAAAACTTTAAAATAAGATAAAACAGTCAATTTTGACAATAGTTCAACAAATCGAGACGTGCCTTATATAGAAATTCATTTACTCGATTAGTAATATATGAAAATCCAAATTATCAATCTTATAAACAAGTAGTTCAAATACCAATTGCAGATTCAAAAGCAATTTCAATTAATATTAATCATAATTCAGTTGTCCATATCTTTTAATTCGTTCATCGAAATTACGCGATCTCTAAATGAAAAGTTATTGATTTTTCGCCAGCTTTCCAAAAACATGCATATCATATACCTTTTATCAGTAATATATGTATTTAATTCGTGATTCATCATAAACTGTTTAACGAGGAAATTTAGCATACAAGCATGCATAAATATATATACTCGAGCACTAGACATGGATACACAATTAATATATAAAAGATAAGATATGAATGCTCACGTATCAATATTGTGATTCAATATTGTAGGAAAGTACGTAGACACAACGGAGATGATAAATACTAGTTTGACTCACGAGTAAAACCCTTGAACAATACCCAAAACCTCCTTAGTAATAACCCATAGTTTCCTTAGCTCTATCCCGCTTGAAAACTCATTTTGAAAGTGACACACTCATGACCTCGTCGTAGTATTTTAAGTGATATAATTAATAATAATAATAATAGTAAAAATAATAAAATAAATAATAATAATAATCATAATCATAATAATAATAATAATAATAATAATAACAACAACAATAATAATAATAATAATAATAATAATAATAATAATAATAATAATAATAATAATAATAATAATAATAATAATAATAATAATAATAATAATAATAATAATAATACAAAGAGTGTAATATGTATGTGTGTGAAAAACATTCGCAGAAAACTGAAGAATTTATAGTACATTTGCTGAAATTGAACCCCATGCGATCGCATGGGTTTTATGCTTATTTCTCATGCGATCGCATGGCCCCAAAATCCAGCTCACAATTTTTTTTTTTTGTTTTGTTTGTCGACATATTTAAATATAATATATATAATTTAAATAATTAATTATATATTATATTAAATTCATGTGCATAGTTGACTTGTAATTTTCGTTCCGATAACTCGTACGTTGTCACTCTACTTATGTCCCGGTTCCGGTTTCTCGAACGCATTTTTGTACTCTTAGAAAACTCGCAATTTACTTTTTGTGACTCGTACCTTTGTCAAAATATAGTCTTAAATTATCAATAAACTATATCATTCAAAGTGTATCTTAAACTTTCGAGTGTTTTGGTCATTTACTTTTATAAATAATTGTCTCGCTATTTGTTAATATATATATAATAACAAATTGTTTTATGACCAAGTTAATATATATTTTCAACATTCATAAACACGTTTTAAATATACGTCGCAAATTATTCATACAATTAATATTCCAACTTATCATATATATTCAAATAAATATTTAAACCAATAAGTTTAATGTACAGTATCAAACAATTAATACATTGTTACGTTTTCAAGTTATAGTATATATATATATATGTATCTATATACATATAATTGTTCGCGAATTGTCAAGAACAACCGAAAGGTATTTGAATATATGAAAGTAGTTCAAAAATTTTGAGATTCAGTTTTACAGACTTTGCTGGAAATGTTAATCATACAAAGATTAAGTTTAAATTTGGTCAGAAATTTCCGGGTCATCACATAAACAGCTCAAGGTATCCATTGTTTCAGCAAGTCAGTTTCACTGTTTCAGCCAAAAGAGTATTTATAAATCAGAATACACACTAGTTTCAGCAAAAAAGAGTGTTTATAAATCACAATTCACAATAAGTATTATATGAATGCAAAAATATGAAATAAAACTAGTAACTCCGTATCACCAAAACACTATAAATCAACACGTAAATGTCTGATTAATAACAAAATTCATAACAAACTAACAAAACGGAATTGAGGACAAATATACACCGTCGGTCGAGATCAAAAGCTGGTGGTAGAATAATTTTAGATGAAGGTGGATAGATAAATTTCTATCGTCTTCTCCAAACAATCATCAATTAAAATAAAATGCACCATTAGAAATTAGAATGAAGCTGAGATGAAACTTACATCGAAATCTTTAAAAGTGAAGATAGAGAGCAGGGAGGACGAATGACGATTAGATGAAGAAGATGAAGATTAGATCTAGGGTTTCATTTAACTGGAGCAGACGTGAGAGAGAGTGTGTAAAAAGATGTTTCAATTTTAGATCTAGGTTATGACTTATGACCTTATTTGAGTATGTCTGGGCTGTCTGGCTATATGTTTAATCACTTGGGCCACTAACCAAAGAAACCCAATGGGCAACTAAATGTCTAAAGTAACTAATAAAATAATAATCAGTATATTTAAATTCGGATATCGGATAATACGAATATCCGAAAAATTTGAAAGTTCGATCCGATATCCGAATCCGAAAATTTGGATATCCGATTTTCGGATATCCGAAAATCCGGATATCCGAATTTTCGGGTATTTTCGGATCGGGTTTTCGGATTATTCGGATTCGGATATTATGAACACCCCTAGAGATAAGGACTAAGGACTAACGAGTACATTTGATATGTAAAACAGCTATTTACTATGTATGTTAATCTTTTTTTTTTTTTTTAAGTACTAACAGTACTCCATTATTTATTTTATGATTTAAGTTCATTTAGTTAATAGTCCTTACTTAAAAGTGGCATTGAATAATTAGCTATTGTATAATTAGCTGAAAAACACCAAAGCGTGATTGGCTTAGGTAAACCTTTCAAACAAGAGATTGTTAGTTCAAATGTAAAAGTGGACATTCTATTTTTTTGTTTTTTTAAACAATTCATGTGAGGTGTGTGAGTTACCTTAAAAAAATTTAAAATAATCAACTAAAAAATCATGGACCATTCATAGGAGAGGAGCCACCTAATGCAAATGAAATCAAACTTATTGATGAAGGGAAGATAAAAGATATCTACGCCAAACTTATTTATCAAAATGCGGTATTGGTATTTTAACAATGAGAATTCTTTCCATCAATTTAAGGGTAGTAAAAAAAGGAGAAAGCGGTTATTCTTTACTATCGTAAAAAATCCCGATTACTCTCAATTATTTTCTTGCTTACTCCTTTTTAAGAAAGGCATGTTCAAATTTTTAAAATCCGTTTAATTAGTCGGTCAACGTTGACTAACGAGTTAAAATTGAATTTGTTAATTAAAGTCGGTTAAAGTCAAAATTTGTGCAACAATGTAACTTTTAATATGAATTTAAACTAGATTTTTATAGTTTTTAACAAAACGAACGATTTTTAGAGAATTATGTTAAATTTTATGTTTATGTTTTTATTATATATGTACACATATAATTTAAAAATATATTATTTAAATGTATAAAAAGTACAATCTGATTAATCCCCGATTAATTCCCAAATTGCTGATACTCCTTCTAAAATCCAACCGATTAATCCCCGAATAGCGAATTTTGTAACCTTGAAAAGAATTATGCTATGGTCGTGGAGATTTCTTGAGGTTCAGGAGACTAAGATGACTAGATTGCAACTTTTTCAGATTAAATCCTTGTGGGGGAATTATGCTTTTGATTACGCTTGTAGCATGTCTAGGGGCATGTCGGGTGGAATTCTCTCCATTTAAAATCCGCAAACTTCTTTGTTACAGAAAATATTTGGGGCGATGAAAACTTGGTTACCGTAAAAGGTAAATGGGTGATGTCGGATTTAGTGTTCTTTATGTTTACAGTATATAACTCCCAGGTTTTCTTTGACAAAATTCCATTATGGAATCAGATAAAGAACTTTATAGATAATGACTTAGGCGAATATGTGATTTTTGGTGACATGAAAGTGGTTGTTGATGAATCTGAAAGATATGGACCGATATTTAACAGAGATGAAGCATTTGTTTTTAACGAGTTCATTTCGGATACCGACTTAGAGGATTTGTTGCTTGGTGGATACGGTTTACGTGGATGAATAAGGCGCCCACCAAAAAAGTCGAATAGATAGATTCTTGATATCGTTTAATGTGGGGCAAGATTTCGAGGGTTTGAGGCTGATTGCACTTCGAAAGGATTGGTCGAATCACTTGCAATGTTGATTACGGTCCAACTACTTTTATATTATATAATTCTTGGTTACTTAAGCCTGGGTTTGATACTTTGATATAGGACTCGTGAGGTGCCTACTCTTCGGATGCTCATGTTATGTTACTCGATGATCTGAAGTCGCTTATACGTAAGGATCGGAATAAAGGCTCTAGTAGTGTGAATTCTATTCGAAACCAAGAGATGATGAAACAAATTAATAAGAATGCATTTAGAACTTTGGAGCAGACATTGATAATCGACGAGTACTGTCACACCAGTAGGATAAAATTTTAGAGGCGGAGGATTTGAACACTTTACAAAAATCAAGGGTCGACGAGAATTCTAAGATTTTCATGGGTTGATCAAACAAAATCGGACGACACAACCGATTAGGGGTATCGCAATTGATGGTGCCTTTTGAAAGTGGTGGATTAAGGATCGGTATCTTCAAAATGGGTAGAAGTGGTCTGATGCATTCACGGGTTTACTACATGTCTCGATGGGAACAAATTAAAAGGATTTAACATATGGTGCAATATTATCTCCACGCTTTTAAGAGTTGTACATGATGTTATATTGCCACAGCATGCCCTTCTTCTGAAAATTGGGAATGGCCGAGCGAGTTTCTTTTATGGAAGGATAATTGGCTTGGTAGCGGATGTTTAAATAATCTTTATAATTGCCTTTTTATCTAAAAGTTAACATGAATTGTACACTTGCTGGTCGTTTTTCAAATGGACACTTTACAAAAATCAAGAGTCGACGAGAATTCTAAGATTTTCATGGGTTGATAAAAAAAATCAGACGACACAACCGATTAGGGGTATCGCAATTGATGGTGCCTTTTGAAAGTGGTGGATCAAGGATTGGTATCTTCAAAATGGGTAGAAGTGGTCTAATGCATTCACGGGTTTACTACATGTCTCGATGGGAACAAATTAAAAGGATTTATCATATGGTGCAATATTATCTCTGATTTCATGCGAGGTGTACATGAAATACTATATATTTTTGATACGAAAAGCGTTACAAATTACACAAGTTTTAATTATTTATTTACAGATGGGATATACCTAAACCTTGCTACAACACTATAGGCAGTGTACCTAATCGTAGAGTAGTATAGTTTTAAGTAAGTCCGGTTCGTTCCACAGGGAGCTGGCTTATTTCACACTATATTTTAATTAACTATATTTGTACAAAATATATATAATTGTAATTATATATAATAATATATAAAAAGGGGGGTTTACCGTTTAATGACCGGTTTGTCGATTTTTAAAACTTTAGTCGCAGTTAAAACCTAATGTAAAATATTAAATAAATAAAAAACTTAATTTAAAGCGTAAAGTAAATAACGATAATGAAATTGCTATAATTAAAAGTGCAATTAAATACAATGACAATAAATAAAAGTGCAATAATTAGAAGTGCAATTAAATATGAAAATAAAGGAATTATGCTTATTTAAACTTCCGTAATCATGATGTTTGACGTGTTGATTTTAGTTTATTGCCCATGGGTTAATTGTTCTTTGTCCTGGATTATTTAATATGTCCGTCTGGTTTTTGTCCACAACAGTCCATCAGTCATAAATATAAAGTGCGAGTGTCCTCGTCAAATTATCCTTATACCCGAAGTCAAATATTTCAACTAATTGGGGACTTAAACTGTAACAAGGTCTTAATACTTTGTTTAATAATTACACCATGATATCGACTGCGTGTAACCCAAGGTTTTAATACTTTGTTATCAATTATGCCAAGTGTCCTTGTACATAATTTCACCCCTGTTTTAATAATTCCATAGACTATTAATCTATTCTCGTGTCCGGTTAAATGAACGATTATTCGTACATATAAATATCCCGCCCATCGTGTCCGATTGAGTGTATATGGTTATTTATAGGTACGTCCAATTGTAAATCTTTATATTAAAATTAACAAACTATCATTTAGTTAAAAAAATATAAAGCCCATTTATAGCTCATAGTCTAATTTCCACAAGTGTCGTTCTTTTGTCCAAACCCCAATTATGGTACAAAGTCCAATTACCCAATTTTAATATTTTTAGCCCAACATCATGATTACTTCAATTTAAATAAGCATAATAATAACTTAGCTACGAGACATTAATTTAAAAAGGAGAACATAGCTTACATTGATTATTTATCGCGTAGTGTTACACGGACAGAGCTCCTACTTTAAAACCCGTAAAATAACCTTTGCATAACCCAAATCTAATCTAATATAAAACTACACTATACTATATAATATATATATTTATATTTTTTATTATTACCGAGGAGTATTATTATTATTATTATTATTTTTTGTGTTGAACTCGGCAGCAAGCTATTACCGGAATAACCCTTCACCGGTGTTTGCAAAATATTTTTGTGGGTTTTGTGGGTTTCAGATTTGAAAATTTTAGCTCAACACTTGCGGTTTTGTGTTACCCACTTGCTAACCTTGTATTTAGGAAAGCAACACGTCCAGTTTACTTGTCCCGTATATTACCTTTCGGCAAACTGCCGTCCGGTTGTAAAGAAAAGCGATGAACAAGCAACTGTTAAGGCAATGTCTAATGACATGCATTTGATTATGGTCCAAAAACGTGTCGGATGCTATTACTATCCTTTGTAGGAGCAATAGTAAAGATCATCCTATGATTTTTCGGTCTGGCACAAGGTCCTGTCTTCGACCATGCTATGCAACCACCGTTCTTACGGTTGACACCCGATTTGGTTCAGATGACCTAACGAATTCCAGGTGAATTCCTAGGATTTTACGTTCAATGGTAATGAACGCATTGAAAATAGGTTTTCAGAAAACAAATCGGTTTTAATTTTGATCAAAATATTTTCTCGTTCAAGATCGAGTTTAGATATCATTGAATTCCATGAGTTCGTAATTCTCAATCTTTAAGGTCAATCTCAAGGATTGAGTAATATCAGGCTTAAATGCTGATTTTTAATCTTTAAAGGAGATTATCCTTTCTGGGGGTCTGATTCATTAGTCTTATCAAGCTAATTTGCACGGCGTCCTCCCCATTTTACAAGACAGATCCTCTCATGGTTAGGATAAGTCTGACCACTTGGCGACCCTGTTTGATGCTGAGGTCCGTGGATTTCCTGCTGATTTTAGTGATGACTTTTCTAGATTTTTCGTCAACCTACAGCTGGTCTGGACGACAACTTCTTGACCTAAATCAAGAAGCGCGTGTCTTTTTAGGAAGACTTTACTTTCTTTTAATGATGGAATTGATTCATCGTGTAGATCCATCTCTCTTTCAAATATATTACAGTAAACCGGGTAAAACAGTTAATTTAGTCCAAAACAAAAGCACCTGCAATAAACTTTACAGAAACATGTGATAGATAGTTTTTAATTGAATAACTTGGTACATTCTCCCCACACTTGGCTTTTTTCATGCGTTTTTTATATCTTAATAAATAAATTCAAGCGTTTTAGTTGTTTCTCAATTTATGTCCTTTTCGAGGTAACGATAATTTCGGAATTAACACCTAGTTTTATCGTTCATAAATATATATAAACATGATTTTGAATTCATTTAGTTGGAAATTTTTAAAATTTTCACAAAATTTAGAAAATAAGCTAAGTATAAACCCGAGAGAATTTATAACCCTTCCCCACACTTGAGGTCATGCAATGCCCTCATTTGCATGAAATCAGACTCTAATTATAAATTCATGAGGGTGATTAGTGTAGAAAAGTGATTGAAAATACCCAGTTTGTAATTACAAAGCTCGTCGAATGATAGATGGCGCGCCTCATCATTCATTCCTTCTTGTTTTATCACACATGTTTTTCTTCAAAAACGGTTGCTTTTCTGAACTGTTATCTAATATTTGAAAATACGTCTTTTACCCTAACTCATCATGCATTTTTATTAACGAGTTATGCACTAACCCGAACCCCTAATTTAACGTTAAGTGGGGTTAGACTTCCCCACACTTAGCTGACGACATGTGAAGTCGGTAGAATAAGTTCCACGAATTAAAATAGTGAGCCAGTTATTTATATCTCGGGTGGTGTATGATATATCAATGGGTTTAAAGTTTAGACTCACCCGATCGTCACTACTTAATTCTTTTTTAAGTGTAGCTTTTAGTAAATGGATATGTCTCTTTTCTGGTTCTGGGTCAAATGGATGGATATACACTGACATACATATAATAGGGTGGACAATTCCTAACATTTCCTTCTTTTTATTCTCGGGATCAAAGTTTTCACCTCTATTACCCAATTGGGTGAAATCCGAGGTGTCATTATCTATTACAGCTCGTAGTTCATCTTCGGTAGATGACTCGTCTATTGAGAATATTGGGTTGGAAGGTTGTGGCTGGATTGAAGCAAATTCTTCTTCATTAACGGTCTTTATCGGTTCCTCCACTTTGGTCTCGGGGGTAAAATTTTCAACGTTATTGTTTTCCCAAGAGTACCAATTTGTCACCATTACTTCTTCTTCATCCATTGATGGATCGATGATTTCGTCGGTTGAGGCTAATGTGTCGATATGTTGTGAAATTGGTAAAGCTGAATAAAAAGTATCATCGGGATAATTGGTGATTTGGGAGCTCTCGAATTCATCAAAATTCGATGATATGAAATTTTCTTGCACAATACTCCTCAGATCAACAGGTGTGTAATCTGATAGGGTTTCAGCTTGCCGATTTACAAACTCTCTCATTTGTTCATTTTGAGCATCGAGTTCTTCGAGTTTGATTTTCATATTGTCTAAAAGATTTTCAAACACATAATGTTCCTCATCTTCTGGTTGTTGAGTTTGGATATATTCTTGTGAATAATCCCAATTTGAATTGTATTCTTCATAATTATTCCATTCAGGTTCCATGGGTGCGTAATTTTCCATAGGAACATAATAATAACATTCCCATGTTGAATAATAATCTCCACAGATTTCACAACCAGTTATTGTTTCGTCATTCGTGATCCAAGATTGACCGAACGAATTGTCATCAACACCCGTTTGAGAGTATTGATTAAATTGATTTCGGATGTCATAAAGAGTTTCCAAAATATTCTCGAGATTTTCCATAATGCGCTTATTACTAAATTTTAGCTACAATGTGGTGCATTTACTTAATTATCCTATTAGTTATAAAAATAAAAATTATATAAGTTATCAAATTAATAGACTTTTCTGCTTTTGCCCACGTTTCGAATAGCCAATAGATGCAGCAGGGAGCCAGAACCCTTTAAATCGGAAGCTCACAACTCAGTCACTAACAAATCCAACTATTACTACGAAGCATAAAATTTGGATGCCTATCAATTTAACCGCTTAAAATAATTTTTCGTTTGGAATTATTAGAGAAGAAGTAGAGAAAATTTCTAAGTCCTAAAAACTAGCGTGTCGAGAAATAAGAAAGAAAAAGAGTGCGCGTCGAAAAACGTCGAAAAATAAAAATGAGAAAGAAAAACGTCGAAACTTAAAAGTCTAAAAACTATATCTAAAAAGTTGCGCCTAAAGGTATTAAAGCTTAAAGGAATTATATATCCAAAACGGCAATAACTTAATTAGGCACTAAAATCTAAAAACTGCGTTGCAAAATTCTAAATCGCCTAAATTTTAATCTAAAGAAAAAGCACTTAAGGGCTTTTACGGCAAAGCCTAAAAATCTAGAAATATAAAATAACTACGGCAAGAACTAAGTTTAAAACTAATTACGAATGAAAAATATACAAATTTCGATTAAACGATTAAAAAAAACAAAAAGTAAAAATAAAACTTAAGGTTACAGTTTTTATAAAAATATTATTTTTATATTATTTATTAAAAAGTATTAAATTATATAATTAAAAATAATAATAAAACTTAATATTACAAATTAATTAAAAACTAAAACTAAATAATATTATATATAAAACCTAATTAGGTTTAATAATAATAATAATAATTAATTAAAACCTAAATCGTATTAATTGCTTGACCAGGCTCGTGTCAGACGGCTCCGCGAGTGCGGTGCCACGTGCCAGGCGAACTCCGCGAGTCGCGGAGGGTGAAAATTCAAATGAGGTGCTGGTTTCATTCGACAGGTTCTGAAATTTTTTTTTTAATTTTATATTGTTTTTCTAAAAATTATATAGAAAAATATTTACACAAATATATATTAAAAATAAAAAATATAGCGTTTCGCCGATTCCCCGGCAGTGAAGCCAAAAATACTTGATGTCGTGCGAGGTGTACGTGAAATACTATATATTTTTGATACGAAAAGCGTTACAAATTATACAAGTTTTAATTATTTATTTACAGATGGGATATACCTAAACCTTGCTACAACACTATAGGCAGTGTACCTAATCGCAGAGTAGTATAGTTTTTAGTAAGTCCGGTTCGTTCCACAGGGAGCTGGCTTATTTCACACTATATTTTAATTAACTATATTTGTACAAAATATATATAATTATAATTATATATAATAATATATAAAAAGGGGGGTTTACCGTTTAATGACCGGTTTGTCGATTTTTAAAACTTTAGTCGCAGTTAAAACCTAATGTAAAATATTAAAAAAATAAAAGACTTAATTTAAAGCGTAAAGTAAATAACGATAATGAAATTGCTATAATTAAAAGTGCAATTAAATACAATGACAATAAATAAAAGTGCAATAATTAGAAGTGCAATTAAATATGAAAATAAAGGAATTATGCTTATTTAAACTTCCGTAATCATGATGTTTGACGTGTTGATTTTAGTTTATTGCCCATGGGTTAATTGTTCTTTGTCCTGAATTATTTAATATGTCCGTCTGGTTTTTGTCCACAACAGTCCATCAGTCATAAATATAAAGTGCGAGTGTCCTCGTCAAATTATCCTTATACCCGAAGTCAAATATTCCAACTAATTGGGGACTTAAACTGTAACAAGGTCTTAATACTTTGTTTAATAATTACACCAGGATATCGACTGCGTGTAACCCAAGGTTTTAATACTTTGTTATCAATTATGCCAAGTGTCCTTGTACATAATTTCACCCCTGTTTTAATAATTCCATAGACTATTAATCCATTCCCGTATCCGGTTAAATGAACGATTATTCGTACATATAAATATCCCGCCCATCGTGTCCGATTGAGTGTATATGGTTATTTATAGGTACGTCCAATTGTAAATCTTTATATTAAAATTAACAAACTATCATTTAGTTAAACAAATATAAAGCCCATTAATAGCTCATAGTCTAATTTCCACAAGTGTCGTTCTTTTGTGCAAACCCCAATTATGGTACAAAGCCCAATTACCCAATTTTAATATTTTTAGCCCAACATCATGATTACTTTGATTTAAATAAGCATAATAATAACTTAGCTACGAGACATTAATTTAAAAAGGAGAACATAGCTTACATTGATTATTTATCGCGTAGTGTTACACGGACAGAGCTCCGACTTTAAAACCCGTAAAATAACCTTTGCATAACCCAAAACTAATCTAATATAAAACTACACTACACTATACTATATATATATTTATATTTATTATTATTACAGAGGAGTATTATTATTATTATTATTTTTGGTGTTGAACTCAGCAGCAAGCTCGTGCCTTTTATAGGAAATTTTGATCCTGGTGTGCTCCGCGATCGTGGAGGTTTAAGCCTTCACAGCTCCGCGAGTGCGGAGGTCAGGAAATTTTGTCGACGTTTTATTTAAATATATATAATATATAAATAATTTATATAATTATTTAAATATTATATTATATTTTTGTGCATAGTTGACTCATAATTTTTAGTCCGTTGCGTCGGGCGTTGATAGTTGGCTCAGGTCCCTCTTCCGGATTTTCGAACGTCCTTTCGTATAATTTAATATCTTGTACTTTAAGTTGCGCAACTTGTACTTTTGTCATTTTTAGACGTTTCTCATCAATAAATTGAACCACTTGGATTGTATCTTGTACATTTGAGCTTTTTGGTCATTTGCGTCTTCAAATCGTCATTTTCGCCTTTTGTCTTCGCACTTATTTAATATAAACGATTACAACATAAAATAGGACAATTACAACTAAATAATTTACATATTGAGAGGATATTGCTACTATATATATGTTCATTTGGAGCACTATCAATCTCCACGCTTTTAAGAGTTGTACATGATGTTATATTGCCACCGCATGCCCTTCTTCTGAAAATTGGGAATGGCCGAGCGAGTTTCTTTTATGGAAGGATAATTGGCTTGGTAGCTGATGTTTAAATAATCTTTATAATCGCCTTTTTATCTAAAAGTTAACATGGATTGTACAGTTGCTGATCATTTTTCAAATGACGGATGAGTTTGGGAGTGAAAGCGCTCTATCAAAGGTTCTAGGAATGTCGATTACCTCATGTCCGTGTTACTCGATATTGGACATATACAGTTGGCCAGTCAAGATGACTTGTGGCATTGGGAAACTTTTGATGATGGTTGCTTATAGTTTGTTCCACTCGGCTCCATAATGATAGGGTTACTCTTGTTGTTACCGATCCATATACAAGATGGTTAAAGTGGATTACCCGGAAGGTTAATGTATTTGTATGGAGGTTGACTCGAAATTGTCTTCCTACGTGACTTAACTTATCGACTCGTAGGTTAGAGATTGAGGATATATGTTGATCGATTTTTGATTGTCATGAGGAATTTTTGGATCATATTTTGTTGTTGTTCTCGTTTCTCTTCGACTCGTGGTAGAAGTTGTGGACTTGGTTTGATATATAGCTCCAGAATTTTAACTCATGGTTCAAATGGATTCATTGTTGGGATTCATGGAAAACTCGGTCCACGACGAAAGACATACTGTATTCCATCGTGGCTACAATGCTTTGGTATTTATGGAGACATCAGAACACAGTTTTGTACAATACTAAGTCACTAAAGAAGATTATATTATTTGATTATATATGTAATACGTCTTTTAATTGGATTCGTAGTAGAAGCTAGTTAGATGTGAGGTGGAATGATTGGCTTATCAAGCCTTTGTAATCGCTAGGTGTTTTAATCATTGTATTCGTTGACATTCTAGCCTTTCTAGTTACTCGTTAGGGGGTTAAGTTCATTAAATTTCGATGTTTAAAAAAATATATACGTTTAAGTCACATATGTATTATGTATAAGAAATGAAAAGAATGGAAATGTTCTCTTCAAAATATTTTTAATACAACCATACAAGTTTTTGTTGGTCCTTAATTAACAACAAGAGTATTGTAGAGGGGGTGAATACAATTCTTTTTAATTAACTTAAATAATATTGCAGTTAAGTATTCAAACAGATAATTTAAATGAGTCAAGGGTAATTTTCAACGATTATTCTTTATTGATAGGAATCACAAAGAATCACAACTGTTCTTAGGCGGAATAAACAGTTGGTTGATTACAGATTACTCCTAAGTATAGCTAGAGAAGATAACCTAAAGCTATTACACGTTTTGACTCTATTTAAATGAACCTACACCACTAAATATTACAATAGTGGATACTTCTATTTGTAGTAATCCTTTTGTCCATGTAATTGATCTATTGTCCATTGTTACATACGACGTTTGTACTTGTGGGGACAACTACATCAGAGAGCGTGCTCTCTTCTTTCCCCTTTGATAGCTATTTGCAGGAACACCCCAATTCAGTTAGGCACCACTATTTGAATAAACAAATAGAATGTTGGGTTCTCTAGGCTTTGACAAAGTATTACAAATGTCTGCACATGCATTAAACTTATGCATTCCCACGTGGTCTTGTAAGATCACTTGTCAGCCGCCGACACGTGTCCTTTTCTGTTCAACTTTGTCTTAGAATTCTGTTGAATAGTACAATTGATATAGACCACTCAGGAAACTACTATGCTTGTAATGGAGCATAGTTGTTTAAGTGTTGTATGTTGCTACCATCTATACTGGTTCTTCTTTACTGGTTCATTTGATCTCCATAATTTGCTGGGCACTCATCCTGTGCTAAAAGAAGAATACTGTCTGCCTTGTGCTGGTAGACCAGGCAGCATACTATAACACTCGACACAACAACAAATGATGTCTATACATAAATAAACCTATGCTGGCTACACATAACATTTTAGTGTACATAATTGCTGTTTTGTCATAATTAAATCCTTAATTATTTTGGGGACTCAACAGTTTTTGAATTTAGCATTACAAACCCATTGAATTATCAAAGTTTGTATGAAATTGGCATTATTGACCCCTCAACTTATCAAACTTTATTTTCTACTTCAAACTTGTCAACTTTGCTTATAATATTTGGTTTCTTAAATCTTTAATTCTAGAATTAGACATTGTTTCATACAGTTATTAACCTTATCATTTACACCCACACGCACTTAAAAAATTTGTGATTATACTTTTGAAGTTTTGTACAATGCCAACCATGACAAGGACTTATACTGGATGAAAATTCAACGAATCCACTCGTTTTATAGTGAAGATAGATATAGATGATTTATGAACAGTGGACATGAAAATAGATGTAGATGATTAGTGGATCGCATATGGATAAAAATTTACTTTAACTTGTGGGCAAAGCCAGTGCGTTGCACGGCTTGTCCCAAATTTCAATATTTTATAATTCATGTTTAACATGATGTTGGTTCCATTCTGCAGGTGTCTAAGTATGATTTTTTGCATACGTGCTTGCGAAAAATTGTACATGTAAGTCTCGTGTTATAGCGCATGATGTAATTATATACATTTGATCATATGCTTGTTACATATGTATATATGTATCATTTGTTTATCGGGTAGTGATATTTCTAACATTGAAAATGATAGATCCACCACATTTGTGCAATTACTGTTTGTACATTATAAGTATTCAATGCACAAACATGATGGATCTATCATTTTTAGTGTTAGATATATCAATCCCCTTCCCATTTGTTATAATAATATCCCCATTCAAAACATATATTTCAAATGATTTAATAGGGCAAATGAAACTAAAACAATTAAATTTGAGCAAAAAATGGCACATTAGTGTCCACTATCTATACAATATCAAGTTAACAACAAAACTATCGACTATAATTCATACCTCGACTTTTGATCATCACCTTATAAGCTTATATCCAAAATTAAATAATAAACTGTAACACCCTCAGACTGGGCCTAGCTGGAATTGACTATTTTGTCCCTATGTGTTATTATATGTTATTTTAATAATTACGGGTTTATAATTATGTAATTATATAGTTGAGAGCAGTTCGTGACAAGGGTCATGGAACAGATTTGTTTATTTAAATTTACCTCGTTTGGATCACTTAATGAGGTGTTTCGTATTTCAGATAACTGGTAAATACCCGTGCGAGGCACGAAAGAAGTTTCTTCCCATTGAAGAAACCTGACCATGTATATATCTGTATTTTTTATTTCATTTTCTTTTTGGTAAACACACACACTCGCTCATAAACACACCCTTGATCCTTTGATTCTCGTTTTTGTGTTCAATTGAGTTGTGAAATAAGTTTCTAGTGATTTCAGTGGGTCAAACAAGGTAATTACATGTCGATTTCATAGCTTAATTTGTGTAAAAAAGGGGATTTTTGTTATGTTTTGTATCAAATGGGGTTATGGCCAAATCTTGATCTAAAAGTGTTGTTGGTGTCAAATTGATGTTAGTAAACGTTTGAATATGAGTTATATATGCTTTCAAGTGATTTATAGTGTCAAAATAGTGCAAAAACGAGATTTGGGGCTCAAAATGACGAAAACAGCGACCTGGTACTAATGAACAGCTCCAGTACGGCTGCAGGATGCATTCGTATGGTTACAGGGTGTATCCGGACCATTTTGGGTGCAACCGGGCGGCTGCAGGTGCTCCAGCGCGGTTGCAGTCTGTCAGCTTTTTGGAAAACTTGTTTTGGCCGTAACTTTCAAACCGTAACTCCGTTTTTGATGAATCAAATATCGTTGAAAATGTAATGAAGTTTAATTTTTAATGGTAAGGTTTTAAAGTAATAAATCAGATTTAATTTAGGGTCAAAAAGACACGATAGCTTGTATGCTTCGTTTTACACGCGTATTAGGGCTGTTTTCGCATGGACACTTATGTAGCCTTGTAAAATAATGAATGTAGAGTTATATGATGTGATTTATAGTATGAATTGATGATTATAATTGAGTGGAAAAGTATACTAACTCGGTATATGATGTTCTCAGGTGATAAAGGAATGGAAGAGACTCAGTAACATTAGACCACTAAGTTCTTGCTGGTAATCGGTGAGTGGGACTATCCTTATGGATATTGGTATTTAGTAACAAGGGTAGTTACTACCCACGGTTATGCTATTAAAGATTATGATAATCTATATATGCATGTTGATTACTGTTGTAATTCTAAGTAGTAGGTGATACTACTGTAATCAGGTTGCCCGATTAGATTGAATCTATAGCATGCCTGATTAAGGTGCCCTGTGTTTATTAGTAATGTGACCTACCATGAGGTTGTAGGTAATTTATGTGCACAAGTGAGAACTGTCCGTGTATAGAAGGGACAGAAGAGGTCAACCGTGTATAGAAGGGTTGGGCTCAGTGGTTATTGTAAAGGCAGTATATTGCAATCGACGTATGTAAACGTCAGGAGAGGTATACTGCGTGACCATAACAAGGGCTATCAGTACAGCTCTAGCTTGATCAGATAGTAGTTGTAGACCTGGCAGGGTCAACGATCCTCTTGTATTTATAGCCGTTAGTGCTATGTATAGCCGTTAGCGCTATGAGAGTGAATAGTTGTGTAGAGCTATTGATACTTAGTGAATAGCTATGTAAAGCTATTGATACCCTTATTGTATAGCTATGTAAGGCTATTTTAGTGTAGTGCCTTTGGTGCCTGTAGCGAATAGCTTGTTGATGCTATTGCTGCTTTGTTAGTTAAATTACTTCCTAGCTCTGTATGTTACAGATGTGTAATGTTATATTATATGATAGCTGTGTAATGCTATGTCCACATGACCATGACCAGATGCATGATCCCTAAAGGCTACGCTTGGTACTTGATAGTAATATCTGTTGGGATATCTCATTCACTTAGCATTATGCTAATCCCCCACATTTTCTCCCCTGCAGGTTATATTATTTTGCATGCTAGGGACGGGAGAAGATAGTCTTACTTGGGTTATGTTTGACACACTGAAGAACTCTGATGTTTAATATAACTATGTATAACTATTTTGAAAAGTAACACCAGTTGCATTGTAATATGTAAATTTTATATACTTTAAATACTTCCGCTGTGAATTAAAAAAAAGAGTACGGTGTTACAAGTTGATATCAGAGCATAGGTTTGGCAACATGTACACGTGAGTGTCATGTTCCCAAACCATGAGTTGTGTCAAACATACAAGTGGGGAAAGGGAAAAGTGAATGTATGTGGTATACGTGTTAGTTGCTAGGTACTAACCGATTATCCACTAAGCTTTTGTGAGATGTTGTGATAAGATAGGTGTGGATGATCAAACTCGAGATTTCGATACCTCCTTGATCCCTATAATAATGAGAGCATCCTAAGAGGAGCATAGTGCAGAAGATGACTTACGAAAGTATAATTTTCAGTTACATAGTCAGTTGAAAGAAATGAGGAACAGAATACAGGAACTAGAGCAACAACAGTCACAACCAGTTGATACCACTATTGCTCCAACTATAACTATTTCATCGGCACCGCCGGGTTTTCCAATCCCACAATATTCGTCTTTGCCTGTTAGAGATGCACTACATCAACCACAACCACAATTCCAAATTTTACCTCAGTTCAATCATTTACATTCCGACCAAATAATGTATCCATATCAGATGTTTCAGCAATCCATAATAGAAACCAAGAAGAAGTGTACCTATAAACAGTTCTTAAATTTTAATCCCCCCTACGTATTCGGGCAGTGCTAACCCGAATGACACATTAAATTGGTTGAGAGGAGCGGACCGGGCATTTGAAGCGTGTCAATGTGAACCGGAACTCAGAGAACTCAGAGTTACGTTTGCTTGTCGATTATTGAAGGATAAAGCTATGGTGTGGTGGGATTCTGTCATTACCCATGTAACAAAGGAACAATTTGGTCAAATCACTTGGGAGCAGTTTTATGAAAAAGTATGTGAACAGTATTGTACCCCGTATGAGATTGGTAAGTTAAGAAGAGATTTTTTGGAGTTAAAGATGACCGAGCAGATGTCTGTAGTCGATGCAATTGAACAGTATACTGATAAAATAAGATTTTCGCATCAATGGGTTCCTGATGAACAATCCAAAATTGATCATTTTGTGGAGATGTTATTGCCGGAGTACAGAACCATGGCAAGATTTGCCACCACTTTGTCTCAAGCCTTTGTTATGGCAAAATGGTTGAGGATGATATGAAAGCTCGAGTAACCGTAGAAAGGAAAATGTAAGCCTTCATCAGTAAAGTCAAACCATAAGTCGATATAGTTCCAAGTCAAAGAAATTTTTTTGGAATAAGATGAAAAGGAAACAGACTCGGGGTGTATCTAAGTCGAAATCAAAAATGTGGTGTGTTCATTGTAGAGTAACGCATGTTGGACAGTGTTCTGAAAGGACCTGTCAATGTTACCGTTGTGGTTTGATAGGATACGACGTTCAGTCTTGTTCGTATAAAGATAATGTGTGTTGGAATTGTCAAAGTGAAGGTCATCGATCTGATCAATGTCCATCCGCGAGAAAACTATATTCTGAGGCAAGGTTAACATCAATCGGGGGTTCGACAGCAGGATCATCAGGTTCAGTGACAGGGCAGAAGAGGAGGAAATCCTCTTGAATCTAAAAGGTATGTTCTTAATAAATTTTATATTTATTATAGTATCGTTGATTGTTGTCAAACACCTGATGTGTCTATAGTCTGCTTTGACTGACTGTGATTGTTGAGATATAATTGCATCTTTCCTAATGAGGAAGAGGTAGCTGGTGATGCCACAGTTTCAGTTATTTTTACTGTGTTTAGAGTTGTTAAAGATATTATTGGGATCTTATTCCCTTCGATTATTTGCCACGTTTCTTGTGACTACCTTGCTTCCGTTGATACTTGTTAAGTGTGATACATATGACTTAATTGTTATGCATATAGCTTGTCTTGATATATATATATATATATATATATATATATATATATATATATATATATATATATATATATATATATATATATATATATATATATATATATACATATATATGTATATATACATATATATGTATATATACATATATATGTATATATATGTACATGAAATGTATTCTCTTTCCTTTGATGGACTAGATACACGTAGTGGTCTGTAGGGATTGGGATTGGGTAGTAACTTAGAAAAGCCTTGATCCTTGACCAAAATATGATTTATTTCGAGTTGTGTGTTATATAAAATTTTTAGCTATTATCACGTATATGCCTTTAACTTCTGTAATATGATGAAGTTGCATATTGATTCGTTGTTTGAACTTTTAAACTAGAATTGATGTAATGGTTCTAGTTACATCAACTGTGTTTAGAGCTGTTATTGATATTACTGTGATAATGATCCCTTTGATAGTTGTCATGACCTCTCTGGATTGTAGACTGCCATGCTCTCGGAGATTTGGCAAATGTGATGCATGATATGGATTTGCCATACTTTTTGTGACTTGTTAATTATCGCGTGAAGCTTGTCTATTATATTTGACTTGTTATAGTGATATGCATGATTTGATAAGACTGCATAGGGCTTATGTGAATTGTGTTCCCCGTCCTTGAACTGACGGGACACATATATTGGCATCATAAGAATTGGAATAGAGTAGTATTTCCATTGTTTAGTGATAATGGACTCGAACCCAGTATGCAATTGCTATGCGTATGTGAATTGCATATTATATATGATGCTAGTCCTACTGTATTACTATACTTGATGGGATTAATTGCATAAAATCTGTAGTGAAGCCTTAAGGAATTATTTTCCTTCCTTGAACTCGTCTGAGTTTGTGGTGACCCTTAAAAAGTAAATGTGGGTAGTGTCCCCTGTGTTGTCTCTTAGAAAATGGGGAAACGCTTGACCAGAGTGGGGATTGATACCGGGTATGTTGATAATGTTAAAAACGAACATATATTTCATAGCATTATTCCTCAAGAAAGACAAGCTTTTAGTTGCAATTGTTCTATTTACAAGTGATATTCGTTTAAATAATAAAAGGTGAAGACAAAAGGCAGATTCGACGAATTGAAGACGCAAACGACCAAAAAGCTCAAAAGTACAAAAGACAATCAAAGAGGTTCCAATTATTGATAAGAAACGTCTCGAAATTACAAGAGTACAAGATTCAAAACGCAAAGTACAAGATATTAAATTGTACGCAAGGACGTTTGAAAATCCGGAACCGGGACCAGAGTCAACTCTCAACGCTCGACGCAACGGACTAAAAATTACAAGTCAACTATGCACATAAATATAATATAATATTTAAATAATTACTAAAATTATTTATATATTATATTTATTTATATAATCCGTCGACAAACAAAGAGCCAAAACTGGGTGAGCTGGAATTACAAACTCCGCGACTTGCGGAGTTTGAAGGCAAAAAATTACGCAACTCGCGGAGCCCCAATTTCAAAAATTGCCTATAAAAGCAAACGCAGTTTGATCGATCAATATATCCATAATCTATCTCTCTCTCAATATATACGTAATATATATATATTTATATTTTAATTTTAATTTTAATTTCTAATAATAAGGGTATGTTAGCGAATGTTGTAAGGGTGTAAGTCGAAATTCTGTCCGTGTAACGCTACGCTATTTTAAATCATTGTAAGTTATGTTCAACCTTTTTAATTTAATGTCTCGTAGCTAAGTTATTATTATGCTTATTTAAAACGAAGTAATCATGATGTTGGGCTAATTACTAAAATTGGATAATTGGGCTTTGTACCATAAATGGGGTTTGGACAAAAGAACGACACTTGTGGAAATTAGACTATGGGCTATTAATGGGCTTTATATTTGTTTAACTAAATGATAGTTTGTTAATTTTAATATAAAGATTTACAATTGGACGTCCCTATAAATAACCATATACACTCGATCGGACACGATGGGTGGGATATTTATATGTACGAATAATCGTTCATTTAACCGGACACGGGAATGGATTAATAGTCACTAGAATTATTAAAACAGGGGTGAAATTATGTACAAGGACACTTGGCATAATTGTTAACAAAGTATTAAAACCTTGGGTTACACGCAGTCGATAACCTGGTGTAATTATTAAACAAAGTATTAAAATCTTGTTACAGTTTAAGTCCCCAATTAGTTGGAATATTTAACTTCGGGTATAAGGATAATTTGACGAGGATACTCGTACTTTATATTTATGACTGATGGACTGTTATGGACAAAAACCAGACGGACATATTAAATAATCCAGGACAAAGGACAATTAACCCATGGGCATAAAACTAAAATCAACACGTCAAACATCATGATTACGGAATTTTAAATAAGCATAATTATTTTATTTCATATTTAATTTTCTTTATTTTATATTTAATTGCACTTCTAATTATCGCACTTTTATTTATTGTTATTGTATTTAATTGCACTTTTAATTATCGTACTTTTTAATTATCGCAAGTTTATTTTATCGCACTTTTATTTATCACAATTTCATTATCGTTATTTACTTTACGCTTTAAATTAAGTCTTTTATTTATTTAATATTTTACATTTTGTTTTAACTGCAACTAAAGTTTTAAAATCGACAAACCGGTCATTAAACGGTAAAAACCCCCTTTATAATAATAATATCACTTTTATTTACATATTTGTATTTTTATAAAATTAAACTAATATAGCGTTAAGCTTTGTGAAAAAGATTCCCTGTGGAACACTGCCTATAAGTGTTGTAGCAAGGTTTAAGTATATCCATTCTATAAATAAATAAATATCTTGTGTAAAATTGTAGCATATTTAATAGTATTTCGTTGTAAAAATAAAGCTATTTTATATACACCTCGCATAACATCAAGTATTTTTGGCGCCGCTGCCAGGGAACTTAAACGCAGAAAGCGCAACGCTAAATATTAAAAAAAAATATTTATTTTTAGTTTACTTTTATAAAAAATACGCTTTTGTAAAAATACGTGTTAATTATTCGAAAACATAAAAAGAAAACAAAAATATAAATATTTTTAAGAGTTTGTTAAATATTTAAGTTTTATAAAGTTTCTTTATTTTTATTATATAAAAATATAAATTTTATTTAAATATTTTGTTTTTATTTAAAACATAAAATCAAAGAAAAAAATATATATATATATATAAATCTATTTTTAAGATTTTTATAAAATTATAGAGTATTTCTATTTTTTTTTAGTTTTTAAAACATAAGTTTTTATTTAGTTTTTATAAATATTTTATTTAATTATTAAAACAGAAAATATAAAACATAAAAAACAAAAACAAAAACGCGTCGAATTTAAATCAGCCTGTCATCTGAAATTTGGAATCCTGCGACTCGAGGCGTTTATTGCCACGTGGTACCGCGACTCAGGGAGCCGTCTGACACGGGCCACACAGGAACCCTAACAGCATTAATTACGGGATAATAATTATTATTATTAATTTTAAAACCTAATTAGGGTTTGATTAGTTAATTAATTTTAATTAATTTAGTTTTATTTAGTTAATTTGTAATATTAAGTTTATTTAGTTTTATTAATATATAAAAATTAATAATTTTATAAAATAAATAATATAAAAATAATATTTTTATAAAAATTGTACTTTTTACAACTTTTAGTATATTTTTATATTTTGTCCCTTTTTAATTGTTTTAGTGTAATATTTGTGTTTTTCGCTAGTTTTTAGTTTTAAACTCAGTTTTTGCCATAGTTATTTTTATTTCTAGATTTTTAGGCTTTACCGTAAAATCCCTTAAGTGCTTTTTCTTTAGACTAAGATTTAGGTGCTTTAGAATTTTGCGACGCCTTTTTAAGTTTTAGTACCTTTTTAAGATATTGCCATTTGGGATATAGTTTTACTTGTAAGCTTTAATATTTTTCGACGCCTTTTACCTATGTATCAATTATCATTCCAATTAGTAATCTCAATTTGCGATTATAATTTTAAGTTAGTGATAGTAATAAGGTTGGGTTAGTCGAGTGTTTTTAAGTTTTATAGTCATTCTCTGTTTCTTTCTTATTTCTCGCCATTCTAGTTTTTAGGACATAGATTTTTATTCTACTTCTTATCTAATATTTCTTAAAATTACGAAAAATTGTTTTAAGTGGTTAAATTGATAGACATCAAAATTTTCTGGTTCGTAGTAATAGTTGGATTTGTACGTGGACCGGGTTATTGGAGCCAAACAGTCCTCAATTATATTGAGACCAAACGAATCCTGCCCCTCTGCTGCATCTTTTGGCTATTCGAAACGTGAGCAAAATCAGAAAAGTCTATTAATTGGATAACTTATATAATTTTTCTTTCCTTTTAAAAACTAATAGGATATTCAGTGAATGCACCGAGCAAGACGTTCACCACCTTTTGTACATTCACCACCTGTAACTAGATCAAGACATCTAGCTAATATTACCGCCGTTGATTTTTCTTTAGAATCGTCATCCAGTCAACCAAGTACTCCAAGTCAAATTTTCGATAATCCATTTTTTGAATCCGACCTCACAATTGAGAATCCGGAGAATATTTAGGGACGATTCGTAGATCCTGAACCATTAATCTTTCCTCCGGAACCACCAATCATTCAAACAGAGATTGTTGAGGAACGAACCATTAAATCAGAATCCTCTAGTGATTCCGATTCAACAAATTCAATTATGGAGAATCTGGAACCTTTAAGTATGGAAGACCGAATGAGAGCTAAACGCACTGGCCTAGGTCACGCAATTACTCGTCCTGACATTAATGCGCCAGATTATGAAATCAAAGGACAAATTCTACATATGGTGACTAATCAATGCCAATTTAGTGGTGCGCCGAAGGAAGATCCAAATGAACATCTTCGTACCTTTAATAGGATCTGCACACTATTTAAAATCCGAGAAGTGGAGGATGAACAGATATATCTCATGTTATTTCCCTGGACTTTAAAGGGAGAAGCCAAAGATTGGTTGGAATCGTTACCTGAAGGGGCGATCGATACATGGGACGTTTTAGTTGAAAAATTTCTTAAACAATTCTTTCCTGCATCTAAAGCCGTAAGACTTCAAGGAGAAATTGTTACTTTCACACAGAAACCAAATGAAACTCTATATGAGGCATGGACAAGATTTGGAAAGTTATTAAGAGGATGTCCGCAACATGGTTTAGACACCTGTCAAATAGTACAAATATTCTACCAAGGATGCAACATCACTACAAGGAAAGACATCGATATAGCAGCTGGTGGTTCTATTACGAAGAAAACCGAAACTGATGCTTACAAAATTATTGATAACACTGCTTCCCACTCACATGAGTGGCATCAAGAAAAAGATATCGTTAGATCATCTAAAGCAGCTAGAGCCGATTCTAGCCATGACTTAGATTCCATTTCTGCAAAGATAGATGCTGTCGAGAGACGAATGGAAAAGATGACTAAAGATATACACTCAATACGAATTAGTTGTGAGCAGTGTGGAGGACCACATTTGACAAAAGATTGTCTCAGTATTGAATTAACAATGGAACAAAGAGAGAATGTTTCATATCTAAACCAAAGGCCTGGAAATAATTATCAGAATAATTATCAACCGCCAAGACCGATTTACAATCAAAATCAGAATTATAACCGAAATATTCCATACAACAACCAACAAGGTCCTAGCAATCAACAAGTATCTAATAATACTTACAACTAGCAAAGACCTAATTTTCAAAACAAACCACCACAACCCGATGATAAAAAGCCGAATTTAGAAGATATGATGACAAAGCTAGTTGAAACTCAAACGCAGTTTTTCACATCTCAGAAACAAACTAATGAACAAAATGCTCAATCATTTAGAAATCAACAAGCTTCTATTCAAAACTTGGAACAAGAAGTAAGTAACCTAGCAAGGTTAATAGGTGAAAGAAAACCGGGAAGTCTACCTAGTGATACAAATGCTAACCCCCGGAATGAAACAGCTAAAGCTATTACCACAAGAAGTGGTACAACACTTAAACCACCTGAAATACCTGAAAATTCTGATGAAGCTATTCCTACTCCACAAGAACCACAACCTGAACAAGATAAGGAAAAAGAACCGGTAGTTGAAAAGGTTAATGAAGATAACACAGTTAAGGCTAAAGCTTATGTTAAACCATACCAACCACCACTTCCTTACCCGAGTAAGATGAAAAAAGAGAAACTTGAAGCCGAGCAATCCAAATTCTTGGATATGTTTAAACAGATAAATGTAAATCTACCTTTCATTGATGTAATTTCAGGAATGCCTAGATATGCTAAATTTCTGAAAGATCTAATCTCGAATAGAAAGAAAATGGAAGAACTCTCGGCTGTTACTATGAATGCTAATTTTTCTGTAGTGCTGTTAAATAAGATACCAGAAAAACTATCTGATCCAGGAAGTTTCACAATTCCATGTTTTCTGGGTAGTCTTAGTTCAATAGAAGCATTGGCAGACTTAGGTGCTAGTATAAATTTAATGCCGTATTCACTATACACTAAACTAGACCTTGGAGAATTGAAACCAACAAGAATAAGCATACAACTAGCTGATCGATCAATAAAATATCCTAGAGGGATAATGGAGAACATGCTAGTTAAAGTTGGTACTTTAGTATTTCCAGTAGATTTTGTTGTTCTGGACATGGAAGAAGATTCTCAAGTTCTTCTCATATTAGGAAGACCATTCTTAAACACGGCTAAAGCAATGATAGACGTGTTTGGTAAGAAACTGACCCTAAGTATAGAGGACGAGAGTGTTACCTTTTCAGTTGATAGAGCAATACAACAACCGCAATCTGCAGATGATACATGCTATTATATTCAAACTATAGACTCAAATGCAGAATTGTTAGAAGAATTTCTAGAATTACAAGGAACAGGAGAATGTTCTTTAGGAGAAGGAACTGAACCAATTGATGAAGTTAAAATGTTAGCTACACTAATAGCTAATGGATATGAACCAACAACAGAAGAAATTCAAATACTAAAAGAAGAAGACAGATATCGATATAAATCATCGATAGAAGAACCACCGACATTAGAGTTAAAGCCACTTCCAAACCATTTGGAATACGCTTATTTACATGGTGAATATGAATTACCTGTAATAATATCATCTTCTCTTACTGAAAATGAAAAATCACAACTCATTTCTGTGTTGAAAGCTTATAAACCAGCCATTGCATGGAAGATTCATGATATTAAAGGAATAAGTCCTTCGTATTGCACACATAAAATCCTTATGGAAGAAGGTCATAAAACGTATGTGCAACGCCAACGAAGACTAAATCCTAATATGCAAGATGTTGTTAAAAAAGAAATTATTAAACTGCTAGATGCAGGATTAATTTATCCAATTTCTGATAGTCCATGGGTAAGCCCAGTTCAATGCATGCCTAAGAAGGGTGGCATAATTGTCATTACAAATGAGAAAAATGAGCTTATTCCTACTAGGACTCTAACAGGATGGCGTATATGTATTGATTATAGAAATTAAATGACGCCACCAGAAAAGATCACTTTCCCTTACCTTTTATTGATCAAATGTTGGAAAGATTAGCCGGAAATAGTTATTATTGTTTTCTTGATGGATTTTTCGGATATTTTCAAATTCCAATAGCACCCGAAGATCAAGAGAAAACCACGTTCACGTGCCCTTATGGTACTTTTGCTTACAAACGCATGCCATTTGGACTTTGCAACGCCCCTGTAACCTTTCAAAGGTGCATGATGGCGATTTTTCACGACATGATAGAAGAATGCATGGAAGTTTTCATGGATGACTTTTCAGTCTTCGGTGATACTTTTGAATCATGTCTAGTTAATCTGGAATGAATGCTTATTAGATGCGAACAATCAAATCTAGTACTTAATTGGGAGAAATGCCATTTCATGGTTAAAGAAGGCATCGTTCTTGGTCATAAAATTTCAAAAGAAGGAATTAAAGTGGATAGAGCTAAAGTAGATGTAATTGCTAAACTTCCACATTCCACCAATGTTAGAGGAGTTAGGAGTTTTCTAGGGCATGCCGGTTTTTACCGACGTTTCATAAAAGATTTTTCTAAAATTGCCACTCATATGAATAAACTCCTAGAAAAAGATGCTCCATTCATCTTTTCAGATGAATGCATCAAATCTTTTAATATTCTTAAAGAGAAACTCACTAATGCGCCGATCATGATAACACCAAATTGGAATCTACCGTTTGAACTAATGTGCGATGCAAGTGATTTTGCAATGGGAGCCGTTTTAGGACAAAGGATTGAAAAACGATTTCAACCTATATATTATACTAGTAAGACGTTACAAGGAGCACAAAAAAATTACACAACTACTGAAAAAGAACTCCTTGCTATTGTCTTTGCTTTTGACAAATTTCGTTCATATCTCGTTCTAGCAAAAACGGTGGTCTATACCGACCATTCTGCTCTTAGATACCTATTTTCGAAACAAGATGCCAAACCAAGATTAATTCGTTGGATCTTACTCTTACAAGAGTTCGATATTGAAATCCGAGATAAAAGAGGAGCAGAAAATCTCGCCGCTGATCATCTTTCTCGTCTTGAAAATCCCGAATTAGAAGTTCTAAATGAATCGGCCATACAAGACAACTTTCTTGATGAATATCTATTGAAGATAGATTATAATGAAATTCCATGGTTTGCAGACTATGCAAACTACTTAGTATGTGGATTCCTTGAAAAATGATTATCGTACCAAAAACGAAAGAAATTCTTCTGTGATATAAAACACTATTTCTGGGAAGATCCACATCTGTTTAAAAGTTGTCCAGATAGAATAATACGCCGATGTGTATTCGGAGATGAAGCTAGTAAAATTTTAAACCATTGTCACACAGGACCAACATGAGGGCATTATGGGCCTCAACTAACAGCAAGAAAAGTTTATGATGCTGGATTCTATTGGCCTACAATTTACAAAGATGCACACCTTCTTTGCAAATCCTGTGATGCTTGTCAAAGGGCCAGAAAAATAAGTCAACGTGATGAAATGCCACAAAATGTCATTCAAGTATGTGAAGTATTTGACATTTGGGGTATTGACTTTATGGGTCCATTTCCAAAATCTCATAATAATCTCTATATTCTCGTAGCCATTGATTATGTATCTAAATGGGCGGAAGCACAAGCTATCCCAACTAACGATGCACGAGTTGTAGTCAATTTTTTAAAACGACTTTTTGCAAGGTTTGAAACACCGAAAGCTTTAATAAGTGATCGGGGTACTCATTTCTGTAACAATCAACTTGAGAAAGTTCTCAAAAGATATGGAGTAACTCATAAAATCTCCACCGCATATCATCCACAAACAAGTGGACAAGTTGAAAATACCAACCGAGCTTTAAAACGTATTCTAGAGAAAACCGTAGGATCAAATCCGAAGGAATAGTCCATTAAATTGGAGGATGCACTCTGGGATTTTAGAACAGCCTACAAAACTCCAATTGGAACCACACCTTTTAGACTTGTTTATGGAAAAGCATGTCATCTTCCAGTAGAAATTGAACACAAAGCATTTTGGGCTTTGAAGACATGTAATCTTGATTTACATGAAGCTGGACGTCTATGGTTAAATCAATTAAACGAATTAGAAGAATTAAGACATGAAGCATACAAAAATTCGTTAATCTATAAGGAAAGAACGAAGAAATGGCATGATAAAAGAATCAGAAGTTCAAAAGAATTTAAAGAAGGAGACAAAGTTCTTCTTTTCAATTCACGATTCAAGCTATTTCCTGGAAAATTGAAATCAAGATGGTCTGGACCATTCATAGTCAAAAGAGTTTTCCCATACGGAACAGTAGAATTAATAAATTCAAATGGGATTGAATTTAAAGTTAATGGTCACAGAGTTAAACACTACATAGATAGTCCGATGGAAGTCGACAACGAAGTTAATCACAATTTCGATACCACAGCTAAGTAAGTGGGGGGAGAATCAAGTCTTTAAAGGATAATACGTATTTCTGTTAGAGTTAGATTGTCTGTTTTCGTGTAGTTCTCGAAAATGGAACCCGAATGGTCTTTCCCTAGCAGATCCTAAAGAACTAGTCTTCTCCCCCCATTCTGAATTTTTATTTTTTTTAGGTTTTTACGAAATGAAGACTTCCTGTGAACTAAACCATGGTCTAATGCTACACGCTTTGATCACTAAAAGTAATAATGACACACTTCCGAGTGAAATAGTATCAGTAATCAGAGAAAGATTGGATGGAGTAAGAAAAGAATCCAGATGCGAAGATAATAAGTTACAATTTGGTAAAGGAAAATCAAAATCCGCAGCGAAAAGAAGAGCACGACACCTAGAAAGATGTCACAAATGCGTAAAATGGTCACATGGAGGTAAATGTTCAAATAATCAAACCTATTCAAACACTGAATTTGTTACTTTATGCAGAGACGGACCGTTCATATGTTTAGAAGAAAAAACACTGAATGCTCGAGGTTACGCCTATGTAGACATGGAAAATCAATTAAACCGACTATCTTATGAATGGGATAGATCATATCACTAAGAATACTATCTCACAGGTAAGTCTGTACAGTTTTTATTTTTTATTTTCATTTTTAACCTTTTGATAATAAACGCTAATTTGTTTGCTATAAAGTATTAAATTGGTATTCGATGAAATTAGGTTTGGCGACCGAAATTATTAATATCATTCAAAAATTTATTACATCACTGCGAAATTTAACGTTTATTCTTAAGGTATAAATATCTTTAATCAATTAACCCAAAATATTTCAAAAATTCGTCATGAGTTAAATCAGGTCATGGAACCGAAATCTTTACCGAAAAGAGGGGCGCATATTTTTGATAATATTTAATTGATTAAAGTGGGATAAAAGACCAAAAAGATTTTTAATTTTATTTTTACCATGTTTTTAAAATTAATATATAAATCTTAAATTAATATTGTAAACTTTTTAAATTAATATATTTAAAATTGTAAATATTTGAACAATTGATATTTTTAAGTTTGTATGTATAAAAACAAAAATATAATATAAGTTTGGTGTGAATTTTTAATTTTATGCATTTTAAAATTAAGTTTGGTGTGAATTTTTAATATTATGCATTTTTAATTAAGTTTGGTGTAAATTTTTAATTTTATGCATTTTTAAATTTAAGTTGTGTGAATTTAAAAATAAAAATTTACTTTATTTCGTTAAGTTAAAAATATGATTTTTAAAATTCGTCGTAAGTTGAAGACTAGGTCTTTGAACCGAAATTGCTTTACCCGAGGGAGGGACGAGAACTTTTATTATCATTATTTTTAATCTTATTGAATTAAAGTATGCCAAAAACATTAAAAAAAACCCAAAAATCTTTGCTTTTAAAACCGCGCTTTAAATAGACAAATTTTAAAATTTTGTCGAAGAACGGACTAGGACATCGATCCGAAACGACCTCATTCTAAAACAAAGGAAAACAAAATTTTAAATTTATTTTATATTTGTTTTATAAGTTAAGGATTATTAAAAAAAAAAAAAAAAGCACCGCGACTCGCGGAGTTTGTAAGGTCCAAATGCCGCGACTCGCGGAGAGACCAAAACCCAGAAAAAAAATAAAAGGGATCGAACTGATCAGTCCACACCACCCACACACATATATTGCGAAAAACACCCGAAAATACACACACAAACACTCCGAAATTCGTAATTTTTAGCCGTTTTTCATCAAATCTTTTACTAAAATCATGTTAAGAAGGATGCTATCAAGGAATTACTCAAGGAAAACGGTAAATTTCTACACCTAAACACCATTTAATCCAAAAATTAGTGTTCTTGAGCAATTTTTTACCCAATTCGATTTTGATGCTTTTTAGTGTAATTATGCTTAAATTGCTTATGTATTATGCTTGTATAACCTAGATTGCTACTATTTAACATGATTAAAAGCCTTAAACTTCAAATTTTGAGTAATCTAGGGTTTGTGTTCTTGAGCAAATTTGGGGCTTTTTGATATAAACAGGTTATGTTCGATTTTTGTCATAAATTATTACTAAATTAAGTAGTGTAACATGTTTAGGTAGTTAAATGATCCAAACTTTGAGCCTAAACATGATTTTTAAGAATTAAAGTGGACTTTTTCAAGTCTAAAATTCATGAACTTGATTTATTTGATATATTTGCCAATTGAGACTTGTTTAATTGTTAGTAATGATTATTTTGACATGTTATTTGAGTTGAATGCTTATGAACTTGGCGTACATTTTCGTATATGCTTATTTGAAAAAGTGTAGATTTGATAAAAATATGAAAATGAGCTTAAATTTGATATAAATTGAACATGTCATTGTAATTATTTTGATTGATGATTTTGCTGACACTAATGCATATTTGGATGCACAAAAATTGTGTTTGATGTATTTTGCAGACTGAAAGGGGTGAATCTTCATCCCAAGCTCGCAATGCTCCTGCTGAGAATGCGGAACAATAGGAGGTGGATAACTACTACAAACAAGATATACCTCATCCAGTTATGACATTTTCAGATATGCACTTGGAAGATTTGCACCCGAACTTGAGATTTGACAGACTTTAGATAGATTATCCAAAATACCAAAGGGGCTTGCATACTCTTCATTCTAAAGTTGTTGAAGTACCTAGGGTAATAGAATGGGGACCATTAGAAGCTGTAGAATTGGCCGGGCCAATTAGAGAATTACTTACACAGAGGTATGGTAATTCTACTTTTAACGATTGGGTACGATTATTCAGCATGCGTAGACCTGTATATAAAGTATGGTGTGAAGAATTATTGTGTAGTATAGAAATAAATGATCGGGTAGCTAGTTTAACCGATCGATCTTTTATTAGATTTTTGTTAGGAGGTTCGATGCGCCACATGTCTCTACTAGACATGGCTCAAGCCTTACATATATATACGCCTGAGGAGTTAACATCTGCCGATTGTAGAGGGTTGATATTGAACGGTAGGAAAATTGATGAAAATTTTGATACGCATGGTGTATGGAGTCAAATGACTAGCCATCACCGATTTAAAGGGGGAAATTACTCTTATTTGGATATAGATAGAGCAGAGTTAAGAGTAATTCATAGGTTTTTAGCTAATTCGATTACACAAAGAGGTAAGAATAAGGAAAAGGTAAATGAACTGGATTTGTTTTACCATATGTGTATTCGAGACCCACAAAGCGCTGTATGTATACCATATTGTGTGGGTTATTATTTATCAGCTATGGTTAGGGGGATGAGACCACACAGTATAATAGGAGGTGGTATATTTATTACATTAATTGCTGAGTATCTCAATGTGGATATAAGTCGGGGGGGATTATTAGTCGAAGAACCAGAACCCCACGATACAATTGGTTTAAATGTATACCATGGTGCGAAGGTTTTGAAGAGGCGAAATAACGCCGCAGTACAATACCATGGTAGACATCCACAGGTTGAGAGAAACCAACATCCAGGTAATGTGGGATGGGAAATGAAATGACAGAAATGCAAAGGTTTATAGCTTCACAAGAGTATGAAAATGCTAGACATCGAGCATTTGAAGATTGGCAAGTTCATCAAAACCAAATCATAGCTCATTGCCAACATGTAGGTAGAAACTATATTCCTACTCCATCGCCCGTATTTCCTCCCTGGTCTATAGAGATCCAACCACCGTATCCTACGTATAACCTAGCCGAAGCATTCTATAACACATACGGTTATGCATGGAACCCCTACTGGTATCAGTATCATCCCTAGTCTACTTAGTTTTATTTATTTTATTATTTGTAATGTTGATACTTATGTTAATATTGTAATAGTTTTATAATTTTCTAACTTTTATTATTAGATTTTAATAATTTTTGAATGTGGGGTAATATACCAAACTTCAAAAATATGTATATATGTTTGCAGTTTATCTTATGTACATAACAGGGTAAAACAACGCATTTTCAAAGACTGGCATTAAGTTCAGCAAAAGCAACTAATTTTGACGACAAGATGCAAAATATATGTGAAATAACAACAAGACGGAATGAACAAATGATGTGCACCATTTATCATTCAACACAAACAGAAATATGTTTGAAAACTTTGGTAAAATTTAATCATTTCTACGCTAATCACCCTCAATAATTTAAATTGTTACTGATTTCTTGCAAATAAGGGCATTGCAAGATCTTAAGTGTGGGAAGGGGTTAAATTCTTTCGGATTTTTAAAATTTTTATCTTAAACACTTGGTTACCATTAAAAATACTAGTAAAGTAGTAGTTGTATTAGAATCTAGTGCTCTCTGATAATAAAGAACAGCCCTAGTCTTATATACTGACTACCCAATTCTAGTAAAAGTTTTCAAAATTTTCAATTAAATGAACTCAAAATCATGTTTATACATATTTATGAATGATAAAACTAGGTTTTAACACCGAAATTATTGTTACCTCGGAAAGGACATAAATTGAGAAACAACCAAAATGTTAGAATTCATTTAAAATGGAATAGAGGACAATAAAAAGGAAAATAAAAGCCAAGTGTGGGAAAATTTTCACCAAGTTATTCAAAATATATATCACATATTTTTGTACAAATAATTGAAGATACTTTTGTTTTGGACTAAATTAACTGTTTTACCCGATGAAAGAAAAGAAAAGATGGATCTACACGATGAATCAATTCCATCATTAAAAGGAAGTAAAGTCTTCCGAAAAAGAAACGCGCTTCTTGATTTAGGTCATGAAGTTGTCGTCCAGACCAGCTGTAGGTTGACGAAAAATCTAGAAAAGTCATCACTAAAATCAGCATGAAATCCACGGACCTCAGCATCAAAAAGGGTCGCCAAGTGGTCAGATTTATCCTAACCATGAGAAGGATTTATCTCATACAATGGGGGGGACACCGTGCAAATTAGCTTGATAAGACTAATGAATCAGATCCCCAGAAAGGATAATCTCCTTAAAGATTAAAAATCAGCTTTTAAGACTGATATTACTCAATCCTTGAGATTGACCTTAAAGATTGAGAATTCAAACTCATGGAATTCAATGATACCTAAACTCGAGCTTGAACGAGAAAATATTTTGATCAAAATTACAAACCGATTTGTTTTCTAAAAACCCATTTTAAATGCGTTCATTACCATTGAACGTAAAATCCTAGGAATTCACCCGGAATTCATTAGGTCACCTGAACCAAATCGGGTGTCAACCGTAAGAACGGTGGTTGCATAGTATGGTCAAAGACAGGACCTTGTGCCAGATCGAAAAATTATAAGGGTGAGCTTTACTATTGCTCCTACCAAGGATAGTAATTGCGTCCGACACGTTATAGACCATAATTAAAAGCATGTCAGGGGACATTGCCTTAACAGTTGCTTGTTCAACGCTTTCCTTTACAACCGGACGGTAGTTTACCAAAAGGTAATATACGGAGCAAGTATACTGGACGTGTTGCTTTCCTAATACAAGGTTAGCAAGTGGGTGACACAAAACCACAAGTTTTAAGCTAAAATTTTCAAATCTGAAACCCACCAAACCCACAAAAAGAATTTGCAAATACCGGTGAAGGGTTATTCCGGGAAACTTATCTAGGGTAAAAACTAGATTTAATTTTCAAAAGATCAAATGTTTTCATAAAGATCCAATTTCCTTAATGGATCTAAATTTTTATAGTCATGTGAGACTGTAAACCATATCGTTACTACCATTGTTTATACCGCCGTATAGAAATCACTGATGTACAAAGTGTGAAGAATAAAGAAGTGATTCTAGTATTTCAAGACTATATTGCTTGAGGACAAGCAACACTCAAGTGTGGGAATATTTGATAATGCTAAAAATGAACATATATTTCATAGCATTATTCCTCAAGAAAGACAAGCTTTTAGTTGCAATTGTTCTATTTACAAGTGATATTCGTTTAAATAATAAAAGGTGAAGACAAAAGGCAGATTCGATGAATTGAAGACGCAAACGACCAAAAAGCTCAAAAGTACAAAAGACAATCAAAGAGGTTCCAATTATTGATAAGAAACGTCTCGAAATTACAAGAGTACAAGATTCAAAACGCATTAAATTGTATGCAAGGACGTTCGAAAATCCGGAACCAGGACCAGAGTCAACTCTCAACGCTCGACGCAACGGACTAAAAATTACAAGTCAACTATGCACATAAATATAATATAATATTTAAATAATTACTAAAATTATTTATACATTATATTTATTTATATAATCCGTCGACAAAGAAAGAGCCAAAGCTGGGTGAGCAGGAATTACAAACTCCGCGACTTGTGGAGTTTGAAGGAAAAAAATTACGCGACTCACCGAGCCCCAATTTCAAAAACTGCCTATAAAAGCAAATGCAGTTTGATCGATCAATATATCCATAATCTATCTCTCTCTCTCAATATATACGTAATATATATATATATTTATATTTTAATTTTAATTTTAATTTCTAATAATAAGGGTATGTTAGCGAATGTTGTAAGGGTGTAAGTCGAAATTCTGTCCATGTAACGCTACGCTATTTTTAATCATTGTAAGTTATGTTCAACCTTTTTTATTTAATGTCTCATAGCTAAGTTATTATTATGCTTATTTAAAACGAAGTAATCATGATGTTGGGCTAATTACTAAAATTGGGTAATTGGGCTTTGTACCATAAATGGGGTTTGGACAAAAGAACGACACTTGTGAAAATTAGACTATGGGCTATTAATGGGCTTTATATTTGTTTAACTAAATGATAGTTTGTTAATTTTAATATAAATATTTACAATTGGACGTCCCTATAAATAACCATATACACTCGATCGGACACGATGGGTGGGATATTTATATGTACGAATAATCGTTCATTTAACCGGACACGGGAATGGATTAATAGTCACTAGAATTATTAAAACAGGGGTGAAATTATGTACAAGGACACTTGGCATAATTGTTAACAAAGTATTAAAACCTTGGGTTACACGCAGTCGATAATCTGGTGTAATTATTAAACAAAGTATTAAAATCTTTTTACAGTTTAAGTCCCCAATTAGTTGGAATATTTAACTTCGGGTATAAGGATAATTTGACGAGGATACTCGCACTTTATATTTATGACTGATGGACTGTTATGGACAAAAACCAGATGGACATATTAAATAATCCAGGACAAAGGACAATTAACCCATGGGCATAAAACTAAAATCAACACGTCAAACATCATGATTACGGAAGTTTAAATAAGCATAATTATTTTATTTCATATTTAATTTCCTTTATTTTATATTTAATTGCACTTCTAATTATCACACTTTTATTTATTGTTATTGTATTTAATTGCACTTTTAATTATCGTACTTTTTAATTATCGCAAGTTTATTTTATCGCACTTTTATTTATCGCAATTTCATTATCGTTATTTACTTTACGCTTTAAATTAAGTCTTTTATTTATTTAATATTTTACATTTTGTTTTAACTGCAACTAAAGTTTTAAAATCGACAAACCGGTCATTAAACGGTAAAAACCCCCTTTATAATAATAATATTACTTTTATTTATATATTTGTATTTTTATAAAATTAAACTAATATAGCGTTAAGCTTTGTGAAAAAGATTCCCTGTGGAACGAACCGGACTTACTAAAAATTACACTACTGTACGATAAGGTACACTGCCTATAAGTGTTGTAGCAAGGTTTAAGTATATCCATTCTCTAAATAAATAAATATCTTGTGTAAAATTGTAGCATATTTAATAGTATTTCGTTGTAAAAATAAAGCTATTTTATATACAACTCGCAAAACATCATATGTCTTAGGACTGGAAGACAAAGCCGAGTGTTAGACAACGTTTGGTAATTGTGACCAGTGAATCTTTAAGATAGAATGCTATGACTTGACAAATTCCTATGCTGGGATGGTCGCGTGACATTTTCATTTAACGGTGGTAGGCTTTGGGAATCAGATTATAATATATGGACTGTTATTGGTTTGCAAATAGCATGACTTTCGTAAACTGAATTTGGACTACTACGATATGCTGTAAATGATGACTTGATCAGGTTTAGTTATATCACCATATATATGAATCTTTTGATGGTTGATGACATATGACTGATGAGACTTGTTGACTAGTGATATAATAAATTTTCCTATTTCTGATGCTTAACAGGAAATTGTGTGCCTTGATCAATGTGGAAATTATTTAGGAATTTTCTTATTAGTGACTCAGAATAAAGGTATGATTTAGGATAATATACTTGTGTCTGACCAACAGAAGTATTGTAGCGACCCGACCAAATCATGTTTGACGGCGCCGACTACTTAGGTCCCGTTACGTGGTCATAAGTCTTTAACATGACGTTTGACCAAAATATGTCGCATTCATTTCATAAGTAAAAGGATGTTTCAAGTTTACAAATGTAGTTCAAAAGACTAGTTACATTACAATGTTTAACGTACGAATGAAACCTATGCGACACAATTTAAAGTAGTCAAAAGACGCTCCAACTATGCATGTATACTCGACATCCAAGCAAGTATCAAAAAGAGTGTGAAAGCATGTATCAAGTAGCGCTCAAGGACCTGAGAAAACATATAGAAAACTGTCAACGAAAACGTTGGTGAAATCATAGGTGTTTTAGTAAACGTTGCATTTGAACCACAAGATTTAATATAATATGATTATCAAAATCATTTGCATTCCAAAGTTGTTATTTGTATCGCGGGCACCCAATTATCAAACTTAACTGTTTTGCACCCTTTGCGTAGTGTTAGAACATACACTAGATGCGAAAATATATTTCACCCGCTAACGGTAGCGAACCGTCCGAATGAGGCTCGTCAAGCCCATGTGATCACATAATATAAGTTCACATTTACACCCTGCAAGTGTAACTAATGATAATTGAATTGAGGATTTTTGTTCAAACCCGTACGTGGAATGTTCGTTTTCGTACTTGTGTTCAACGTGTAAAAGCATGATACGTATATGTTTCTCATCCCATAGTTTAAAGCATAAAAGTTGTTTGAAAGATGGGACTATGATCTCACCTTGAGTGCACGTATGAAAAGTACTTCACAAAGTAACGTGTGCAAAGAACAATGCTAGTCTTGACCTAAACAAATAGGTCGTATCAATAACGGTAAACGCGATAGGTCAAAGATGTTCAATTAGTCCTATGGCTCGTTACGACTCGATTATGTAGCATGTGAATCAAATTGTCCAAGTTTCATGCAAGATACAAGTATAGAAACAAGTTAGAAAGATTGCATAATCATTTGGTTAAGTTTGACAAAAAGTCAAACTTTGGTCGGTCAAAGTCAACGAAAAAGTCAACACGTTCGGGTCGGGTCCCGAACTATTTTTCTGAGGTTTTTATTCATATATAAGCATGTTAGAACAAGTTACATGTAAATCGGAGGTCCATAGCGTGCCAAACATTTTTCATATTTTGACCATGTAGGTCAGAATCAAACTACGCCTATTGTCGCGCCGCGACAGAGGCTAGCCGCGCCGCGGCGAATAGCGGGTGCTGGTACCTGGTCAGTCTCAATTGTCTAAGTCCCAAACCAAAATTCAAACAAACATAAAACACAAACAGTAAACACTTAGAACTCGTATCTTATATCGTTAGAAAGATAATTTGACAAAGAACACAACTAAGCACATTTCAACAACCAAAAACATCATTTGTAACAATCGGCTTTCCAAAATAAATGATCAATTAATGTTTACCATTAATGCTCAAGTTCATAAATGCACAAAATAGGATTCGGGAATTAAATGCATCCATATAATGCGCCGTTTCGTAGGTAATCAAGCATACAATACAACTAACTACTTACTAACAATAATTCATGGCATTCAATACATCAAAAGTTCATTTCAAGTTCATCAAACCCTAACCCAAATTCACCAAAATCGCTAATCAAGTTTATGAAGTTTTCTAAAACAACCTACACATCAAATTGAAGCTAGTGATGTTAGGAACACATTTAATACTTGCATTTATAACATTTAACAACATTTAAGCAACTAAATCATCAATCAAACACACCAAACTTTCAAGTTCATGCTAGTTATCAAAAATAACAAGATCGAACATATAAATCATATATTCATGTTAGACTTGAGCCATAGATACTAATTAACAACTTTATAAGTTAAAAACATCAAGAACACAAAATCTAGTGATTTTAGAAAGTTACCCAAATGAGATGTAATCAGTATGGAATCGAAGAGGAAGTTGCAAGGAGTTCAAATATGTAATTTATTTTGATTGAAGTTTGCTCGGTTGAAATTAGATGATGATTCTTTGAAATGAAGATTGAGAGAAATTTGGAAAGTATTAAATGAAAATGGAAATGAAATGAAAAAGGAAATGGGGAGGTGGGGTTGACTAGTCAAAGCTAGTCACCTCTTTGGCACCTTGGCAAAATTAGTCCCTCAAGTTCGATTGCGGGTGCGTGAGTTACCTAAACAAGATGTTTTAAAACGTGTATTAACGAAGGATGTTATAATCATATAATGGACTTTAAATAATTAAACTGAAAGTAAATGGAAAAAGGCGGGATGTTACATTACCTACTCCTTAAAAGAAATTTCGTCCCGAAATTTAAGTAGGCGTAGTAGTCGTTGTTTCTTCCTCGAAATCTTGCGTTTCCGGAACCGGGAAAAGATGAGGGTATTTCTTTTGCATTTGATCTTGTCTTTCCCAAGTAAACTCGGGTCCCCTTTTGGCGTTCCAACGAACTTTGACAATCGGGATTCGACTTTGTTTCAACGTCTTGACGGAGGTGTCCACAATCTCAACTGGTTCCCCCATAAAATGGAGTTTGTCATCAATAGTAAGCTCCTCGAGAGGGATTACGATATCGGGTTCAGCAAGGCACATGGAAGGTAGGATGAACGGAGCTCAATTAAGGCGGAAGATCTAAACGATAAGCAACGGTTCCAATACGCTCCAAGATTTCGAAAGGACCAATATACCTTGGATTTAGCTTACCGCGTTTCCCAAAATGGATTACACCTTTCCAAGGTGCGACTTTTAACATTACTCGGTCACCGACTTGAAATTCGAGGTCGTTGCGTTTTTTTCAGTATAGCACTTTTGACGACTCCGGGCCGTCCGAAGCCTATCTCGGATTTGAACGATCTTCTCGGTGGTTTCGTGAATGAGTTCGGGTTCGGTGATTTGCACGTCGCCTACCTCGGCCCAACAAAGAGGTGAACGACATTTTCGACCATATAACGCTTCAAAAGGTGAGGCTCTTATACTCGCGTGATAACTATTGTTGTAAGAGAACTCGGCGAGACGTAAGTGCTTATCCCAAGCTTTTCCAAAATCAACCACGCAAGCTCGTAACATGTCCTCCAAGGTTTGAATTGTGTGTTTGCTTTGCCCATCGGTTTGAGGGTGATATGCGATGCTCATGTCTAAACGCGTTCCCAACGCTTCTTGCAAGGTACGCCAAAATCTGGAAACAAAACGGCCATCTCGGTCGGAGATCATCGATAAAGGTACACCGTGTCGGGCTATGATCTCCTTGATGTAAAGTTGTGCAAATTTCTCCATTTTGTCGGTCTCCTTCATGGCGAGAAAGTGTGCGGATTTGGTGAGACGGTAAACAATAACCCAAATAGTGTCATAACCGCCCGTCGTTTTTGGTAGTTTGGTGATAAAATCCATTGTTATTCTTTCCCACTTCCATTGCGGGATTTCGGGTTGTTGAAGTAACCCGGACGGTCTTTGGTGTTCGGCTTTGACTTTGGAACATGTCAAACACTTGGCAACATAAGTAGCTACGTCCCTTTTGATGTTCGGCCACCAGTATTGTTCTTTAAGGTCGTGGTACATCTTAGTGGCACCGGAGTGAATCGAGTATCGTGACTTATGGGCTTCATCTAAAATAAGGTTTCGTAGGTCCCCATATCTAGGCACCCAAATCCTTCCGGCGTAATATCGGAGTCCGGTCTCCCTAATTTCGAATCGAGAGACGAGAATGTTCAAGAGCTCGTGTGAAACGTTTTCATCCTTGAGAGCCTCATCTTGGGCTACCCAAATTTGGCTATTAAGGTTGGTGTGGATGGTGATGTTTAAAGCTCGGACATGAAGAGGCACCGCTCTTTCTTTTCGACTTAAGGCATCGGCTACTACGTTTGCCTTTCCGGGATGGTAACGAAGCTCACAATCATAATCGTTTAAAGTTTCAATCCACCGTCGTTGTCTCATGTTTAGTTGCTTTTGATCAAAGATGTGTTGGAGGCTTTTGTGATCGGTGAAGATAGTACTCTTGGTTCCATAAAGATAGTGTCTCCACATTTTAAGTGCGAAGACAACGGCTCCGAGTTCGAGATCATGTGTCGTGTAGTTTCGTTCATGAATTTTGAGTTGTCGGGAGGCATAAGCAATGACTTTCTTTCGTTGCATCAATACACACCCAAAACCATGTTTCGAGGCATCGCAGTATATAACAAAATCATCATTGCCTTCGGGAAGTGACAAGATAGGAGCGGTGGTTAGCTTTGTTTTCATGATTTGAAATGCGGATTCTTGTTCGGTTGCCCAAACGAATTTTCTTCCCTTATGAGTTAACGCGGTTAGAGGACGAGCGACCAAAGAGAAATCTTTGATGAATCTACGATAGTATCTGCCGAGACCCAAGAATTGAAGAATGTGAGTAGGGGTGGTAGGGGTCTCCCATTTACTAATGGCTTCGATTTTTGATGGATCGACTTTAATACCTTGGTCACTTACAACGTGACCAAGACATTGAACTTCCTTCAACCAAAATTCACACTTGGAGAACTTGGCATAGAGTCGTTCTTGTCTTAAAAGTTCAAGCACAAGTTGGAGGTGTTCATCGTGTTCTTCTTCGCTTTTAGAATAAACCAAAATATCATCGATTAACACGATAACGAATTTGTCAAGATACGGTTTGCACACGCGGTTCATAAGATCTATGAACACCGCCGGTGTGTTAGTGAGACCAAATGGCATGACAAGGAATTCATAACTACCATAATGAGTTCGGAAAGCGGTTTTGGAGACATCTTCCCCCTTAACCCTTAATTGATGATAACCCGAGCGGAGATCGATTTTTGAATATACACAAGACCCTCGTAGTTGATCAAAGAGGTCATCGATGCGAGGAAGAGGATATCGGTTTTTAACCGTCAATTTGTTTAGTTCACGATAATCAATGCACATTCGTAGGGATCCGTCTTTCTTTTTAACAAACAAAATCGGAGCGCCCCAAGGTGAATGGCTAGGTTGGATAAAACCACGATCAAGTAGTTCTTGGATTTGACTTTGCAATTCTTGCATTTTAGATGGAGTGAGTCTATATGGTGCACGTGCTACGGGTGCAGCTCCCGGAATAAGATCGATTTGGAATTCAACTGGTCGATGAGGTGGAAGACCCGGCAATTCGTCAGGAAATACATCGGAATAGTCACTAACAATTGGCACATCATCGATGTGCTTCTCATCGGGCTCGACTTTCTTAACGTGATCAAGGATCGCAAAACAACCCTTACGGAGTAGTTTTCTAACTTTAATGCACGAAACGAGGTTGAGTCCGGTGCAACTCTTATCGCCATAAACAATCAAGGGTTCACCATTCTCGATAGGAATTCGGATTGCCTTAAGATCACAAAGGATGTGAGATATCGTTTTGGCTAGCTAATTCATACCGATTATTACATCGAAGATTCCTAGTTCCATGGGTATCAAGTCAATTTCAAACTCATTACCCAAAATGTTTAACGTACACCCCCGGTAATATGTGTCGGCACTCAATAGTTTCCCGTTGGCCACTTCAATGGTATAAGTGGTATCTAATGGAAGTGGTGGAGTGCTAAAAGAATGAGTCAAAGTCTTGGATACAAAACTCATATCGGCGCCCGAATCGAATAAACAAATAACATAAGTGTTGTTGAGGAGAAACGTACCCGTGACCAATTCATTGTCATCTCGGGCTTCCTCGGTGTTGATGTTGAAAGCTCGGCCGCGTGTGTTGGGGTTGGCTTTCTTCTTCGAACATGCATTTCTAAAATGACCTGTTTGGCCACATTCATAACAAGTACCCGGTTTTGGTGCATTGGGCACCTTTTGAGTGACGGGGGCGGCACTTCTACAATCGTTGGCCACATGACCACCCCTTTGGCACCGGTGGCAAAATAGATTGCTACATTCACCATAGTGGTGTTTGTGGCATTTATTGCAAAAGGGTTTATTTCCGCCATAACTTTTCTTGGCATCGGAGGTGTAAGGCTTTTTGATGAAGTTGTTGTTGTAGTTGTTGCTTGATTGGGGGGCTTCCCATTTTCTTTTGTTGCCGCCCGTTTTATCCTCGGCCTTAGGTGCCGGAACTACGATTTCGTCAACCGTTTCGATCAATTGGAGGGCCATGCCCATGTTTAAGGCTTGTTGTAGGTTAGCGGGTTTGGATGACATCACTCCTTGTTTGATGCTCTTTGGAAGACCATCCATATAGAGTTCAACCCTTTGAGATTCGGGGTTCACGAGGTTGGGACACATCAAGGATAGCTCGGCGAATCGTTGATTGTAGGCCTTGAGATCGTTTCCAACCGCCTTTAAAGTTCTTAGCTCTTGCTCGAGCTTTCGAGTTTCTTCACGAGGGAAAAATTCGACGATCAACCTTTCCCTTAAATCGGCCCAAGAGAGGGCGTGAGCTTCATCGGTACCCACCGATTGTACATACGTGTTCCACCACGTGAGGGAGATACCGGTAAAGGTGTGGGTGGAATATTTGACTTTATCTTGATCCCGACAATCGCTTATGCTAAAAACGGCTTCTGTTTGTTCGAACCATCGAGTGAGTACAACCGGTCCCCCGGTTCCATCAAAAGTGTGAGGTTTGCACCCCATGAAGGCTTTGTAGGAGCACCCTTCGCTTGAGTTACCGGCCCCTTGATTGTTGTTGTTTTGGTTGTTGTTATTGTTGTTGTTGGAGGAGTGACCGGCCATGGCCGCATCCACGGCGGTGGCTATCATTCGTTGTAGAGCTTGTTCAGGAGTCTCATGGCGTGGCACACGACGAGGAGGCATTGTTCCTTCAAAACACAAGAATATCGTTGATTAGTATTCTTAATAATACTAACCATGATATGGAATAAGGATAGAGAGAAATTTTCCTTGACTCGCCTTAAATTCTTTATGTCATAATGTCGGAACGTTCATATGAGTCACCGTAATATAATCCCGGAAATTATATTACCCTAATTCAAATGTGCATTCGACATTATTTCACTAAGTCAAGGTGGCGTGTCAATTAAATTAAACAACGTGAGGTTAAGATGAAATAAGAGTAGATATGAGTAGAAACATTCGAGTATAAATGCACAAGTAGTCAAGTAATTCCTACTTAAAGTCTATATGCCGATTGCAGTCTAGATTCACTAATGTACCCTACGACTCGGGGTTGACACCAATGAACTCTAAATCCCTACAACCAACGCTCTGATACCATCTATAGCAACCCGACCAAATCATGTTTGACGGCGCCGACTACTTAGGTCCCGTTACGTGGTCATAAGTCTTTAACATGACGTTTGACCAAAATATGTCGCTTTCATTTCATAAGTAAAAGGATGTTTCAAGTTTACAAATGTAGTTCAAAAGACTAGTTACATTACAATGTTTAACATACGAATGAAACCTATGCGACACAATTTAAAGTAGTCAAAAGACGCTCCAACTATGCATGTATACTCGACATCCAAGCAAGTATCAAAAAGAGTGCGGAAGTATGTATCAAGTAGCGCTCAAGGACCTAAGAAAACATATAGAAAACTGTCAACGAAAACGTTGGTGAAATCATAGGTGTTTTAGTAAACGTTGCATTTGAACCACAAGATTTAATATAATATGATTATCAAAATCATTTGCATTCCAAAGTTGTTATTTATTTCACGGGCACCCAATTATCAAACTTAACTGTTTTGCACCCTTTGCGTAGTGTTAGAACATACACTAGACCCGAAAATATATTTCACCCGCTAACGGTAGCGAACCGTCCGAATGAGGCTCGTCAAGTCCATGTGATCACATAATATAAGTTCACGTTTACACCCTGCAAGTGTAACTAATGATAATTGAATTGAGGATTTTTGTTCAAACCCGTACGTGGAATGTTCGTTTTCGTACTTGTGTTCAAAGTGTAAAAGCATGATACGTATATGTTTCTCATCCCATAGTTTAAAGCATAAAAGTTGTTTGAAAGATGGGACTATGATCTCACCTTGAGTGCACGTATGAAAAGTACTTCACAAAGTAACGTGTGCAAAGAACAATGCTAGTCTTGACCTAAACAAATAGGTCGTATCAATAACGATAAACGCGATAGGTCAAAGATGTTCAATTAGTCCTATGGCTCGTTACGACTCGATTATGTAGCATGTGAATCAAATTGTCCAAGTTTCACGCAAGATACAAGTATAGAAACAAGTTAGAAAGATTGCATAATCATTTGGTTAAGTTTGACAAAAAGTCAAACTTTGGTCGATCAAAGTCAACAAAAAAGTCAACACGTTCGGGTCGGGTCCCGAACTATTTTTCTGAGGTTTTTATTCATATATAAGCATGTTAGAACAAGTTACATGTGAATTGGAGGTCCATAGCGTGCCAAACATTTTTCATATTTTGACCATGTAGGTCAGAATCAAACTACGCCTATTGTCGCGCCACAACAGAGGCTAGCCGCGCCGCGGTGAATAGCGGGTGCTGGTACCTGGTCAGTCTCAATTGTCTAAGTCCCAAACCAAAATTCAAACAAACATAAAACACAAACCGTAAACACTTAGAACTCGTATCTTATATCGTTAGAAAGGTAATTTGACAAAGAACACAACTAAGCACATTTCAACAACCAAAAACATCATTTGTAACAATCGGCTTTTCAAAATAAATGATCAATTAATGTTCACTATAAATGCTCAAGTTTATAAATGCACAAAATAGGATTCGGGAATTAAATTCATCCATATAACGCGCTGTTTCGTAGGTAATCAAGCATACAATACAACTAACTACTTACTAACAATAATTCATGGCATTCAATACATCAAAAGTTCATTTCAAGTTCATCAAACCCTAACCCAAATTCACCAAAATCACTAATCAAGTTTATGAAGTTTTCTAAAACAACCTACATATCAAATTGAAGCTAGTGATGTTAGGAACACATTTAATACATGCATTTATAACATTTAACAACATTTAAGCAACCAAATCATCAATCAAACACACCAAACTTTCAAGTTCATGCTAGTTATCAAAAATAACAAGATCGAACATATAAATCATATATTCATGTTAGACTTGAGCCATAGACACTAATTAACAACTTTATAAGTTAAAAACATCAAGAACACAAAATCTAGTGATTTTAGAAAATTACCCAAATGAGATGTAATCGGTATGGAATCGAAGAGGAAGTTGCAAGGAGTTCAAATATGTAATTTGTTTTGATTGAAGTTTGCTCGGTTGGAATTAGATGATGATTCTTTGAAATGAAGATTGAGAGAAATTTGGAAAGTATTAAATGAAAATGGAAATGAAATGAAAAAGGAAATGGGGAGGTGGGGTTGACTAGTCAAAGCTAGTCACCTCTTTGGCACCTTGGCAAAATTAGTCCCTCAAGTTCGGTTGCGGGTGCGTGAGTTACCTAAACAAGATGTTTTAAAACGCGTATTAACGAAGGATGTTATAATCATATAACGGACTTTAAATAATTAAATGGAAAGTAAACGGAAAAAGGCGGGATGTTACAAGTATATTGGCGTAAGTCATACAGAAATTTTGGGAAGTTGAAGGAAAGTTAGATGACTCGGATTGTGCATGGAATGTGGACTGACTGTTGGACAATGAATTATTGAGCATGAAATGATTAACTTGGACGATTTTGATGAACCAAAGACGTATTTTATGAACATTAAGTATAGAATTTATTGAAATAAATGAATTCTAGTTGCCATTATTTGGAAATTTGAGGGAATTTAACTGTATAAAAAGTCAAACCTGACAACAATCTAGTGGATTGGATGATATCAAGTGTTACAGTGTCAGGAATGAGATCTTGATTAATGAGTTGAACTCGGAAATTGCGTATGGTAATGGTTAGTTGAATGACTTACGGAGCAAATGTTATTGTTTGGACAGTGGTTTGTCATGATAATTAGCTATCCTTTGCATTTTGTCGGGAATAGTGATGGTTTTGAATAACAAAAAGTTGGGATTAACTGGTGATCTTGGTATTTAAGTCAGTGGAATTCATTGATTTAAAGCTTGTAGAGGGTAAGTCAACCGAGTACGTGAGCTAGAGTACAAAGGGTATTATCGTTTGGATGCAAACTTGAGTTTGAAATTAGAAGTTGTGATGAACCTGTGACTTTTGTGATCGTGATTGACCAGATTTCGAGGACGGAATCTCCTTTAAGGGGGTAGATTTGTAACACCCTCAGACTAGGACTAGTTGGAATTGACTATTTTGCCCTTATGCGTTATTATATGTTATTTTAATAATTACATGTTTATAATTATGTAATTATATAGTTGATACCAGTTCGTGACAAGGGTCATGGAACAGGTTTGTTTATTTAAATTGGACCTCGTTTGGACTACTTAATGAGGTGAATTATATTTCAAATAACTGGTAAATACCCGTGCGAGACACGGAAGAGGCCAGTTTCCTCCCATTGAAGAAACCTGACCTTGTATATATCTATATTTTTTATTTCATTTTCTTTTGGGTAAACACACACACTCGCTCATAAACACACCCTAGATCCATAACCCTTGATCCTTTGATTCTCGTTTTTGTGTTCAATTGAGTTGTGAAATAAGTTTCTAGTGATTTCAGTGAGTCAAACAAGGTAATTACATGTCGATTTCATAGCTTAATTTGTGTTAAAAAGGGGGATTTTTGTTAGGTTTTGTATCAAATGGGTTTTTGGCCAAATCTTGATCTAAAAGTGTTGTTAGTGTCAAATTGATGTTAGTAAACGTTTGTATATGAGTTATATATGTTTTCTAAGTGATTTGTAGTGTTAAAATAGTGTAAAAACGAGATTTGGGACTCAAAATGACGAAAACAGCGACCTGGTACTGATGAACAGCTCCCGTACGGTTGTAGGGTGCATCTGTACAGTTACAGGGTGTATCCAGACCATTTTGGGTGCAACCGGGCGGTTGCAGGTGCAACCGGGCGGTTGCAGGTGCTTCCGCGCGGTTGCAGTCTGTCAGCTTTTTGGAAAACTTGTTTTAGCCGTAACTTTCAAACCGTAACTCCGTTTTTGATGAATCAAATATCGTTGGAAATGTAATGAAGTTTACTTTTCAATAGTAAGGTTTTAAAGTAATAAATCAGACTTTATTTAGGGTCAAAAAGACACGATAGCTTGTATGCTTCGTTTTACACGCGTATATGGGCTGTTTTCGCATGGACACTTATGTAGCCTTGTCAAATAATGAATGTAGAGTTATATGATGTGATTTATAGTATGAATTGTTGATTATCATTGAGTGAAAAGTATACTAACGAGGTATATGATGTTCTCAGGTGATAAAGGAATGGAGAAGACTCAGTAACATTAGACCACTAAGTTCTTGCTGGTAATCGGTGAGTGGGACTATCCTTATGGATATTGGTATTTAGTAACAAGGGTAGTTACTACCCACGGTTATGCTATTAAAGATTATGATAATCTATATATGCATGTTGATTACTGTTGTAATTCTAAGTAGTAGGTGATACTACTGTAATCAGGTTGCCCGATTAGATTGAATCTATAGCATGCCTGATTAGGGTGCCCTGTGTTTATTAGTAATGTGACCTACCATGAGGTTGTAGGTAATTTATGTGCACATGTGAGAACTGTCCGTGTATAGAAGGGACAGAAGAGGTCAACCGTGTATAGAAGGGTTGGGATCAGTGGTTATTGTAAAGGCAGTATATTACAATCGACGTATGTAAACGTCAGGAGAGGTATACTGCGTGACAATAACAAGGGCTATCGGTACAGCTCTAGCTTGATCAGCTAGTAGTTGTAGACCTGGCAGGGTCAACGATCCTCTTGTATTTATAGCCGTTAGTGCTATGTATAGCCGTTAGCGATATGAGAGTGAATAGTTGTGTAGAGCTATTGATATTTAGTGAATAGCTATGTAGAGCTATTGATACCCTTATTGTATAGCTATGTAAGGCTATGTTAGTGTAGTGCCTTTGGTGCCTTTAGCGAATAGCTTGTTGATGCTATTGCTGCTTTGTTAGTTGAATTACTTCCTAGCTCTGTATGTTACAGATGTGTAATGTTATATTATATGATAGCTGTGTAACGCTATGTCCACATGACCATGACCAGGTGCATGATCCCTAAAGGCTAGGCTTGGTACTTGATAGTAATATCTGTTGGGATATCTCATTCACTTAGCTTTATGCTAATCCCTCACATTTTCTCCCCTGCAGGTTATATTGTTTTGCATGCTAGGGATGGGAGACGATAGTCGTGCTTGGGTTATGTTTGACACACTGAAGAACTCTGATGTTTAATATAACTATGTATAACTGTTTTGAAAAGTAACACCAGTTGCATTGTAATATGTAAATTTTATATACTTTAAATACTTCCGCTGTGAATTAAAAAAATAGAGTACGGTGTTACAAGTTGATATCAGAGCATAGGTTTGGCAACATGTACACGTGAGTGTCATGTTCCCAAACCATGAGTTGTGTCAAACATACAAGTGGGGAAAGGGAAAAGTGAATGTATGTGGTATACGTGTTAGTTGCTAGGTACTAACTGATTATCCACTAAGCTTTTGTGAGATGTTGTGATAAGACAGGTATGGATGATCAAACTCGAGATTTTGATACCCCCTTGATCCCTAGAATAATGAGAGCATCCTAAGAGGAGCATAGTGCAGAAGATGACTTACGAAAGTATAATTTTCAGTTACATAGTCAGTTGAAAGAAATGAGGGACAGAATACAGGAACTAGAGCAACAACAGTCACAACCAGTTGATACCACTATTGCTCCAACTATAACTAATTCATCGGCACCGCCGGGTTTTCCAATCCCACAATATGCGTCTTTGCCTGTTAGAGATGCACTACAGCAACCACAACCACAATTCCAAATTTTACCTCAGTTCAATCATTTACATTCCGACCAAGTGATGTATCCATATCAGATGTTTCAGCAATCCATAATAGAAACCAAGAAGAAGTGTACCTATAAACAGTTCTTAAATTTTAATCCCCCCTACGTATTCGGGCAGTGCTAACCCTAATGACACATTAAATTGGTTGAGAGGAGCAGACCGGGCATTTGAAGCGTGTCAATGTGAACCGGAACTCAGAGTTACTTTTGCTTGTCGATTATTGAAGGATAAAGTTATGGTGTGGTGGGGTTCTGTCATTACCCATGTAACAAAGGAACAATTTGGTCAAATCACTTGGGAGCAGTTTTATGAAAAAGTATGTGAATAGTATTGTACCCCGTATGAGATTGGTAAGTTAAGTAGAGAGTTTTTGGAGTTAAAGATGACCGAGCAGATGTCTGTAGACGATGCAATTGAACAGTATACTGATAAAATAAGGTTTGCGCATCAATGGGTTCCTGATGAACAATCCAAAATTGATCATTTTGTGGAGATGTTATTGCCGGAGTACAGAACCATGGCAAGAGTTGCCACCACTTTGTCTCAAGCCTTTGTTATGGCAAAAATGGTTGAGGATGATATGAAAGCTGCGAGTAACCGTAGAAAGGAAAATGTAAGTCTTCAGCAGCAAAGTCAAACCATAAGTCGATCTAGTTCCAAGTCAAAGAAAACTTTTTCGAATAAGATGAAAAGGAAACAGACTCAGGGTGTATCTAAGTTGAAATCAGAAATGTGGTGTGTTCATTGTAGAGCAACTCATGTTGGACAGTGTTCTGAAAGGACCTGTCGATGTTACCATTGTGGTTTGATAGGACACGACGTTCAGTCTTGTTCGTATAAATATAATGTGTGTTGGAATTGTCAAGGACCAAATGAGAACTAATTTTTCCTATGAACTCTGAGAACTTCATATTCGAACAAAAATGAAACACGGTCGAACAAAATAGAGCTTGTTCGAACATTTCTCAAGTCTACAAATTTTTGTAGAACATACATGTTCGACACCATTTTATTATGTTCTAAATTCATTTTCTACATTTTAGGGTTTAGATTTAGGATCAAGGGTTTAGGGTTTACATTTAGAGTTTAGAGTTTAAATTGATTTTTTAACACGAACGGTTTAGAGTTTAGGGTTGTCGGATTTGGGTTTTGAATTTAGAGACTAAATTCAAAACACTAAACCTCAATCCCTAAACTCTAATTCGAGCTAAATTTAGAAAAAAGGTGAAATTGAAAAGAAAAAAAAAACATAAATTCGATCAAAAATGGATGAATTCGAACAATTTTGTCCATGTTTGAACAAATTTTCTACCTACAATTTGTTCTACATATCATGAATTTGAACAAAAAATGCCCAAGTGGAACACAAAATGCCCATTTCGAATAAATATTGTTATGTGGAATAAGAATGTAGAACAAGGTAATATCATATGCATCTGAAATTTGTTAGAACATAGCCAAAAATTTTCAACCATGCCTTGATATAGTTCAAATCTGAGTTCCCAAAGTTCTCTTCAAGGTATATATATATATATATATATATATATATATATATATATATATATATATATATATATACTCCCTCCCTCTCAAAATAATTGTCCTGTTGGACTTTTCAAAGTCAATTTACTAAGTTTTGACTTTAATTTTTGGTTGGTGTATGCTATAGAATATTTGATAAAATTTATATCAATAGATTCATTTTCAAATGTGTTTTCATTTAGTTTAACTTTCATTCGATATTATATAACACAAAGAAATATATTTAAATTAAAAGTTGAAGAAAAAAGACTCAAAAAGTCAAAACAGGACAATTATTTTGGGACAAAAGGAGTGTATATATATATATATATATATATATATATATATATATATATATATATATACTCCATTTGTTCCAAAATAATTGTCCTGTTTTGACTTTTTGAGTCTTTTTTCTTCAAAATAATGGTAGGGATAGAACCTGAAAAACCTATTTACGCGCAGGGGTATTTTTGACATATTATAATTAAGTCTCATTTTTTTAATTATATGAAAAACCTATTTACGCGCAGAACATTATAATTTCATAGTTTTTATGCACTTAAATGCAACAAATTACATCAAATATTAATTAATGCTCATATCATTAACAAACGTGTGTTCATTACCATAAATTGTACGTTAAATTATTAATTATATAAAATGTCCACATGTTCACATGCAAATATGTCATGTGAACGAGAAACTATGCATTTGATTATATAGGTAAAATATAGAATTTTTCAAACTATTTTATTTTCATTTTTACGCTCCATCATACATGTGAAAATTTTTGTAAATCAAAAGTTATCGCAGTTCTCGCCCTTTTTGTGGATACAAACACACACACACATACATACATATGGTAGGTGCGCTGACGTGGAATTTAAAAAACAAATTTAATTAAATTTTTCCTTTAAATTTTGAATTTTTTTTTCAAAGAATAGATGCATATGATAGGTTCATGTGCATTCAATATGTGAGTTCTCTGATTTCTCTCTCCACCCTTGATTCTTTCTAATCCTCACCATATATATATATATATATATATATATATATATATATATATATATGTGCGTGTGTGTATGTGTGTGTGTGACTTTCATTTATAAAATGGTATAACTGAAATCGAATTTGTAAGGAGTAAATAAAAATCAAACATCCATGATTTCATATGAAAAATTTGCTAAGGAATTATCGCATATATTATTACTTCGTTTTACACGGCCCAACTCAATTGTCGCTTATATTCCACCTTTTTCTAGAAATGCAAAAACTCATGAATAGTAACTAAAATTTGCTTCAAAAGTTTCAACCCCAAACATAGTTTATACTTACAAGGAAGCCAAGCCGTACTAGTACTTAACAACTTTGGGTAAATACAGAGGCAAGAACGTAACTTTTTGGGGGAAATAATTGAAACTTTATAGGGGTGCAAAGGTTAAATTTAGAGGCCAAACGGTAACTTTGTTATTTTACATAAAACCCCCCCTTAAACCCGCCTTGATGGGATTTATCTTTTCGTTCGACTCGAATTACGTTTCATGAAAACACTACTAGAAAAATGATTTTCCCGGACAGGGGTATTTCCGGACGACAGAAGTCGTCCGCAAAAAGCCACAAACCGACAAAGTAATTCCGCATCTTCATCTTCTACCGGTCGGAGTAGACAACCACCAATGGAACCATACTACACGGCAAGTCAAATTGAAAAAATCTATCGTTTTAATAATCTTGTAGTCCCTCCCGATATTCAACCAAATTTTAAGTATACTACCGGTACTTTCAATTCCAATACTCCGCGCCCGAGCCGTAACAATGATGAAGATTTGTATGATGATGGATTTGCCGATTTGTAATTTGTTTGGTGTGTTTGAAGACAATTATGCTTTTGTTGGGTGTTTTTCCGGTTGTTTGAAGACATTATGTTAATTTTATGTTTTGTAAACGATATTAGTTGATTTGGTAGTTTTTCCGGATTTTAAAATGTATGGATAATTATTGTCGCGTTTGGATACTTTTTAATGTTATTGTGGTATTTTGTGAAACTGTAATCTTATTTATGTAGTAGGTTTGGATATTTGAAATGTGCCGTATCAAATACGGCTGGAAACAACACAAAATGCCCATGAATTTGAAATCCTCTGCTGTTTAAAACAAATACGTCCGGAAACAGCAGAGGCCTTTCCGGACGACTTGTCGTCCAGGAAAAGGCGTCCAGGATTATTTTATTTTTCTGTTATCAATTAATAATTATGAATTAAAATATAATATTACTTTAATCCAAAATCTTTCGGGACGATATATCGTCTCCATAAGTCGTCCGGAAATATCGTTCACGAAAGCTAGCGTTGAAGGTCAATGTGAGCCCCACTTTCCGGGACGAACCTTTCTGGATGACACATCCCGGACGATGTGCCGTCCGGGAATACTTTCTGGGACGACTTGTCGTCCGGAACTATCGTCCGGAAAAATCATTTTTCCAGTAGTGAAATAGCCGTCAAACACGGAACAATTTTACGAATTAAACGCAATAAACTATATTTAAACGAAGCCCCGACGTGAAACGATAACTAGTTATAAATATTTATGTGTGAACATAATTTTTAGTTATATTGACAAAAAGAAAAAATCCCACCATTATCGAAAGGAACTAGCTAATGGTCTGAAAAGGTGGCACACATATTTCACAAGTTCACATTCACATATATTAATGAATTGAACTCGTCAAATCAATTTATCTTACTTTTGCGAATATAATATTTTGTATTACTTGACATATAGCTAGTTAGCTACTAAGGCATATACTATATTTTATTTTAATAGAAGAATTTGTACTCGATTCTAGATGTTAAATGTTTATACAACGCAAGAATCAAAAGAAAAATCCTTTACAATATAACAATCACCTGTGTATAGTAACACCCGGGTTTATGTTACACGAGTTTAAAATCTAGTACAACATATGAATTTTTTTTTTTTTAAAAGCCAAAAATTATATATATAAATATCAACAAATATACAAGGATACAAAGGCCATAAGCCTATGTCACAATACACAGACAATCAACAATTACAGATTTTTAAGAAATATACACAGCAAAGTTGATTAGGATAAAAAACGATTAAACCATTTAACCAACTCTTGTTCGATGGTTGCCACTCCCCATGAACGACGACGGGTTTGTCAACCATTGATGTCATTCGATGTTCACATTTGTTCCTCTCTTTTTAATCCATTCATAGCTTTTCACTTAGATGTCATTGAGAATTGTGGAACTCGGACTCACTTTATTATGGAAAACTTTTTTGTTTCGGTTCTTCCATATATAATACCCACAAGCCCATTCGACCGCTTGCCATAAAGGATTCTTTTTTGACCCGTTACCATCGCTGTATTCCCCATTAAACAAATCAATCACGCTTGTTGAAGAAAAATTCCCAAACCCCCACCAACGATAAACTCTTTCCCAAACTTCAAACGCTAGTTTACATAGAACTAATGCATGGTCCGTTGATTCCATATCATCGTCACAAATCGGGCATCGAACCGTATGTAGGTCTATGCCTCGGTTATCAAGCTCGACTCGTACCGGTAATCTTCTACGTTTAGCTCGCCAAACAAAAATACCAAGTGATTGAGGCAAGAGATTATTTCGAATTGTTTATGTCCCAGCTGAGTTATGTCCATATATTTGGTCATCGAGCAAGTCGGTTAGCTTCCTGGTATGAAATCTGCCATCTTCGCTAGTAGTCCACAACCAACTATCCTCGGCTTCATCTTTATGAGCTGCACCAGAGATGTCTCGCATCATGGAATTAAGTTCGTCCTCACATCTACCACTTGGAGTTCGACACCATTGCCATGTCACAATGGGTACTGAGTTGACCCACGATACTCTGTCACCAACAGAAACATCCTTGACCTCTTCCAATCTGTAAATTCTCGGATATTTGTTTCTAAAACGTTTATCTCTGGTCCAATGATCTTCCCAAAACAAGGTTTTCCTACCATCACCAATTATTCTCACAAACGAATCATTAAAATTAACACCACAATTACACATATCAGTTCCAATTTTTATTATATCTTTCCAAGGGGAAAAGCCACCTCCAACTTTGTTGTTAGACGCCTTTCCCAAACCACCCCCCCCGCCCGTAAATACTTTTGATTATTTTAACCCAAAAGGTGTCGGTTTCGGTATAAAACCTCCACCACCATTTCTCCAAAAGACCCCAATTTTTCGCCTTTAACGAACCAATATTTAACCCCCCGCCCCCGTATGACAAGATTAGGGAATCCCACTTAACCCATGACATTTTGTATCCCTCACCCGACCCTCCCCAAAAGAAATTACGACGCAAACCTTCGAGCAAATTGAGAGTACACGAGGAAGCCCGGAAAGTCGAGAAGTAATACAACGGTAAGCTAGTGATATTGCTTTAAACATACATATATTTCGACGCAATATCATTTATATTTCATCGGCTTTTACCGAAACGAAGACATTCAAATGCATAATTCACGAGGAAAACAACAAAAGTAAACACGAGCTTGAAGAAATGACGATAAAACAACGATAAAACGACGGATTTAAACCAAATATATATCAAGATAATGTTTACCCGAATGCAAGTTCAAGATGATCGAAGAAAAAGAGTTCAAAGGAAAGTTCCAAGTCGATATACGTCAACACGGGGTGAACAAAGAACAAACGAAAAAATAAAAATTAGAAAACTGCCGTTTACTCTTACGCGGATCACGTATTCTTCTACGCGAAATGCGTAGTATTTTAGTCTTACGCGGAACGTGTGGTGTCTTACGCGAAACGCGTAATGTCAAGACCAGATTCAGATTCAATTTCACATGGGACGGCTGCTTTTGGATATACTATTACTACTTTTTCACTTTACAGAATGAAAAGAAGAATATTACAGATCAAGGGATCAACTTCTCAGATGATATAATACGGAGTACGAGAGCGGAGAGGAACATACAATACAAGAGTCAGCAATATAGTACTACACACACATACAGATAGAGAGAGGAGGGATCATCATAAAAAATTAATTTACTAGTGTTTTTATTTCTTTCAAAGTACTTGTATCATTATTATTTTCAGTTCCAAGGTTCACTATTTAGGATAGTTTCAATATTAAGGGTGTATTGTTCGTGATTAAGGGTATTATTGTGCGAGTGCGAGGGTGTTGTTATTGTAATTTTTCTACCGTTTGAAGTTAATGAAAATGAAGATTTTCGTAAGTATATTCTGTTAAAATTATCGTTATCAATTTTTATCGTTATTATTATGTTTGTATATTTATATTTTTATGTTTATCCTAGTATAATGAGTAGCTAAATTTCCCTAGTGTTTGCTTAGATGTAGAGCCCCTAGTGAAATGGATTGTTATTATTTGTAAAAATTAAAATGTAACTTAAGTATTTTTAACATTGAGCCTAATTAAAAGAACCATTATTATGTATTTGGATATTTAACCCTTGTCACTTAATTTATTAGATTCAAATAACGAAAGTTATTTTTATAAATTAAGCTTCAACATTAAAAGTGATTTAGACGAACTTATGAATAATTTATTAACACTAAATTAGAAATAAAGTTCGGTGGTTTGGGTAATATCATTAGGTATATAATAGTGAAATTGTTAAAAGGGAAACCGTTATGATTTAAGTTTTGACGAAAGTTAAAACTGGGTTGGGTCTCAATTTAAATACTTGGGGACTAGTAACTATCTAAATAAGATCCGATGAAAATTAGACTTAATTTAGCTAGTTGAAACTTTATTTATTCGAAAGAAAAATATAAAGTTTTATACTAACATTTTAAATAAGAGCTTAAACTTAAAACAATCCATGGATCTAGAGGTGACACATTTAAGTAAACACTCCTATTTATATATTGAAAATAATAATTATTATTGTTTTTACATATTGTTATTCAGCAAAAAAAATTAAAATTATAACTCAATTAAACTTCAGTTTATACGTACTGTTTTGCCACATCGAATAAACCATACGTGAATCACATATAATTTCACACGAACCGCGTATCTTTTAAAGTATACGCGAAACGCGTATATCATTACGCGAAACGCGTATGTATAACACCAGTACTGTTACGAAATTAGTTAAAATCTAAGTATTAATTAAATCTTTTATTATTATTTTAAAGTAATTAATTTATAATTAGTTTAATTATTATAATTATCTTTAATCCACCTTTAATTTAATTAAAACTTATTATTTAGTTACTTTAAGATAATTTGTATTCTATTTTATTGTTTAAGTTAATTTGTATTTTATTTTATTGTTTTAAATAAATTCTTATTCAATTAGTTTTATAAAAAAATTATTGTTATGCTTATTACCATTTAATAAAATATTTCTATCACAATTAATATAGTTTCAATTAATTCACTTTTAAGTTAATAATTATAAATCATGTAATCTGATAATTTTAATTAATAGTTCAATTTAATTAAGATTAAGTTATATTTTATTATTATTATGCTAAATATAAATTCCTAATCCAAAACCCCCTTTAAATAAGTTTAACTTCAAAGACTATTAAAAAACCATTAAAACACTCCATCTCCCTGTGGAACGAACCGGATTTGCCTATAAAACTAAACTATGCGAATAGGACTAGTTGCCTATATGTGTGAAATCAACCTGAATTCATTAAAACACCACATATACAATTAATCAATTCGTGTAACAAAATAACTCAAATCCGTTCATAAAATAAAGGTACTGTTTCAACGCATCAACTTTTTGGCGCCGCTGCCGGGGAAATGCGGTTTTGTTCAAAAGATTTTAATAGACTTTAGGTTATTCGATCCTTTTGTAGGAATTCATTCCTAGAAAAGCTTTTATTGTTATGATTTCATAATAGAAATTAATGCATGAATTTACGTTCCTCCAACACTGAATTAACTCCTTCATATCCTGAACCCGAAAGAGAATTTCACGAACGTTTAAGAGCTCAAGAAGTAGAATCTCTTGCTGAGGATTTAGAATCACTTTCATTGGATTCTAACTCTGAACCAGATATTCAACCAATCATAGAGCCAGTTATTAAGGAAGAAGAAGAGATGGCTGTTACAAATCAAGCGATGGAAGCATTAATGAAGGCGACAAGAACAGGTCAAGGCCACGCAATTATTCAACCTACGATGACTGACGAATTTGAAATAAAAGGTCAATTCCTTCACATGGTGACTAATACATGCCAATTTGGTGGAGCTCCAAATGAGGATGCTAACGAGCATCTTCGTAAGTTTGTAAGCATTTGCAAGCTATTTAAAATTAAGGATGTCTCCGATGAAGTCGCATGTTTGAAAATCTTTCCATGGTCCCTAAAGGACGATGCAAGAGATTGGCTAGACTCATTGCCAGAAGGCTATATCGAAGATTGGAATGATATGATGGACAAGTTTTTGTCAGAATTCTTCCCTGCTTCAAAACCAGCCAAATTGCAAAGTGATATAAATCACTTCAAGCAAAAGTTTAACGAGACTCTTTATGAAGCTTGGACCCGATTCAACAAAATGCTTAGGGTATGTCCTCAACACGGGTTGAATACATTCCAAAAAGTTCAAATATTCTATAAGGAGTAAATGTGGCTACTCGTAAAGATATCGATGTTGCAGCTGGAGGTTCGATCATGAAGAAAACACCCGAAGACGCTCACACAATCAATTTCGATATAGCAGCACATTCTCATAATTGGTATCAAGAGATAGAATTCTCTAGATCATCAACCGTTGCTAATATCGAAAGCAATGGTGAAATTGCTTCTTTAAAAGTTCAAATGGCAAATCAAGCAAGGCAAATTGAGAAAGTGACCAAGGAAATGCATGCTATCAGGGTAGGATGTGAACTGTGCCAAGGTCCCCATCTTACTAGAGATTGTGATAAAACAACGATGGAAGAGCAAGCGAATTTCTTAGGTTACTTACGAAAAGGTGAAATGAATTTCAACGATTTTCCAGCGATAGAAGCAAATAACCGAAAATATCCTCCAATTAACAACTACCAAGTAGGAGGACCCTCAGGTTTAAACAATAATTACCAAGGAGAAAATCCGGTTTACCAAAATAACCGGAATTTCCCAAATCAAAATCAAAGACATGCACCACCAGGTTACAATAACCTAAACAACCGAAATCAACCTCAACGAATTTATCAAAATAATTTCAAACACAATCAACCACAACCACAAGCACTTATACGACCATAACCCAAGAAGAAATCCGGTTTAGAAGATCTCTTGAGAGATTTTATGGTTAAGCACGAGCAAACTGCGAAAATTCAAACTCAGCAAATTCGAAATCAACAAGCTACGATTCAGAATTTAGAAAGAGATGTTGGAAGGATCTCACAGTTACTATCAGAGAGACCACCAGGCGCTCTCCTCTCAAATACTCAAGTGAATCCCAACAACAATCAAACCAGGAATGAGCATGTAAATGCTATAACTACTAGAAGTGGTTTAACTGTTAACCCAGAAACTAGTAAGTCCTCAGAAGCTCCTTTGTCTCCTTCTATTTTACAAGAACCTGTTGATATAGATGAGCACGTTGAGAAAGAACAAGAGAAAAATGATCCACCAGAGATCATATCAAAGAAAAGTGAAGAACCACCAGTAAAAGTGCACAATGCACCTATTCCATACCCGAAGGCATTAAAGAAAGATAAGCTCGCGAGCCAATATCAGAAATTTGCAGATATGATCAAGCAAATTAGCATTAACATGCCACTCGCAGAAGTTCTTAGGGGTATGCCAAATTATGGAAGGTTTATCAAGGATCTCATAGCCGATAAAGGTAAATATGAAGAAGTTTTAACCACATTCCTCAATGAGGAATGCTCAGAAATTTTGCAAAAGAAAAAGATGCCACCGAAACTTGGAGATCCTGGTAGTTTCATTATTCCGTGTCTGATGGGAGATTCAGTAATGTACGATGCATTAGCTGACTTAGGCGCATGTATCAATCTTATGCCACACTCCTTGTACTTAAAACTAAACCTAGGTGATCTAAAACCACCTAGGATGTGTATACGCCTAGCCGATAGAACTTTTAACTATCCTATTGGTATTGCCGAAAACCTACCAGTTAAAGTTAATCATTTTATCTTTCCTGCCGATTTCGTTGTCCTTGAAATGGAAGAAGATAGTAAGGTACCCCTAATTCTAGGGCGACCTTTTCTAAATACCGCTGATGCAATTGTGTGTGTTAAAGATAAAAAACTTAGTCTAGGTGTAGGGGAAGATAGAGTTACCTTAAACATAGATAAAGCTATGAAACAACCTATCTCCTCCGATGACGAATGTTATAAGGTAGACATTGTTGATTGTTGTGTTGAAAAAGAATTGCAAGAATTACTAAATATAGACACCTCAAACTTCACCCCAGTGAATGAAAGTGATGAATTCGATGTAGAGCTTGAACTTGACGAATTGTTGAAAGTAGTCATCGATGAAGATTGCTGTGAGGAAGAAATTCCCAAGGAAGATGAACCCTTTGAAGAAATTACCGATGGTAACAGGTTCCGAATAAAATCTTCCTTGGAAGAACCACCAACCTTGGAACTTAAAGAACTCCCGGAACATTTGGAGTATGCTTATCTCCAAGGTACGTCACAATTACCTGTTATAATCTCATCAAAACTCTCCGATAACGAAAAGAGTAGGTTAATGTCCGTTCTAAAAACTCATAAGAAAGCAATTGCTTGGAAAACAACCGATATTCCAGGGATTAACCCCGCTTATTGTACTCATAAGATTCTAATGGAAGAAGATTTTAAACCCGTGGTACAAAGACAACGAAGGTTAAACCCTAACATGAAAGAAGTTGTCAAAAAGGAGGTTATCAAGTTACTTGATGCCGGATTAATATACCCTATATCCGATAGCCCATGGGTTAGTCCTGTCCAAGTAGTACCCAAGAAAGGGGGTACAACTGTCGTCCTTAATGATAAGAATGAACTCGTTCCTACAAGAACAATCACTGGCTGGAGAGTCTGTATAGACTACCGTCGTTTAAACGACGCCACAAGGAAAGACCATTTCCCACTTCCTTATATTGACCAAATGCTAGAACGTTTAGCGGGAAAAGAGTACTATTGTTTCCTTGATGGATTCTCCGGTTATTTTCAAATTCCCATTGATCCAAAAGACCAAGACAAGACAACTTTTACTTGTCCATTTGGTACATTCGCATACTGACGAATGCCGTTCGGATTATGCAACGCGCCAGGTACCTTTCAAAGGTGTATGATGGCAATATTTCACCACATGATAGAAGGAAGTATGGAAGTCTTTATGGACGATTTTTCTGTTTTTGGAGACTCCTTCGATTCATGCCTTTCAAACCTCGAGTGAATGTTAATTCGTTGTGAGGAATCAAATCTTGTTTTAAATTGGGAAAAATGCCACTTCATGGTGAAGGAAGGCATTGTTTTAGGACACAAGATTTCTCGAGATGGAATGGAAGTAGACAAAGCTAAGATCGATGTAATCTCAAAGCTTCCTCCTCCAACTAACGTTAAAGGAATTCGTAGTTTCTTAGGTCATGCGAGATTCTATCGACGATTCATAAAGGATTTTTCCAAAATCGCTCGACCCATGACTAAACTTCTTGAGAAAGACAGTACATTCGACTTCAATGACGAATGCTTACAAGCTTTCTCCATTCTAAAAGATAAACTTACGAATGCACCTATCATAGTATCTCCCGATTGGTCCAAACCATTTGAACTAATGTGTGATGCTAGTGATTTCGCACTAGGAGCCGTTTTAGGACAACGCCAAGATAAAAAATTTCAACCAATATATTATGCAAGTAAAACATTAACAGGAGCACATTTCAACTATACAACTACCAAAAAAGAACTCCTTGCAGTAGTTTTTGCTTTCGATAAGTTTAGATCTTACTTAGTGTTATCTAAAACAATTGTTTATACCGATCATTCAGCCCTAAAGTACTTATTCAAAAAGCAAGATGCTAAACCTAGACTAATTCGTTGGATTCTTCTCCTACAAGAATTCGACATTGAAATTAAGGATAAAAAAGGTGCTGAAAATCTCGCTGCAGATCACTTATCCCGTCTTGAAAATCCTAACTTAGAAACGCTCGACGAATCTGTTATTCACGATACTTTTCCGGACGAGTTCCTTATGAGAATTGAAACAGAAGAAGAAATTCCATGGTTTGCGGACTATGCTAATTATCTGGCCGCAGGAATTCTTGTTAAAAATCAAACTTATCAGCAAAAGAAGAAATTCTTTGCTGATCTGAAGTTTTACTTCTGGGAAATCCCTAATCTCTTTCGTATAGGGGATGACCAAGTTATTCGTCGATGTGTATACGGCAAAGAAGCGCAATAAATTCTAGAGCACTGTCATGAAGGACCGGCTGGTGGACATTTCGGACCAAGCTATACAGCTAAAAAGGTTTTTGACTCAGGTTTTTACTAGCCTACAATTTTTAAAGATGCATACAATATGGTAAAAACTTGTGATGCTTGTCAAAGATCTGGAAATATCTCCAAGAGAGACGAAATGCCACAACAAAGCATCCTAGTAGACGAAGTATTCGACATTTGGGGTATTGACTTCATGGGTCCATTCCCCGCTTCTAACAAATGCAAATACATTCTCGTGGCAGTTGATTATGTTTCTAAATGGGCTGAAGCAAAAGCCCTACCCACTAACGATGCTCGAGTTGTTGTCAGCTTTCTTAAAAACCTTTTCTCACGTTTTGGGATTCCAAAAGCATTAATCAGTGATCGTGGAACTCATTTTACAAATCACTTACTCGAGAAAGTGCTTAAAAAGCTCGGAGTTAATCATCGTTTCTCAACTTCTTACCACCCTCAAACGAGTGGCCAAGTTGAAAACACAAATCAAGGTCTTAAACGAATTTTAGAAAGAACGGTTAAAAATAATCCAAAAATCTGGCATCGAAAGTTGGATGATGCGCTTTAGGCATTTAGAACTGCATTCAAAACGCCCATTGGTACTACACCTTTCCGATTAATTTATGGTAAGGCGTGTCATCTACCTGTCGAAGTTGAACACAGGGCATATTGGGCTCTAAGAGAATGCAACACCGACCTTGTGGAAGCCGGAGAGAACCGATTCTTACAACTTAATGAATTAGATGAGTTAAGACTACAAGCTTATGAAAACTCTAAAACATACAAAGAGAAAACTAAGAGATGGCATGATGCGCGATTAAAAGAAAGAAAAGAATTCGAACAAGGGGATAAAGTATTAGTTTTCCAATCACATTTTAAGTTTTCACCTGGGAAGCTTAGATCCCGGTGGACTGGGCCATATATAATAAAACAGGTTTTTCCATCTGGATATGCAGAGTTATATAGCAAAGACATTAGAACTTTCAAGGTGAACGGTCATCGACTCAAATTATACTTTGAAGGAATCAATACTACGGAAAGAGGCGAGATCACCTTCTACCCTAAGGACAAGTAAATTCAGGGTAACTTTAAGGTTTTTCAACTCCATTCTCGAACTTCATTTTCATCTTTAAGAGTGGGGTTTGTTCGGTCTTTCCCTAGCAGACCCTAAAGAACTAGTCTTCTCCCTCCATTCTACCTTTTTATATCTTCTTTTCGTTTTTATTTATTGTTTATTTTCAAGATGCGCAATCAATATGTCTACAACCACTTCTTTTTGATGTGCGATAAAATTTTACCGAGAGATGTGGTATTAGATATAAAGAGAAGATGCGATCAGGCGAGTAAAGAAATAAGGCAAGAACTTACCGAGAAAAATTATGCCAAAGGCAAATCAAAATCAGCTAAGAAACGACGAGCGCGTCATTTGGGCAAGTGTGTAAAATGTGGAAAACCAACTCATTACGGAAAGTGCCCAAAGAACCAGACGGACTCTAATTACGAGTACGTAACCTTGTGCCGAGAAGGGCCTTTTAAATGTTCAGAGGAAAACCTCTTAAACCAACGAGGTTACGCCTACGAAGTGATGGGGAGCGAAATGATGCAACTCCACTACGAGGCGAGTCAACGCGATTTCACAATCTAATTCTTTTTCTCGCCAATTGTGTGTTTGTGCATTTTTGTGTGTTTGTGAATTTTTGTGTGTTTATGTTTTGGTGTGTTTTAGTTTGTATTTGTTTGTTGTTTGTTTTTATAAAAAAAAAGTCTACCATTTAAAATTGATAAACCTTGAGTTTAACCTGTTTTCATTGAAAACGATAATGTTAAGTGTAACAACTGAATTGTCGTTCTTCAAATTGCACGAAATTTATTGTTAGATTCATAATATATCTTTTAAATAGTAAACCACAAAAACAAAAGAAAAATTAAAACTACTAAAAATATACTTTTTTATCAATAACCGTAAAAATATATAATTTGTAAACTTTGTCGTAGGTAATGATAGGTGTAACAACCGAGATTATCTCTACCTAGTTGATAGGAAACAAAGTTTTAAGTTTGAAAATTAGTTGGTTTGAAAGTGTGTATATATATATATATATATATATATATATATATATATATATATATATATATATATATATATATATATATTATATATATATATATATAATAGAGTGTATTTTAAATTCATTTAATTTTTATTTTTCATGTACTTGTTTTTAATTTTAAAATATTAATTTTCTTTTAATTTAAAAATTTAAAAAGAAATAAATAGAGTGTTTTGTTTTATTTTTGTTTTTGAAAAATATTAAAACTTTAACTTTTAATAAATTAAATTTTATAAATTGATTTGAAAATTTATAAACGGATAAAGACTAGGTATAATAAACTGAAATTTTCGTAACAACAAATATAAATTTATAGAAGAAATTTTAAAAATTTGATTAATTATAAGTTGAAAAAAAAGAAAAAGAAAGAACTAACATTTACGCGAAACGTGTAGCATATACACGAAACGCGTAAAATTAAAATCTACGCGTTCATGTCTACGCGAAACGCGTAATTCCAAAACCAGAAACATATCAGATCGACCAGCAGCTTGTTCTTCACACTCTTATTTTTTTCTTTTGTTTGCTGTGCACGAAGGGGATACTGAAAAAACCCCAAAAATCACACCCAAAAACTAAATTAACACTTTCAATCTCCCCCAATTCTTCCACCTTTCAACATGCCGAGATTGGTAAGGGTACTAAACCCGTTTTTGCCACTTGTTTTTCAACTTTTTCATTTATTATTTTTATGGCTTTAATCCGAAATAATGCATGATATTGTTGAATTTTGCTTGATTAATGCTATATCTATGTTGTTAGTGTGATGATAAACCCGATTAGCATAAGAAGTTGATGTTTAATTGATTATTGAAAAGTTAGGGTTTGTAGAAATTGGGGAAATTGAGGAATTGCTATTGAATTGTGTTATTTTGGGTCTAATTAGATGTTTTTAAATGTTTTGATAGTAGTAGAACCTTTGAACATAAGTTTGATTGTTTGATTTTGTGATTTTAACTTTAGTATAAATTTGATAATTTTTGTAATTGTCATGAATCAAGTATGGATTGTAATGATGATTAGGAGCTTGAATATACGCAATGTGATTGAAATGGATTATATATGCTTAGCTAATTGCGTGTTTCCACTTGTGAATTAAACTTTGTTTTTGAAACTTGATTTATGATTATGATTTTTGATTTATTGTTGTTTGTTTTAATTTTTAGAAGTAAATTGTTGTTGAAATATTGATTCCTGTGGTGTTGAAACAAGCTTGTATGTTGAGTATGAATTCTTTCTTAACATTAACATTAACATACCCAATTGGGACGATTCTCTTGTTTTAAAATGTTATGCAGGGATTATTTAGAATGAGAGCTGTAAACCAACAGCAAGGGGAAGAACAAGTAACACCGGAAATGGAACAACAACTTCAGAACCTGCACCCTAACCTGAGATTTCCTTATGATTTACCTAACTGATTACAAAAGGTTAAGGACTTACTTTCTCTGGTCAATAGAAACATCTCTCCAGTATACATTGTGGATTGGGCTCCCTTAGGACACCCAGTCAACTTAGATGAACAAATAAGGGGAATTTTAAACCAAAGCTTCACAAACGAATTTGGAATGACTTTGGTTTTTAATGATTTTGAGAGGTTGTTTAATTTAATTAGCCTTGTATATAGAGAATGGTGTTTAGAGTTTTATTCTACCGTTAGATTGAGTTTACACCCAGAAACTATCAATGACCTTAATTTTCTACAATTTCGACTGGGTGGGGTAGATAAAAGTATGTCCCTAAGCAACGTGACTGATGCATTAGGAATTTACACCGTTGAGGAGATGTTAGCTCCCGGTTTTAGGGAGTATATTTTTACAGGAGCTAGATATACAGGAAATTATGATTCTTCGAGAGTCTGCAATCTTTTACTCGAAGGAATACATATGAGCCAGGCCAAGAATCCTACCTAAAGATCACTGATGTTCGCTTTAGAATAATTCATAAATTTATAGCGAACACAATAAACCAAAGGTCATTTAGTAATACAGATAAAATTAATTATATCGACCTTTGGTATTTAGATGCGATCAGAGATAGGGATACATTTGTTAGTATTCCCTATGGAGTTGCCTACTTTTTAGCTCATGTAGGTAAGGGTGCTAGAGGATCAAGTGACATGTCGGGGGGTTACTACATCACGTGTCTAGGAAACTGGTTCGGACTCGACCCGAGTGAATCAGAACCTCCAATCCAACCGGTAGATCAAGCTGTTAAAACTTTAGGATTGGAGGTGTATAGGACGGCAAAGGCTATACACGTGAGGGGCGGGGTACGTAGTTTAAGGCAACAAGAAGTTGTTGCTCCCGCTCCTATGGAGGAGGATGAGGAACCCGCGAGGGAAACTAGGAGGAGAAGAAGACAGCCAGATCAGGCTAGTTCGTCTAATGCAGGTATTTCTGATTTCGATATGCTACAAAATTCGTTTGATTCATTGAGTTTAGATGTAAGAAACTCATATGAAACATGGGGACAGAGATCAGAAAACCAATACACTAGTTTGTCTCGACAGTTGGGGGATGTAAGGGCAACCCAATTAGATCAGGGAAATATTCTAGAAAACATCCGCTATGATCAGAGGGGCCAGGGAGCACAGTTAGAGTGGGCGCATCATCAGGCATATTTATACGCAGCTAACCCACAGACTTACACACCCTCAGCCTTTCCTTTATACCCCCAATGGCAAGCACACGGTGACCCTCTACCTCCACCTTATGACCCCAACGCTGCCCTAGCAGCAAGTCAGGAAGCCTATAGGTGTTTATACGAGGAACAACGCCTAAATGAACAGTGGCAGCAACAGCAACGGGAACAGGAAGATCAGGGAGGCCCTGCATGGTCTTTTTTCTAGTTTTCTTTTTAGTTTTAGAATAATTTATTTTGTATTTGTTTGTATAAAATTATTTTTATGGTGTGTTAATTATTTATTTTTACTTTCATTTTTTTATTATTTAAATTTTTTTTTTTAGTGTGGGGTAAGAATTTTTGTACTACTACAGTACAACCCCATCTCGTGTGTGATTAACATATTTTGTTGACAGGTACTTACGATGATGAGATCGACATAACGAAACACGAAAGTATTATTGTGATAAAAAGGATTGGATATGTTCATACAATTAGCATTTTACAATGTCCAATTACTGTACAAAGGAAGTTCCAAATTCTTTACACTTTTTGTCCTCTCAAATTTATACATTTAATCTGATTTTATGTAATGAGGGCATTACATAATCTTAAGTGTGGGGTGGGAATATATAAATTCTCGATAACTTATAAATTGGAGGTTTTTTTTTTGAAAATTTTGAACATTTTTTTTAACAAATATATCTAATCAATTTTTAAGGTAATTACGAGCAATTAAAGATTATGTGTCAAAAACCGAAATTATTGTCTCCATACATTAAAAATACATAAGATTATTTGATTAAAACCTATAAAAGAAAACCAAGTACAACAGAATTTATAAACCCATATTTTAGGAACCATTTATCACATGTTTCTATGAAGTTTATTGCAAATATCATTGCTTTGGAATGTATGAACCTGAATATCCCATTAAGGAAGTAAAGTCTTCCAAAATGACACACTTGCTAACCTATGTTAGAAGATGTAGTCCAGAACAGCTGTAGGTTGACAAAAAATCTTGAAAAGTCATCTCTATCATCGGCTGAAAATTCACCTCACCTCAGCATCAAACAGGGTTTTTGGTGGTCAGACTTATCCTAACTATGAGATGGATCTATCTCGTACAATGGGGGGCACATTGCAAATTAGCTTTTAAGACTAATGAATCTAATCCTCAGATGGATGATCTCCGTAAAGATCAACAGCATCTATGTTTGCCCGCGGTCAACATACATATGCCATAACAAATTGAGGTGTGAAAACTCATGGTTCACCGATGATATTTGGACACGATATAATTTTATTCTAAAACTTATGCTATTTTATGAATTATATTGTGTAAAATCATTTTTAGGACATTCGGTTTCAAGTTCCATGATACTTCAATTATGGGGGCGGATAGCTTGCTAATCGCCGACTGAGACTATGGTTTTCAGTTACCCTCAACCGAAATTTGAGGTTAAAACCGAAAAACGTGTCTAGTATAAAAACTAGCATGCCATTTTATAAAATCATAAAACATTTTCACAAGGTCCAATTTTCCCTAAGGATTCAAATTTTTAAAACCTTAATCACGAGTTTCAACTTTGTTTCTGTTGTCAGAATTTCATTTCGTGTGGTGTGCGTGTGATCCAATAAATATTGTATAGTGTTTCCAACTTATTCCATATAGCGTGTGTTTTCATTTCGTGTGGAGTGTGTTGTGTGATTTAATGTTCGATATGAAAAATATGTAATGTTCCGATTCTATTTAGAAGATGTAATTGCTTGAGGACAAGCAACGTTCAAGTGTGGGATATTTTGATATTGCTTTAAACATACATATATTTCGACGCAATATCATTTATATTTCATCGGCTTTTACCGAAACGAAGACATTCAAATGCATAATTCACGAGAAAAACAACAAAAGTAAACACGAGCTTGAAGTTTGAAGAAACGACGATAAAACAACGATAAAACGACGGATTTAAACCAAATATATATCAAGATAATGTTTACCCGAATGCAAGTTCAAGATGATCGAAGAAAAAGAGTTCAAAGGAAAGTTCCAAGTCGATATACGTCAACACGGGGTGAACAAAGAACAAACGAAAAAATAAAAATTAGAAAACTGCCGTTTACTCTTACGCGGATCGCGTATTCTTCTACGCGAAACGCGTAGTATTTTAGTCTTACGCGGAACGTGTGGTGTCTTACGCGAAATACGTAATGTCAAGACCAGATTCAGATTCAATTTCACATGGGACGGCTGCTTTTGGATATACTATTACTACTTTTTCACTTTACAGAATGAAAAGAATAATATTACAGATCAAGGGATCAACTTCTCAGATGATATAATACGGAGTACGAGAGCGGAGAGGAACATACAATACAAGAGTCAGCAATATAGTACTACACACACATACAGATAGAGAGAGGAGGGATCATCATAAAAAATTAATTTACTAGTGTTTTTATTTCTTTCAAAGTACTTGTATCATTATTATTTTCAGTTCCAAGGTTCACTATTTAGGATAGTTTCAATATTAAGGGTGTATTGTTCGTGATTAAGGGTATTATTGTGCGAGTGCAAGGGTGTTGTTATTGTAATTTTTCTACCGTTTGAAGTTAATGAAAGTGAAGATTTTCGTAAGTATATTCTGTTAAAATTATCGTTATCAATTTTTATCGTTATTATTATGTTTGTATATTTATATTTTTATGTTTATCCTAGTATAATGAGTAGCTAAATTTCCCTAGTGTTTGCTTAGATGTAGAGCCCCTAGTGAAATTGATTGTTATTATTTGTAAAAATTAAAATGTAACTTAAGTATTTTTAACATTGAGCCTAATTAAAAGAACCATTATTATGTATTTGGATATTTAACCCTTGTCACTTAATTTATTAGATTCAAATAACGAAAGTTATTTTTATAAATTAAGCTTCAACATTAAAAGTGATTTAGACGAACTTATGAATAATTTATTAACACTAAATTATAAATAAAGTTCGGTGGTTTGGGTAATATCATTAGGTATATAATAGTGAAATTGTAAAAAGGGAAACCGCTATGATTTAGGTTTTGGCGAAAGTTAAAACTAGGTTGGGTCTCAATTTAAATACTTGGGGACTAGTAACTATCTAAATAAGATCCGATAAAAATTAGACTTAATTTAGCTAGTTGAAACTTTATTTATTCGAAAGAAAAATATAAAGTTTTATACTAACATTTTAAATAAGAGCTTAAACTTAAAACAATCCATGGATCTAGAGGTGACACATTTAAGTAAACACTCCTATTTATATATTGAAAATAATTATTATTATTGTTTTTACATATTGTTATTCAGCAAAAAAAATTAAAATTATAACTCAATTAAACTTCAGTTTATACGTACTATTTTGTCACATCGAATAAACCATACGCGGATCGCGTATAATTTCACACGAACCGCGTATCTTTTAAAGTATACGCGAAACGCGTATATCATTACGCGAAACGCGTATGTATAACACCAGTACTGTTACGAAATTAGTTAAAATCTAAGTATTAATTAAATCTTTTATTATTATTTTAAAGTAATTAATTTATAATTAGTTTAATTATTATAATTATCTTTAATCCACCTTTAATTTAATTAAAACTTATTATTTAGTTACTTTAAGATCATTTGTATTCTATTTTATTGTTTAAGTTAATTTGTATTTTATTTTATTGTTTTAAATAAATTCTTATTCAATTAGTTTTATAAAAAAATTATTGTTATGCTTATTACCATTTAATAAAATATTTCTATCACAATTAATATAGTTTCAATTAATTCACTTTTAAGTTAATAATTTTAAATCATGTAATCTGATAATTTTAATTAATAGTTCAATTTAATTAAGATTAAGTTATATTTTATTATTATTATGCTAAATATAAATTCCTAATCCAAAACCCCCTTTAAATAAGTTTAACTTCAAAGACTATTAAAAAACCATTAAAACACTCCATCTCCCTGTGGAACGAACCGGATTTACCTATAAAACTAAACTATGCAAATAGGACTAGTTGCCTATATGTGTGAAATCAACCTGAATTCATTAAAACACCATATATACAATAAATCAATTCGTGTAACAAAATAACTCAAACCCGTTCATAAAATAAAGGTACTGTTTCAACGCATCAGCTAGTCAGGATCGATTTAATGAGTGTCAACCGCCCCCCGAAAGACATCGTTCTAGATTTCCAATCCGGGAGTCCTTTTTCGAATTTCTGAACTACTGGTTCCCAAGCATCAATCTTGTTCATTTTAACGCCTACCGGAAGCCCTAGATACACGAATGAGATATTATCACATTTACACCCAAATCGATTGTCCATGGAATTAATTTCTGATATAGGCACATTAATACCATATAAGCTGCTTTTCTTGAAATTAATCTTTAGACCCGACATATCCTCGAAACACATAAGAAGCTTCATGATATTGCTAATATTCCTCTTTGACCAATCGCCAATAAATATGGTGTCATCGGCGTATTGTAAGTGGGATAACGGGACCTTGTCTTTACCAATTTTCACCACATGGAACAGCCCATTATCCGTTTCCTCCTTCATTAACAAGTTTAGCCCTTCACCCGCAATAATAAACAAAAAAGGAGATAAGGGATCACCTTGTCTGATGCCTCTTCTAAGTTTGAACTCTTCTGTAGGGGACCCATTAACTAAGACAGACACAGAGGCAGATGTGAGACAAGCCTCGATCCATTGAATCCACATCTGACCGAACCTCATGCGTTTCAACATATTAAGAATTTCCAATTAACGCTATCAAATGCTTTTGCAAAATCCGCCTTAAAAATAAAACTTTTGTTTCTACCTCTCTTAAGATCAGCAACACTTTCATTAAGAACAAGAATACCATCTAAAATCGACCGATCTGATAGAAAAGCGCTTTGCTCATTCCCGATAACTTTAGGCAACCCTCTACGAATTCTGTTGGATAATAACTTAGCAACGTGAAACATCCCAACCCGTAATCAACCGGATAAATTTTTTTTTTTTTAGTTAATAAACCATTAACGCCCAATTAAATGGTTACATAACGTAAACTGTTCCATACAAGCCGTTTAAACCAATATCACAAGTTTAATGTTTACAAAGAAGGCACGAGGGCCCTTAATCAAATGTAATGTAAGTTCGACCCATTAACATGATAGTTTTAATCCAAACAACACCCGAGCATGGTTTGGGGCTAAACTACCCAAAACTCTAAGTCGACTTCCAAAAGCTTCAACAAGCATCCAATAAGGGGAATCTAGTGAACAACAACCCCCTTTCCCTTCTCCATACCTGCATCTAAAAAGTAAACAACGAGAGGGGTAAGCTAACGCTTAGTGAATGCAATAATTATACATATACATATATAATCTATTTACTTGCAATCACTAACACAATACCGCATGCAAGCTAGCAATTCAATTAGCATACCAAACTCAAGTATAATGCTACTAACCTCCGACAACAAAAGCTAGCATAACAATAGCATATAACACGAGCAATGTAATATGCTACACTACAACACACAACCATGGTTAACCAATCGTACAAAGGAATGGTACTTGAATTTCCCATCGATGTTCATAACAACTGTTAGAGTACTTAACACGTCGTACACTAACCCCAGGGGTGACATCTTAACACATTGATACTTCACCCCGGGTGGTGTCTTAACACGTCGACACTTCACCCCGAGTGGCGTCTTAACACGTCGACACTTCACTCGTTATATTACTTGGAGTGGCATCTTAACACATCGATACTTCACTCCGAGTGGTGTCTTAACACGTCGACACTTCACTCATCACGTGAAACGTGGTGTCTTAACACGTCGACACTTCACATCTCACGCTACACAAATAAACACATTATATACGTACACGCATAATTATTCCACTCACCTTATCACGTCAGTGATGATTAAGCACTTACGTAAGTTTCAAAGCAAAGTACCTAATACATTAAGTACACATTCAATACACACCTAGTGGAACTAACCACCAATACTTAACTCTTGAGCATTTAATGACCTGATTGCATTAAATGACCCATTTACACTAAAACCGCCCATTAATGGCCAAGACTCATCATAAATCACTAAAAGCTAGTGATTATAGTCCAATAACGATAACTAACACCATTTAGGGTATTTTCATACCCATATTGTCCAACTAGGTCAACCATTACCTATTTGACCCATTTTAACACTTAGACTTACAAATTTTGGTCAAACTTAAGCCATTAACAATCTTTCATCATTTTACAAGTGTATAAGTGACTAACAACACAATTAACACTTACAATTCTCAATTTACATGACCAAACCCTATATTAACACCATTTGGGTTTCCTTACATCAAATTAACCCAAATTCACCCTTTAAATCCCCAAATGGGCCTTATAAGTCTCAAATGACCAAACCCTAGCCATAAATCAATTAAAACTCAAAACACGGAGTTAAGACTTACCAACACTATCAACTAGTAGCTAGGAATGAGGAGAACAATTTTACTTCTTGCTTCAAAGATCGGTTCACAAATCTTCACCTTCAAATCTTAATTTAAATCTAAGTGGGTTTTGTGTTTGAGAGAGAAATGGAGAAAGAAAAGAGAAAAGAAAATAGAGAAATGAGATAAGTGGCTGATATTTGAGCCACAATCTGATCCAAATGCGAAAAGACAAAAATACCCCTTGAATCACCCTATTTAAAAACTAAAAATTAGAACCAGTTCAGCAGGTTGGTCGCGGCGCGACCTCACCATGCCGCGGCGCGGCATTCAACGCGGTTTGTGAGCTGTTTGTTTCCCCTTCTGATTTTGATTCTAGTTAAGTGTCGTGGCGCGACACTTCCTCTCCGCGGTGCGACAACATGCTATAACTGTCCAATTTCGACAACTTTAAACCAACTATCGATTTACGCGACTTGTACACTTCGTTCTCGCTTCCTATATACATCTAAACTTCATCATAAAGCCTCACTCGACTTAACACCATTAAAACCCATGCATATACTTATACATGCATACATTCTCAAGTATATATATATATATCTCGTATACATCAAATTAACACTTTACAACATTTAAACACATATACGGTCAAGGATAAACGTTCTAAAGATCAATCACGTACCTTAAATCACGTATGGGAAAAACAGGATGTTACAACTCTCCCCCACTTAAACTGGATCACGTCCTCGCGATCCGCGTCAACACTAGAAGTTAAACACTTCTTCCTCGAACCTTTCCGTTTCCAACGCGGAGTCACACATGTAGTAATCACGCATCTGAATTCTCGGTTCGTACACTAACGCATTATATTACAACAACCGTACTTCGCACTTCCATTCGACCAAAATTTCCACCACTCACTCAGAAGTACACCGTGAAAACTTCGTAACATTTTTCCAATGACCTTATTATTTCATCATTTTCAACGATATTGGGTGATCAACCCACGAAACAAAACAACCGCAACCATTTGCTCCTACGCCGAGTATCCAAACTTGTACCGTACACTTCACAATCACCCTAAAAGTAGAACAATTTACCGACAATTATCGTCATCGTGCCTTTCCATAGTGGAATATTCGGGAATCATCCCGACGCTTTACGAAAATCTCCCGTATCCGCCATTCGGGAACTTCGCCATTCCAACTCATGTCGCAAATTATCCTTCACAATTTATTCCAAAGTCCAACTTGGGACTTCTTCGAAGACCATCGAAGTCTTCCTTTCCTAATTAAGTGGCACCCGTTTGCCCATCACGTCTACTAGATAGGGATTATTCCAAAATCTCCGGTACTTACTCCCCCAATTAGGGTTCTAATCCCGTACATCCATCGCCAAAGTGATAACATTTCGCGAAATTCGGACATTACGCGAACCCACATGACCAGTCTCAATGCTGGCCATACTCAACAAATTCTTCGCGGACCTATAACAAGGTATTCGAACCTCGATCCTTCAATTCGGTCAACGCTAACGCCTGCTAAACACCGCAGTAACCACAGTTGTATCTTCGGGTTCCTCACCGGCACTCAAATCAAAGTAATCGCACCATCAGAGTGAAGCCTTTCACTAGCAGGTATAAAGAGGCACCTGACGCAGTGTTATGCAACTCCCATTACTACTATTGAGTCTCAAGAGCTCGACCCTTACGAGGTCTACTCTCAGTGTCACGCGTCTCCTGTTTACTCGAAGTTGCGCAATTTCCAAGAACTTTACGGCTCAGCGCCCATAACCTTCTAGCGACACCCGCTAGTCTCAATTCATCTAGGTCGCACCACTAGCCTATTAACCCTTCGACTCATCACTAAGGAGATGCTTGAAAACACCAAGGCTTATACTCTTCCAACTTCGTCATAAACATCAACACGGTCACCTTCTCACATAAATTCTATGAACACTCGCTACACGCACCGCATCAAACCGCAATCGTGGTTAACGAAAATGCCTCTCGAATGGCACACTATGCATACACCCGAAAATCATAGAAGAAAAGAGCGGTCGTCAAGAGCGTACCACACTCGCCGCATCGTATCCAATCCAACGAAATCGAACCACTAATTAACATGTATATACCTCCTAGCATGCTAATATCGTCAAACGTAACACTACACTCCGGTTACGCCCTAATTGGTTTCACTATAATGCTCAACACAATCGACAAATCCTACGGGTTTCACTCGAACGAGTTTAACGACCCAAAAACCACAACGTAAAAAGCCTAGATAAACAAAGACTCAGCAACAGAGTCAAGACACAACACATCAACCTCTACGACCAATCTCCTCATCGATCATAGCCCACGAATTCTCGCGAATTCCTTTTACCACAACATTGACGCTCACTATCACCCGTTGGCGTCAATTAAGCAAAGATGCCGCCAACATGACTCGTACCTCATATATCAAAGATGCCGCTACCCGCAGGGTAGACTTTCCTAACCAGTGGGTTCACTCGACCTGTTTCACCCGAAATTGTTCGACAGACAATACATCTATGCTTCCCCTCTGGGAAAAAGAGTGAACAATATTAACTTAACAATTGCGTTACCCGCATCTTGGCCATCAAACACCGTCCTTGACTTGTTCGACCGTCAAGTCCGTGTCCGCATTCCTGATGATCTTGCACAACCATCTCGCTAAAGGGAGATGAAATTTACCATTCTAGTACCTCACGATTCGTACATCACATCACATTGTTCCATTCGTTCCGTGCTACCAGTCTTACGACTAAATGACTTCGATTATAACCCACCTATGAACCTTACGGTCCTTCAACTTCCGACACTATAATGAACACTCGTTATCAACCCAACACTAAAGCCCATTTGTGTAGGTTGGTAAAACCAACCCTTCACTAAATGCTAAGGAATGCTTAAAATGATTAAGTCTTTCGTCCGTCAATCCGATCGTCAATCGTAGGGTAATTCCATTAGGAATGATACCCATAATAATACTACGTATTAACACAATGCATTCGACCCAGGTCAACTCTCACGAGTCAATGACTCAAGGGCTACCCTAGTGCACCGTCATCGAAATTACTAACCCCGCACCTATAAGGGTGCGAATGAAATATACGCACACTCGAGACTAACTTGATCTCGAAACGAAATTTAAGTCTCTAAATTCATAACCGAATTCATCGGCACACAACAAATAATAATAAGGCATATTTGTATCGAAAACAAAAGTACCTGAAGTACCATCGTTGGACTTCTGTGCTTCACTATCCATCGAATAGTCGCGCTCTAACCTCCTAACCCAATCAGCAAATGATTCGGAACACTTCGACCTTTAGTTTGTAGCAACCCGACCAAATCGTCATTGGCGGCGCCGTCTACTTAGGTCCCGTTACGTGGTCGTAAGTCTTTAAAATGACGTTTGACCAAAACATGTCGCATTCATTTCAAATGTAAAGATGTTTCAAGTTTACAAAAGTAGTTCTACAACTAGTTACGTTACAAAGTTTATAAGTACAAATGAAACCCATGCGACACAAGTAAATGTAAATTCAAAAGATGCTCCATGTATGCATGTATACTCGACATCCAAGCAAGTATCAAAAGTGAGCGGAAGCATGTATCATTTATCATTCAAGAACCTGAGAAAACATATAGAAAACTGTCAACAAAAACGTTGGTGAAATCATAGGTATAGTAATAAACGTTGTTTTTGAACCACAAGATTTTGTATTTCCATAACGTAGATTATCCAAATCATTTGCATTCCAAAAGTGTTGTTATACGCGAGCACTCATATATCAAGGCTTAACCAACGTTACCCCATCACATAGTGTTAGAACCTACACTAAAATACGAAAATATATTTCATCCGCATAATGGTAGCGAACCGTCCGAATGAGGGTTTGTCAAACCCATATGGATCCATACAACATAAGTTCTCGCTTACACCCGGCAAGTGTAACTAATGATAATCGAATTGAGGCATTTCGTTCTAAACTCGCACGTGGAATGTTTGTTTTCGTACTTGTGTTCAAAGCATAAAAGTATGTAGTATAAAACTGTATATGTTTCTCATCCCATGATTTAAAAGTATAAAAGTTGTTGAAAGATGGGACTATGATCTCACCTCTAGTGCACGAGTAATAAAGGTACTTCACAAAGTAAACGTGTACATGAAAGTTGTTTAGTCTTGACCTAAACAATTAGGGTTGTATCAATAACGGTAAACACGATCGGTCAAAGATGTTCAATTAGTCCTATGGCTCGTTACGACTCGATTATATAGCATGCGAATCAAATTATCAAGTTTCATGCAAGATACAAGTAAAGAATCATGTTAGAAAGATTGCATATTCATTTGGTTAAGTTTGACAAAAAGTCAAACTTGAGTCGGGTCAAAGTCAACGAAAAAGTCAACACGTTCGGGTCGGGTCCCGAACTATTTTTCTATGCTAGTTATTCATATATAAGCATGTTAGAACAAGTTACATGTGAATTGGAGGTCCCTAGCATGCCATACATTTTTCGTATAATGTACAATGGAAACAGAAATCTGGAGACGCCTAATGTCGCGCCGCGACATAGGCTGGCCGCGCCGCGGCACTTAACGTGTGCTGGTACCTGGTCAGTCTCAAATGGCCAAGTCCCAAATTAAAACTCAAACAAACACAAAACACAAACCGTAAACACTTAGAACGCGTATCTTATATCGTTGGAAAGCTCTTTTGACAAGGGATACAACTAAACACGTTTCATCAAACAAAAACATCATTTTCAATAACTGATTTCTCGTCAAGTGGTCATTAAAAGTCTATTTTCAAAGTTTCAAGTTCTCAAAACTCATTTTAAGATTCGAGAATCCAATTCACACATATGGTATGCCGTTTTGAAGGTAATTGATGTGTGCGAGGGGTACTAGGAAATAGTATTATTTTTATAACGAAATACTATTAAATATGATACAATTTTACACAAGATATTTATTTATTTATAGAATGGATATACCTAAACCTTGCTACAACACTTATAGGCAGTGTACATAATCGTACAGTAGTGTAGTTTTTAGTAAGTCCGGTTCGTTCCATAGGGATACACTTAAACAAGCTTAACGCTATATTAGTTTTAATTTTATAAAAATACAAATATATATATAAATGATATTATTATTATAAAAGGGGGTTTTTACCGTTTAATGACCGGTTTGTCAATTTTTAAAATTTAGCCGCAGTTAAAACCTAATGTAAAATATTAAAAATAAATACAACTTAATTTTAAACGTAAAGTAAATAACGATAATGAAATTGCGATAAATAAAAGTGCGATAAAATAAAATTGCGATAATTAAAAAGTACGATAATTAAAAGTACAATTAAATACAATGACAATAAATAAAAGTGCAATAATTAGAAGTGCAATTAAATATGAAAATAAAGGAATTATGCTTATTTAAACTTCCGTAATCATGATGTTTGACGTGTTGATTTTTAGTTTATTCCCATGGGTTAATTGTCCTTTGTCCTGGATTATTTAATATGTTCGTCTAGTTTTTGTCCATAACAGTCCATCAGTCATAAATATAAAGTGCGAGTGTCCTCGTCAAATTATCCTTATATCCGAAGTCAAATATTCCAACTAATTGGGGACTTAAACTGTAACAAGGTTTTAATACTTTGTTTAATAATTACACCAGATTATCGACTGCGTGTAACCCAAGGTTTTAATACTTTGTTATCAATTATGCCAAGTGTCCTTGTACAAAATTTCACCCCTGTTTTAATAAGTCTATTAACTATTAATCCATTCCCGTGTCCGGTTAAATGAACGATTATTCGTACATATAAGTATCCCGCCCATCGTGTCCGATCGAGTGTATATAGTTATTTCTAGGTACGCCCAATTGTAAATCTTTATATTAAAATTAACAAACTATCATTTAGTTAAACAAATATAAAGCCCATTAATAGCCCATAGTCTAATTTCCACAAGTGTCGTTCTTTTGTCCAAACCCCAATTATGGTACAAAGTCCAATTACCCAATTTTAATATTTTTAGCTCAACATCATGATTACTTCGGTATTAAATAAGCATAATAATAACTTAGCTACGAGACATTAAATTAAAAAGGTTGAACATAACTTACAATGATTAAAAATAGCGTAGCGTTACACGGACAGAATTTCGACTTACACCCTTACAACATTCGCTAACATACCCTTATTATTAAAATTAAAATTAAAAGTAAAATTATAATATATATATATATATATATATATATATATATATATATATATATATATATATATATATATATATATATATGTTTACGTATGAAGGAAGAAGAAAAAGATGTGTTTATTTTGGCCAAAATGCGTTGAATTTATAGGACCTGCGCTGGATTTCAGAGCCATGCGATCGCATGGCTTTTGTGCCTCCAGGCCATGAGATCGCATGGCCAGCTGGGAGAAGTCACATATCTTTGTTTTCTTTCTTGCCGACGTTTATAAATAATAATATAAAATATAAATAATTATAAGAATTATTTAAATATTATATTTTATTTATGTGCATAGTTAACTTGTAATTTTTAGTCCGTTGCGTCGAGCGTTGAGAGTTGACTTTGGTCCCGGTTCCGGATTTTCGAACGTCCTTGCGTACAATTTAATATCTTGTATTTTGCATTTCGCGTCTTGTACTCTTGTAATTTTGAGACGCTTCTTATCAATAATTGGAACCACTTTGATTGTACTTTGTACTTTTGAGCTTTTTGGTCGTTTACGTCTTCAATTTGTCGAATCTGTCTTTTGTCTTCACCTTTTATTATTTAAACGAATATCACTTGTAAATAGAACAATTGCAACTAAAAGCTTGTCTTTCTTGAGGGATAATGCTATGAAATATATGTTCGTTTTTAGCATTATCAAATATTCCCACACTTGAGCGTTGCTTGTCCTCAAGCAATATAGTCTTGAAATAAAAATACTATAATCACTTCTTTATTATTCACACTTTGTACATCAGTGATTTCTATACGGCGGTATAAACAATGGTAGTAACGTTGTGGTTTACAGTCCCACATGACTATGAAAATTTAGATCCTTAAGGAAATTGGATCTTTATGAAAACATTTGATCTTTTGAAAATTAAATCTAGCTTTTACCCTAGATAAGTTTTTCCAGAATAACCCTTCACCGGTGTTTGCAAAATGTTTTTGTGGGTTTGGTGGGTTTCAGATTTGAAAATTTTAGCTAAAAACTTGTGGTTTTGTGTCACCCACTTGCTATCCTTGTATTGGGAAAGCAACATGATAATGCTAAAAACGAACATATATTTCATAGCATTATTCCTCAAGAAAGACAAGCTTTTAGTTGCAATTGTTCTATTTACAAGTGATATTCGTTTAAATAATAAAAGGTGAAGACAAAAGGCAGATTTGACGAATTGAAGATGCAAACGACCAAAAAGCTCAAAAGTACAAAAGACAATCAAAGAGGTTCCAATTATTGATAAGAAACGTCTCGAAATTACAAGAGTACAAGATTCAAAACGCAAAGTACAAGATATTAAATTGTACGCAAGGACGTTCGAAAATCCGGAACCGGGACCAGAGTCAACTCTCAACGCTCGACGCAACGGACTAAAAATTACAAGTCAACTATGCACATAAATATAATATAATATTTAAATAATTACTAAAATTATTTATATATTATATTTATTTATATAATCCGTTGACAAACAAAGAGCCAAAGCTGGGTGAGCTGGAATTACAAACTCCGCGACTTGCGGAGTTTGAAGGCAAAAAATTACGCGACTCGCGGAGCCCCAATTTCAAAAACTGCCTATAAAAGCAAACGCAGTTTGATCGATCAATATATCCATAATCTATCTCTCTCTCTCTCAATATATACGTAATATATATATATATATATATATATATATATATATATATATATATATATATATATATATATATATATATATATATTTATATTTTAATTTTAATTTTAATTTTAATTTTAATTTCTAATAATAAGGATATGTTAGCGAATGTTGTAAGGGTGTAAGTCGAAATTCTGTCCGTGTAACGCTACGCTATTTTTAATCATTGTAAGTTATGTTCAACCTTTTTAATTTAATGTCTCGTAGCTAAGTTATTATTATGCTTATTTAAAACGAAGTAATCATGATGTTGGGCTAATTACTAAAATTGGGTAATTGGGCTTTGTACCATAAATGGGGTTTGGACAAAAGAACGACACTTGTGGAAATTAGACTATGGGCTTTATATTTGTTTAACTAAATGATAGTTTGTTAATTTTAATATAAAGATTTACAATTGGACGTCCCTTAAATAACCATATACACTCGATCGGACATGATGGGTGGGATATTTATATGTACGAATAATCGTTCATTTAACCGGACACGGGAATGGATTAATAGTCACTAGAATTATTAAAACAGGGGTGAAATTATGTACAAGGACACTTGGCATAATTGTTAACGAAGTATTAAAACCTTGGGTTACACGCAGTCGATAACCTGGTGTAATTATTAAACAAAGTATTAAAATCTTGTTACAGTTTAAGTCCCCAATTAGTTGGAATATTTAACTTCGGGTATAAGGATAATTTGACGAGGATACTCGCACTTTATATTTATGACTGATGGACTGTTATGGACAAAAACCAGACGGACATATTAAATAATCCAGGACAAAGGACAATTAACCCATGGGCATAAAACTAAAATCAACACGTCAAACATCATGATTACGGAAGTTTAAATAAGCATAATTATTTTATTTCATATTTAATTTCCTTTATTTTATATTTAATTGCACTTCTAATTATCGCACTTTTATTTATTGTTATTGTATTTAATTGCACTTTTAATTATCGTACTTTTTAATTATCGCAAGTTTATTTTATCGCACTTTTATTTATCGCAATTTCATTATCGTTATTTACTTTACGCTTTAAATTAAGTCTTTTATTTATTTAATATTTTACATTTTGTTTTAACTGCAACTAAAGTTTTAAAATCGACAAACCGGTCATTAAACGGTAAAAACCCCCCTTTATAATAATAATATTACTTTTATTTATATATTTGTATTTTTATAAAATTAAACTAATATAGCGTTAAGCTTTGTGAAAAAGATTCCCTGTGGAACAAACCGGACTTACTAAAAACTACACTACTGTACGATTAGGTACACTGCCTATAAGTGTTGTAGTAAGGTTTAAGTATATCCATTCTATAAATAAATAAATATCTTGTGTAAAATTGTAGCATATTTAATAGTATTTCGTTGTAAAAATAAATCTATTTTATATACACCTCGCATAACATCAAGTATTTTTTGGCGCCGCTGCCGGGGAACTTAAACGCCTAAAGCGCAACGCTAAATATTAAAAAAAAGATTTTTATTTTTAGTTTACTTTTATAAAAAATACGCTTCTGTAAAAAGACGTGTTAATTATTCGAAAACATAAAAAGAACACAAAAATATAAATATTTTTAAGAGTTTGTTAAATATTTAAGTTTTATAAAGTTTCTTTATTTTTATTTTATAAAAATATAAGTTTTATTTAAATATTTTGTTTTTATTTAAAACATAAAATCAAAGAAAATATATATATATATATATATATATATATATATATGTATATATATATATATATATATATATATATATATATATATATAAATCTATTTTTAAGATTTTTATAAAATTATAGAGTATTTCTATTTTTTTTAGTTTTTAAAACATAAGTTTTTATTTAGTTTTTATAAATATTTTATTTAATTATTAAAACAGAAAATATAAAACATAAAAAAAAAACGCGTCGAATTTAAATCAGCCTGTCATCTGAAATTTGGAATCCCGCGACTCGCGCCATTTATTCCCACGTGGTACCGCGACTCGCGGAGCCGTCTGACACGGGCCACACAGGAACCCTAACAGCATTAATTACGGGTTAATTATTATTATTAATTTTAAAACCTAATTAGGGTTTGATTAGTTAATTAATTTTAATTAATTTAGTTTTATTTATTTAATTTGTAATATTAAGTTTATTTAGTTTTATTAATATATAAAAATTAATAATTTTATAAAATAAATAATATAAAAATAATATTTTTATAAAAATTGTACTTTTTATAACTTTTAGTATATTTTTATATTTTGTCCCTTTTTAATTGTTTTAGCGTAATATTTGTGTTTTTCGCTAGTTTTTAGTTTTAAACTCAGTTTTTGCCATAGTTATTTTTATTTCTAGATTTTTAGGCTTTGCCGTAAAATCCCTTAAGTGCTTTTTCTTTAGACTAAGATTTAGGTGCTTTAGAATTTTGCGACGCCTTTTTAAGTTTTAGTACCTTTTTAAGATATTGCCATTTGGGATATAGTTTTACTTGTAAGCTTTAATATTTTTCGACGCCTTTTACCTATGTATCAATTATCATTCCAATTAGTAATCTCAATTTGCGATTATAATTTTAAGTTAGTGATAGTAATAAGGTTGGGTTAGTCGAGTGTTTTTGAGTTTTATAGTCATTCTCTGTTTCTTTCATTTTTCGACGCGCTCTTGGTTTTGTCTCAGCAGAGTGCGTGGATGGGACGCCGGGGACGGTGCCCCTTCCTCTGTAGGTACTACGGCTTAGGACATAGATTTTTATTCTACTTCTTATCTAATATTTCTTAAAATTACGAAAAAATATTTTAAGTGGTTAAATTGATAGACATCAAAATTTTCTGGTTCGTAGTAATAGTTGGATTTGTACGTGGACCGGGTTATTGGAGCCAAACAGTCCTCAATTATATTGAGACCAAACGAATCCTGCCCCTCTGCTGCATCTTTTGGTTATTCGAAATGTGGGCAAAATCAAAAAAGTCTATTAATTGGATAACTTATATAATTTTTCTTTCCTTTTAAAACTAATAGGATATTCAGTGAATGCACCGAGCAAGACGTTCACCACCTTTTGTACGTTCACCACCTGTAACTAGATCAAGACATCTAGCTAATATTACCGCCGTTGATTTTTCTTTAGAATCGTCATCCAGTCAACCAAGTACTCCAAGTCAAATTTCCGATAATCCATTTTTTGAATCCGACCTCACAATTGAGAATCCGGAGAATATTCAGGGACGATTCGTAGATCCTGAACCATTAATTTTTCCTCCGGAACCACCAATCATTCAAACAGAGATTGTTGAGGAACGAACCATTAAATCAGAATCCTCTAGTGATTTCGATTCAACAAATTCAATTATGGGGAATCTGGAACCTTTAAGTATGGAAGACCGAATGAGAGCTAAACGCACTGGCCAAGGTCATGCAATTACTCATCCTGACATTAATGCGCCAGATTATGAAATCAAAGGACAAATTCTACATATGGTGACTAATCAATGCCAATTTAGTGGTGCGCCGAAGGAAGATCCAAATGAACATCTTCGTACCTTTAATAGGATCTGCACACTATTTAAAATCCGAGAAGTGGAGGATGAACAGATATATCTCATGTTATTTCCCTGGACTTTAAAGGGAGAAGCCAAAGATTGGTTGGAATCGTTACCTGAAGGGGCGATCGATACATGGGACGTTTTAGTTGAAAAATTTCTTAAACAATTCTTTTCTGCATCTAAAGCCGTAAGACTTCAAAGAGAAATTGTTACGTTCACACAGAAACCAAATGAAACTCTATATGAGGCATGGACAAGATTTGGAAAGTTATTAAGAGGATGTCCGCAACATGGTTTAGACACCTGTCAAATAGTACAAATATTCTACCAAGGATGCGACATCACTACAAGGAAAGACATCGATATAGCAGCTGGTGGTTCTATTATGAAGAAAACCGAAACTGATGCTTACAAAATTATTGATAACACTGCTTCCCACTCACATGTGTGGCATCAAGAAAAAGATATCGTTAGATCATCTAAAGCAGCTAGAGCCGATTCTAGCCATGACTTAGATTCCATTTCTGCAAAGATAGATGCTGTCGAGAGACGAATGGAAAAGATGACTAAAGATATACACTCAATACGAATTAGTTGTGAGCAGTGTGGAGGACCACATTTGACAAAAGATTGTCTCAGTATTGAATTAACAATGGAACAAAGAGAGAATGTTTCATATCTAAACCAAAGGCCTGGAAATAATTATCAGAATAATTATCAACCGCCAAGACCGATTTACAATCAAAATCAGAATTATAACCGAAATATTCCATACAACAACCAACAAGGTCCTAGCAATCAACAAGTATCCAATAATACTTACAACCAGCAAAGACCTAATTTTCAAAACAAACCACCACAACCCGATGATAAAAAGCCGAATTTAGAAGATATGATGACAAAGCTAGTTGAAACTCAAACGCAGTTTTTCACATCTCAGAAACAAACTAATGAACAAAATGCTCAAGCATTTAGAAATCAACAAGCTTCTATTCAAAACTTGGAACAAGAAGTAAGTAACCTAGCAAGGTTAATAAGTGAAAGAAAACCAGGAAGTCTACCTAGTGATACAAATGCTAACTCCCGGAATGAAACAGCTAAAGCTATTACCACAAGAAGTGGTAAAACACTTAAACACCTGAAATACCTGAAAATTCTGATGAAGCTATTCCTACTCCACAAGAACCATAACCTGAACAAGATAAGGAAAAAGAACCGGTAGTTGAAAAGGTTAATGAAGATAACACAGTTAAGGCTAAACCTTATGTTAAACCATACCAACCACCACTTCCTTACCCGAGTAAGATGAAAAAAGAGAAACTTGAAGCCGAGCAATTCAAATTCTTGGATATGTTTAAACAGATAAATGTAAATCTACCTTTCATTGATGTAATTTCAGGAATGCCTAGATATGCTAAATTTCTGAAAGATCTAATCTCGAATAGAAAGAAAATGGAAGAACTCTCGGCTGTTACTATGAATGCTAATTGTTCTGCAGTGCTGTTAAATAAGATACCAGTAAAACTATCTGATCCAGAAAGTTTTGACAATTCCATGTTTTCTGGGTAGTCTTAGTTCAATAGAAGCATTGGCAGACTTAGGTGCTAGTATAAATTTAATGCAGTATTCACTATACACTAAACTAGACCTTGGAGAATTGAAACCAACAAGAGTAAGCATACAACTAGCCGATCGATCAATAAAATATCCTAGAGGGATAATGGAGAACATGCTAGTTAAAGTTGGTACTTTAGTATTTCCAGTAGATTTTGTTGTTCTGGACATGGAAGAAGATTCTCAAGTTCCTCTCATATTAGGAAGACCATTCTTAAACACGGCTAAAGCAATGATAGAAGTGTTTGGTAAGAAATTGACCCTAAGTATAGAGGACTAGAGTGTTACCTTTTCAGTTGATAGAGCAATGCAACAACCGCAATCTGTAGATGATACATGCTATTATATTCAAACTATAGACTCAAATGCAGAATTGTTAGAAGAATTTCCAGAATTACAAGGAACAGGAGAATGTTCTTTAGGAGAAGGAACTGAACCAATTGATGAAGTTGAAATGTTAGATACACTAATAGCTAATGGATATGAACCAACAACAGAAGAAATTCAAATGCTAAAAGAAGAAGACCGATATCGATATAAATCATCGATAGAAGAACCACTGACATTAGAGTTAAAGCCACTTCCAAACCATTTGGAATACGCTTATTTACATGGTGAATCTGAATTACCTGTAATAATATCGTCTTCTCTTACCGAAAATGAAAAATCACAACTCATTTCTGTGTTGAAAGTTCATAAACCAGCCATTGCATGGAAGATTCATGATATTAAACGAATAAGTCCTTCGTATTGCACACATAAAATCCTTATAGAAGAAGGTCATAAAACGTATGTGCAACGCCAACGAAGACTAAATCCTAATATGCAAGATGTTTTTAAAAAAGAAATTATTAAACTGCTAGATGCAGGATTAATTTATCCAATTTATGATAGTCCATGGGTAAGCCCAGTTCAATGCGTGCCTAAGAAGGGTGGCATAACTGTCATTACAAATGAGAAAAATGAGCTTATTCCTACTAGGACTGTAACAGGATGGCGTGTATGTATTGATTATAGAAAATTAAATGATGCCACCAGAAAAGATCACTTTCCCTTACCTTTTATTGATCAAATGTTGGAAAGATTAGCCGGAAATAGTTATTATTGTTTTCTTGATGGATTTTCCGGATATTTTCAAATTCCAATAGCACCCGAAGATCAAGAGAAAACCACGTTCACGTGCCCTTATGGTACTTTTGCTTACAAACGCATGCCATTTGGACTTTGCAATGCCCCTGCAACCTTTCAAAGGTGCATGATGGTGATTTTTCACGACATGATAGAAGAATGCATGGAAATTTTCATGGATGACTTTTCAGTCTTCGGTGATACTTTTGAATCATGTCTAGTTAATCTGAAACGAATGCTTATTAGATGCGAAAAATCAAATCTAGTACTTAATTGGGAGAAATGCCATTTCATTGTTAAAGAAGGCATCGTTCTTGGTCATAAAATTTCAAAGGAAGGAATTGAAGTGGATAGAGCTAAAGTAGATGTAATTGCTAAACTTCTACATCCCACCAATGTTAAAGGAGTTAGGAGTTTTCTAGGGCATGCCGGTTTTTACCGACTTTTCATAAAAGATTTTTCTAAAATTGCCACTCCTATGAATAAACTCCTAGAAAAAGATGCTCCATTCATCTTTTCAGATGAATGCATCAAATCTTTTAATATTCTTAAAGAGAAACTCACTAATGCGCCGATCATGATAACACCAAATTAGAATCTACCGTTTGAACTAATGTGCGATGCAAGTTATTTTGCAATGGGAGCCGTTTTAGGACAAAGGATTGAAAAACGATTTCAACCTATATATTATGCTAGTAAGACGTTACAAGGAACACAAACAAATTACACAACTACTGAAAAAGAACTCCTTGCTATTGTCTTTGCTTTTGACAAATTTCGTTCATATCTCGTTCTAGCAAAAACGGTGGTCTATACCGACCATTCTGCTCTTAGATACCTATTTTCGAAAGAAGATGCCAAACCAAGATTAATCCGTTGGATCTAACTCTTACAAGAGTTCGATATTGAAATCCGAGATAAAAGAGGAGCAGAAAATCTCGCCGCTGATCATCTTTCTCGTCTTGAAAATCCCGAATTAGAAGTTCTAAATGAATCGGCTATACAAGACAACTTTCCTGATGAATATCTATTGAAGATAGATTATAATGAAATTCCATGGTTTGCAGACTATGCAAACTACTTAGTATGTGAATTCCTTGAAAAAGGATTATCGTACCAAAAACGAAAGAAATTCTTCAGTGATATAAAACACTATTTCTGGGAAGATCCACATCTGTTTAAAAGTTGTCCAGATAGAATAATACGTTGATGTGTATTCGGAGATGAAGCTAGTAAAATTTTAAACCATTGTCACACAGGACCAACATGAGGGCATTATGGGCCTCAACTAACAGCAAGAAAAGTTTATGATGCTGGATTCTATTGGCCTACAATTTGCAAAGACGCACACCTTCTTTGCAAATCCTGTGATGCTTGTCAAAGGGCCGGAAAAATAAGTCAACGTGATGAAATGCCACAAAATGTCATTCAAGTATGTGAATTATTTGACATTTGGGGTATTGACTTTATGGGTCCATTTACAAAATCTCATAATAATCTCTATATTCTCGTAGCCATTGATTATGTATCTAAATGGGCGGAAGCACAAGCTCTCCCAACTAACGATGCACGAGTTGTAGTCAATTTTTTAAAACGTCTTTTTGCAAGGTTTGGAACACCGAAAGCTTTAATAAGTGATCGGGGTACTCATTTTTGTAACAATCAACTTGAGAAAGTTCTCAAAAGATATGGAGTAACTCATAAAATCTCCACCGCATATCATCCACAAACAAGTGGACAAGTTGAAAATACCAACCGAACTTTAAAACGTATTCTATAGAAAACCGTAGGATCAAATCCGAAGGAATGGTCCATTAAATTGGAGGATGCACTCTGGGCTTTTAGAACAGCCTACAAAACTCCAATTGGAACCACACCTTTTAGACTTGTTTATGGAAAAGCATGTCATCTTCCAGTAGAAATTGAACACAAAGCATTTTGGGCTTTGAAGACATGTAATCTTGATTTACATGAAGCTGGACGTCTACGGTTAAGCCAATTAAACGAATTAGAAGAATTAAGACATGAAGCATACGAAAATTCGTTAATCTATAAGGAAAGAACGAAGAAATGGCATGATAAAAGAATCAGAAGTTCAAAAGAATTTAAAGAAGGAGACAAAGTTCTTCTTTTCAATTCACGATTCAAGCTATTTCCTGGAAAATTGAAATCAAGATGGTCTGGACCATTCATAGTCAAAAGAGTTTTCCCATACAGAACAGTAGAATTAATAAATTCAAATGGGATTGAATTTAAAGTTAATGGTCACAGAGTTAAACACTACATAGATAGTCCGATGGAAGTCGGCAACGAAGTTAATCACAATTTCGATACCACAGCTAACTAAGTGTGGGGAGAATCAAGTCTTTAAAGGATAATATGTATTTCTGTTAGAGTTAGATTGTCTGTTTTCGTGTAGTTCTCAAAAATGGAACCCGAATGGTCTTTCCCTAGCAGACCCTAAAGAACTAGTCTTCTCCCCCCATTCTGAATTTTTATTTTTTTAGGTTTTTACGAAATGAAGACATCCTGTGAACTAAACCATGGTCTAATGCTACACGCTTTGATCACTAAACGTAATAATGACACACTTCCGAGTGAAATAGTATCAGTAATCAGAGAAAGATTGGAGGGAGTAAGAAAAGAATCCAGATGCGAAGATAATAAGTTACAATTTGGTAAAGGAAAATCAAAATCCGAAGCGAAAAGAAGAGCACGACACCTAGAAAGATGTCACAAATGCGGAAAATGGTCACATGAAGGTAAATGTTCAAATAATCAAACCTATTCAAACACCGAATTTGTTACTTTATGCAGAGACGGACCGTTCATATGTTTAGAAGAAAAAACACTGAATGCTCGAGGTTACGCCTATGTAGCCATGGAAAATCAATTAAACCGACTATCTTATGAATGGGATAGATCATATCACTAAGAATACTATCTCACAGGTAAGTCTGTACAGTTTTTATTTTTTATTTTCATTTTTAACCTTTTGATAATAAACGCTAATTTGTTAGCTATAAAGTTTTAAATTGGTATTCTATGAAATTAGGTTTGGCGACCGAAATTATTGATATCATTCAAAAATTTATTACATCACTACGAAATTTAACGTTTATTCTTAAGGTATAAATATCTTTAATCAATCAACCCAAAATATTTCAAAAATTCGTCATGAGTTAAATTAGGTCATGGAACCGAAATTACTTTACCGAAAAGAGGGGCGCATATTTTTGATAATATTTGATTGATTAAAGTGGGATAAAAGATCAAAAAGATTTTTAATTTTATTTTTACCATGTTTTTAAAATTAATATATAAATCTTAAATTAATATTGTAAACTTTTTAAATTAATATATTTAAAATTGTAAATATTTGAACAATTGATATTTTTAAGTTTGTATGTATAAAAACAAAAATATAATATAAGTTTGGTGTGAAGTTTTAATTTTATGCATTTTAAAATTAAGTTTGGTGTGAATTTTTAATATTATGCATTTTTAATTAAGTTTGGTGTAAATTTTTAATTTTATGCATTTTTAAATTTAAGTTGTGTGAATTTTAAAATAAAAATTTACTTTATTTCGTTAAGTTAAAAATATGATTTTTAAAATTCGTCGTAAGTTGAAGCTTAGGTCTTTGAACCGAAATTGCTTTACCCGAGGGAGGGACGAGAACTTTTATTATCATTATTTTTAATCTTATTGAATTAAAGTATGCCAAAAACATTAAAAAAAAATCCAAAAATCTTTGCTTTTAAAACCGCGCTTTAAATAGACAAATTTTAAAATTTTGTCGAAGGACGGACTAGGACATCGATCCGAAATGACCTCATCCTAAAACAAAGGAAAACAAAATTTTAAATTTATTTTATATTTGTTTTATAAGTTAAGGATTATTAAAAAAAAAAAAAAAAAACCACCGCGACTCGCGGAGTTTGTAAGGTCCAAATGCCGCGACTCGCGGAGAGACCAAAACCCAGAAAAAAAAAATAAAAGGGATCGAACTGATCAGTCCACACCACCCACACACATATACTGCGAAAAAACACCCGAAAATACACACACAAACACTCCAAAATTCATAATTTTTAGCCGTTTTTCATCAAATCTTTTACTAAAATCATGTTAATAGGATGCTATCAAGGAATTACTCAAGGAAAACGGTAAATTTCTACACCTAAACACCATTTAATCCGAAAATTAGTGTTCTTGAGCAATTTTTTACCCAATTCGATTTTGATGCTTTTTAGTGTAATTATGCTTAAATTACTTATGTGTTATGCTTGTATAACCTAGATTGCTGCTATTTAACATGATTAGAAGCCTTAAACTTCAAATTTTGAGTAATCTAGGGTTTGTGTTCTTGAGCAAATTTGGGGCTTTTTGATATAAACAGGTTATGGCCGATTTTTGTCATGAATTATTACTAAATTAAGTAGTGTAACATGTTTAGGTAGTTAAATGATCCAAACTTTGAGCCTAAACATGATTTTTAAGAATTAAAGTGTACTTTTTCAAGTCTAAAATTCATGAACTTGATTTATTTGATATATTTGCCAATTGAGACTTGTTTAATTGTTAGTAATGATTATTTTAACATGTTATATGAGTTGAATGCTTATGAACTTGGCGTACATTTTCGTATATGCTTATTTGAAAAAGTGTAGATTTGATAAAAATATGAAAATGAGCTTAAGTTTGATATAAATTGAACATGTCATTGTAATTATTTTGATTGATGATTTTGCTGACACTAATGCGTATTTGGATGCACAAAAATTGTGTTTGATGTGTTTTGCAGACTGAAAGGGGTGAATCTTCATTCCAAGCTCGCAATGCTCCTGCTGAGAATGCGGAACAACAGGAGGTGGATAACTACTACAAACAAGATATACCTCATCCAGTTATGACATTTTCAGATATGCACTTGGAAGATTTGCACCCGAACTTGAGATTTGACAGACTTTGGATAGATTATCCAAAATACCAAAGGGGCTTGCATACTCTTCATTCTAAAGTTGTTGAAGTACCTAGGGTAATAGAATGGGGACCATTAGAAGCTGTAGAATTGGCCGGGCTAATTAGAGAATTACTTACACAGAGGTATGGTAATTCTACTTTTAACGATTGGGTACGATTATTCAGTATGCGTAGACCTGTATATAAAGTATGGTGTGAAGAATTATTGTGTAGTATAGAAATAAATGATCGGGTAGCTAGTTTAACCGATCGATCTTTTATTAGATTTTTGTTAGGAGGTTCGATGCGCCACATGTCTCTACTAGACATGGCTCAGGCCTTACATATATATACACCTGAGGAGTTAGCATTTGCCGATTGTAGAGGGTTGATATTGAACGGTAGGAAAATTGATGAAAATTTTGATACGCATGGTGTATGGAGTCAAATGACTAGCCATCACCGATTTAAAGGGGGAAATTACTCTTATTTGGATATAGATAGAGCAGAGTTAAGAGTAATTCATAGGTTTTTAGCTAATTCGATTACACAAAGAGGTAAGAATAAGGAAAAGGTAAATGAATAGGATTTGTTTTACCATTGTGTATTCGAGACCCACAAAGCGCTGTAAGTATACCGTATTGTGTGGGTTATTATTTATCAGCTATGGTTAGGGGGATGAGACCACACAGTATAATAGGAGGTGGTATATTTATTACATTAATTGCTGAGTATCTCAATGTGGATATAAGTCGGGGGGGATTATTAGTCGAAGAACCAGAACCCCACGATACAATTGGTTTAAATGTATACCATGGTGCGAAGGTTTTGAAGAGGCGAAATAACGCCGCAGTACAATACCATGGTAGACATCCACAGGTTGAGAGAAACCAACAGCCAGGTAATGTGGGAGGGGGAAATGAAATGACAGAAATGCAAAGGTTTATAGCTTCACAAGAGTGAAAATGCTAGACATCGAGCATTTGAAGATTGGCAAGTTCATCAAAACCAAATCATAGCTCATTGCCAACATGTAGGTAGAAACTATATTCCTACTCCATCGCCTGTATTTCCTCCCTGGTCTATAGAGATCCAACCACCGTATCCTACGTATAACCCAGCCGAAGCATTCTATAACACATACGGTTATTAATGGAACCCCTACTGGTATCAGTATCATCCCTAGTCTACTTAGTTTTATTTATTTTATTATTTGTAATGTTGATACTTATGTTAATATTGTAATAGTTTTATAATTTTCTAACTTTTATTATTAGATTTTAATAATTTTTGAATGTGGGGTAATATACCAAACTTCAAAAATATGTATATATGTTTGCAGTTTATCTTATGTACACAACAGGGTAAAACAACGCATTTTCAAAGACTGGCATTAAGTTCAGCAAAAACAACTAATTTTGACGACAAGATGCAAAATATATGTGAAATAACAACAAGACGGAATGAACAAATGATGTGCACCATTTATCATTCAACACAAACAACAATATGTTTGAAAACTTTGGTAAAATTTAATCATTTCTACGCTAATCACCCTCAATAATTTAAATTGTTACTGATTTCTTGTAAATGAGGGCATTGCAAGATCTTAAGTGTGGGAAGGGGTTAAATTCTTTCGGATTTTTAAAATTTTTATCTTAAACACTTGGTTACCATTAAAAATACTAGTAAAGCAGTAGCTGTATTAGAATCTAGTGCTCTCTGATAATAAAGAATAGCCCTAGTCTTATATACTGACTACCCAATTCTAGTAAAAGTTTTCAAAATTTTCAATTAAATGAACTCAAAATCATGTTTATACATATTTATGAATGATAAAACTAGGTTTTAACACCGAAATTATTGTTACCTCGAAAAGGACATAAATTGAGAAACAAACCAAAATGTTAGAATTCATTTAAAATGGAATAGAGGACAATAAAAAGGAAAATAAAAGCCAAGTGTGGGAAATTTTCACCAATTTATTCAAAATATATATCACATATTTTTGTACAAATAATTGAAGATACTTTTGTTTTGGACTAAATTAACTATTTTACCCAATGAAAGAAAAGAAGAGATGGATCTACACGATGAATCAATTCCATCATTAAAAGGAAGTAAAGTCTTTCGAAAAAGAAACGCGCTTCTTGATTTAGGTCATGAAGTTGTCGTCCAGACCAGCTGTAGGTTGACGAAAAATCTAGAAAATTCATCACTAAAATCAGCAGGAAATCCACGGACCTCAGCATCAAACAGGGTCGCCAAGTGGTCAGATTTATCCTAACCATGAGAAGGATTTATCTCGTACAATGGGGGGGACACCGTGCAAATTAGCTTGATAAGACTAATGAATCAGATCCCCAGAAAGGATAATCTCCTTAAAGATTAAAAATTAGCTTTTAAGACTGATATTACTCAATCCTTGAGATTGACCTTAAAGATTGAGAATTCAAACTCATGGAATTCAACGATATCTAAACTCGAGCTTGAACGAGAAAATATTTTGATCAAAATTACAAATCGATTTATTTTCTAAAAACCCATTTTAAATGCGTTCATTACCATTGAACGTAAAATCCTAGGAATTCACCTGGAATTCATTAGGTCACCTGAACCAAATCGGGTGTCAACCGTAAGAACGGTGGTTGCATAGTATGGTCAAAGACAGGACCTTGTGCTAGACCGAAAAAATTATAAGGGTGAGCTTTACTATTGCTCCTACCAAGGATAGTAATTGCGTCCGACACGTTATAGACCATAATTAAAAGCATGTCAGGGGACATTGCCTTAACAGTTGCTTGTTCAACGCTTTCCTTTACAACTGGATGGTAGTTTACCAAAAGAAAATATACGGAGCAAGTATACAGACGTGTTGCTTTCCTAATACAAGGTTAGCAAGTGGGTGACACAAAACCACAAGTTTTAAGCTAAAATTTTCAAATCTGAAACCCACCAAACCCACAAAAAGAATTTGCAAACACCGGTGAAGGGTTATTCCGGAAAACTTATCTAGGGTAAAAACTAGATTTAATTTTCAAAAGATCAAATGTTTTCATAAAGATCCAATTTCCTTAATGGATCTAAATTTTTATAGTCATGTGAGACTGTAAACCATATCGTTACTACCATTGTTTATACCGCCGTATAGAAATCACTGATGTACAAAGTGTGAAGAATAAAGAAGTGATTCTAGTATTTCAAGACTATATTGCTTGAGGACAAGCAACACTCAAGTGTAGGAATATTTGATAATGCTAAAAACGAACATATATTTCATAGCATTATTCCTCAAGAAAGACAAGCTTTTAGTTGCAATTGTTCTATTTACAAGTGATATTCGTTTAAATAATAAAAGGTGAAGACAAAAGGCAGATTCGACGAATTGAAGACGCAAACGACCAAAAAGCTCAAAAGTACAAAAGACAATCAAAGAGGTTACAATTATTGATAAGAAACGTCTCGAAATTACAAGAGTACAAGATTCAAAACGCAAAGTACAAGATATTAAATTGTACGCAAGGACGTTCGAAAATCCGGAACCGGGACCAGAGTCAACTCTCAACGCTCGACGCATCGGACTAAAAATTACAAGTCAACTATGCACATAAATATAATATAATATTTAAATAATTACTAAAATTATTTATATATTATATTTATTTATATAATCCGTCGACAAACAAAGAGCCAAAGCTGGGTGAGCTGGAATTACAAACTCCGCGACTTGCGGAGTTTGAAGGCAAAAAATTACGCGACTCGCGGAGCCCCAATTTCAAAAACTGCCTATAAAAGCAAACGCAGTTTGATCGATCAATATATCCATAATCTATCTCTCTCTCAATATATACGCAATATATATATATTTATATTTTAATTTTAATTTTAATTTTAATTTATAATAATAAGGGTATGTTAGCGAATGTTGTAATTGTGTAAGTCGAAATTCTGTTCGTGTAACGCTACGCTATTTTTAATCATTGTAAGTTATGTTCAACCTTTATAATTTAATGTTTCGTAGCTAAGTTATTATTATGCTTATTTAAAACGAAGTAATCATGATGTTGGGCTAATTACTAAAATTGGGTAATTGGGCTTTGTACCATAAATGGGGTTTGGACAAAAGAACGACACTTGTGGAAATTAGACTATGGGCTTTATATTTGTTTAACTAAATGATAGTTTGTTAATTTTAATATAAAGATTTACAATTGGACGTCCCTATAAATAACCATATACACTCGATCGGACACGATGGGTGGGATATTTATATGTACGAATAATCGTTCATTTAACCGGACACGGGAATGGATTAATAGTCACTAGAATTATTAAAACAGGGGTGAAATTATGTACAAGGACACTTGGCATAATTGTTAACAAAGTATTAAAACCTTGGGTTACACGTAGTCGATAACCTGGTGTAATTATTAAACAAAGTATTAAAATCTTGTTACAGTTTAAGTCCCCAATTAGTTGGAATATTTAACTTCGGGTATAAGGATAATTTGACGAGGATACTCGCACTTTATATTTATGACTGATGGACTGTTATGGACAAAAATCAGACGGACATATTAAATAATCCAGGACAAAGGACAATTAACCCATGGGCATAAAACTAAAATCAACACGTCAAACATCATGATTACGGAAGTTTAAATAAACATAATTATTTTATTTCATATTTAATTTCCTTTATTTTATATTTAATTGCACTTCTAATTATCGCACTTTTATTTATTGTTATTGTATTTAATTGCACTTTTAATTATCGTACTTTTTAATTATCGCAAGTTTATTTTATCGCACTTTTATTTATCGCAATTTCATTATCGTTATTTACTTTACGCTTTAAATTAAGTCTTTTATTTATTTAATATTTTACATTTTGTTTTAACTGCAACTAAAGTTTTAAAATCGACAAACCGGTCATTAAACGGTAAAAACCCCCTTTATAATAATAATATTACTTTTATTTATATATTTGTATTTTTATAAAATTAAACTAATATAGCGTTAAGCTTTGTGAAAAAGATTCCCTGTGGAACGAACCGGACTTACTAAAAACTACACTACTGTACGATTAGGTACACTGCCTATAAGTGTTGTAGCAAGGTTTAAGTATATCCATTCTATAAATAAATAAATATCTTGTGTAAAATTGTAGCATATTTAATAGTATTTCGTTGTAAAAATAAAGCTATTTTATATACACCTCGCATAACATCAAGTATTTTTGGCGCCGCTGCCGGGGAACTTAAACGCCGAAAGCGCAACGATAAATATTAAAAAAAAAGATTTTTATTTTTAGTTTACTTTTATAGAAAATACGCTTTTGTAAAAATACGTGTTAATTATTCGAAAACATAAAAAGAAAACAAAAATATAAATATTTTTAAGAGTTTGTTAAATATTTAAGTTTTATAAAGTTTCTTTATTTTTATTTTATAAAAATATAAGTTTTATTTAAATATTTTGTTTTTATTTAAAACATAAAATCAAAGAAAAAATATATATATATATATAAATCTATTTTTAAGATTTTTATAAAATTATAGAGTATTTTTATTTTTTTTAGTTTTTAAAACATAAGTTTTTATTTAGTTTTTATAAATATTTTATTTAATTATTAAAACAGAAAATATAAAACATAAAAAAAAACAAAAACGCGTCGAATTTAAATCAGCCTGTCATCTGAAATTTGGAATCCCGCGACTCGCGGCGTTTATTGCCACGTGGTACTGCGACTCGCGGAGCCGTCTGACACGGGCCACACAGGAACCCTAACAGCATTAATTACGGGATAATTATTATTATTATTAATTTTAAAACCTAATTAGGGTTTGATTAGTTAATTAATTTTAATTAATTTAGTTTTATTTATTTAATTTGTAATATTAAGTTTATTTAGTTTTATTAATATATAAAAATTAATAATTTTATAAAATAAATAATATAAAAATAATATTTTTATAAAAATTGTACTTTTTACAACTTTTAGTATATTTTTATATTTTGTCCCTTTTTAATTGTTTTAGCGTAATATTTGTGTTTTTCGCTAGTTTTTAGTTTTAAACTCAGTTTTTGCCATAGTTATTTTTATTTCTAGATTTTTAGGCTTTGCCGTAAAATCCCTTAAGTGCTTTTTCTTTAGACTAAGATTTAGGTGCTTTAGAATTTTGCGACGCCTTTTTAAGTTTTAGTACCTTTTTAAGATATTGCCATTTGGGATATAGTTTTACTTGTAAGCTTTAATATTTTTCGACGCCTTTTACCTATGTATCAATTATCATTCCAATTAGTAATCTCAATTTGCGATTATAATTTTAAGTTAGTGATAGTAATAAGGTTGGGTTAGTCGAGTGTTTTTAAGTTTTATAGTCATTCTCTGTTTCTTTCATTTTTCGACGCGCTCTTTTTCTTTCTTATTTCTCGCCATTCTAGTTTTTAGGACAGAGATTTTTATTCTACTTCTTATCTAATATTTCTTAAAATTACGAAAAATTGTTTTAAGTGGTTAAATTGATAGACATAAAAATTTTCTGGTTCGTAGTAATAGTTGGATTTGTACGTGGACCGGGTTATTGGAGCCAAACAGTCCTCAAATATATTGAGACCAAACGAATCCTGTCCCTCTGCTGCATCTTTTGGCTATTCGAGACGTGGGCAAGATCAAAAAAGTCTATTAATTGGATAACTTATATAATTTTTCTTTCCTTTTAAAAACTAATAGGATATTCAGTGAATGCACCGAGCAAGACGTTCACCACCTTTTGCACGTTCACCACCTGTAACTAGATCAAGACATCTAGCTAATATTACCGCCGTTGATTTTTCTTTAGAATCGTCATCCAGTTGACCAAGTACTCCAATTCAAATTTCCGCTAATCCATTTTTTGAACCCGACCTCACAATTGAGAATCCGGAGAATATTCAGGGACGATTCGTAGATCCTGAACCATTAATTTTTCCTCCGAACCACCAATCATTCAAACAGAGATTGTTGAGGAACGAACCATTAAATCAGAATCCTCTAGTGATTCCGATTCAACAAATTCAATTATGGAGAATCTGGTACCTTTAAGTATGGAAGACCGAATGAGAGCTAAACGCACTGGCCAAGGTCACGCAATTACTCATCCTGACATTAATGCGCCAGATTATGAAATCAAAGGACAAATTCTACACATGGTGACTAATCAATGCCAATTTAGTGGTGCGTCGAAGGAAGATCCAAATGAACATCTTCGTACCTTTAATAGGATCTGCACACTATTTAAAATCCGAGAAGTGGAGGATGAACAGATATATCTCATGTTATTTCCCTGGACTTTAAAGGGAAAAGCCAAAGATTGGTTGGAATCGTTACCTGAAGGGGCGATCGATACATGGGACGTTTTAGTTGAAAAATTTCTTAAACAATTCTTTCCTGCATCTAAAGCCGTAAGACTTCAAGGAGAAATTGTTACGTTCACACAGAAACCAAATGAAACTCTATATGAGGCATGGACAAGATTTGGAAAGTTATTAAGAGGATGTCCGCAACATGGTTTAGACACTTGTCAAATAGTACAAATATTCTACCAAGGATGCGACATCACTACAAGGAAAGACATCGATATAGCAGCTGGTGGTTCTATTATGAAGAAAACCGAAACTGATGCTTACAAAATTATTGATAACACTGCTTCCCACTCACATGAGTGGCATCAAGAAAAAGATATCGTTAGATCATCTAAAGCAGCTAGAGCCGATTCTAGCCATGACTTAGATTCCATTTCTGCAAAGATAGATGCTGTCGAGAGACGAATGGAAAAGATGACTAAAGATATACACTCAATACGAATTAATTGTGAGCAGTGTGGAGGACCATATTTGACAAAAGATTGTCTCAGTATTGAATTAACAATGGAACAAGGAGAGAATGTTTCATATCTAAACCAAAGGCCTGGAAATAATTATCAGAATAATTATCAACCGCCAAGACCGATTTACAATCAAAATCAGAATTATAACCAAAATATTCCATACAACAACCAACAAGGTCCTAGCAATCAAGAAGTATCCAATAATACTTACAACCAGCAAAGACCTAAATTTCAAAACAAACCACCACAACCCGATGATAAAAAGCCGAATTTAGAAGATATGATGACAAAGCTAGTTGAAACTCAAACGTAGTTTTTCACATCTCAGAAACAAACTAATGAACAAAATGCTCAAGCATTTAGAAATCAACAAGCTTCTATTCAAAATTTGGAACAAGAAGTAAGTAACCTAGCAAGGTTAATAGGTGAAAGAAAACCGGGAAGTCTACCTAGTGATACAAATGCTAACCCCCGGAATGAAACAGCTAAAGCTATTACCACAAGAAGTGGTACAACACTTAAACCACCTGAAATACCTGAAAATTCTGATGAAGCTATTCCTACTCCACAAGAACCACAACCTGAACAAGATAAGGAAAAAGAACCGGTAGTTGAAAAGGTTAATGAAGATAACACAGTTAAGGCTAAACCTTATGTTAAACCATACCAACCACCACTTCCTTACCCGAGTAAGATGAAAAAAGAGAAACTTGAAGCCGAGCAATCTAAATTCTTGGATATGTTTAAACAGATAAATGTAAATCTACCTTTCATTGATGTAATTTCAGGAATGCCTAGATATGCTAAATTTCTGAAAGATCTAATCTCGAATAGAAAGAAAATGGAAGAACTCTCGGCTGTTACTATGAATGCTAATTGTTCTGCAGTGCTGTTAAATAAGATACCAGAAAAACTATCTGATCCAGGAAGTTTCACAATTCCATGTTTTCTGGGTAGTCTTAGTTCAATAGAAGCATTGGCAGACTTAGGTGCTAGTATAAATTTAATGTCGTATTCACTATACACTAAACTAGACCTTGGAGAATTGAAACCAACAAGAATAAGCATACAACTAGCCGATCGATCAATAAGATATCCTAGAGGGATAATGGAGAACATGCTAGTTAAAGTTGGTACTTTAGTATTTCCAGTAGATTTTGTTGTTCTGGACATGGAAGAAGATTCTCAAGTTCCTCTCATATTAGGAAGACCATTCTTAAACACGGCTAAAGCAATGATAGACGTGTTTGGTAAGAAACTGACCCTAAGTATAGAGGAGGAGAGTGTTACCTTTTCAGTTGATAGAGCAATGCAACAACCGCAATCTGCAGATGATACATGCTATTATATTCAAACTATAGACTCAAATGCAGAATTGTTAGAAGAATTTCCAGAATTACAAGGAACAGGAGAATTTTCTTTAGGAGAAGGAACTGAACCAATTGATGAAGTTGAAATGTTAGCTACACAAATAGCTAATGGATATGAACCAACAACAGAAGAAATTCAAATGCTAAAAGAAGAAGACAGATATCGATATAAATCATCGATAGAAGAACCACCGACATTAGAGTTAAAGCCACTTCCAAACCATTTGGAATACGCTTATTTACATGGTGAAAATGAATTACCTGTAATAATATCGTCTTCTCTTACTGAAAATGAAAAATCACAACTCATTTCTGTGTTGAAAGCTCATAAACCAGCCATTGCATGGAAGATTCATGATATTAAAGGAATAAGTCCTTCGTATTACACACATAAAATCCTTATGGAAGAAGGTCATAAAACGTATGTGCAACGCCAACGAAGACTAAATCCTAATATGCAAGATGTTGTTAAAAAAGAAATTATTAAACTGCTAGATGCAGGATTAATTTATCTAATTTCTGATAGTCCATGGGTAAGCCCAGTTCAATGTGTGCCTAAGAAGGGTGGCATAACTATCATTACAAATGAGAAAAATGAGCTTATTCCTACTAGGACTGTAACATGATGGCGTGTATGTATTGATTATAGAAAATTAAATGACGCCACCAGAAAAGATCACTTTCCCTTACCTTTTATTGATCAAATGTTGGAAAGATTAGCCGGAAATAGTTATTATTGTTTTCTTGATGGATTTTCCGGATATTTTCAAATTCCAATAGCACCCGAAGATCAAGAGAAAACCACGTTCACGTGCCCTTATGGTACTTTTGCTTACAAACGCATGCCATTTGGACTTTGCAACACCCCTGCAACCTTTCAAAGGTGCATGATGGCGATTTTTCACGACATGATAGAAGAATGCATGGAAGTTTTCATGGATGACTTTTCAGTCTTCGGTGATACTTTTGAATCATGTCTAGTTAATCTAGAATGAATGCTTATTAGATGCGAACAATCAAATCTAGTACTTAATTGGGAGAAATGTCATTTCATGGTTAAAGAAGGCATCGTTCTTGGTCATAAAATTTCAAAGGAAGGAATTGAAGTGGATAGAGCTAAAGTAGATGTAATTGCTAAACTTCCACATCCCACCAATGTTAGAGGAGTTAGGAGTTTTCTAGGGCATGCCGATTTTTACCGACGTTTCATAAAAGATTTTTCTAAAATTGTCACTCCTATGAATAAACTCCTAGAAAAAGATGCTCCATTCATCTTTTCAGATGAATGCATCAAATCTTTTAATATTCTTAAAGAGAAACTCACTAATGCGCCGATCATGATAACACCAAATTGGAATCTACCGTTTGAACTAATGTGCGATGCAAGTGATTTTGCAATGGGAGCCATTTTAGGACAAAGGATTGAAAAACGATTTCAACCTATATATTATGCTAGTAAGATGTTACAAAGAGCACAAACAAATTACACAACTACTAAAAAAGAACTCCTTGCTATTGTCTTTGCTTTTGACAAATTTCGTTCATATCTCGTTCTAGCAAAAACGGTGGTCTATACCGACCATTCTGCTCTTAGATACCTATTTTCGAAACAAGATGCCAAACCAAGATTAATCCGTTGGATCTTACTCTTACAAGAGTTCGATATTGAAATCCGAGATAAAAGAGGAGCAGAAAATCTCGTCGCTGATCATCTTTCTCGTCTTGAAAATCCCGAATTAGAAGTTCTAAATGAATCGGCCATACAAGACAACTTTCCTGATGAATATCTATTGAAGATAGATTATAATGAAATTCCATGGTTTGCAGACTATGCAAACTACTTAGTATGTGGATTCCTTGAAAAAGGATTATCGTACCAAAAACGAAAGAAATTCTTCAGTGATATAAAACACTATTTCTGGGAAGATCCACATCTGTTTAAAAGTTGTCCAGATAGAATAATACGCCGATGTGTATTCGGAGATGAAGCTAGTAAAATTTTAAACCATTGTCACACAGGACCAACAGGAGGGCATTATGGGCCTCAACTAACAGCAAGAAAAGTTTATGATGCTGGATTCTATTGGCCTACAATTTACAAAGACACACACCTTCTTTGCAAATCCTGTGATGCTTGTCAAAGGACCAGAAAAATAAGTCAACGTGATGAAATGCCACAAAATGTCTTTCAAGTATGTGAAGTATTTGACATTTGGGGTATTGACTTTATAGGTCCATTTCCAAAATCTCATAATAATCTCTATATTCTCGTACCCATTGATTATGTATCTAAATGGGCGGAAGCACAAGCTCTCCCAACTAACGATGCACGAGTTGTAGTCAATTTTTTAAAACGTCTTTTTGCAAGGTTTGGAACACCGAAAGCTTTAATAAGTGATCGGGGTACTCATTTCTGTAACAATCAACTTGAGAAAGTTCTCAAAAGATATGGAGTAACTCATAAAATCTCCACCGCATATCATCTACAAACAAGTGGACAAGTTGAAAATACCAACCGAGCTTTAAAACGTATTCTAGAGAAAACCGTAGGATCAAATCCGAAGGAATGGTCCATTAAATTGGAGGATGCACTCTGGGCTTTTAGAACAGCCTACAAAACTCCAATTGGAACCACACCTTTTAGACTTGTTTATGGAAAAGCATGTCATCTTCCAGTAGAAATTGAACACAAAGCATTTTGGGCTTTGAAGACATGTAATCTTGATTTACATGAAGCTGGACGTCTACGGTTAAATCAATTAAACGAATTAGAAGAATTAAGACATGAAGCATACGAAAATTCGTTAATCTATAAGGAAAGAACGGAGAAATGGCATGATAAAAGAATCATAAGTTCAAAAGAATTTAAAGAAGGAGACAAAGTTCTTCTTTTCAATTCACGATTCAAGCTATTTCCTAGAAAATTGAAATCAAGATGGTCTGGACCATTCATAGTCAAAAGAGTTTTCCCATACGGAACAGTAGAATTAATAAATTCAAATGGGATTGAATTTAAAGTTAATGGTCACAGAGTTAAACACTACATAGATAGTCCGATGGAAGTCGACAACGAAGTTAATCACAATTTCGATACCACATCTAACTAAGTGTGGGGAGAATCAAGTCTTTAAAGGATAATATGTATTTCTGTTAGAGTTAGATTGTCTGTTTTCGTGTAGTTCTCGAAAATGGAACCCGAATGGTCTTTCCCTAGCAGACCCTAAAGAACTAGTCTTCTCCCCCCATTCTGAATTTTTATTTTTTTTAGGTTTTTACGAAATGAAGACTTCCTGTGAACTAAACCATGGTCTAATGCTACACGCTTTGATCACTAAACGTAATAATGACACACTTCCGAGTGAAATAGTATCAGTAATCAGAAAAAGATTGGACGGAGTAAGAAAAGAATCCAGATGCGAAGATAATAAGTTACAATTTGGTAAAGGAAAATCAAAATCCGAAGCGAAAAGAAGAGCACGACACCTAGAAAGATGTCACAAATGCGGAAAATGGTCACATGGAGGTAAATGTTCAAATAATCAAACCTATTCAAACACCGAATTTGTTACTTTATGCAGAGACGGACCGTTCATATGTTTAGAAGAAAAAACACTGAATGCTCGAGGTTACGCCTATGTAGCCATGGAAAATCAATTAAACTGACTATCTTATGAATGGGATAGATCATATCACTAAGAATACTATCTTACAGGTAAGTCTGTACAGTTTTTATTTTTTATTTTCATTTTTAACCTTTTGATAATAAACGCTAATTTGTTCGCTATAAAGTATTAAATTGGTATTCGATGAAATTAGGTTTGGCGACCGAAATTATTGATATCATTCAAAAATTTATTACATCACTGCGAAATTTAACGTTTATTCTTAAGGTATAAATATCTTTAATCAATCAACCCAAAATATTTCAAAAATTCGTCATGAGTTAAATTAGGTCATGGAACCGAAATTACTTTACCGAAAAGAGGGGCGCATATTTTTGATAATATTTGATTGATTAAAGTGGGATAAAAGACCAAAAAGATTTTTAATTTTAATTTTACCATATTTTTAAAATTAATATATAAATCTTAAATTAATATTGTAAACTTTTTAAATTGATATATTTAAAATTGTAAATATTTAAACAATTGATATTTTTAAGTTTGTATGTATAAAAACAAAAATATAATATAAGTTTGGTGTGAATTTTTAATTTTATGCATTTTAAAATTAAGTTTGGTGTGAATTTTTAATATTATGCATTTTTAATTAAGTTTGGTGTAAATTTTTAATTTTATGCATTTTTAAATTTAAGTTGTGTGAATTTAAAAACAAAAATTTACTTTATTTCGTTAAGTTAAAAATATGATTTTTAAAATTCGTCGTAAGTTGAAGACTAGGTCTTTGAACCGAAATTGCTTTACCCGAGGGAGGGACGAGAACTTTTATTATCATTATTTTTAATCTTATTGAATTAAAGTATGCCAAAAACATTAAAAAAACCTAAAAATCTTTGCTTTTAAAACCTCGCTTTAAATAGACAAAGTTTAAAATTTTATCGAAGGACGGACTAGGACATCGATCCGAAACGACCTCATCCTAAAACAAAGGAAAACAAAATTTTAAATTTATTTTATATTTGTTTTATAAGTTAAGGATTATTAAAAAAAAAAAAAAAAAAAAAAGCACCGCGACTCGCGGAGTTTGTAAGGTCCAAATGCCGCGACTCGCGGAGAGACCAAAACCCAGGAAAAAAAATAAAAGGGATCGAACTGATCAGTCCACACCACCCACACACATATACTGCGAAAAAACACCCGAAAATACACACACAAACACTCCGAAATTCGTAAATTTTAGCCGTTTTTCATCAAATCTTTTACTAAAATCATGTTAAGAAGGATGCTATCAAGGAATTACTCAAGGAAAATGGTAAATTTCTACACCTAAACACCATTTAATCCGAAAATTAGTGTTCTTGAGCAATTTTTTTACCCAATTCGATTTTGATGCTTTTTAGTGTAATTATGCTTAAATTGCTTATGTATTATGCTTGTATAACCTAGATTGCTGCTATTTAACATGATTAGAAGCCTTAAACTTCAAATTTTGAGTAATCTAGGGTTTGTGTTCTTGAGCAAATTTGGGGCTTTTTGATATAAACAGGTTATGGCCGATTTTTTTCATGAATTATTACTAAATTAAGTAGTGTAACATGTTTAGGTAGTTAAATGATCCAAACTTTGAGCCTAAACATGATTTTTAAGAATTAAAGTGGACTTTTTCAAGTCTAAAATTCATGAACTTGATTTATTTGATATATTTGCCAATTGAGACTTGTTTAGTTGTTAGTAATGATTATTTTGACATGTTATTTGAGTTGAATGCTTATGAACTTGGCTTACATTTTCGTATATGCTTATTTGAAAAAGTGTAGATTTGATAAAAATATGAAAATGAGCTTAAGTTTGATATAAATTGAACATGTCATTGTAATTACTTTGATTGATAATTTTGCTGACACTAATGCATATTTGGATGCACAAAAATTGTGTTTGATGTGTTTTGCAGACTGAAAGGGGTGAATCTTCATCCCAAGCTCGCAATGCTCCTGCTGAGAATGCGGAACAACAGGAGGTGGATAACTACTACAAACAAGATATACCTCATCCAGTTATGACATTTTCAGATATGCACTTGGAAGATTTGTACCCGAACTTGAGATTTGACAGACTTTGGATAGATTATCCAAAATACCAAAGGGGCTTGCATACTCTTCATTCTAAAGTTGTTGAAGTACCTAGGATAATAGAATCGGGACCATTAGAAGCTGTAGAATTGGCCGGGCCAATTAGAGAATTACTTACACAGAGGTATGGTAATTCTACTTTTAACGATTGGGTACAATTATTCAGCATGCGTAGACCTGTATATAAAGTATGGTGTGAAGAATTATTGTGTAGTATAGAAATAAATGATCGGGTAGCTAGTTTAACCGATCGATCTTTTATTAGATTTTTGTTAGGAGGTTCGATGCCCCACATGTCTCTACTAGACATGGCTCAGGCCTTACGTATATATACGCCTGAGGAGTTAGCATCTGCCGATTGTAGAGGGTTGATATTGAACGGTAGGAAAATTGATAAAAATTTTGATACGCATGGTGTATGGAGTTAAATGACTAGCCATCACCAATTTAAACGGGGAAATTACTCTTATTTGGATATAGATAGAGCAGAGTTAAGAGTAATTCATAGGTTTTTAGCTAATTCGATTACACAAAGAGGTAAGAATAAGGAAAAGGTAAATGAACAGGATTTGTTTTACCATATGTGTATTCGAGACCCACAAAGCGCTGTAAGTATACCGTATTGTGTGGGTTATTATTTATCAGCTATGGTTAGGGGGATGAGACCACACAGTATAATAGGAGGTGGTATATTTATTACATCAATTGCTGAGTATCTCAATGTGGATATAAGTCGGGGGGGATTATTAGTCGAAGAACCAGAACCCCACGATACAATTGGTTTAAATGTATACCATGGTGCGAAGGTTTTGAAGAGGCGAAATAACGCCGCAGTACAATACCATGGTAGACATCCACAGGTTGAGAGAAACCAACAGCCAGGTAATGTGGGAGGGGGAAATGAAATGACAGAAATGCAAAGGTTTATAGCTTCACAAGAGTATGAAAATGCTAGACATCGAGCATTTGAAGATTGGCAAGTTCATCAAAACCAAATCATAGCTCATTGCCAACATGTAGGTATAAACTATATTCCTACTCCATCGCCCGTATTTCCTCCCTGGTCTATAGAGATCCAACCACCGTATCCTACATATAACCCAGTCGAAGCATTCTATAACACATACGGTTATGCATGGAACCCCTACTGGTATCAGTATCATCCCTAGTCTACTTAGTTTTATTTATTTTATTATTTGTAATGTTGATACTTATGTTAATATTGTAATAGTTTTATAATTTTCTAACTTTTATTATTAGATTTTAATAATTTTTGAATGTGGGGTAATATACCAAACTTCAAAAATATGTATATATGTTTGCAGTTTATCTTATGTACACAACAGGGTAAAACAACGCATTTTCAAAGACTGGCATTAAGTTCAGCAAAAGCAACTAATTTTGACGACAAGATGCAAAATATATGTGAAATAACAACAAGACGGAATGAACAAATGATGTGCACCATTTATCATTCAACACAAACAACAATATGTTTGAAAACTTTGGTAAAATTTAATCATTTCTACGCTAATCACCCTCAATAATTTAAATTGTTACTGATTTCTTGCAAATGAGGGCATTGCAAGATCTTAAGTGTGGGAAGGGGTTAAATTCTTTCGGATTTTTAAAATTTTTATCTTAAACACTTGGTTACCATTAAAATACTAGTAAAGCAGTAGTTGTATTAGAATCTAGTGCTCTCTGATAATAAAGAACAGCCCTAGTCTTATATACTGACTACCCAATTCTAGTAAAAGTTTTCAAAATTTTCAATTAAATGAACTCAAAATCATGTTTATACATATTTATGAATGATAAAACTAGGTTTTAACACCGAAATTATTGTTACCTCGGAAAGGACATAAATTGAGAAACAAACCAAAATGTTAGAATTCATTTAAAATGAAATAGAGGACAATAAAAAGGAAAATAAAAGCCAAGTGTAGGAAATTTTCACCAAGCTATTCAAAATATATATCACATATTTTTGTACAAATAATTGAAGATACTTTTGTTTTGGACTAAATTAACTGTTTTACCCGATGAAAGAAAAGAAGAGATGGATCTACACGATGAATCAATTCCATCATTAAAAGGAAGTAAAGTCTTCTGAAAAAGAAACGCGCTTCTTGATTTAGGTCATGAAGTTGTCATCCAGACCAGCTGTAGGTTGACCAAAAATATAGAAAAGTCATCACTAAAATCAGCAGGAAATCCACGGACCTCGGCATCAAACAGGGTCGCCAAGTGGTCAGATTTATCCTAACCATGAGAAAGATTTATCTCGTACAATGGGGGGACACCGTGCAAATTAGCTTGATAAGACTAATGAATCAGATCCCCAGAAAGGATAATCTCCTTAAAGATTAAAAATCAGCTTTTAAGACTGATATTACTCAATCCTTGAGATTGACCTTAAAGATTGAGAATTCAAACTCATGGAATTCAATGATATCTAAACTCGATCTTGAACGAGAAAATATTTTGATCAAAATTACAAACCGATTTGTTTTCTAAAAACCCATTTTAAATGCGTTCATTACCATTGAACGTAAAATCCTAGGAATTCACCTGGAATTCATTAGGTCACCTGAACCAAATCGGGTATCAACCGTAAGAACGGTGGTTGCATAGTATGGCCAAAGACAGGACCTTGTGCCAGACCGAACAATTATAAGGGTGAGCTTTACTATTGCTCCTACCAAGGATAGTAATTGCGTCCGACACATTATAGACCATAATTAAAAGCATGTCAGGGGACATTGCCTTAACAGTTGCTTGTTCAACGCTTTCCTTTACAACCGGACGGTAGTTTACCAAAAGGTAATATACGGAGCAAGTATACTGGACGTGTTGCTTTCCTAATACAAGGTTAGCAAGTAGGTGACCCAAAATCACAAGTTTTAAGCTAAAATTTTCAAATCTGAAACCCACCAAACCCACAAAAAGAATTTGCAAACACCGGTGAAGGGTTATTCCGAAAAACTTATCTAGGGTAAAAACTAGATTTAATTTTCAAAAGATCAAATGTTTTCATAAAGATCCAATTTCCTTAATGGATCTAAATTTTTATAGTCATGTGAGACTGTAAACCATATCGTTACTACCATTGTTTATACCGCCGTATAGAAATCACTGATGTACAAAGTGTGAAGAATAAAGAAGTGATTCTAGTATTTCAAGACTATATTGCTTGAGGACAAGCAACAATCAAGTGTGGGAATATTTGATAATGCTAAAAACGAACATATATTTCATAGCATTATTCCTCAAGAAAGACAAGCTTTTAGTTGCAATTGTTTTATTTACAAGTGATATTCGTTTAAATAATAAAAGGTGAAGACAAAAGGCAGATTCGACGAATTAAAGACGCAAACGACCAAAAAGCTCAAAAGTACAAAAGACAATCAAAGAGGTTCCAATTATTGATAAGAAACGTCTCGAAATTACAAGAGTACAAGATTCAAAACGTAAAGTACAAGATATTAAATTGTACGTAAGGACGTTCGAAAATCCAGAACCGGGACCAGAGTTAGCTCTCAATGCTCGACGCAACGGACTAAAAATTACAAGTCAACTATGCACATAAATATAATATAATATTTAAATAATTACTAAATTTATTTATATATTATATTTATTTATATAATCCGTTGACAAACAAAGAGCCAAAGCTGGGTGAGCTGGAATTACAAACTCCGCGACTTGCGGAGTTTGAAGGCAAAAAATTACGCGACTCGCGGAGCCCCAATTTAAAAAACTGCCTATAAAAGCAAACGCAGTTTGATCGATCAATATATCCATAATCTATCTCTCTCTCAATATATACGTAATATATATATATATATATATATATATATATATATATATATATATATATATATATATATATATATATATATATATTTTAATTTTAATTTTAATTTCTAATAATAAGGGTATGTTAGCGAATGTTGTAAGGGTGTAAGTCGAAATTCTGTCCGTGTAACGCTACGTTATTTTTAATCATTGTAAGTTATGTTCAACCTTTTTAATTTAATGTCTCGTAGCTAAGTTATTATTATGCTTATTTAAAACGAAGTAATCATGATGTTGGGCTAATTACTAAAATTGGGTAATTGGGCTTTGTACCATAAATGGGGTTTGGACAAAAGAACGACACTTGTGGAAATTAGACTATGGGCTATAAATGGGCTTTATATTTGTTTAACTAAATGATAGTTTGTTAATTTTAATATAAAGATTTACAATTGGACGTCCCTATAAATAACCATATACACTCGATCGGACACGATGGGCGGGATATTTATATGTACGAATAATCGTTCATTTAACCGGACACGGGAATGGATTAATAGTCACTAGAATTATTAAAATAGGGGTGAAATTATGTAAAGGACACTTGGCATAATTGTTAACAAAGTATTAAAACCTTGGGTTACACGCAGTCGATAACCTAGTGTAATTATTAAACAAAGTATTAAAATCTTGTTACAGTTTAAGTCCCCAATTAGTTAGAATATTTAACTTCGGATATAAGGATAATTTGACGAGGATACTCGCACTTTATATTTATGACTGATGGACTGTTATGGAAAAAAACCAGACGGACATATTAAATAATCCAGGACAAAGGACAATTAACCCATGGGCATAAAACTAAAATCAACACGTCAAACATCATGATTACGGAAGTTTAAATAAGCATAATTATTTTATTTCATATTTAATTTCCTTTATTTTATATTTAATTGCACTTCTAATTATCGCACTTTTATTTATTGTTATTGTATTTAATTGCACTTTTAATTATCGTACTTTTTAATTATCGCAAGTTTATTTTATCGCACTTTTATTTATCACAATTTCATTATCGTTATTTACTTTACGCTTTAAATTAAGTCTTTTATTTTTTTAATATTTTACATTTTGTTTTAACTGCAACTAAAGTTTTAAAATCGACAAATCGGTCATTAAACGGTAAAAACCCCCCTTTATAATAATAATATTACTTTTATTTATATATTTGTATTTTTATAAAATTAAACTAATATAGCGTTAAGCTTTGTGAAAAAGATTCCCTGTAGAACGAACCGGACTTACTAAAAACTACACTACTGTACGATTAGGTACACTGCCTATAAGTGTTGTAGCAAGGTTTAAGTATATCCATTCTATAAATAAATAAATATCTTGTGTAAAATTGTAGCATATTTAATAGTATTTCGTTGTAAAAATAAAGCTATTTTATATACATCTAGCATAACATCACAACACGTCCAGTATACTTGCTCCGTATATTACCTTTCGGTAAACTACCGTCCGGTTGTAAAGGAAAGCGTTGAACAAGCAACTGTTAAGGCAATGTCCCCTGACATGCTTTTAATTGTGGTCTATAACGTGTCGGATGCAATTACTATCCTTGGTAGGAGCAATAGTAAAGCTCACCCTTATAATTTTCCGGTCTGGCACAAGGTCCTGTCTTTGACCATGTTATGCAACCACCGTTCTTACGGTTGACACCCGATTTGGTTCAGGTGACCTAATGAATTCCAGGTGAATTCCTAGGATTTTACGTTCAATGGTAATGAACGCATTGAAAATGGGTTTTTAGAAAACAAATCGGTTTGTAATTTTGATCAAAATATTTTCTCGTTCAAGCTCGAGTTTAGATATCATTGAATTCCATGAGTTTGTAATTCTCAATCTTTAAGGTCAATCTCAAGGATTGAGTAATATCAGTCTTAAAAGCTGATTTTTGATCTTTAAGGAGATTATCCTTTCTGGGGATCTGATTCATTAGTCTTATCCCGCTAATTTGCAAGGCATCCTCCCCATTTTACGAGACAGATCCTCTCATGGTTAGGATAAGTCTGACCACTTGGCGACACTGTTTGATGCTGAGGTCCGTGGATTTCCTGCTGATTTTAGAGATGACTTTTCTTGATTTTTCGTCAACCTACAGCTAGTCTGGACGACAACTTCATGACCTAAATCAAGAAGCGCGTGTCTTTTTCGGAAGACTTTACTTCCTTTTAATGATGGAATTGATTCATCGTGTAGATCCATCTTTTCTTTCAAATATATTACAGTAAATTGCGTAAAACTGTTTAGATTAGTCCAAAGCAAAAGTATCTTCAGTTATTTGTACAAAAATATGTGATATATGTTTTAAATAACTTGGTAAATTTTCCCACACTTGGTTTATTTTCCTTTATATTGTCCTCTATTCCATTTTAAATGAATTCTAACATTTTGGTTTGTTTCTCAATTTATGTCATTTCCGAGGTAACAATAATTTCGGTGTTAACACCTAGTTTTATTATTCATAAATATGTATAAACATGATTTTGAGTTCATTTAATTGAAAATTTTGAAAAATTTTACTAGAATTGGGTAGTCAGTATATAAGACTAGGGCTATTCTTTATTATCAGAGAGCACTAGATTCTAATACAACTACTGCGTTACTAGTATTTCTAATGGTAACCAAGTGTATAAATTAAAAATTTTTAAAATCCGAAAGAATTTAACCCCTTCCCACACTTAAGATCTTGCAATGCCCTCATTTGCAAGAAATCGGTAACAATTTAAATTATTGAGGGTGATTAGCGTAAAAAAATGATTAAATTTTACCAAAGTTTCCAAACATATTGGCGTTTGTTTGCTGAATGATAAATGGTGCATATCATTTGTTCATTCCGTCTTGTTGTTACCTCATATTTGTTTTTCGTTTTGTCTTCAAAAGTACTAGCTTTTGCTGAACTTAATGCCAGTCTTTGAAAATGCGATGTTTTACCCTGTTTTGTACAATTGACAATATAAATACATACAAATATAAACATGCATGGTAATTTGAAATGGGACTTAAAATCCCACTTTCAAATTAAATATGAAATATTAGTACAACATAATAAAAATATAAAACAATACATTAATGTATCACAATATCATAAGTTTAAACATAAATAAACAGAAATAATAAAAATATAAAAATCATAAAAATTACCAACAGGAACTAAATCAATCATGGATAGGGGTTCCAGTTCATGTCATCGTCCGGGTTCCATGGTTGGTGATAGTTGTACTGGTAGGCCTGGTTAGGGTCGTAGAGAGTATAAGGTGGTCTCATCTCGGGCTGGTGTTGAGGATAGTAAGCGGGTCGGGTCAGAACGTAGTGATCCTGAGGTGACAGCCAGCTCTTAATCTGACGCTGATGATAGTCCCATCTATCATGCTGTCGTTGCCTGGAATGCTCGTAATCATTCCGGGCTTGCCACTGCTCCATCCGACGAAATCTCTCCGCGTTTGTCATCAGTCACTACCTCATCTACCGCTGGTAGACATCAGTCATAGCCTCCCGAATGACATCCCTAATGTCATCCGCTTCCTCCATCTCCTTGTCTGATCCTCTTTCTACCTGCATAGGGTATTGCCTGGTTGCATCTACTTTTCAATATCTTAGCACCCGCATAAACCCTCAATCCTAAAAGCTCAACCTGTTCCCTACATTCCAAAAATGGACCCCTTTGGTTCTTATCTACACCTAAATACTCTCCAACGAGAGTAACAAAAATACCTCCTCCTATAATCCCCCCTTCCTGTATTCCTTCAACCATCTTAGATAAATAAAAACCAACACAGTAAGGGATATTAACAAAGCCTCTTGGGTCTCGAATACACTTTAGGTAAAATAAATCATGTAAGGTCAATTTTTCCTTGTTGTGACCTCTCTGTGTAATCGAGTTAGCCAAAAAGCTATGAATTATACGAAGCTTGGCTCTGTTAATATGTAAGTAGGTATGTGTTCCTCCCCGCCCAAAAACATTATAATCAGACATACGCCTCCAGACGGCGTTCGCGTCAAAATTCCTATATACCCTTTCACCATGATAAATCAAACTCATACAATCGGGTAGTAGTAATTCACTAGGAGTATATATCTGTAATGCCCTGGCCATGTCCAGCATGGACATCCTGTACATCCTACCGCCAAGTATAAACCTAAGAAAACTTCTATCATCTAATCTATCTACATCTACATTTAACGCTATAGTACTCATCAGCTCAACACACCATACCTTATATACAGGTCTACGAATGGTGAATAAGCGTTCCCAATCAGTAAAAGAAGAACTGCCATACCTTTGTATCAAATGCTCCCTAACACGGTCAGCAAGTTGGACCCTTTCCAAAGGACCCCAATCAATTACCCTAGGCACCTCTACCTCTTTTGTTACTAATTTGAATTTATTACTTTGATATGCCGGGTAATCTCTCCATCGTCTATCGAATCTCAGATTAGGATGTAACGTGTGTTCAGGAATCGTTGGGTATTCTACAGGTGGATGCATCGGAAATACTATGAATTCATTAACAAACTGTAGCGGATCATAATAAGGTACATGTTGATCAGGCTGATATTGTTGTTCCTGTTGTGGTTCTTGTTCGGGTTCATGGTTCTGGTTCTGGAGCTGGAGCGGGTCGTCTAGATGATGATGATGATGAACCTCCAGTATCGGCTCTCTGCAATACACATTAAACACAAAATTTGTGCATCCAAATATGCATTAGTGTTAGCAAAATAACAACTTAAACAATCACAATAACATGTTAAATCAAAATTAAACTTATACACATTTTCACATTTTTTTTACAATTCTACACTTTTTCAAATAAGCACATATGAAAATGTATACAAAGTTCATAAGCATTTAACTCAAATAACATGTTAAAACAACCTTTACTAACAATTAAACAAGTCTCAAATGGCAATTATATCAAATTAATCAAGTTCATGAATTTTACACCTAAAAAGTCCACTTTAATCTTCAAAAATCATGTTTAGGATCAATGTTTGGATCATTTAGCTACCTAAACATGTTACACTACTCAATTTAGCAATAATTCATGACAAAAATTGGCCATAACCTGTTTATATCAAAAAGCCCCAAATTGCTCAAGAACACAAACCCTAGATTTCTAAAAATTTTGAAGTTTTTGGCTTCAAATTATGTTAATTAGCATCAATCTAGGTTATACATGCATAAAATACTAACAATTTAACACTAATTACACTAGAAATTAACAAAATTGCATTAGGTAAAATATTGGTAATTATCACAAAAACTATAAAATTTATGAGTTTAGGGGTGTAATTTTTACCTTCTTTGAAAAGCTTCTGAACAATTTCATGATTAGAACAAAAAATTTGACGAATTATGGTGAAAATTTGGTGAGATTTTGAGAAAATTTCGTGTATGTGTGTGTGTATTGTGGAGTGAGGCAGAACAGACTGCCTTTTGATCCTGGCCAATTTTCCAGCTCCATGCGATCGCATGGAGTTGGAGTTCAAAACCCATGCGATCGCATGGGGGTCCGGGTACAGTGACTTTGACTTTTTTTTTTTTTTTATAAAACCTTATAACTTATAAAACATATAATTAATAAAATTTTAAAAATTTGTTTCTTTTTAGGATGAGGGTGTTTCGGATCGATGTCCTAGTCCGTCCCTCGACAAAATTTTAAAATTTGTCAATTTTTAAGCGCGGTTTTAAAAGTAAAGATTTTTGGGTTTTTAAATGTTTTTGGCATACTTTAGTTCAATAAGATTAAAAATAATGATAATAAAAATTCTCGTCCCTCCCTTGGGTAGAGCAATTTCGGTTCAATTACCTAGTCTTCAACTCACGACGAATTTTAAAAATCATATTTTTAACTTAACGAAATAAAGTAAATTTTTATTTTTAAATTCACACCAAACTTAAATTTAAAATGCATAAAATTAAAAATTCATTTTATGTAAATTATAAATTCACACCAAACTAATATTATATTTTTGTTTTTTATACATACAAACTTATAAAAAATATTAATTTTTCAAATATTTACAATTTTAAATATATTAATTTTAAAAGGTTTACAATATTATTTTAATATTAATTTTAAAAACAAAGTAAAAATAAAATTAAAAATATTTTTGGTCTTTTATCCCACTTTAATCAATCAGATATTATTAAAAATATACGCCCCTCTTTTCGGTAAAGTAATTTCGGCTATATTACCTAGTTTTACTCCTGACGAATTTCTGAAATATTTTGGGTTGATTGATTAAAGATATTTATACCTTAAGAATAAACGGTAAATCTCGCAGTGATGTAATAAATTTTTGTATGATATCAATAATTTCGGTCACGCATACCTAATTTTATCGAATACCAATTTAATACTTTATAGCGAACAATTTAGCGTTTATTATCAAAAGGTTAAAAATAAAAAATAAAAATGAAAACTGTACATACTTACATGTGAGATAGATTTCTTAGTGATATGCTTTAGCCCACTCATAAGATAGTCGGACTAATTGGTTTTCCATAGCTACATAGGCGTAACCTCGAGCATTTAACGTTTTTTCTTCTAAACATATGAATGGTCCGTCTCTGCATAAAGTAACAAATTCGGTATTGGAATATGTCTGATTCGTCGAGCATTTTCCTTCGTGTGACCATTTTCCGCATTTGTGACATCTTTCAAGGTGTCGAGCTCTCCTTTTCGTTGCGGATTTTAATTTTCCTTTACCAAATTGTAACTTATTATTTTCGTTCCTGGACTCTTTTCTTACTCCGTCCAATTTACCTTTGATTAATGATACTATTTCACTTGAAAGGGTGTCATTATTACGTTTAGTGATCAAAGCGTGTAGCATTAGACCATGGTTTAGTTCACAGGAAGTCTTCATCTCGTAAAACCTAAAAAAAATAAAAATTCAGAATGGGGGGAGAAGACTAGTTCTTTAAGGTCTGCTAGGGAAAGACCATTCGGATTCCATTTTCGAGAACTACACGAAAACAGAACATCTAACTCTAACAGAAATACATATTATCCTTTAAAGACTTGATTTTCCCCACACTTAGTTAGCTGTGGTGTTGAAATTGTGATTAACTTCGTTGTCAACTTCCATCGGACTATCTATGTAATGTTTAACTCTGTGACCATTAACCTTAAATTCAATTCTATTTGAATTTATTAATTCTACTGTTTCGTACGGGAAAACTCTTTTGACTATAAATGGTCTAGACCATCTTGATTTCAATTTTCCAGAAAATAGCTTGAATCGTGAATTGAAAAGAAGAACTCTATCTCCTTCTTTAAATTCTTTTGAACTTCTGATCCTTTTATCATGCCATTTCTTCGTTCTTTCTTTATAGATTAACGAATTTTTGTATGCTTCATGTCTTAATTCTTCAAATTCGTTTAATTGACTTAACCGTAGACGTCCGGCTTCATGTAAATCAAGATTACATGTCTTCAAAGCCCAAAATGCTTTGTGTTCAATTTCTACTGGAAGATGACATGCTTTTCCGTAAACGAGTCTAAAAGGTGTGGTTTTAATTAGAGTTTTGTAGGCCGTTCTAAAAGCCCATAGTGCATCCTCCAATTTAATGGACCATTCCTTCGGATTTGATCCTACGATTTTCTCTAGAATACGTTTTAAAGCTCAGTTGGTATTTTAACTTGTCCACTTGTTTGTGGATGATAAGCGGTGGAGATTTTATGAGTTACACCATATCTTTTGAGAACTTTTTCAAGTTGATTATTACAAAAATGAGTACCCCTATCACTTATTAAAGCTTTCGGTGTTCCAAACCTTGCAAAAAGACGTTTTAAAAAGTTGACTACAACTCGTGCATCGTTAGTCGGGAGAGCTTGTGCTTCCACCCATTTAGATACATAATCAATGGCAACAAGAATGTAGAGATTATTATGAGATTTTGAAAATGGACCCATAAAGTCAATACCCCAAATGTCAAATACTTCACATACTTGAATGACATTTTGTGGCATTTCATCACGTTGACTTATTTTTCAGGCCCTTTGGCAAGCATCACAGGATTTGCAAAGAAGGTGTGCGTCTTTGAAAATTGTAGGCCAATAGAATCCAGCATCATCAACTTTTCTTGCTGTAAGTTGAGGCCCATAATGCCCTCCTGTTGGTCCTGTGTGACAATGGTTTGAGATTTTACTAGCTTCATCTCCGAATACACATCGGCGTATTATTCCATCGGGACAACTTTTAAACAAATGTGGATCTTCCCAGAAATAGTGTTTTATATCACTAAAGAATTTCTTTCGTTTTTGGTACGATAATCCTCTTTTAAGGAATCCACATACTAAGTAGTTTGCATAGTCTGCAAACCATGAAATTTCATTATAATCTATCTTCAATAGATATTCATCAGGAAGTTGTCTTGTATGGCTGATTCATTTAGAACTTCTAATTCGGGATTTTCAAGACGAGAAAGATGATCAGCGGTGAGATTTTCTGCTCCCTTTTTATCTCGGATTTCAATATTGAACTCTTGTAAGAGTAAGATCCAACGGATTAATCGTGGTTTGGCATCTTGTTTCGAAAATAGGTATCTAAGAGCAGAATGGTCGGTATAGACCACCGTTTTAGCTAGAACGAGATGTGAACGAAATTTGTCAAAAGCAAAGACAATAGCAAGGAGTTCTTTTTCAGTAGTTGTATAATTTGTTTGTGCTCCTTGTAACGTCTTACTAGCATAATATATAGGTTGAAATCGTTTTTCAATCCTTTGTCCTAAAACGGCTCCCATTGCAAAATCACTTGCATCGCACATTAGTTCAAATTGTAGATTCCAATTTGGAGTTATCATAATCGGCGCATTAGTGAGTTTTTCTTTAAGAATATTAAAAGATTTTATACATTCATCCGAAAAGATGAATGAAGCATCCTTTTCTAGGAGTTTATTCATAGGAGTGGCAATTTTAGAAAAATATTTTATGAAACGTCGGTAAAACCGGCATGCCCTAAAAAACTCCTAACTCCTCTAACATTGGTGGGATGTGGAAGTTTAGCAATTACATCTATTTTAGCTCTATCCACTTCAATTCCTTCCTTTGAGATTTTATGACCAAGAACGATGCCTTCTTTAACCATGAAATGGCATTTCTCCCAATTAAGAACTAGATTTGATTGTTCGCATCTAATAAGCATTCGTTCAAGATTAACTAGACATGATTCAAATGTATCACCGAAGACTGAAAAGTCATCCATGAAAACTTCCATGCATTCTTCTATCATGTCGTGAAAAATCGCCATCATGCACCTTTGAAAGGTTGCAGGGGCGTTGCAAAGTCCAAATGGCATGCGTTTGTAAGCAAAAGTACCATAAGGGCACGTGAACGCGGTTTTCTCTTGGTCCGCGGGTGCTATTGGAATTTGAAAATATTCGGAAAAACCATCAAGAAAACAATAGTAACTATTTTCGGCTAATCTTTCCAACATTTGATCAATGAAAGGTAAGGGAAAGTGATCTTTTCTGGTGGCGTCATTTAATTTTCTATAATCAATACAAACACGCCATCCTGTTACAGTCCTAGAAGGAATAAGCTCATTTTTCTCATTTGTGATGACAGTCATGCCACCCTTATTAGGTACGCATTGAACTGGGCTTACCCATGGACTATCAGAAATTGGATAAATTAAACCTGCATCTAGTAGTTTAATAATTTCTTTCTTAATAACATCTTGCATATTAGGATTTAGTCTTCATTGGCGTTGCACATACGTTTTATGACCTTCTTCCATAAGGATTTTATGTGTGCAATATGAAAGACTTATTCCTTTAATATCATGAATTTTCCATGCAATAGCTGGTTTATGAGCTTTTAGCACAGAAATGAGTTGAGATTTTTCATTTTCAGTAAGAGAAAACGATATTATTACAGGTAATTCAGATTCACCATGTAAATAAGCGTATTCCAAATGGTTTGGAAGTGGCTTTAACTCTAATGTCGGTGGTTCTTCTATCGATGATTTATATCGATATCTGTCTTCTTCTTTTAGCATTTGAATTTCTTCTGTTGTTGGTTCATATCCATTAGCCATAAGTGTAGCTAACATTTCAGTTTCATCAATTGGTTCAGTTCCTTCTCCTAAAGAACATTTTCCTGTTCCTTGTAATTCTGGAAATTCTTTTAACAATTCTGCATGTGATTCTATAGTTTGAATATAATAACATGTATCATCTGCAGATTGCGGTTGTTGCATTGCTCTATCAACTGAAAAGATAACACTCTCGTCCTCTATACTTAGGGTCAGTTTCTTACCAAACACGTCTATCATTGCTTTAGCCGTGTTTAAGAATGGTCTTCCTAATATGAGAGGAACTTGAGAATCTTCTTCCATGTCCAGAATAACAAAATCTACTGGAAATACTAAAGTACCAACTTTAACTAGCATGTTCTCCATTATCCCTCTAGGATATTTTACTGATGGATCGGCTAGTTGTATACTTATTCGTATTGGTTTCAATTCTCCAAGGCCTAGTTTAGCGTATAGTGAATACGGCATTAGATTTATACTAGCACCTAAGTCTGTCAATGCTTCTATTGAACTAAGACTACCCAGAAAACATAGAATTGTGAAACTTCCTGGATCAGATAATTTTTCTGGTATCTTATTCAACAGCACTGCTGAACAATTAGCATTCATAGTAACAGCCGAGAGTTCTTCCATTTTCTTTCTATTTGTGATCAAATCTTTCAAGAATTTAGCATATCTAGGCATTCCTGAAATCACATCAATGAAAGGAAGATTTATTTAAACATATCCAAGAATTTGGATTGCTCGGCTTCAAGTCTCTCTTTTATCATTTTACTCGGGTAAGGAAGTGGTGGTTGGTATGGTTTAACATAAGGTTTATCCTTAACTGTGTTATCTTCATTAACCTTTTCAACTACCGGTTATTTTTCCTTATCTTGATCAGATTGTGGTTCTTGTGGAGTAGGAATAGCTTCATCAGAAATTATAGGTATTTCAGGTGGTTTAAGTGTAATACCACTTCTTGTGGTAATGGCTTTAGCTGTTTCATTTCGGGGGTTAGCATTTGTATCACTAGGTAGACTTCCCGGTTTTCTTTCACCTATCAACCTTGCTAGGTTACTTACTTCTTGTTCCAGATTTTGAATAGAAGCTTGTTGATTTCTAAATGCTTGAGCATTTTGTTCATTCGTTTGTTTCTGAGATGTGAAAAATTGAGTTTGAGATTCAACTAGCTTTGACATCATATCTTCTAAATTTGGCTTTTTATCATCGGTTTGTGGTGGTTTGTTTTGAAAAACAGGTCTTTGGTGGTTGTAAGTATTATTGGATACTTGTTGATTGCTAGGACCTTATTGGTTGTTGTATGGAACATTTCGGTTATAATTCTGATTTTGATTGTAGATCGGTCTTGGCGGTTGATAATTATTCTGATAATTATTTCCAGGCCTTTGGTTTATGTATGAAACATTCTCTCTTTGTTCCATTGTTTGTTCAATACTAAGACAATCTTTTGTCAAATGTGGTCCTCCACACTGCTCACAACTAATTCGTATTGAGTGGATATCTTTAGTCATCTTTTCCATTCGTCTCTCGACAGCATCTATCTTTGCAGAAATGGAATCTAAGTCATGGCTAGAATCGGCTCTAGCTGCTTTAGATGATCTAACGATATCTTTTTCTTGGTGCCACTCATGTGAGTGGGAAGAGTGTTATCAATAATTTTGTAAGCATCAGTTGTTGTTTTCTTCATAATAGAACCACCAGCTGCTATATCTATGTCTTTTCTTGTAGTGATGTCGCATCCTTGGTAGAATATTTGTACTATTTGACAGGTGTCTAAACCATGTTGCGAACATCCTCTTAATAACTTTCCAAATCTTGTCCATGCCTCATATAGAGTTTCATTTGGCTTTTGTGTGAACGTAACAATTTCTCCTTGAAGTCTTACGGCTTTAGATGCCGGAAAGAATTGTTTAAGAAATTTTTCAACTAAAACGTCCCATGTATCAATCGCCCCTTCAGGTAACGATTCCAACCAATCTTTGGCTTCTCCTTTTAAAGTTCAGGGAAATAACATGAGATATATCTGTTCATCCTCCACTTCTCTTATTTTAAATAGTGTGCAGATCCTATTAAAGGTACGAAGATGTTCATTTGGATCTTCCTTCGGCGCACCACTAAATTGGCATTGATTATTTACCATGTGTAGAATTTGTCCTTTGATTTCATAATCTGGTGCATTTATGTCTGGTTGAGTAATTGCGTGACCTTGGCCAGTGCATTTAGCTCTCATTTGGTCTTCCATACTTAAAGGTTCTCCATAATTGAATTTAGCTCTCATTTGGCCAGTGCATTTAGCTCTCACCTTGGCCAGTGCATTTAGATTCTCCATAATTGAATTTGTTGAATCTGAATCATTAGAGGATTCTGATTTAATGGTTCGTTCCTCAACAATCTCTGTTTGAATGATTGGTGGTTCTGGAGGAAAGATTAATGGTTCAGGATCTATGAATTGTCCCTGAATATTCTACGGATTCTCAATTGTGAGGTCGGGTTCAAAAAATGGATTATCGAAAATTTGAATTGGAGTAATTGGTCAACTGGATGACGATTCTAAAGAAAAATCAATGGCGACAATATTTGCTAGATGTCTTGATCGAGTTACAGGTGGTGAACGTACAAAAGGTGGTGAACGTTTTGCTCGGTGCATTCACTGAATATCCTATTAGTTGTAAAAATAAGAAAAATTATATAAGTTATCAAATTAATAGACTTTTCTGATTTTGCCCACGTTTCGAATAGCCAAAAGATGCAGCAGAGGGGCAGGATTCGTTTGGTCTCAATATAATTGAGTACTGTTTGGCATCAATAACCCGGTCCACGTACAAATCCAACTATTACTACGAACCAGAAAATTTTGATGTCTATCAATTTAACCACTTAAAAATAATTTTTCGTAATTTAAAGAAATTTTAGAGAAGAAATAGAAAAAAATCTAAGTCCTAAAACTAGAATGTCGAGAAATAAGAAAGAAAAAGAGCGCGTCGAAAAACGTCGAAAAATAAAAAGTGTCGAAAAATAAAAATAAGAAAGTAGCGCGTCGAAACTTAAAACGGAACTAAAAACTAAAAATTAAAAGTTGCGTCTAAAAATATTAAAGCTTAAAAGAAATTCTATATCCCAAATGGCAATAACTTAGAAAGGTACTAAAATATAAAAACGGCGTCACAAAATTCTAAAGCACTTAAATCTTAGTCTAAAGAAAAAACACTTAAAAGATTTTACGGCAAATCTTAAAAATCTAGAAATAAAAATAACTATGGCAAAAACTATATCTTGAAACTAAAAACGAGCGAAAAATACAAATATTACGCTAAAATAAATTAAAAGGAACAAAATATAAAAATATACTTAAATTTGTAAAAAGTACAATTTTTATAAAAATATTATTTTTATATTATTTATTTAATATTACTATTAATTTTATAATTTAATTAAACTAAATAAACTAAATAATACAAATTAAATAATAAAACTAAAACTTAAATAATAAAATAAGTAAAACCTAATTAGGGTTTTAAATTAATTATAATTAATAATAATACTCCGTAATGATTGCAGTTTTAGGGTTAACTGTGGCGTGTCAGACACTCTAATGCGATCGCATGAGAATTTGCCTTCGGGCTCATGCGATCGCATGAGCTAAGGTTACGGGCCAGTAAATGGGCTGCTACAGTATAGCCCGTAAACTTTTATATATTTTTTTTTTCTGTTTTATGATTTATATTGAATAAAATATAAATATCTTAAATAAAATTTTAATCTTAAAAACTAAAATAAAAATACTTTTATAAATTTTAACAACTCTTAACAACAAAAATATAAATTTTGTTTTTCTTTTTATATTTTCGGTTTTTAAAATTTAAAACGTATATTTTTTTACAAAAGTGTATTTTTATAAAAGTAAACTAAAAATTAATAAAAATCCTTTTTTTTTCTATAGCGTTGCGCTTCCGGCGTTTAAGCAGAATTTTCCCGGCAGCGACGCCAAAAATACTTGATGTGTGCGAGGGGTACTAGGAAATAGTATTATTTTTATATCGAAATACTATTAAATATGATACAATTTTACACAAGTTATTTATTTATTTATAGAATGAATATACCTAAACCTTGCTACAACACTTATAGGCAGTGTACCTAATCGTATAGTAGTGTAGTTTTTAGTAAGTCAGGTTCGTTCCACATGGATACACTTAAACAAGCTTAACGCTATATTAGTTTTAATTTTATAAAAATACAAATATATATATAAATGATATTATTATTATAAAAGGGGGTTTTTACCGTTTAATGACCGGTTTGTCGATTTTTAAAACTTTAGTCGCAGTTAAAACCTAATGTAAAATATTAAAAATAAATACAACTTAATTTTAAACGTAAAGTAAATAACGATAATGAAATTGCGATAAATAAAAGTGCGATAAAATAAAATTGCGATAATTAAAAAGTACGATAATTAAAAGTGCAATTAAATACAATGACAATAAATAAAAGTGCAATAATTAGAAGTGAAATTAAATATGAAAATAAAGGAATTATGCTTATTTAAACTTCCGTAATCATGATGTTTGACGTGTTGATTTTTAGTTTATTCCCATGGGTTAATTGTCCTTTGTCCTGGATTATTTAATATGTCCGTCTGGTTTTTGTCCATAACAGTCCATCAGTCATAAATATAAAGTGCGAGTGTCCTCGTAAATTATCCTTATATCCGAAGTCAAATATTCCAACTAATTGGGGACTTAAACTGTAACAAGGTTTTAATACTTTGTTTAATAATTACACCAGGTTATCGACTGCGTGTAACCCAAGGTTTTAATACTTTGTTATCAATTATGCCAAGTGTCCTTGTACATAATTTCACCCCTGTTTTAATAAGTCTATTAACTATTAATCCATTTCCGTGTCCGGTTAAATGAACGATTATTCGTACATATAAATATCCCGCCCATCGTGTCCGATCGAGTGTATATAGTTATTTCTAGGTACGCCTAATTGTAAATCTTTATATTAAAATTAACAAACTATCATTTAGTTAAACAAATATAAAGCCCATTAATAGCCCATAGTCTAATTTCCACAAGTGTCATTCTTTTGTCCAAACCTCAATTATGGTACAAAGCCCAATTACCCAATTTTAATATTTTTAGCCCAACATCATGATTACTTCGGTATTAAATAAGCATAATAATAACTTAGCTATGAGACATTAAATTAAAAAGGTTGAACATAACTTACAATGATTAAAAATAGCGTAGTGTTACACGGACAGAATTTCGACTTACACCCTTACAACATTCGCTAACATACCCTTATTATTAGAATTAAAATTAAAATTAAAATTAAAATTATAATATATATATATATATATATATATATATATATATATATATATATATATATATATATATATATATATATATATATATATATATATATATGTTTACGTATGAAGGAAGAAGAAAAAGATGTGTTTATTTTGGCCAAAACGCGTTGAATTTATAGGACCTGGGCTGGATTTCAGAGCCATGTGATCGCATGGCTTTTGTGCCTCCAGGCCATGCGATCGCATGGCCAGCTGGGAGAAGTCACATATCTTTGTTTTCTTTCTTGCCGACGTTTATAAATAATAATATAATATATAAATAATTATAAGAATTATTTAAATATTATATTTTATTTATGTGCATAGTTAACTTGTAATTTTTAGTCCGTTGCGTCAAGCGTTGAGAGTTGACTTTGGTCCCGGTTCCGGATTTTCGAACGTCCTTGCGTACAATTTAATATCTGGTATTTTGAGTTTCGCGTCTTGTACTCTTGTAATTTTGAGACGCTTCTTATCAATAATTGGAACCACTTTGATTGTACTTTGTACTTTTGAGCTTTTTGGTTGTTTGCGTCTTCAATTCGTCGAATCTGTCTTTTGTATTCACCTTTTATTATTTAAACGAATATCGCTTGTAAATAGAACAATTGCAACTAAAAGCTTGTCTTTCTTTAGGGATAATGCTATGAAATATATGTTCGTTTTTAGCATTATCAGTAATGAAACATACATTTCAACTAAACACTTACGAATAACATTTCATGGCATTCAAAACATCAAAAGTTCATTTTAGGCTTATCAAATCCTAACCAAAATTCACAAAAATCACTAATCATGTATTTGAAGTTTTCTTAATCAACCTACGCATTAAAACGAAGCTAGTGATACTAGTAACACTATTAAAACATGAACTTAAACAATTTAACAACATTAACTCATCCAAAATCAAAGATTAAGCAAACCCATTTTCAAGTTCATGTTACTTACTCCAAAACAACAAATCGAGCATACAAATCATATATTCATGTTAGACTTGAGCCATAGACACTAATTAACAACTTTATAATTCAAAAACATCAAGAACACAAAATCTAGTGATTTTAGAAAGTTACCCAAATGAGATGAAATTGGTATCGAGTTGTAGAGGATGAAGAGAGGATTCCAAATATGTAATTTGTTTTGTTGCTAGCCTCCTAATCCGAATTTAGATGATGAATTCTTGTTTTGAAGATTGAGAGAAAAATGGTGAAAGTATTTAAGAAAAGGGAAATGAAATAGAAAATGAAAGAAGGAGGTGGGTGTTGACCACTTTGGCCTAGTCAAAGGTTTAGTCTTTTGGCAAGTCTAGTCCCTCTAGTTTATAAGCGGGTGCGTGAATTACCTAAACGAGATATTTTAGATACGCACATTAACGGGAGATGTTATAATCCAATAACGAAAATTATTAAGAATGTTAGCTAACGGAGGATACGAATCTAGTCACGAAGGATATTATTTAAAATAAAAAGACGGGCGTTAAAATAATTTAACGGAAATATGCGGGATGTTACATAGTGTCCCTCATTCTGGCAATTAAAGCAACTGATCGTGCTTAAAGGTACACCCGAACAATCCTGCGCCATATGACCTCGTTGTAGACAACTATAACTCGTAGGCATGACACCTCTCAACTTTCTAATCTTTTTAGCGACCCAATCGGGACACTATGACTTTCGATGCCCTTCATTTCGACAGTAAAAACATGCATTCTTGTCCGACGGACATTCACGAGACTTATGTCCCTCTTGTCCATAATTGTAACATTTAGACATACTGGAGCCCGACACACCCTTTCTCATGCTACTTGTGCTCCCAATTACACCTTTACCTTGATCATAAAACAACTCAGGACACTCTGACCTTCGGTGTCCATCCTTTCGACATTCAAAACATATGTCGCTTTTAGGAGGTGCAATTGTGCAATCACGCGACAAATGACCTTTTTGTGCGCAATTATAGCACGTAGGTCCATAACCTCCCTTACTCCTCTTCTTTACATATTCAACACCATCGGGCGTACTTCTCGCCCTCTTGCTAGGAGCACCTTGTGACTCAAACTTCCCCTTACCCGAAAAGCGATCGAATGTTTTCGGAGAATGTGATTCAAAACTCACTAATACTCCTTCACCGCCACCAACTTGAGGTTTGGGAAACTTCTTATCAAACTCTTCCCTTACGACTTTAACCACTTGGTCTCGGACCATTTCCGTTACTCGTCCTTCAACCAACTCCTTGGTTACTTCCCTAACTTTGTCGGTAAAAACCGAGACATAATGTTCAAACACGGCCTCAACCCTCACCGGTAACTCATCCTTCCTTTCATGAGTAGGCGCGTCCGTTTCAATTCCATCTTCCATCATCATTCTTAAGAAATGAAATAGATTAATCAACGAAATATATATATATATATATATATATATATATATATATATATATATATATATATATATATATATATATATATATATCACACCGCCCCATCTTGCTCAACAATCGTCATACATCGCTTGTTTGACACGGTCTGAATTCATAACAATGGTAGCTAGTCATTGTTACGCGAGCACGCTGCGTTAACTTGCTAGTACAACGTCTATCTCGCTTGATGATTACAAACACAACACAAAATAATTAGCGCATGGTTAGTCCATCTAAACATAGGTACCAACCAAGCCCGGTCCGACCCGTCTCCTACAAGTCCCGCATAAAACGTATACACAATAAAGTCTAAGTCTAGACACTTATCTTAAGTCGCCTAAATCCCTTAGACCATGCTCTGATACCACTTGAAACATCCCAATCCGTAATCAACCGGATAATTTTTTTTTTAGTTAATAAACCATTAACGCCCAATTAAATGGTGACATAACATAAACCGTTCCATACAATCCGTTTAAACCAATATTACAAGTTTAATGTTTACAAAGAAGGCACGAAGGCCCTTAATCAAATTTAATGTAAGTTCGACCCATTAACATGATAGTTTTAATCCAAACAACACCCGAGCATGGTTTGGGGCTAAACTACCCAAAACTCTAAGTAGACTTCCAAAAGCTTCAACAAGCATCCAATAAGGGGAATCTAGTGCCCAACAACCCCCTTCCCCTTCTCCGTACCTGCATCTAAAAAGTAAACAATGAGAGGGGTAAGCTAACGCTTAGTGAATGCAATAATTATACATATACATATATAATCTATTTACTTGCAATCACTAACACAATACCGCATGCAAGCTAGCAATTCAATTAGCATACCAAACTCAAGTATAATGCTACTAACCTCCGACAACAAAAGCTATCATAACAATAGCATATAACACGAACAATGTAATATACTACACTACAACACACAACCATGGTTAACCAATCGTACAAAGGAATGGTACTCGAATTTCCCATCGGTGTTCATAACAACCGTTAGAGTACTTAACACATCGTACACTAACACCACGGGTGGCATCTTAACACGTCAATACTTCACCCCGGGTGGTGTCTTAACACGTTGACACTTCACCTCGAGTGGTGTCTTAACACGTCGACACTTCAATCGTTATATTACTTGGAGTGGCATCTTAACACGTCGATACTTCACTCCGAGTGGTGTCTTAACACGTCGACACTTCACTCATCACGTGAAACATGGTATCTTAACACGTCGACACTTCACATCTCATGCGACACAAATAAACACATTATATACGTACACGCATAATTATTCCACTCTCCTTATCACGTCGGTGATGATTAAGCACTTCCGTAAGCTTCAAAGCAAAGTACCTAATACATTAAGTACACATTCAATACACAACTAGTGGAACTAACCACTAACACTTAACTCTTGAGCATTTAATGACCCGATTGCATTAAATGACCCATTTACACTAAAACCGCCCATTAATGGCCAAGACTCATCATAAATTACTAAAAGCTAGTGATTATAGTCCAATAACAATAACTAACACCATTTAGGGTATTTTCATACCCATATTGTCCAACTAGGTCAACCATTACCCATTTGACCCATTTTAACACTTAGACTTACAAATTTTGGTCAAAGTTAACCCATTAACAATCTTTCATCATTTTACAAGTGTATAAGTGACTAACAACACAATTAACACTTATAATTCTCAATTTACATTACCAAACCCTATATTAACACCATTTGGGTTTCCTTACATCAAATTAACCCAAATTCATCCTTTAAATCCCCAAATGGGTCTTACACGTCTCAAATGACCAAACCCTAGTCATAAATCAACTAAAACTCAAAACACAGAGTTAAGACTTACCAACACTATCAACTCGTAGCTAGGAACGAGGAGAACAATTTTACTTCTTGCTCCAAAGATCGATTCACAAATGTTCACCTTCAAATATTAATTTAAATCTAAGTGGGTTTTGTGTTTGAGAGAGAAATGGAGAAAGAAAAGAGAAAAGAAAATAGAGAAATGAGATAAGTGGCTGATATTTGAGCCACAATCTGATCCAAACGCGAAAAGATGAAAATACCCCTTGAATCACCCTATTTAAAAACTAAAAATCGGAACCAGTTCAGCAGGTAGGTCTCGGCGCGACCTCACCATGCCGCGGCGCGGCATTCAACGCGATTTGTGAGATGTTTATTTCCCCTTCTGATTTTGATTCTAGTTAAGTGTCGCGGTGTAACGACCCTGGATTTTCCAACTTTTATTATTAATATTTATTATTAATACTTGCACTTTAATAAATGTATTTTTATACATTTATTTGTTATCGTAATTCACTTTACATGTCCCGACTTGTCTTTGTGACACACGAGCTTTACACGAATAATATTTCGAGTATTATTTACGTTCATGATTAATTAATATTAATCATTTTTAATTAACTAATGTTAGTAGTTAATTACTTGGGCTTTTTATTTATTTGTTGGTTACTTGGACTTGGGCTTTTATTATATGGACTTGAAAGCCCACCCTACACACTTAATGGACTAGTAAGCCCATCTTTTAAGCTAATGAATCATTAAGGAAAAGCAAGGATTAATTAGCTTAGTTAGAAGACAAAATGTGCAAGCATGCTAAAACTCTTCCCCATACATGTAACTTTAATCTATTTTGAGCTTTCACCTTCTCCCCATGCATGAAAGTGAGCACTTGACTTTCCCCTTTGAGCTCCTTGAAACCGTCGGCCTTAGGTGGTGTGTGAGGGAGTTCAAACTTTTTTTTTGATTACTTATTTGCTTGTATTCTATCTCATTTTACACACACAACATATTCACACTTTCTTTTCTCTCTTTTTCTCTCAAACCTTGTAAGTAACAAGACTTTATTTCCTTTCTTTTTTCTTCCTTAAAACCAAAATCTTCATCATCATTCTTACTAGTTTGTAGTTTATTGTTGTTTGTTGTTGTTAAAGATCAAGTTCTATAACTTGTATCTTCATGTAATCTTGATTACTTCCATCTTTGTTTGATGAAGAACCAAGAACGAGAATCTAAACTTGTTAGTTTATGGTTCTACACTTAAATATTATAAGATTTAAAGTTTATAAACTTTATCATCATACTTGTGTTCATGATTTGTAGACTTAAATTCTTAAGATCCAAGCTTGACTTGAATCTTCTTAAGTGTAGTGACCCGAACTTTTCCATGTTTATATATATTAGATGAAATTGGTATATTTACATGATTAAATGTTTTCAACATGTTAAGAAATCAAACTTGTTAAGACTTGATTATTTGAAATGTGCTTCATATAGACAATTGACCACCCAAGTTGACCGGCGATTCACGAACATTAAAAATTTGTAAAAACTACATGATGATATATATATATATATATATGGATATATATATGGTTAACATGAGATTATGATTAGTAAGTATCTCATTAAGTATATTAACAATGAGTGATATACATAAAAATGAGTTTATTGAATTAAGAAACTCGAAACGATATATATAACGATTATCGTTATAACAACGTCTTACTAAATACATATGAATCATATTAAGATATTGATACACTATGTTTAACATGATAAAATGATAATTAAGTATATCATTAAGTGTGTTAACAATGAACTACATATGTAAAACAAGACTACTAACTTAAGAATTTCGAAACGAGGCATATATGTAACGATTATCGTTGTAACAACATTTAACTGTATATATATCATACTAAGATATATTAATATATCATAATATCATGATAATGAAATAATTTAACATCTCTTTAGATATAATAAACAATGGGTTAACAACATTTAACAAAATCGTTAACCTAAAGGTTTCAAAACAACATTTACATGTAACGACTAACGATGACTTAACGACTCAGTTAAAATGTATATACATGTAGTGTTTTAATATGTATTCATACACTTTTGAAAGACTTTAAGATACTTATCAAAATACTTCTACTTAACAAAAATGCTTAAAATTACATCCTCGTTCAGTTTCATCAACAATTCTACTCGTATGCACCCGTATTCGTACTCGTACAATACACAGCTTTTAGATGTATGTACTATTGGTATATATACTCCAATGATCAGCTCTTAGCAGCCCATGTGAGTCACCTAACACATGTGGGAACCATCATTTGGCAACTAGCATGAAATATCTCATAAAATTACAAAAATATTAATAATCATTCATGACTTATTTACATGTAAACAAAATTACACATCCTTTATATCTAATCCATATACCTACGAACAAAAACACCTACAAATACTTTAATTCTTCAATTTTATTCATCTAAGTGATCTCTCTCAAGTTCTATCTTCAAGTTCTAAGTGTTCTTCATAAATTCTACAAGTTCTAGTTTCATAAAATCAAGAATACTTCCAAGTTTACTAGCTCACTTCCAATCTTGTAAAGTGATCATCCAACCTCAAGAAATCCATGTTGTTTATAGTAAGATATCATTCTAAATCAAGGTAATACTCATATATAAACTTTGATTCAATTCCTATAACTATAACTATCTTAATTCGAGTGATAATCTTACTTGAACTTGTTTTCGTGTCATGATTCTGCTTCAAGAACTTTCAAGCCATCCAAGATTCTTTGAAGCTAGATCATTTCTTGTCACTTCCAGTTAGTTTACCTACTAAACTTGAGGTAGTAATGATGTTCATAACATCATTCGATTCATATATATAAAACTACCTTATTCGAAAGTTTAAACTTGAAATCACTAGAACATAGTTTAGTTAATTCTAAACTTGTTCGCAAACAAAAGTTAATCCTTCTAACTTGACTTTTAAAATCAACTAAACACATGTTCTATATCTATATGATATGCTAACTTAATGATTTAAAACCGAGAAACACGAAAAACACCGTAAAACCGGATATACGCCGTCGTAGTAACACCGCGGGCTGTTTTGGGTTAGTTAATTAAAAACTATGATAAACTTTGGTTTAAAAGTTGTTCTTCTGGGAAAATGATTTTTCTTATGAACATGAAACTATATCAAAAAATCATGGTTAAACTCAAAGTAGAAGTATGTATTCCAAAATGGTCATCTAGACGTCGTTCTTTCGACTGAAATGACTACCTTTACAAAAATGACTTGTAACCTGTATTTCCGACTATAAACTTATACTTTTTCTATTTAGATTCATAAACTTAATTTCAATATGAAACCATAGCAACTTGAAACACTCGAAACGGATTTAAAACGAAGAAGTTATGGGTAAAACAAGATTGGATAATTTTTCTTGTTGTAGCTACGTGAAAATTGGTAACAAATCTATATTAATCATATCCTAGCTAACTTACATTGTATTACATGTATTCTAATATATTATGTAATCTTGAGATACCATAGACACGTATGCAAGTGTTTTGACATATCATATCGACCCATGTATATATATTATTTGAACAACCATAGACACTCTATATGCAGTAATGTTGGAGTTAACTATACAGGGTTGAGATTGATTCCAAAAATATATATACTTTGAGTTGTGATCTAGCCTGAGACGTGTATACACTGGGTCGTGGATTGATTCAAGATAATATATATCGATTTATTTCTGTACATCTAACTGTGGACAACTAGTTGTAGGTTACTAACGAGGACAGCTGACTTAATAAACTTAAAACATTAAAACGTATTAAAAATGTTGTAAATATATTTTGAACATATTTTGATATATATGTACATATTTGTTATAGGTTCGTGAATCGACCAGTGGCCAAGTCTTACTTCCCGACGAAGTAAAAATCTGTGAAAGTGAGTTATAGTCCCACTTTTAAAATCTATTATTTTTTTGGGATGAGAATACATGCGATTTTATAAATGTTTTACAAAATAGACACAAGTAATCGAAAATACTTTCTATGTTGGATTATCGAACCGAATATGCCCCTTTTTAGCTTGGTAGCCTAAGAATTAGGGAAATGGCCCCTAATTGACGCGAATCCTAAATATAGATCTATTTGGACCAACAAGCCTCATTCGAGTTACGGATGCTTTAGTACTTCGATTTATCATATCCGATGAGAGTCCCGGAATGATGGGGATATTCTATATGCATCTTGTTAAGGTCGGTTACCAGGTGTTCAACATATGAATGATTTTTATCTCTATGCTATTTGCGAAATGCCTGATATGAGATGTGTTATAAAAATGAAATCTTGTGGTTTATTATTATGATTTGATAATATGTAGGTTAAACCTATAACTCACCAACAATTTTGTTGACATTTTAAGCATGTTTATTCTCAGGTGATTATTAAGAGCTTCCACTGTTGCATACTAAATTAAGGACAAGATTTGGAGTCCATGCTTGTATAATATTGTTTAAAAACTGCATTTGAAGACTTATGTTGATGTGTAATATTATTGTAAACCATTATGTAATGGTCGTGTGAAAAACGCTATATTTTTTATTATCATTATTTGATAATCGTCGTATTATTTTAAAGTTTATGGTTTGTTCTAAAATCGAATGCAATCTTTGAAAAACGTCTCATATAGAGGTCAAAACCTCGCAACGAAATCAATTAATATGGAACATTTATAATCAATATGAACGGGACATTTCAGTTGGTATCCGAGCGTTGGTCTTAGAGAACCAGAAATTTGCATTAGTGTGTCTTATTGAGTTTTTTAGGATACATTAGTGAGTCTGGACTTCGACCGTGTTTTCTTTAAAAACGATTGCTTAACACTTTTGTTGGAAACTATATATTATTAACATGTAAATATTATGTGATATATTAACCTCTTAATGTGTTTGATATTGTGTGATGGATGTCTACCACTAGTACAAATCCCATCGATTCACCTAATAATAATGAAGAGTCGAATATATTTTGGGAAGATTCATAAATTCCCGAAGAGGAACCGGAAGAAGAGGAACCGGAAGAAGAGGAACCGGAAGAGGAGGAACCGGAAGAAGAAGAGGTTTCGGAGGAAGAAATATTGATACCTATAGTAAATCGATTAAATAAAAGAAAATCCTCAACCAACATACCAAAGTTAATAATGGTCAATGGTGTTCCCGCCGAGGAAGCAAAATATTGGGAAGATTACCAATTTTCCAATGAATCGGATCCCGATGAGGATTCTGATGATGTTATAGAAATTACCTCGACCCAATTTAATAAAGCGAAAGAAAATAATAAGGGAAAATGTATAAAAATAGAAAAATCCGATTCCAACCCCAATGAACTTTATATGTATTGGCAACATCCGTATTTCCTAAAATGTAACAATGACCCGGGAACCGCTAAACCACCAGGTTTTTCTAAACCATTGTGGAAAACGATGGCTCGTATTAGAGGAAAACCATATATTCCTAGAAAATTAGGAAAACGAACCAAGTTCGAAGAAGAAGAAACCAGTGATTCAGATTAGAGGGTTGTAATCATGTTGTGTATTATATGTATTGTAGTGTGCTTGTACTTTTATGTTCTATGTAAAAATTTCTTGTATTGTTTGTTAATTATCTTTTATGAATCTAACCCTCGTCTATTTTTACAGTATAAAAACACAAAATGGACGTTAAGGGTAGACAACCGAATATTTTAGAAGACCTACCAGAGGATATGATTGATGAAATCTTGTCTAGAGTCGGTCAGAATTCATCAGCACAATTAGTTATGGCGAAATTAACTTGTCAAACATTTGAAAGACTTTCCAGAAATACCTTAGTTTATAAAAGGCTTTCCTTTGATAGGTGGGGTATATCACATTGGAGAGACCATAAGTTAAGCAGTGCTTTCTTTAAAGCGTTAAATGCGGGGAACCCAAATGCAATTTTACACTACGGGTTAAGAACCTATTTTGACTCAACATATCCCAACATAGGATTTCGTGAATTAGAAAGAGCTTCTAACATGCAACATAAAGAAGCATGTTATGCTTACGGGTTAGTGATGTTCGCTTCTTACCAAAGTGAGAAAAAGAACATCGGATTGCAACTTTTAAATAAAACCTTCCCACAAGTGACGGATTCAGTAGTTGGGGTGAGAAACAAGGTTTTTAGATTATTACGGGGCTGTTGGACATTACGAAACCCTCGTCCTTTTGACGACATTACAACATGCTGTCTTGTCAACGGTAACAATGGTTATGTTCCACAAGACCAAGGATGAGAAGTAGTCTTAGTAAAACCAGAATGCATGACTTGTTTCTGGACGTATGAATTACGTGTCTTTATTGCCTTTGTTGAACGACTTGCGTATTAACTAGAATTGTCTTCGCAACTGTTTTGTATCAGAGTTTTTATGTGCTATATTTCATGCTATATTTAAAATAGCGGTATTGTAAGTTTGCAAAATATTGTATAAAAGTTTGAATGTGAAATATTATTATAATCAGTTTTTCATATAGAATTGCAGTAGTTGAATTGTATGTTAGCTGCTAAGTATGAACTTAACGGGTAGGTATTACCCGAATTAAAACTTATAAAACGCTAATATGAAGAAAAAGCTTTTATAAATGAGTTCATATTATACTACGGAATACTATTGACTACTCTTAATATTCTATATGATTAACTTAATTCTTTTGGCTATTTTTGAAGGAAATGGCACCGACTACTCGTCAGAACTTGAACATGAGTGAGGAAGACTTCCGTGCTTTCCTTGCAGCAAATATAGCCGCAGTACAGGCTGCAATGCAAAACAACAATAACTCAGGGTCTAGCAGTGGAGTTAACTCCACAGAAAACCGTGTAGGATGCTTGATGTTATGCGAGGTGTATACAAAATAGTAATATTTTTACTACAAAATACTATTAAATACGATACAATTTTACACAAGTTATTTATTTATTTATAGAGTGGATATACCTAAACTTTGCTACAACACTTATAGGCAGTGTACCTAATCGTACAGTAGTGTAGTTTTTAGTAAGTCCGGTTCGTCCACAGGGAACTTGCCAAGTTTAACGCTGTATTTTTAACTTATAATTGTAAAAATACAAAAATATATATAAGTAGTATTATTATTATAAAAGGGGGTTTTTACCGTTTAATGACCGGTTTGTCGATTTTAAAACTTTAGTCACAGTTAAAACCTAATGTAAAATATTAAATATATAAAAGATTTAATTTAAAACGTAAAGTAAATGACAATAATTAAAGTGCGATAAAATAAAATTGCGATAAAAAAGTACGATAATTAAAAGTGCAATTAAATACAATGACAGTAAATAAAAGTGCGATAATTAAAAGTGCAATTAAATATGAAATAAAGAAATTATGCTTATTTAAACTTCCGTAATCATTATATTTGACGTGTTGATTTTAGTTTATTCCCATGGGTTAATTGTCCTTTGTCCTGGATTATTCAATATGTCCGTCTTGTTTTTGTCCATAACAGTCCATCAGTCATAAATATAAAGTGCGAGTGTCCTCGTCAAATTATCCTTATATCCGAAGTCAAATATTCCAACTAATTGGGGACTTAAACTGTAACTACACCAAGTGTCCTTGTATATAATTCACCCCAGTTTTAATAAGTCCATTAACTATTAATCCATTCCCGTGTCCGGTTAAATGAACGATTATTAGTACTTATAAATATCCCGCCCATCGTGTCCGATCGAGTGTATATGGTTATTTATAGGTACATCCAATTGTAAATCTTTATATTAAATTAACAAACTATAATTTAATTAAACAAATATAAAGCCCATTAATAGCCCATAGTCTAATTTCCACAAGTGTCGTTCTTTTGTCCAAACCCCAATTATGATACAAATCCCAATTACCCAATTTTAATATTTAGCCAAACATCACGATTACTTTGGCTTAAATAAGCATAATAATAACTTAGCTACGAGACATTAATTTAAAAAGGTTGAACATAACTTACAATGATTAAAAATAGCATAGTGTTACACGGACAGAATTTCGACTTACACCCTTACAACATTCGCTAACATACCCTTATTATTAAAATTAAAATTAAAATTAAAATTATAATATATATATATATATATATATATATATATATATATATATATATATATATATATATATATATATATATATGTTTGAGAGAGAGATAGATAAAGATATGTAAAATTCGGCCAAAACACGCGAAATTTATAGGATGTCTCGTGCTACAGTGCACCATGCGATTGCATGGTTTTTGCACTTCTAGGCCATGTGGTCGCATGGCCTGCTTTTCCAGCTCACAAAGAATCCAAAACGTGGGCTGCTGAATTTTTATAATATTTATAATATAATATAATTAATTATATATAATTAATTTTATATTATATTATATTATAATCTTGTACTCTGTTGACTTGTAATTTTCGATCCATTGCGTCGCGCGTTGAGAGTTGGCTCAGGTCCCGGTTTCGGATTTTCGAACGTCCTTGCGTACTATTTAATATCTTGTATTTTGCGTTTTACGTCTTGTACTCTTGTAATTTTGAGACGTTTCTTATCAATAATTGAAACCACTTTGATTGTAATTTATACTTTTTAGCTTTTTGGTCGTTTGCGTCTTCAATTCGTCGAATCTGTCTTTTGTCTTCACCTTTTATTATTTAAACGAATATCACTTGTAAATAGAACAATTGCAACTAAAAGCTTGTCTTTCTTGAGGGATAATGCTATGAAATATATGTTCGTTTTTAGCATTATCAAATATTCCCACACTTGAGCATTGCTTGTCCTCAAGCAATATAGTCTTGAAATACAAATACTAGAATCACTTCTTTATTCTTCACACTTTGTACATCAGTGATTTTTATACGGCGGTATAAACAATGATAGTAACGTTATGGTTTTCAGTCTCACATGACTATGAAAATTTAGATCCTTAAGGAAATTGGATCTTTATGAAAACATTTGATCTTTTAAAAATTAAATCTAGCTTTTACCCTAGATAAGTTTTCTGGAATAACCCTTCACCGGTGTTTGCAAAATTGTTTTTGTGGGTTTGGTGGGTTTCAGATTTGAAAATTTTAGCTCAAAACTTGCGGTTTTGTGTCACCCACTTGCTAACCTTGTATTGGGAAAGCAACACGTCCAGTATACTTGCTCCGTATATTACCTTTCGATAAACTACCGTCCGGTTGTAAAGGAAAGCGTTGAATAAGCAACTGTTAAGGCAATGTCACGTGACATGCTTTTAATTATGGTCTATAACGTGTCGGATGCAATTACTATCCTTTGTAGGAGCAATAGTAAAGATCACCCTATGGTTTTTCGGTCTGGCTCAAGGTCCTGTCTTCGACCATGCTATGCAACCACCGTTCTTACGGTTGACACCCAATTTGGTTCAGGTGACCTAATGAATTCCAGGTGAATTCCTAGGATTTTACGTTCAATGGTAATGAACGCATTAAAAATAGGGTTTTCAGAAAACAAATTGGTTTGTAATTTTGATCAAAATATTTTCTCGTTCAAGCTCTAGTTTAGATATCATCGAATTTCATGAGTTTGTAATTCTCAATCTTTAAGGTCAATCTCTAGGATTGAGTAATATCAGTCTTAAAAAGCTGATTTTTGATCTTTAAGAAGATTATCCTTTCTGGGGATCTGATTTATTAGTCTTATCAAGCTAATTTGCACGGCGCCCTCCCCATTTTACGAGACAGATCCTCTCATGGTTAGGATAAGTCTGACCACTTGGCGACCCTGTTTGATGTTGAGGTCCGTGAATTTCCAGCCGATTTTTCAGAAAACTTTTCAAGGTTTTTCGTAGACTCTACAACTGGTCTGGACGACAACTTCCTGACCTAAATCAAGAAGCGCGTGTCTTTTTCGGAAGACTTTACTTCCTTTTAATGATGGAATTGATTCATCGTGTAGATCCATCTTTTCTTTCAAATATATTATAAGAAATTGGGTAAAACTGATAAAATTGTCAAAAACAAAAGTATCTTCAGTTATTTGTACAAAAATATGTGATATATGTTTTAAATAACTTGGTAAATTTTTCTCACACTTGGCTTTTATTTTCCTTTCTTTGCCTTTTTATTGTCCTCTATTCCATTTTAAATGAATTCTAACATTTTGGGTTGTTTCTCAATTTATGTCCTTTCCGAGGTAACAATAATTTCGGTGTTAACACCTAGTTTTATCGTTCATAAATATGTATAAACATGATTTTGAATTCATTTAATTAAAAATTTTGAAAAATTTTACTAGAATTGGGTAGTCAGTATATAAGACTAGGGCTGTTCTTTATTATCAGAGAGCACTAGATTCTAATACAACTACTGCGTTACTAGTATTTTTAATGGTAACCAAGTGTATAAGTTCAATTTTTTTTTTTTTAAATCCGAAAGAATTTAATCCCTTCCCACACTTAAGATCTTGCAATGCCCTCATTTGCAAGAAATCAGTAACAATTTAAATTATTGAGGGTGATTAGCATAGAAAAATGATTAAATTTTATCAAAGTTTTCAAACATATTGGTGTTTGTTTGCTGAATGATAATTGGTGCACATCATTTGTTCATTCCGTCTTGTTGTTACATCACATTTGTTTTTCGTTTTGTCGTCAAAATTAGTAGCTTTTGCTGAACTTAATGCCAGTCTTTGAAAATGCGATGTTTTACCCTGTTGTGTACAATTGACAATATACATATATACAAATAATAACATGCATGGTAATTTGAAATGGGACTTAAAATCCCACTTTCAAATCAAATATGAAATATTAGTACAAAATAATAAAAATATTAAACAATACATTAATGTATCACAATATCATATGTTTAAACATAAATAAAAGGTCGAAAAATAATAAAAAGATAAAAATCATAAAAATCACCAACGTGAACTATATCAATATGGATAGGGGTTCCAGTTCATGTCGTCGGTCGGGTTCCATGGTTAGTGATAGGTGTACTGGTAGGCTTGGTTAGGGTCGTAGAGAGTATATGGTAGTCTCATCTCGGGCTGGTGTGGAGGATAGTAAGCGAGTCGGGTCGGTACGTACTGATCCTGAGGTGATAGCCGACTCATGATCTGACGCTGATGATAGTCCTATCTATCATGCTGTCGTTGCCTAGAATGCTCGTACTCATTCCGGGCTTGCCACTGCTCGTATCGATTATGTCTATCCTGGTTTGTCATTTCTACCTCATCTATACGCTGGTAGATGTCAGTCATAGCCTCCCTAATGACATCCCTAATGTCATCTGCTCCATTTCCTCATCTGAACCTCTCTCTACCTGTAGATGACGACCATCATAGGGTACTGCCTGATTGCGTCTGCTCTTCAATACCTTAGCACCCTGATAGGCCTTCAATCTTAAAGTATCATCCTGTTCCCTACAAACCAAGAGTGGACCCCCTTGATCCCTATCTACACTCAAATACTCTCCAATGAGAGTAACAAAAATACCTCCTCCTATTATTCCCCCTTCCTGTATTCCTTCCTCTATCTTAGAAAAATAAAAACCAACACAGTAGGGGATATTAACAAAGCCTCTTGGGTCTCGAATACACTTAAGTTAGAATAAATCATGTAAGGTCATTTTCTCCTTGTTGTGACCTCTCTGTGTAATCGAGTTAGCCATAAATCTATGAATTATACAAAGCTCGGCTCTGTGAATATGTAAGTAAGTATGTGTTCCTGCCCGCCCATAAACATTATAATCTGACATACGCCTCCAGACAGCGTTAGCATCAAAATTCATATCTACCCTTTCACCATGATAAATCAAATTCATACAATCTGGTAGTAGTAATTCAGCGGGCGTATATATCTGCAAAGCCCTGGCCACGTCCAGCATGGACATCCTGTACATCCTACGGCTAAGTATAAATCTAAGAAAACTTCTATCATCTAACATAACTACATCCGCATTAAGTGAAACAGTACTCATAAGCTCAACGCACCATTCCTTATATACAGGCCTACGAATGGTGAATAAACGTTCCCAATCGGGAAAAGAAGAGCTGCCATACCTTTGGATCAGATGCTTTCTAACTGAGTTAGCAAGTTGGAACCTTTCCAAAGGCTCCCAATCGATTATCCTTGGCACTTCTACATTTTTCGTTACCAGTTTGAATTTGTTACTTTGATATGTCGGGTAATCTCTCCAACTTCAAACCTCAGATTAGGATGCAACTGTTCTTCATGAATCGTTGGGTGTTGTACTATCGGATGCATCGAAAATACTACGTAGGCATCAATATATTCTAGTTGCGGATCATAATATGTAACGTGTTGATCAGGTTGTTGTTGTTGTTCCTGTTGTTGCTCCGGTTCATATTGTGGTTCATATTGCATTTCTAGTTCAGGTTCTAGAGCAGGTTGCCTGGATGATGATGATGCACCATCAGTATTAGTAAATCTCTCCAAAACACATTAAACACAAATTTTGTGCATCCAAATATGCATTAGTGTTAGCAAAATAACAACTTGAAATAATTACAATAACATGTTTAATCAAAATTAAACTTATACACATTTTCACAATTTTAACAATTCTACACTTTTTCAAATAAGCATATATGAAAATGTTTACAAAGTTCATAAGCATTCAACTCAAATAACATGTTAAAACAACCATTACTAGCAATTAAACAAGTTTCAAATGGCATTTACATCAATTTAATCAAGTTCATGAATTTTATAACTAAAAAGTCCACTTTAATTCTCAAAAATCATGTTTAGGATCAAAGTTTGGATCATTTAGCTACCTAAACATGTTACACTACTTAATTTAGCAATAATTCATGAAAAAAATCGGCCATAACCTGTTTATATCAAAAAGCCTCAAATTGCTCAAGAACACAAACCATAGATTCCTAAAAATTTTGAAGTTTTTGGCTTCAAATCATGTTAAAAAGCATCAATCTAGGTTATACATGCATAATATACTGACAATTTAACTAGAATTACACTAGAAATTAACAAAATTAAATTAGAAAAATTATAGCTCAAGAACACTAAAAATCAAATTTAAAGAGGTTTAGGGGTGTAATTGTTACCTTTCTTGATAAACTTCTTATCAAATTCATGATTAGAGCGGATTATAGCAAGAAATTTGGTTAATTTTGGTGAAAATTTGATGAAATTAGGGGTGTTTTTGGAGTAGGTTCGTATGTATGTGTGTGTTTGTGATGCAGCAGCAGAACTCGATGGGTATTTGATCCTGTCCAGTTTTTTGACACCATGCGACCGCATGGTTTTTGTGAAGGAACCTGTGACGATCACTCCAAATCCATATGGACGAACACGTCATTCATCGATTTCATTGAGAGGTATTTGACCTCTATATGATACGTTTTGTAAACATTGCATTCTTTTGAAAAGGCACACCATAAATGAATATTTAAATCAAAGGTTTTCGACATCTGATGATTTCTACATATAGACAATCACCGTAATATAATAGTTTACAATGATACTTCCATTGACAGTGCAGTCAAAATAAGATACATGGTGATGATTTGGTGAATGCAACGTTTTCTTGAAAAATATGTCATGAAAGACTCCATGCACATAGCTAGTCTAACATATAAGCAAACAGCGGAAGACTTCTAGGAAACCAAAGAATAAACATGCTAACAAGTGTCAACACAAAGGTTGGTGAGTTCATAGTTTTAGTGTTTCGCATAATCTGTATATAAAAGTGGATCACAAGAGTTCAGTTGTTTCATCCAGAAACGTTTGTCAAATTATTCTATAAGATTGAGCACCCTGGTAACTAAACTTTAACATTATAATAAGTACCCCTGTTTTAACATACATGCAACCAACATGTATAATACACGCAAATCAACGTGTACTAACCTCAAATATCATACGTCTGTTTTATAGTTCAGGCTAGGGTTTCTATACCTGGAACAGACGGGGATGTCAAGCCCTATGGATCCATATACAACTACTCGCTCCCACCAGTTCTTATAACCAGAAGTTACTAGTTACCAAAGCTAAGAGATTTTCGGTTCAAACTCAGTGTAGAATTAAGTATGTATTTGTATCCATTGCGTTTAAAATAAAGTGCATGTATTCTCAGTCCAAAAATATAGATTGCAAAAGCATTTAAAAGGGGAGCAAATGAAACTCACATATCAATATTGAGATTGAATATTTCTGAAAAAAATATGTAGACGCAACGTAGTGGACAATGCATGGTTGGCCTCGAATTCACGAACAATACTCATATATTCCTTAGTTTTAAACGGTTTGAAACCCGAATTAAAAACACCCTTTTTCATCTTGCAATCACACGCTAATATGACATTTGCTCTATGGTGTGATCTTTAAATAATATATGCTCCCCATAATTTAAGTCCATAACCCTTTAAAAGAAATGGAGTGAGGGTGAAAAAGAGGTTTGAAATGATAGGGTTAATGGGATTGACAGTGTATTTGTCAAAAGTATGATAGTCACTTGCACTAAAATGATGTGTGTTATGATCTTTGAATGATAACGATATATATATATATATAATATATATATATATATATATATATATATATATATATATATATATATATATATACATATAAATATCCATGCGTAATAATATAATAATAATATTTTACGAAGTAATGCATAGATAGTTAAAATCGTTCTCAATGCATGTATCATATATAATATAAATAATAATAATAATATAATAATAATAGTGCTTGACAACTTGAATCCTATAAACGTGAAACAAAAACCATTTTGTTCTTTTATTCGTCGACATGAATTTTATAATATATATAATATAAATATAATATAATAATTATAATAAAATAATATAATACGTAAATCAAATATTAAAATTTTAAAAAGTCGTATTTATTAAATACTTCAGGGGTATTCTATGTAACTTATAATTAATAATTTCTATCATGTCATTTTCATGTGAATAGTAAATGAATTAATTTAAATTCAACTATTTAAGCTACACGTTTTACGTTGTGCTTTACAAATTGTACATTATTAATTTAACTTCGTTTTAAAAAAAATAAAAAAATTATTTCATAAAAATAAAATGACTTAATACGTAAAAATTTTAATTTGAAATAGCATCGTTTAATAGTAAATTTTTAATCATTTCGTATATAAATATTATTCGCATGATTCCGTATATATCGAAAACTCTTATATTTATTAAAATATGTATATAATACATGTTATGACATTCGTGAATCGTTGGACAAACAGGGTGGTCAACCGTTATATAAAAAATTATTTTTAAAAGTTTTAAAACTTGTCAAAATTCATTGCTTATCATGTCGAAAATATTAAATTATATAGAGAATTGGTTTAAATAAGTCGAAATTTTCCGGGTCATCACAGTACCTCCCCGTTAAAGAAATTTCGTCCCGAAATTTGAGTGAGGTCGTCATGGTTAACAATAAAAATGTTTTTATGACGAATATGAGTTGATAAATAGAATTTCTATCACCGTTGAATAATATGGATAAAACAATCCAATTACTCGAAGCGTATGAGGGAAGTTATGGTAAAAAAGTGAAATGGAGAATAGAGATACGTCTTATCTCTTGACGTAGTAACGATTGATTTCCGGAATTTAAGGAATAGAAAATCTTCATAATCTAAATAAGATTTAATTCTTCAGAATTTGAGGAAATTAAGATTTTCTTTGATTAAATGCGTAATCTTCCTCGATTGCTATGTATGATATTTTGCTATAAATTGACCTCTTCCGTTTCATTTATTTTCACCACTCCTATAATCTTCTTCCTTATTTAATACTTCTTAATAGATTGTGTAAATGTTTCATCCAGTTCTGATTCTTGATATACTCCTAACTTTCATATCTATCATTCTTCTTTTTCATCTGCAGCCGGAGGAATCTATTCACTTTTACTATACTCTTGGCTTTATAGTGTTTTTAGTTCTTCCGTGTCTTTACGTTGCAATACTTATTGATATTCATGGTTTGTAATTTATGTGTTTTTATCGGGCTTTACATTCTCCGTTATATTTCGAAGCTTCATGCTTTCGTTCTCTCTTCCCGCCGTCAAGTCAAGCGAATAATGGTCCAGAATTCGTAGGTATGGATTTTGAAATGAACATAGTTAATGTTCTAAGAAGGGAATTGTAATGGTACGATCTTGATTTGTCAAATTACTAGAATATCCGAAAAAGACCGAATCATCAAGAAATATATTTTCTTGATATATTTAGAGATTATATAGAATGAAAGAGTTATGTAACATAGTTCATGATGAGGGTGGGATCTGTGAACCTTTATCACGTTCCACTAGAAACTCAGCATGACTTACTGTAATATAATCACGTTGATCAAGTGTCATTAGATTATACTAATTCATGCTTCAGTTCCCAACACTACTTCAAACATCCATTTTTCGAATTTTTCAGATTTTTGAAACTAAAATAGTTTCTTTTATGATGTAACACAGATAGCGCGAAGAGATGAATGATTTCAGTTAAGAATAGTTATGAAAATATCTTCAGAAATATCGAGGATATTTATAATGAAAGATACGATAATATCTTAGAATTTCTAATATTAACGGATGGTGAAGAAGATTTGTCTGTGAACGTTTAGAGTCAGGAGAAAGGTATTCATTAACGACTTCAGCAGATACTGAATCATTTGTATTCTTTGAATATAGAGTTTGGTCCTTGTATTTATCCTTTGTCTCCTTCATGGTCTGCTCAATCCGGTTTTCAGTTCCAAACCTTCTCTTTTTCTGTGATTTTCCAACACACTACTCTTTATCATTAAACTTTTGACTGTTAAAGTCATTTACAGTTTTTGCTGCTTCATCAGCATTTCTCCGAATTGAAAATTCGGAGAACTAGTTTCGCAGTTTGAGGTGTTTTTCACATTCGAAGTAAGTAAGTCTAGAAGATGGATGTTATCTATATATAACTGTTGTCGTAGAAAATGCTACGAGATTCAAAATACTGATTACTAATTCCCAGTAGTTGGTATGGAAATTATTGTTACAAGATGTGAATGAGTACATGATAGGGTTTCAATGAGTATAAGGATTTTTCAGAAGGTCAAGGATAGATGAAGTTGTTGGTAAATTTACTGCTAATGTGGTGAAACATGAAAGGTTCCCTAGTAACAAGAACGTATATGTCAAGGTTATAATAAGGCTAATCTGAAAAGTCGAAATTGACTGGTTGGAGGTGTGGTAAAACTGTATACTTTGAAAAGGAATCGCAAGGTTATTTTCTGTAAAAACAACGCTAAAGGATCTTGCACAGTTTTGAAATCAAAGTATAGCTTTGTAGAGATCTAAGAATGATATTACTGGTTCAGAGTTATGACTTGGATTCTGATCTATCAATATCAGAATATGTAATTGAATTTGTATGAAATGATTGTGTATCACTTGTGAAGATAGTGAGTATAGTTAATGAATTTTGAATCAAAGTTGAAGAATGTACAGTGTAACATATTACTTGTGAACTTATATATTTTTCGAGTATTACCTACCCGTTAAAGATTTCACAATTAATACTTTGTACATAAGAATTTTAATTACCATCTTTATGAAAATATATGTATGTATATTTTCTTCAGAGGTAATACAGATTTAATGAGTTAATATCATATTAAGCTCATTTGATTTTCGGCTTGAATTAGAAATGAATAATCTCTTATAGCATTAGAGATTACATAATCTTTGTGGAGTATTTCACTAATGTAATCAATACTTCATTGTTTATGGATATCCATTGGTGAAGGATGTTGATGTGTGACGATCGCTCCAAATCCATATGGACGAACACGTCATTCATTGATTTCATTACGAGGTATTTGACCTCTATATGATACGTTTTATAAACATTGCATTCTTTTGAAAAGGCACACCATAAATGAATATTTAAATCAAAGGTTTTCGACATCTGATGATTTCTACATATAGACAATCACCATAAATAATAGTTTACAACAGTACTTCCGTTGACAATGCAGTCAAAATAAGATACATGGTGATGATTTGGTGAATGCAACGTTTCTTTGAAAAATATGTCATGTAAGACTCCATGCACATAGCTTGTCTAACATCTAAGCAAACGGCGGAAGACTTCTAGGAAACCTGAGAATAAACATGCTAACAAGTGTCAACACAAAGGTTGGTGAGTTCATAGTTTTAATGTTTCGTATAATCTGTATATAAAGGTGGATCACAAGATTTCAGTTGTTTCATCCAGAAACGTTCATCAAAATATTCTACAAGATTGAGCACCATGGTAACTAAACTTTAACGTTATAATAAGTACCCCTGTTTTAACATACATGCAAACAACATGTACAATACACGCAAACCAACGTGTACTAAACTCAAATAGCATACTTCTGTTTTATAGTTCAGGCTAGGGTTTCTATACCTGGAACAGACGGGGATGTCAAGCCCTATGGATCCATATACAACTACTCACGCCCACCAGTTCTTATAACTGGCAGTTACTAGTTACCAAAGCTAAGGGATTTTCGGTTCAAACTCAGTGTAGAATTTAGTATGTACTTGTATCCATTGCGTTTAAAATAAAGTGCATGTACTCTCAGCCCAAAAATATAGATTGCAAAAGCAATTAAAAAGGGAGCAAATGAAACTCACCTTAGCAGCATATAAAGTCGTTCACCAAAATGTGACCGAAACTCGGATTACCAAATAACCGTAGATCTCAACCTAGAGAACATATGTTGGTCAATAAATGTTTATCAAGCTAGGTCAGGTCATAGTGTATCACAATCCTAATGCTCGATATCGACATACAAAAGTTATCCAATGTTGTTTCAAAAAGTCAATTTTAACAATAGTTTAACAAAACGAGACGTACCTTATATAAGGATTCATTTACTCAGTTGGTAATATTCAAAAATCCAATTTATCAATCTCGTAAAAAAGTTGTTTAAATCTTAATTGTAGATTCAAAAGCAATTTCAATTAACTTCAATCATAATTCAGTTGCTCATATCTTTTAATCCGTTCATCGAAATTATTCGATATCTAAATGAAAAGTTATTGATTTTTCGTCAGTTTTCCAAAAACATGTATATCATATACCTTTTACCAGTAATATATTTATTTAATTCGTGGTACATCATAAACTGTTTAACGAGGAAATTTAGCATACAAGCATGTATAAATATGTATACTCGAGCACTAGACATGTATACACTATTAATTTATAAAAGATAAAATATAAATGCTTACGTATCAATATTATGATTCAATATTTCAGAAAAGTACGTAGACGCAACAGAGATGATAAACACTAGATTTGATTCATAATTATACCCCCGAACATTACCCATAACCTCCTTGGCAATAACCCATAATTTCCTTAGCTTTATCCCGCTCGAAAACTCATTTTAAAAGTGACACGCTCATAACCTCGTCGTAGTATTTTATGTATAATACTACTAATAATAATAAGATTAATAATATTATTAATCTTAATAATAATAATAATAATAATAATAATAATAATAATAATAATAATAATAATAATAATAATAATAATAATAATAATAATAATAATAAATATAAATATAAGAGTGTGAAAGAGAAATGAATGCATCAAAAATCAGAAACGTTCGAGATTTTATAGAGTTGGCCAGATTTCAGACACCATGCGATCGCATGGTTTCTGTGTGTAATGGCCATGCGATCGCATGGCCCATGATACCAGCTCACATATTTTTGTTTCATTGTTTGTCGAAATAATATTTAATTATATATATAATATATATAATTTATATAATTAATTATATATTATATTAAATTCACGTGCATAGTTGACTTGTAATTTTCGTTCCGATAAGTCGTACGTTGTTACTCGACTTATGTCCCGGTTCCGGTTTCTCGAACGCATTTTCGTACACTTAGAAAACTCGCTTTTTACGTTTCGTGACTCGTACCTTTGTTAAAATAAGTCTTAAATTATCTCTAAACCATACCACTCGAGGTATAACTTATACATTTGAGTGTTTTGGTCATTTACTTCTATAAATCACCGTCTCGCTATTTGTTAATATATATATATATATATATATATATATATATATATATATATATATATATATATATATATATATATAATACATACATTTTCATTTTGAAATAGTGTTTTACTGTAGCAAAGTTACTGTAGCAAAGTTATTGTAGCAATTAACTGTAGCAAAGTCAATTTCACTGTAGCAAATAGTGATTTTTGAAAACGTCGTAGCATTTTGGGTACTGTAGCAAATTAGTGTTTTACTGGTTCATCTTAAACGCTTTAGTTAACTTATCTAAATATCAATCAAATCAATAAATGAATGTTACTATCGTTTACTAAATAACTTGAAATTATATATATGTATATATCTTTTTAATATACATAAATCAGTTTTTAAATACACATTGGAAGTTATTTATAAATAAATTTTAATAATAAATATTTCAACTTATCATATATATTCAAATAGATATTTAAACCAATAAGTTTAATGTACGGTATCAAACAATTAATACATTGTTACCTTTTCAAGTAATAGTATATATGTATCTATTTACATATAATTGTTCGCAAATCGTCGAAAACAACCAAAGGGTATTTAAATATATAAAAGTGGTTCAAAAATTTTGAGATTCTGTTTTACAGACTTTGCTTATCGTGTCGAAAATATTAATCATACAAAGATTAAGTTTAAATTTGGTCAGAAATTTCCGGGTCATCACAGTACCTACCCGTTAAAGAAATTTTATCCCGAAATTTGAGTGAGGTCGTCATGGCTAACAATAAAAATGTTTTAATGACGAATATGAGTTGATAATAGAGTTTTATCTATGTTTGAATAATATGGATAAAATAATCCAATTACTCGAAGCGTATGAGAGAAGTTATCGTAATCAAGTGAAATGGAGAATAGAGATGCGTCTTATCTCTTGATGTAGTAACGATTGATTTCCGGAGTTTAAGGAATAGAAAATCTTCATAATTTAAATAAGATTTGATTTTTCGAAATTTGCAAAAATTAGGATTTTCTTTGATTAAATGCGTAATCTGCCTCTATTGCAGTGTCCGATATTTTGCTATAAATTGACCTCTTCAGTTTCATTATTTTCACTACTCCTACATCTTCTTCCTCATTTCATACTTTCAAAAGATTGTGAAATGCTTCATCCAGTTCTGATTCTTGATATACTCCTAACTTTCATATCTGTCATTCTTCTTTTTCATCTACCACCAGAGGAAATTACTTTCTTCTACCATTACCTTGGGGTTATAGTGTTTTTCATTTTCCCGTGTCTTTATATTGCTATACGCATTGATATAAACGGTTTGTAATATATGTGTTGTTGTCAGGCTTTATATTTTCCCTTATATTTAGGAGCTCCATGCTTTCGTTTTTCTTTCTCGACTTCAAGTCAAGCGAATAATGGTCCAGAATTCGTAGCTATACATTTCGGAATGAACATAGTTAATGTTCTAAGAAAAAAATTGTAATGGCACGATATTGATTTGTCAAATTACCAGAATATCTGGAAAAGACCGAATCATCAAGAAAAATATTTTCTTGATATGTTTAGAGGTTAAATAGAATGAAAGAGTTATGTAACATGGTTCATGATGAGGGTATGATCTGTGAACCTTTATCACGTTCCATTAGAAACTCAGCATGACTTACTGTAATATAATCACGTTGATCAAGTGTCATTATATTATACTAACTCATGCTTCAGATCCCAACACCATTTCCAAAATATTCATATTTTAAACTTGAAAGTTTCAGAATTTAGAAACTAAAATAGTTTCTTTTATGATGTAACACAGATATTGCAAGGAGAAAATTGATTTCCGATACGAATGATTATGAAATTATCTCCAGAAATATGGAGGATATTTATAATGAAAGATACGATGATATCTTAGAATTTCTAATATCAGAGGATGATGAAGAATATTGTCCGCAAGGGTTTAGATTCAGAAGCAAGGTATTCGTTAATGGCTTCAGCAGATACTGAATCATTTGGATTCTTTGAAGACAGATTTTGTCCTTGTGATTTATCCACAGCCTCTTTCATACTTTGCTCAATCCGTTTTCCAGTTTCAAACTTTCTCTTTTTCGGAGCTTTGCCAGCACACTATCCTTTATCATCAAACTTTTTACTGTTAAGGTCGTTTACAGTTTTTGCTGCTTCATCAACATTTTTCCAAAATTCGGAGAACTAGTTTCGTAGTTTGGGGTGTTTTTCGGAAACTTCACATTCGAAATCTATAAGTCTAGAAGATCAATGTTATCTATATATAACTGTTGTCGTAGAAAATACTGCGAGATTCAAAATACTGATTGTTAATTCCCGGCAGTTGTAATGGCAATTACCGTTACAAGATGTGGATGAGTACATGATAGGGTTTCGATGAACAATTATAATAGTTTTTCGAAGAGACTTTACGTCACAGATTAATGAATTTGCTGGTACCTTTACTGTTAATGTGGTGCAACATGAAAGGTTCCCTAATAACAAAAACGTATATGCCAAAGTTACAAGTCTGAAAGGTCGTTGTTGACTGGTTGAACGGTTGATAATACTGGATACTTTTGAAAAGGAATTGCAAGGTTTTTTTCGGTAAAAACATTGCTAAAGGATCTTTCACATTTTTGAAGTTAAAGTATAGCTTTGAAAGATGTAGAGATCTAAGAATGATGTCACCCGTTAAATCTTGACTTGGATTCTGATCCGTCAATATCAGAATATGTAATTGAATTTGTATGGAAACGATTGTATATCGCTGTGAGCATAGTTAATAATTTTTGAATCAAAGTTGAAGAATGTACAGTATAACATATTAATTGTGAACATATATATTTCTCGGGAATTACCTACCCGTTAAAGATTTCACAAGTAATATTTTGTACAAAAGAATTTTTATTACCGTATTTATGAAAATATATGTATGTATATTTTCTTCAGATGTAATACAGATTTGATGAGTTAATATCATATTAAGCTCATTTGATTTTTGACTTGAATTAGAAATGAATAATCTCTAAAACATTAAAGATTTAATAATCTTTATGGAGTATTTCACTAATGTAATCAATACTCAGTTTTATTGATATTTTCTCAGTGAATCATGTTGGTGCCCATGGAACTCTTGCTAACTTTGCAAGGTACGAATGATGTTTTCTAGAAAGTTTCGAATACATCGAAGATGAAAGTATAAAATCAACCATATAATTGAATAATATACTTAGTTTATTATGAAATGGAATTCATTGAGTTAGAAACAGAGATTGTAGTTAACGATGGTTAAGTCATTAACGAAGGATGTACATCATAGTATATTAGTAATATGAATTAACAGAGTAGTACCTACCAGTTAAGATTCACACGTAATAACTTGGTACGAAAAGATTTATTTTGATTTCAAAATTCATATATATTAAATATACATAAAATTTCTTCAGGGGAAATGAGTTAATACTTCATCGATTATTGTTGCTGGTATTTCTTGGTAACTACGGTGTGTATGACGTTGATGCTCATGGAACAGATTGTGAAGTTGAGGTTTGCGATGCGGATGTTGTTGGTGGTGGTAATGGTACTGTTGGTGTTGTTGTCGGTGGTACTGTTGATGCCGGTGATGCTGCTGGTGCTTGTAACCTTTGCACCATATTCTCCAAAGCCACTACCCGAGCGCGAAGCTCGTTGACTTCTTCTACTACACCGGGATGATTGGCGGTTCGGACGAGCGGATGAATAAGATCCAGAATTTGAGAGAGTATATGATCATGACGAGATATTTTGGAGATGAGAGAGAAAATGGTATTACGAACAGGTTCGCCGGTAAGTGCTTCAGGTTCTTCGCCAAGAGGGCAATGTGGTGGATGGAAGGGATTGCCTTCTTCTTGTCTCCAATAATTAAGTAGGCTACGAACCCATCCCCAATTCATCCAGAATAGATGATGGCTAATTGGTTGATCCATTCCGGTTACACTGTGTTCAGAATTCAGGTGAATATCCATATCGGAATAGCTGTAAGAGTTTAAGGAATTTGAATTGGATACGGGATCCATCTTGTATAATTAGATAGATGATTTTTGATATGAAATAGATTATAGAATTTAGATTGGTACTCTTTAATACATAATTTACATATGTATATATAATACGAAAATTCCGTAAATTACGGAGAAATTTTCGAAAGATAGCAGTCAAAGTTTATAGTAATAGATACGCTAAGATATGAATTTTGTCTATACACTATTCATGCAATCAATGCAGTAAAACGTGTCTAGACTTAAGAATGATAAGCATGTAATTTCTGACAAGAAATGATAAGCAAAACTTTTAACATGCAGACACGGTCGAAGTCCAGACTTACTAATGCATCTTAACAACTATCAGTTAGACACACTCATGCAAGACATGGTTCGCTAGGACCAATGCTCTGATACCAACTGTGATGATCGCTCCAAATCCATATGGACGAACAAGTCATTCATTGATTTCATTGCGATGTATTTGACCTCTATATAATATGTTTTATAAACATTGCATTCTTTTGAAAAGGCACACCATAAATGAATATTTAAATCAAAGGTTTTCGACATCTGATGATTTCTACATATAGACAATCACCATAAATAATAGTTTACAACAGTACTTTCGTTGACAATGCAGTCAAAATAAGATACATGGTGATGATTTGGTGAATGCAACGTTTCTTTGAAAAATATGTCATGTAAGACTCCATGCACATAGCTTGTCTAACATCTAAGCAAACAGCGGAAGACTTCTAGGAAACCTGAGAATAAACATGCTAACAAGTGTCAACACAAAGGTTGGTGAGTTCATAGTTTTAATGTTTCGTATAATCTGTATATAAAGGTGGATCACAAGATTTCAATTGTTTCATCCAGAAACGTTCATCAAAATATTCTACAAGATTGAGCACCCTGGTAACTAAACTTTAACGTTATAATAAGTACCCCTATTTTAACATACATGCAAACAACATGTACAATACACGCAAACCAACGTGTACTAAACTCAAATAGCATACGTCTATTTTATAGTTCAGGCTAGGGTTTCTATACCTGGAACAGACGGGGATGTCAAGCCCTATGGATCCATATACAACTACTCGCGCCCACCAGTTCTTATAACTGGCAGTTACTAGTTACCAAAGCTAAGGGATTTTCGGTTCAAACTCAGTGTAGAATTTAGTATGTACTTGTATCCATTGCATTTAAAATAAAGTGCATGTATTCTCAGCCCAAAAATATAGATTGCAAAAGCAATTAAAAAGGGAGCAAATGAAACTCACCTTAGCAGCATATAAAGTCGTTCACCAAAATGTGACCGAAACTCGGATTACCAAATAACCGTAGATCTCAACCTAGAGAACATATGTTGGTCAATAAATGTTTATCAAGCTAGGTCAGGTCATAGTGTATCACAATCCTAATGCTCGATATCGACATACAAAAGTTATCCAATGTTGTTTCAAAAAGTCAATTTTAACAATAGTTTAACAAAACGAGACGTACCTTATATAAGGATTCATTTACTCGGTTGGTAATATTCAAAAATCCAATTTATCAATCTCGTAAACAAGTTGTTTAAACCTTAATTGTAGATTCAAAAGCAATTTCAATTAACTTCAATCATAATTCAGTTGCTCATATCTTTTAATCCATTCATCGAAATTATTCGATATCTAAATGAAAAGTTATTGATTTTTCGTCAGTTTTCCAAAAACATGCATAGCATATACCTTTTACCAGTAATATATGTATTTAATTCGTGGTACATCATAAACTGTTTAACGAGGAAATTCAGCATACAAGCATGTATAAATATATATACTCGAGCACTAGACATGTATACACTATTAATTTATAAAAGATAAAATATAAATGCTTACGTATCAATATTATGATTCAATATTTCAGAAAAGTACGTAGATGCAACAGAGATGATAAACACTAGATTTGATTCATAATTATACCCCCGAACATTACCCATAACCTCCTTGGCAATAACCCATAATTTCCTTAGCTTTATCCCGCTCGAAAACTCATTTTGAAAGTGACACGCTCATAACCTCGTCGTAGTATTTTATGTATAATACTACTAATAATAATAAGATTAATAATATTATTAATCTTAATAATAATAATAATAATAATAATAATAATAATAATAATAATAATAATAATAATAATAATAATAATAATAATAATAAATATAAATATAAGAGTGTGAAAGAGAAATGAATGCATCAAAAATCAGAAACATTCGAGCTTTTATAGAGTTGGCCAGATTTCAGACACCATGCGATCGCATGGTTTCTGTGTGTAATGGCCATGCGATCGCATGGCCCAGGATACCAGCTCACATATTTTTATTTCTTTGTTTGTCGACATAATATTTAATTATATATATAATATATATAATTTATATAATTAATTATATATTATATTAAATTCACGTGCATAGTTGACTTGTAATTTTCGTTCCGATAAGTCGTACGTTGTTACTCGACTTATGTCCCGGTTCCGGTTTCTCGAACGCATTTTCGTACACTTAGAAAACTCGCTTTTTACGTTTCGTGACTCGTACCTTTATTAAAATATAGTCTTAAATTATCTCTAAACCATACCAATCGAGGTATAACTTATACATTTGAGTGTTTTGGTCATTTACTTCTATAAATCATCGTCTCGCCATTTGTTAATATATATATATATATATATATATATATATATATATATATATATATATATATATATATATATATATATATATATATATATATATATATATATAATACATACATTTTCATTTTGAAATTGTGTTTTACTGTAGCAAAGTTACTGTAGTGATTTTTGAAAACGTCGTAGCATTTTGGGTACTGTAGCAATTTGAAAATACTGTAGCAAATTAGTGTTTTACTAGTTCATCTTAAACGCTTTAGTTAACTTATCTAAATATCAATCGAATCAATAAACGAATGTTACTATCGTTTACTAAATAACTTGAAATTATATATATGTATATATCTTTTTAATATACATAAATCAGTTTTTAAATACACATTGGAAGTTATTTATAAATAAATTTTAATAATAAATATTTCAACTTATCATATATATTCAAATAGATATTTAAACCAATAAGTTTAATGTACGGTATCAAACAATTAATACATTGTTACCTTTTCAAGTTATAGTATATATGTATCTATTTACATATAATTGTTCGCAAATCGTCGAAAACAACCGAAGGGTATTTAAATATATAAAAGTAGTTCAAAAATTTTGAGATTCAGTTTTACAGACTTTGCTTATCGTGTCGGAAATGTTAATCATACAAAGATTAAGTTTAAATTTGGTCAGAAATTTCCGGGTCATCACATGATGTTCGTTGATTTCTTGCAAACTTCGAAAGGTGCGAATGATGTTTTCTAGAATGTTTTGGATATATCGAAAGTGTAAAGTCAAACATGTGATTGAATAATACACTTGGTTTGTTATGGAATGGAATTCTTTGAGTTGAAACATAAATTGTAGTTAACGATGGTTAGGTTGTTAACGAAGGATGTATATCTTAGCATATTAGTAATATGAATTAACCGAGTAGTATTTACCCTTTTTCAATTCATACATAATAGCTTAGTACGAAAAAATTTATGATGGTTTTAAAATTTATATATATAAGATATACATATAAATTCTTTAGAGGAATTGAGTTATTACTTCATAACTCATTGATACAATATACTCGTTGTTGACTTGTAATGATGTCCACGGTGCTTTCTTAAACTGCCGGAGCTTGTGATGTTAGAGGCGATGTTGACAGTACTGACGGTGCTGATGATACTGACGGTACTGTTGATGTTGTGATATAACAAGTCTAGCTTGTAAATTATACACCATTCCGATCAGGGTTTCTACTCTATCTGATTTATGGTTAAGGCTAGAATAGATAATCTCTAAACTTTAGAAATTACATAATCGCCGTAGAATGTTTCTCCGATGAAGTTATGAATCAATACTTCATCGTTTATTGTTGTTGGTACTCCTTGGTACCTATGGTGCGTATGATGTTGATATCTGAGGTACAGATTGTGATGTTGAGGCATGTGATGGGGATGTTTGTTGTTGTTGGTGGTAATGGTACTGTTGGTGTTGATGATGGTGATACTGGTTATGCTGCTGGTGTTTGTAATCCTTGCACCATATTCTCCAAAGCCACTACCCGAGCGCGAAGCTCGTTGACTTCTTCTATTATACTGGGATGATTGGCGGTTCGGACAAGCGAATGAATAAGATTTAGAATATTGGATATTATGTAGTCGTTGCGAGCTGTTCTGGAAATGAGGGTGAAAATGGTGTTACGAATGGGTTCGCCGGTAAGTGCTTCAGGTTCTTCGCTAAGAGGTGAATGTGGTGGATGGAAGGGATCACCTTCTTCTTGTCTCCAATGATTGAGTAGATTACGAACCCATCCCCAATTCATCCAAAATAGATGATGGCTAAATGGTTGATCCATTTCGGTTACGCTGTTTTCGGAGCTCGAGTGGAAATACATATCGGAATAGCTGTCAGAATCCGAGGAATTCGAACTAGATGCGGAATTCATCTTACACGATTTGATAAAGGGTTTTTGATATGAAATGATTTTTGGATATCGGATGATATTCTAATTACATAGAATGCCTATATATAATACAAGGGATCCGTAAATTAAGGAGGAACTTTCGAAAGCTGTCAGGCAAAGTTTACAGTAACATATACGCTAAGATATGAATTAGCAGATAAGCTATGATACGAATTTTTGTCTATACACTATTCGTGCAATCAATACAGTAAGACGTGTCTAGACTAGGAATGATAAGCAGGAAATTTTTGACAAGAAATGATAAGCAAAACTTCTGACATGCAGACACAGTCGAAGTCCAGACTTACTAATGCATCCTAACAACTATCAGTTAGACACACTTATGAAAGACCTGGTTCACTAGGACCAACGCTCTGATACCAACTGTGACGATCACTCCAAATCCATATGGACGAACACGTCATTCATCAATTTCATTGCGAGGTATTTGACCTCTATATGATACGTTTTGTAAACATTGCATTCTTTTGAAAAGGCACACCATAAATGAATATTTAAATCAAAGGTTTTCGACATCTGATGATTTCTACATATAGACAATCACCGTAATATAATAGTTTACAATGATACTTCCATTGACAGTGCAGTCAAAATAAGATACATGGTGATGATTTGGTGAATGCAACGTTTCCTTGAAAAATATGTCATGAACGACTCCATGCACATAGCTTGTCTAACATATAAGCAAACATCGGAAGACTTCTAGGAAACCTGAGAATAAACATGCTAACAAGTGTCAACACAAAGGTTGGTGAGTTCATAGTTTTAGTGTTTCGCATAATCTGTATATAAAAGTGGATCACAAGATTTCAGTTTTTTCATCCAGAAACGTTTGTCAAATTATTCTATAAGATTGAGCACCCTGGTAACTAAACTTTAACGTTATAATAAGTACCCCTGTTTTAACATACATGCATCCAACATGTACAATACACGTAAATCAACGTGTACTAACCTCAAATAGCATACGTCTGTTTTATAGTTCAGGCTAGGGTTTCTATACCTGGAACAGACGGGGATGTCAAGCCCTATGGATCCATATACAACTACTCGCGCCCACCAGTTCTTATAACCGGCAGTTACTAGTTACCAAAGCTAAGAGATTTTCGGTTCAAACTCAGTGTAGAATTAAGTATGTACTTGTATCCATTGCGTTTAAAATAAAGTGCATGTATTCTCAGCCCGAAAATATAGATTGCAAAAGCATTTAAAAGAGGAGCAAATGAAACTCACATATCAATATTGAGATTGAATATTTTCGAAAAAAATATGCAGACGCAACGTAGTGGACAATGCATGGTTGGCTTCGAATTCACGAACAATACTCATATATTCCTTAGTTTTAAACGGTTTGAAAACCGAATTAAAAACACCCTTTTTCATCTTGCAATCACACGCTAATATGACATTTGCTCTATGGTGTGATCTTTAATTAATATATGCTCTCCATAATTTAAGTCCATAACCCTTTAAAAGAAATGGAGTGAGGGTGAAAAAGAGGTTTGAAATGATAGGGTTAATGGGATTGACAGTGCATTTGTCAAAAGTATGATAGTCACTTGCACTAAAATGATGTGTGTTATGATCTTTGAATGATAACGAAATATATATACATATAAATATCCATGCGTAATAATATAATAATAATATTTTACGAAGTAATGCATAGATAGTTAAAATCGTTCTCAATGCATGTATCATATATAATATAAATAATAATAATATAATAATAATAGTGCTTGACAACTTGAATCCTATAAACGTGAAACGGAAACCATTTTGTTCTTTTATTCATCGACATGAATTTTATAATATATATAATATAAATATAATATAATAAATATAATAAAATAATATAATACGTAAATCAAATATTAAAATTTTAAAAAGTCGTATTTATTAAATACTTCGGGGGTATTCTATGTAACTTATAATTAATAATTTCTATCATGTCATTTTCATGTGAATAGTAAATGAATTAATTTAAATTCAACTATTTAAGCTACACGTTGTACGTTGTGCTTTATAAATTGTACATTATTAATTTAACTTCGTTTTAAAAAAAATACAAAAATTATTTCATAAAAATAAAATGACTTAATACGTAAAAATTTTAATTTGAAATAGCATCGTTTAATAATAAATTTTTAATCATTTCGTATATAAATATTATTCGCATGATTCCGTATATATCGAAAACTCTTATATTTATTAAAATATGTATATAATACATGTTATGACATTCGTGAATCGTTGGACAAACAGAGTGGTCAACCGTTATATAAAAAATTATTTTCAAAAGTTTTAAATCTTGTCAAAATTCATTGCTTATCATGTCAAAAATATTAAATCATATAGAGAATTGGTTTAAATAAGTCGAAATTTTTCGGGTCATCACAGAACCCCATGCGATCGCATGGGGTCTGTTTTTTTTTTAAATAAAAACCTTATACTTTTTAAAACAAATAATTAATAAATTTTAAAAATTTGTTTCTTTTTAGGAGTGAGGACGTTTCGGATCGTTGTCCTAGTTTTACCTAGTTTTACTCCTGACGAATTTCTGAAATATTTTGAGTTGATTGATTAAAGATATTTATACCTTAAGAATAAACGGTAAATTTCGCAGTGATGTAATAAATTTTTGTATGATATCAATAATTTCGGTTACGCATACCTAATTTTATTGAATACCAATTTAATACTTTATAGCGAACGATTCAGCGTTTATTATCAAAAGGTTAAAAGCAATAAAAAAAATAAAAATTGTACATACTTACCAGTGAGAAAGAATTCCAGAGACCTGCTTTAGCTGACTCATAGGAGAGTCGTGTGATTTGGTTCTCCATAGCTACATAAGCATAACTTCGAATCTTCAATATCTTTTCTTCTAAACATATGAATGGTCCTTCTCTGCATAGAGTAACAAATTAAATATGTTTGATTATTTGAAAATTTAATTTTGTGTGACCATTTTCCGCATTTATAACATCTTTTAAGGTGTCGTGCTCTTCTCTTTGTTGCGGATTTTGATTTTCCTTTACCAAAATATATCTTATGATGATCTTTTCTGAGTTCTTTTCTTACTCCGTCCATCTTTTCTTTTATGAATGATACCAGTTCACTCGGAAGTGTGTCATTATTACGTTTAGTAATCATAGCGTGTAGCATTAGACCATGGTTCAGATAAAAGGAATTCTTCATCTAGTAAAACCTAAAAAAATAAAAATTCAGAATGGGGGGAGAAGACTAGTTCTTTAGGGTCTGCTAGGGAAAGACCATTCGGATTCCATTCTCAGAAACTACACGAAAACAGAATATCTAACTCTAACAGAAATAACTATTACCCTAAAAAGATTCGAACCTTCCCACACTTAGTTAGTTGTGGTGTCGAAATTGTGATTAACTTCATCTTCAACTTCCATTAGATTATCTATGTAATGTTTAACTCTGTGACCATTAACCTTAAATTCAATCCCATTTGAATTTATTAATTCTACTGTTCCATATGGGAAAACTCTTTTGACTATGAATGGTCCAGACCATCTTGATTTCAATTTTCCAGGAAATAGCTTGAATTGTGAATTGAAAAGAAGAACTCAGTCTCCTTCTTTAAATTCTTTTGAACTTCTGATTCTTTTATCATGCCATTTCTTCATTCTTTCTTTATAAATTAATGAATTTTCATATGCTTCATGTCTTAATTCTTCTAATTCGTTTAGTTGACTTAACTATAGATGTCCAGCTTCATGTAAATCAAGATTACATGTCTTCAAAGCCCAAAATGCTTTGTGTTCAATTTCTACTGGAAGATGACATGCTTTTCCGTAAATGAGTCTAAAAGGTGTGGTTCCAATTGGAGTTTTGTAGGCTGTTCTAAAAGCCCAGAGTGCATCCTTCAATTTCATGGACCATTCCTTCGGATTTGATCCTACGGTTTTCTCTAGAATACGTTGTTAAAGCTCGGTTGGTATTTTTAACTTTTCCACTTGTTTGTGGATGATAAGCAGTTGAGATTTTATGAGTTACTCCATATCTTTTGAGAACTTTCTCAAGTTGATTGTTACAAAAATGAGTACCCCGATCACTTATTAAAGCTTTCGGTGTTCCAAACCTAGCAAAAAGATGTTTTAAAAAGTTGATTACAACTCGTGCATCGTTAGTTGGGAGAGCTTGTGCTTCCGTCCATTTAGATACATAATCAATGGCAACGAGAATGTAGAGATTATTATGAGATTTTGAAAATGGACCCATAAAGTCAATACCCCATATGTCAAATACTTCACATACTTGAATGACATTTTGTGGCATTTCATCACGTTGACTTATTTTTCCGGCCCTTTGACATGCATCACAGGATTTGCAAAGAAGGTGTGCGTCTTTGAAAATTGTAGGCTAATAGAATCCAGCGTCGTAAACTTTTCTTGCTGTGAGTTGAGGCCCATAATACCCTCCTGTTGGTCCTGTATGACAAAGGTTTAAGATTTGAGTAGCTTCATCCCCGAATACACATCGGCGTATTATTCCATCGAGACAACTTTTAAACAAATGTGGATCTTCCCAGAAATAGTGTTTTATATCACTAAAGAATTTCTTTCGTTTTTGGTACGACAATCCTTTTTCAAGGAATCCACATACTAAATTGTTTGCATAGTCTGCAAACCATGGAATTTTACTATAATCTATCTTCAATAGATATTCATCAGGAAGTTATCTTGTATGGCCGATTCATTTAGAACTTCTAATTCAGGATTTTTTAGACGAGAAAGATGATCAGCGGCGAGATTTTCTGCTCCCTTTTTGTCTCGGATTTCAATATCGAACTCTTGTAGGAGTAAGATCCAACGAATTAATCGTTGTTTGGCATCTTGTTTTGAAAATAGGTATTTAAGAGCAGAATGGTCTTTATAGACCACCGTTTTAGCTAGAACGAGATATGAACGAAATTTGTCAAAAGCAAAGACAATAGCAAGGAGTTCTTTTTCAGTAGTTGTATAATTCGTTTGTGCTCCTTGTAACGTCTTACTGGCATAATAAATAGGTTGAAATCGTTTTTCAATCATTTGTCCTAAAACGGCTCCCATTGCAAAATCACTTGCATCGCACATCAGTTCAAACGGTAGATTCCAATTTGGAGTTATCATAATCGGTGCATTAGTGAGTTTTTCTTTAAGAATATTAAAAGATTTAATGCATTCATCTGAAAAGATGAATGGAGCATCCTTTTCTAGGAGTTTATTCATAGGAGTGGCAATTTTAGAAAAATCTTTTATGAAACGTCGGTAAAAACTGGCATGCCCTAGAAAACTCCTAACTCCTCTAACATTGGTGGGATGTGGAAGTTTAGCAATTACATCTACTTTAGCTCTATCCACTTCAATTCCTTTCTTTGAAATTTTTTGACCGAGAACGATGCCTTCTTTAACCATGAAATGGCATTTTTCCCAATTAAGAACTAGATTTGATTGTTCGCATCTAATAAGCATTCCTTCAAGATTAACTACACATGATTCAAAAGTATCACCGAAGATTGAAAAGTCATCCATGAAAACTTCCATGCATTCTTCTATCATGTCGTGAAAAATCGCCATCATGCACCTTTGAAAGGTTGCAGGGGCGTTGCAAAGTCCAAATGGCATGCGTTTGTAAGCAAAAGTACCATAAGGGCACGTGAACGTGGTTTTCTCTTGATCCTCGGGTGCTATTGGAATTTGAAAGTATCCGAAAAAACCATCAAGAAAACAATAGTAACTATTTCCGGCTAATCTTTCCAACATTTGATCAATGAAAGGTAAAGGAAAGTGATCTTTTCTGGTGGCGTCATTTAATTTTCTATAATCAATACAGTCCTAGTAGGAATAAGCTCATTTTTCTCATTTGTGATGACAGTCATGCCACCCTTCTTAGGTACACATTGAACTGGGCTTACCCATGGACTATCAGAGATTGGATAAATTAAACCTGCATCAAGCAGTTTAATAATTTCTTTCTTAACAACATCTTGCATATTAGGATTTAGTCTTCGTTGGCGTTGCACATACCTTTTATGACCTTATTCTATAAGGATTTTATGTGTGCAATACGAAGGACTTATGCCTTTAATGTCATGAATCTTCCATGCAATAGCTGGTTTATGAGCTTTTAGTACAGAAATGAGTTTAGATTTTTCATTTTCAGTAAGAGAAGACGATATTATTACAGGTAATTCAGATTCACCATGTAAATAAGCATATTCTAAATGGTTTGGAAGTGGCTTTAACTCTAATTTCGGTGGTTCTTCTATCGATGATTTATATCGATATCTGTCTTCTTCTTTTAGCATTTAAATTTCTTCTGTTGTTGGTTCATATCCATTAGCCATAAGTGTAGCTAACATTTCAGCTTCATCAATTGGTTCAGTTCCTTCTCCTAAAGAATATTCTCCTGTTCCTTGTAATTCTGGAAATTCTTCTAACAATTCTACATGTGAATCTATAGTTTGAATATAATAATATGTATCATCTCCAGATTGCGGTTGTTGCATGGATCTATCAACTGAAAAGGTAACACTCTCATCCTCTATACTTAGGGTCAGTTTCTTACCGAACACGTCTATTATTGCTTTAGCCGTGTTTAAGAATGGTCTTCCTAATATGAGAGGAACTCGAGAATCTTCTTCCATGTCCAGAATAACAAAATCTACTGGAAATACTAAAGTACCAACTTTAACTAGCATGTTTTCCATTATCCCTCTAGGATATTTTACTGATCGATAGGCTAGTTATATGCTTATTCGTGTTGGTTTCAATTCTCCAAGGTCTAGTTTAGCGTATAATGAATACGGCATTAAATTTATACTAGCACCTAAGTTTGCCAATGCTTCTATTGAACTAAGACTACCCAGAAAACATGGAATTGTGAAACTTCCTGGATCAGATAATTTTTCTGGTATCTTATTCAACAGTACTGCAGAACAATTAGCATTCATAGTAACAGCCGAGAGTTCTTCCATTTTCTTTCTATTTGTGATTAGATCTTTTAAGAATTTAGCATATCTTGGCATTCCTGATATCACATCAATGAAAGGAAGATTGACATTTATTTATTTAAACATATCCAAGAATTTAGATTGCTCGGCTTTAAGTCTCTCTTTTCTCATTTTACTCGGGTAAGGAAGCGGTGGTTGGTATGGTTTAACATATGGTTTAGCCTTAATTGTGTTATCTTCATTAACCTTTTCAACTACCGGTTCTGTTTCCTTATCTTGCTCAGGCTGTGGTTCTTGTGGAGTAGGAATAGAGTCATCAGAAATTACAGGTATTTCAGGTGGTTTAAGTGTAATACCACTTCTCGTGGTAATAGATTTAGCTGTTTCATTCCGGGGGTTAGCATTTGTATCGCTAGGTAGACTTCCCGATTTTCTTTCACCTATTAACCTTGCTAGGTTGCTTACTTCTTGTTCCAAATTTTGAATAGAAGCTTGTTGATTTCTAAATGCTTGAGCATTTTGTTCATTGGTTTGTTTCTGAGATGTGAAAAACTGCGTTTGAGATTCAACTAGCTTCCACATCATGTCTTCTAAATTTGGCTTTTTATCATCGGTTTGTGGTGGTTTGTTTTGAAAAATAGGTCTTTGCGGATTGTAAGTATTATTGGATACTTGTTGATTGCTAGGACCTTGTTGGTTGTTGTATAGAACATTTCTATTATAATTCTGATTTTGATTGTAAATTGGTCTTGGTGATTGATAATTACTCTGATAATTATTTCCAGGCCTTTGGTTCATGTATGAAACATTCTCTCTTTGTTCCATTGTTTGTTCAATACTGAGACAATCTTTTGTCAAATGTGGTCCTCCACACTGCTCACAACTAATTCATATTGAGTGAATATCTTTAGTCATCTTTTCCATTCGTCTTTCGACAGCATCTATCTTTGCGGAAATGGAATCAAAGTCATGGCTAGAATCGGCTCTAGCCGCTTTAGATGATCTAACGATATCTTTTTCTTGATGCCACTCATGTGAGTGGGTAGCAGTGTTATCAATGATTTTGTAAGCGTCAGTTGTGGTTTTGTTCATAATGGAACCACCAGCTGCTATATCGATGTCTTTTCGTGTAGTGATGTCGCATCCTTGGTAGAATATTTGTACTATTTGACAAGTGTCTAAACCATGTTGCGGACATCCTCTTAATAACTTTCCAAATCTTGTCCATGCCTCATATAGAGTTTCGTTTGGCTTTTGCGTGAACGTAACAATTTCTCCTTGAAGTCTCACGGCTTTAGATGCCGGAAAGAATTGTTTAAGAAATTTTTCAACTAAAACGTCCCATGTATCAATCGCCCCTTCAGGTAACGATTCTAACCAATCTTTGGCTTCTCCCTTTAAAGTCCAGGGAAATAACATGAGATATATCTGTTCATCTTCCACTTCTCTTATTTTAAATAGAGTACAGATCCTATTAAAGGTACGAAGATGTTCATTTGGATCTTCCTTCGGCGCACCACTAAATTGGCATTGATTAGTTACCATGTGTAGGATTTGTCCTTTGATTTCATAATCTGGCGCATTAATGTCAGGTTAAGTAATTGCGTGACCTTGGCCAGTGCATTTTGCTCTCATTCGGTCTTCCATACTTAGAGGTTCCAGATTTTCCATGATCGAATTTGTTGAATCTGAATCACTAGAGGATTCTGATTTAATGGGTTGTTCCTCGACAATCTCTGTTTGAATGATTGGTGGTTCCGGAGGAAAGATTAATGGTTCAGGATCTCTGAATTGTCCCTGAATATCCTCCGGATTCTCAATTGTGAGGTCGGGTTCAAAAAATGGATTATCGGAAATTTGAATTGGAGTACTTGGTCGACTAGATGACGATTCTAAAGAAAAATCAACGGCGACAATATTGGCTAGATGTCTTGATCGAGTTACAGGTAGTGAACGTATAAAAGGTGGTGAACGTTTTACTCGGTGCATTCACTGAATATCCTATTAGTTATAAAAGATAAAAATTATATAAGTTATCAAATTAATAGACTTTTCTGCTTTTGCCCACGTTTCGAATTGCCAAAAGATGTAGCAGGGAGCCAGAACCCTTTAAATCGGAAGCTCACAACTCAGCCACTAACAAATCCAACTATTACTACAAAGCAGAAAATTTGGATTTCTATCAATTTAACCACTTAAAATAATTTTTAGTTGAAATTTAAAGAAATTTTTAGAGAAGAAATAGAAAAAATTCTAAGTCCTAAAAACTAGAGCGTCGAAAAATAAGAAAGAAAAAGAGCGCGTCGGAAAACGTCGAAAAATAAAAGGTCAAAAAATAAGGCGTCAAAAAAAAATAAGAACGTAGCGCGTCGAAACTTAAAAAGGAACTAAAATTTATAAACAGTGTCGCAAAATTCTAAAGCACCTAAATTTTAGTCTAAAGAAAAAGCACTTAAGGGATTTTACGGCAAAGCCTAAATGTCTAAAAATAAAAATTACTACGGCAAATACTAAGTTACAAACTAATACTAACTACGAGCGAAAAATATACAAATTACGCTAAAACAAATAAAAAGATACGAAAATATAAAAGGATATAAAAAGTGATAAAATTACTTATTTTTATAAGAATATTATTTTTATATTTATTTTATAAAAGTATTAATTTTTATATATTAATAAAACTAATTAAACTTAAAAAAAACAAATTAATTAAAACTAATACTAAATTATTAATTTACTAAACCCTAATTAGGTTAATAATAATAATAATTTATTTATTTAACCCTAATTATGTAATAAATGCGTACTAGGTTTCCTGTCACAGCAGGTCATGCGACCGCATGAATTTTAAACGTGCGGGCTATGCGATCGCATGAAAACAGATATCAGGCTAGGAGTTGGGCTTCGACAGGCTCGGCCCAATTACTTTTTTTATTTATTTATTTTTAATTTTTTTCTGTTTTTATAATTATATAAAGTATAATAAATAAAAACTTATACTTTTTACAAACTAAAATAAAAATAGAAATATTTTATAATTTATATATTTTAAACAAATTCTTAAAAATATATATATTTTGTTTTTCTTTTTATATTTTTGTTATTTTTAAAACGTATTTTTATAAAAGTAAATTAAGAATCTTATATATATATATATATATATATATATATATATATATATATATATATATATATATATATAGCGTTTCGCTTCCGGCGTTTAAGCAGTCCCCGGCAGCGGCGCCAAAAATACTTGATGTTATGCGAGGTGTATACAAAATAGTAATATTTTTACTACAAAATACTATTAAATACGATACAATTTTACACAAGTTATTTATTTATTTATAGAGTGGATATACCTAAACCTTGCTACAACACTTATAGGCAGTGTACCTAATCGTACAGTAGTGTAGTTTTTAGTAAGTCCGGTTCGTTCACAGGGAACTTGCCAAGTTTAACGCTATATTTTTAACTTATAATTGTAAAAATACAAAAATATATATATAAGTAGTATTATTATTATAAAAGGGGGTTTTTACCGTTTAATGACCTGTTTGTCGATTTTAAAACCTAAGTCACAGTTAAAACCTAATGCAAAATATTAAATATATAAAAGACTTAATTTAAAACGTAAAGTAAATGACAATAATTAAAGTGCGATAAAATAAAATTGCGATAAAAAAGTACGATAATTAAAAGTTCAATTAAATACAATGACAGTAAATAAAAGTGCGATAATTAAATGTGCAATTAAATATGAAATAAAGAAATTATGCTTATTTAAACTTCCGTAATCATGATGTTTGACGTGTTCATTTTAGTTTATTCCCATGGGTTAATAGTCCTTTGTCCTGAATTATTCAATATGTCCGTCTGGTTTTTGTCCATAACAGTCCATCAGTCATAAATATAAAGTGCGAGTGTCCTCGTCAAATTATCCTTATATCCGAAGTCAAATATTCCAACTAATTGGGGACTTAAACTATAACTACACCAAGTGTCCTTGTATATAATTCACCCCTGTTTTAATAAGTCCATTAACTATTAATCCATTCCCGTGTCCGGTTAAATGAACGATTGTTAGTACTTATAAATATCCCGCCCATCATGTGCGATCGAGTGTATATGGTTATTTATAGGTACGTCTAATTGTAAATCTTTATATTAAATTAACAAACTATCATTTAATTAAACAAATATAAAGCCCATTAATAGCCCATAGTCTAATTTCCACAAGTGTCGTTCTTTTGTCCAAACCCCAATTATGGTACAAAGCCCAATTACCCAATTTTAATATTTAGCCCAACATCACGATTACTTCGGCTTAAATAAGCATAATAATAACTTAGCTACGAGACATTAATTTAAAAAGGTTGAACATAACTTATAATGATTAAAAATAGCGTAGCGTTACACGTACATAATTTCGACTTACACCCTTACAACATTCTCTAACATACCCTTATTATTAAAATTAATATTATAATATATATATATATATATATATATATATATATATATATATATATATATACACACACGTTTGAGAGAGAGATACATAAAGATATGTAAAATTCGGCCAAAACACGCGAAATTTATAGGATGTCTCGTGCTACAGTGCACCATGCGACCGCATGGTTTTTGCACTTCCAGGCCATGCGGTCGCATGGCCTGCTTTTCCAGCTCACAAAGAATCCAAAACGTGGGCTGCTGGATTTTTATAATATTTATAATATAATATAATTAATTATATATAATTAATTATATATTATATTATATTCTTGTACTTCGTTGACTTGTAATTTTCGGTCCGTTGCGTCGCGCGTTGAGAGTTGGCTCAGGTCCCGGTTCCGGATTTTCGAACGTCCTTGCGTACTATTTAGTATCTTGTATTTTACGTTTTGCGTCTTGTACTCTTGTAATTTTGAGACGATTCTTATCAATAATTGGAACCACTTTGATTGTAATTTGTACTTTTTAGCTTTTTGGTCATTTGCATCTTCAATTCGTCGAATCTGTCTTTTGTCTTCACCTTTTATTATTTAAACGAATATCACTTGTAAATAGAACAATTGCAACTAAAAGTTTGTCTTTCTTGAGGGATAATGCTATGAAATATATGTTCGTTTTTAGCAATATCAATGCTCCTACAAGGCTTTCACTGCCTGTAAACCTCTGGAATTCGATAGAACTGAAGGACCAGTCGAACTGAAACGATGGACCGAAAAGGTCGAATCTGTGTTTGCTATAAGCAAATGTGCTGAGGAAGATAAGGTAAAGTACGCCACGCATACCTTCACAGGTACTGCGTTAACATGGTGGAATACCTATCTCGAACAAGTGGGACAAGATGCTGCTTACGCACTACCGTGGTCAGCATTCAAATATTTAATGAACGAGCAGTACCGTCCCAGAAACGAAGTCAATAAGATCAAGACAGAGCTTAAAGAATTACGAACGAAGGGATTCGATATCACCACATACGAACAACGATTCACCGAGTTGTGTTTATTGTGCCCAAGAGTGTTCAAAGATGAAGAAGAGCAGATCGATGCGTTTGTAAAGGGGTTACCAGAGAGAATTCAGGAGGATGTGAGTTCAAGCGCGCCCACTTCAATGCAAAAGGCAAGCCGAATGGCTCACAAACTTATAAACCAAATCGAAGGAAGGATTAAAGAGCAGGCGGCCGAGGAGGCCAAAATGAAACAAGTTAAGAGAAAGTGGGAAGAACCCAGTGACAAGAGTCACAATTTCAACAATCAATACCACAATCACAACCACAATCGCACCATTTTTCGCAAAAAACACACGCAACAAAAACTATTCCAACAACAACAACTACAACAATCATCCCAACAATAATACCAACCACAACAACAAAAATCCCAACAACAATCTCAATAACAACACTGGTAATCAAAATCAGAAAATTCCGTGTCTGAGGTGTGAAGGGTACCATCCAACTACTTTTTGTCCAGCAACATGTACTAAATGTAATAGAAAGGGTCATGATACAACGAAGTGTGAAATTTATGGACCATCGGGTAAAGGAACAAGTAATGCCCACATTATTTGTTTTGGATGCGGGAAGAAGGGCCACTACAAAACTGCGTGTCCAAACCAGGGAAATAATAATGGGCAAAGCCGTGGGAGAGTTTTAACATTAATGCGGAAGAAGCGCAGGAAGACCCTGAGCTTGTTACGGGTACGTTTCTTATCGATGAAAAACCTGCTTATGTTTTATTTGATTCGGGTGCGGATAGAAGTTATATGAGTAGAGATTTTTGTGCTAAATTAAGTGGTCCATTGACGCCTATGAATAATAAATTTTTACTCGAATTAGCAAACGGTAAATTAATTTCGGCAGATAAAATATGTCGGAATCGAGAAATTAAACTGGTTAGCAAAACGTTTAAGATCGATTTGATACCAGTAGAGTTAGGGAGTTTTGATGTGATAATCGGCATGGACTGGTTGAAAAAGGAGAGAGCGGAAATCGTATGTTACAAAAATGTAATTCGCATTGTACGAGAAAAAGGAAAACCTATAATGGTGTACGGAGAAAAGATCAACGCGAAGCTAAATCTTATTAGTAATTTGAAAGCACAAAAACTAATAAGAAAAGGTTGCTATGCCGTTCTAGCACACATCGAAGAAGTCAAACCCGAAGAAAAGAACATCAATGATGTTCCCATCGCAAAAGAATTTCCCGATGTATTTTCGAAAGAATTACCGAGACTACCTTCACATCGATCTGTTGAATTTCAAATAGATCTCGTACCAGGAGCTGCACCAATAGCTCGTGCTCCATACAGACTCGCACCCAGTGAAATGAAAGAACTCCAAAGCCAACTAAAAGAACTTTTAGAGCGTGATTTTATACGACCAAGTACATCACCATGGGGAGCTCCTGTTTTGTTTGTCAAAAAGAAGGATGGTACATTCAGGTTGTGTATCGACTACCGAGAGTTGAACAAACTTACCATCAAGAATCGTTATCCACTACCAAGAATCGACGACTTATTTGATCAACTACAAGGCTCGTCAGTTTATTCGAAGATTGATTTACGTTCTGGGTATCATCAAATGCGGGTGAAGGAGGATGATATTCCAAAGACGGCTTTCAGGACGCGTTACTGTCATTACGAGTTTACGGTTATGCCGTTTGGGTTGACTAACGTACCAGCTGTGTTCATGGACCTCATGAACCAAGTGTGTGGACCATACCTTGACAAGTGCTTATTTACTTAAAGAATGATCAAGAGCACGAAGAACATTTGAGAAAAGTGCTAGAGTTGTTGAGGAAAGAAAAACTGTACGCTAAGTTTTCAAAGTGTGCATTTTGGTTGGAAGAAGTTCAATTCCTCGGTCACATAGTGAACAAATAAGATATTCAAGTGGATCCGGCAAAGATTAAAACCGTTGAAAAGTGAGAAACCCCGAAAACTCCGAAGCATATACGCCAATTTTTAGGACTGGCTGGTTACTACAGAAGGTTCATCCAAGATTTTTCCAAAATAGCAAAACCCTTGACTGCATTAACGCATAAAGGGAAGAAATTTGAATGGAAGGATGAGCAGGAGAAAACGTTTCAATTGTTGAAGAAAAAGTTAACTACGGCACCTATATTGTCATTACCTGAATGGAATGATGATTTTGTGATATATTGTGATGCCTCAAAGTAAGGCCTTGGTTGTGTATTAATGCAACGAACGAAGGTAATTGCTTATGCGTCCAGACAATTGAAGATTCACGAGCAAAATTATACGACTCACGATTTGGAATTGGGCACTGTTGTTTTTGCATTAAAGACTTGGAGACACTACTTATATGGGGTCAAAAGTATCATATATACCGACTACAAAAGTCTCCAACATATATTTTATCAGAAACAACTGAACATGAGGCAGCGTAGGTGGATTGGGTTATTGAATGATTACGATTTCGAGATTCGTTACCACCCGGGGAAGGCAAATGTGGTAGCCGACGCTTTGAGTACAAAGGACAGAGAACCAATGTGGGTAGAAGCTATGAATATTGATAATGCTAAAAACGAACATATATTTCATAGCATTATTCCTCAAGAAAGACAAGCTTTTAGTTGCAATTGTTCTATTTACAAGTGATATTCGTTTAAATAATAAAAGGTGAAGACAAAAGACAGATTCGACGAATTGAAGACGCAAACGACCAAAAAGCTCAAAGGTACAAAATACAATCAAAGAGGTTCCAATCATTGATAAGAAACGTCTCGAAATTACAAGAGTACAAGATTCAAAACGCAAAGTACAAGATATTAAATTATACGCAAGGACGTTCGAAAATCCGGAATCGGGACCAGAGTCAACTCTCAACGCTCGACGCAACGGACTAAAAATTACAAGTCAACTATGCACATAAATATAATATAATATTTAAATAATTCTTATAATTATTTAATATATTATATTATTTATAAAACCGTCGGCAGAAGAAAACAACCAAAAATGAGGCTCCCCAGCTGGCCATGCGATCGCATGGCCTGGAAGGCATAAATCCATGCGATCGCATGAGCCCCAGTTCCAGCCCACATGCCTATAAAAATCGAGCTTTGGTGCACCACAAATCCATCTATCTTTCTCTTCTCTCCATATATACGTAAAATATATATTTATAATTTATATTTTAATTTTAATTTTAATTATAATTCTAATAATAAGGGTATGTTAGCGAATATTGTAAGGGTGTAAGTCGAAATTCTGTCCGTGTAACGCTACGCTATTTTTAATCATTGTAAGTTATGTTCAACCTTTTTACATTAATGTCTCGTAGCTAAGTTATTATTATGCTTATTTAAAACGAAGTAATCATGATGTTGGGCTAATTACTAAAATTGGGTAATTGGGCTTTGTACCATAATTGGGGTTTGGACAAAAGAACGACACTTGTGGAAATTAGACTATGGGCTATTAATGGGCTTTATATTTGTTTAACTAAATGATAGTTTGTTAATGTTAATATAAAGATTTACAATTGGGCGTCCCTATAAATTACCATATATACTCAATCGGACACGATGGGCGGGGTATTTATATGTACGAATAATCGTTCATTTAACTGGACACGGGAATGGATTAATAGCCACTAGAATAATTAAAACAGGGGTGAAATTATGTACAAGGACACTTGGTATAATTGATAACAAAATATTAAAACCTTGGGTTACACTCAGTCGACATCCTGGTGTAATTATTAAACAAAGTATTAAAATCTTGTTACAGTTTAAGTCCCCAATTAGTTGGAATATTTAACTTCGGGTATAAGAATAATTTGATGAGGACACTCGCACTTTATATTTATGACTGATGGACTGTTATGGACAAAAACCAAACGGACATATTAAATAATTCAGGACAAAGGACAATTAACCCATGGGCATAAAACTAAAATCAACACGTCAAACATCATGATTACGGAAGTTTAAATAAGCATAATTCTTTTATTTCATATTTAATTTCTTTTATTTTATAATTAATTGCACTTCTAATTATCGCATTTTTATTGTTATTTTATTTAATTGCACTTTTAATTATCGTACTCTTTAATTATCGCAAGTTTATTTTATCGCACTTTTATTATTCGCAATTTCATTATCGATATTTACTTTACGCTTTAATTTAAGTCTTGTATTTATTTTTAATATTTTACATTTGGTTTTAACTGCGACTAAAGTTTTAAAATCGACAAACCGGTCATTAAACGGTAAAAACCCCCCTTTATAATAATAATTTTACTTATATATATATATTTGTATTTTTATAAAAGTAAACTAATATAGCGTTAAGCTTTGTTTAAAAAGATTCCCTGTGGAACGAACCGGACTTACTAAAAACTACACTACTGTACGATTAGGTACACTGCCTATAAGTGTTGTAGCAAGATTTAAGTATATCCATTCTATAAATAAATAAATATCTTGTGTAAAATTGTATCGTATTTAATAGTATTTCCTTGTAAAAATTAATAGTATTTTATACCACTCCGCTACCACATCAAGTATTTTTGGCGCCGCTGCCGGGGATCATCTTAAAAGCCGGAAGCGCAACGCTATAAAAAAAAAGATTTTTACTTTTAGTACGCTTTTGTAAAAATACGTTTTAAATATTCAAAAAAAAAACAAAAATATAAATATTTTTTCTTAGAGTTTGGTAAATATTTAAGTTTTATAAAGTTTCTTTATTTCTATTTTTTTTTATTTTGTAAAAATATAAGTTTTATTTAATTAATAAATATATTTTATATTTTACAGCAAAAACAGAAAAAAAAAAAAAAAAATTAATCGGCCTGTACTGTAGCAGCCCAACTCTGGCCCGAAACCCTAGCCCATGCGATCGCATGGCTGGGTAACTTAGAACTCATGCGATCGCATGAGCGTATCTTGAAGGTTTTTCGTATGCCCGAGAGACATATTTAATCAATGTGGCTAATATGTTATGATCCAAGTCGGATCATACCCAATAACAAGCTTACCGACACCTTATAAGTATTAATCTTAACGATTGGCTCGTTAAATGAATACGCGACACTTGGATTTCAGAAAATCGGGTTTCTGAAATATAATCACTTGAGATAAATTATTTGGATAATTTATATATAATTATTTATAGGTTTAAATAATTATGTTGTGTTATATTTTATAAAAGGATTATAAAATGTGAAAGTATCAAATAAAACCATGGGATTTTATACATAAATTGCAAGTTTTATAAAAAAAAAAAAAAAATTCATGGTTTTATGAACCCCCTCATGTGGCCGTTTTAGAGAGTTAAATGGGGGACAAGCATTCTCTTGGTTTTGTGGCTTTCAAGGCTACACAAGTCCTTATGCACATGCTTGATGGTTTAACCAAGGTTTTGATTCAATTCACAAAGGGATAACACATAATCTTTCAAGTGACAAAAACTCCTTTTTTATATATATGCTGGTCGATTTTTCCAGCAGAAAAAGGAGAGGTTTAAGCTCATTAAACTAGCTTAATTCAAGTGAAAATCAAATCCTAGCCAAAGGCATAGGTGTTGGGGTTATAGCTTGGGGTATAGCACACTTGAGGCTTCAAGTTAGAAGCTTTCTCAAGTCATCATCTTCATCAACTTCCTGCTCATTTTGGAGCAGCTGCTGTTCGGTTTTGGAAGCCAAATAAAGTGGTCTTGAAGCTTGGTTTATTAGCTCATTAAGGTTCTAAGGTGTAGCCAAGTTAAAGGGTAGTGTTGGTGCATTATTTCTTCATCATTTCCTCTTCATTTCAGCACTCAAACTTTGTTTTGAGGAGGTATAAATCACTCCCTTCCTTTGATTTGTAAGCATTATTTCACAACTTGATCCATGGGGTTTAACTTTAAAATGGTTTAAAGATTAACAAATTAAAATGTAACTAACATGCTTCCGCTTTGATTATGTTTTAATAAATGGTTTTAAGACTTTCTAACTTGTTAAAACCCTACATATCTGACAGGCCATCATCGTACAGCAATTAATGCGATTAGGGTTTTAATTAATTATTAATTTTATTATTAACCCTAATTAAGTTTTATTATTTAATTAGTTATTAGTTTAAGTTTAATTTGTATTTTTAGTTTAATTAGTTTATTTAAATTGTAAAATTAATAGTTTTATAAAATAAATAATATAAAAATAATATTTTTATAAAAATTGTACTTTTTACAACTTTTTATATATTTTTATTTTTTTTCCTTTTTAATCGTTTTAGCGTAACTTTTGTATTTTTAGCTCATATTTAGTTTTAATTCATAGTTTTTGCCATAGTTATTTTTACTTCTAGATTTTTAGGCTTTGCCGTAGAATTCCTTAAGTGCTTTTTCTTTAGACTAAGATTTAGGTACTCTAGAATTTTGCGACGCCTTTTTAAGTTTTAGTTTCTTTTTAAGTTATTTCCATTTGGGATATAGTTTTTCCTGTAAGCTTTAATATTTTTAGACACCTTTTACTATGTACCAATTATCATTCCAATTAGTAATCTCAATTTGCGATTATAATTTTAAGTTAGTTGTAGTAATAAGGTTAAGTTAATCAAGTATTTTTAAGTCTTATAAGTTTCTTTTATTTTTCCGTCACCTTTTATTTTTCAACCATTTTTCTTTTTCGACCTTTTCCGACGAACTCTTTTTCTTTCTTATTTCTCGCTATTCTAGTTTTAGGACATAGATTTTTATTCTATTTCTTATCTAAATTTCTTAAAATTACGAAAATTTATTTTAAGTGGTTAAATTAATAGACATCAAAATTTTCTGGTTCGTAGTAATAGTTGGATTTGTACGTGGACCGGGTTATTGGAGCCAAACAGTCCTCAATTATATTGAGACCAAATGAATCCTGCCCCTCTGCTGCATCTTTTGGCTATTCGAAACGTGGGCAAAATCAGAAAAGTCTATTGATTGGATAACTTATTATAATTTTTCTTTCCTTTTAAAAACTAATAGGATATTCAGTGAATGCACCGAGCAAGACGTTCATCACCTTTTGTACGTTCACCACCTGTAACTAGATCAAGACATTTAGCAAATATAACCGCCGTTGATTTTTCTTTAGAATCGTCATCCAGTCAACCAAGTACTTCAGTTCAAATTTCCGATAATCCATTTTTTGAACCCAACCTCACAATTGAGAATCCGGAGAATATTCAGGAACGGTTCGTAGATCCTGAACCACTAAACTTTCCTCCGGAGCCACCAATCATTCAAACAGAGATTGTTGAGGAACGAACCATTAAATCAAAATCATCTAGTGATACCGATTCAACAAATTCAATTATGGAGAATCTGGAACCTTTAAGTATGGAAGACCGAATGAGAGCTAAACGCACTGGCCAAGGTCACGCAATTACTCATCCAGACATTAATGCGCCAGATTATGAAATCAAAGGACAAATTCTACACATGGTGACTAATCAATGCCAATTTAGTTGTGCGCTGAAGGAAGATCCAAATGAACATCTACGTTCCTTTAATAGGATCTGCACACTATTTAAAATCCGAGAAGTGGAGGATGAACAGATATATCTCATGTTATTTCCCTGGACTTTAAAGGGAGAAGCCAAAGATTGGTTGGAATCGTTACCTGAAGGGGCAATTGATACATGGGATGTTTTAGTTGACAAATTTCTTAAACAATTCTTTCCTGCATCTAAAGCCGTAAGACTTCAAGCAGAAATTGTTACGTTTACACAGAAGCCAAATGAAACTCTATATGAGGCATGGACAAGATATGGAAAGTTGTTAAGAGGATGTCCGCAACATGGTTTAGACACCTGTCAAATAGTACAAATATTCTACCAAGGATGCGACATCACTACAAGGAAAGACATAGATATAGCAGCTGGTGGTTCTATTATGAAGAAAACCGAAACTGATGCTTACAAAATTATTGATAACACTGCTTCCCACTCACATGAGTGGCACCAAGAAAAAGATATCATTAGATCATCTAAAGCAGCTAGAGCCGATTCTAGCCATGACTTAGATTCCATTTCCGCAAAGATAGATGCTGTGGAGAGACGAATGGAAAAGATGACTAAAGATATTCACTCAATACGAATTAGTTGTGAGCAGTGTGGAGGACCACATTTGACAAAAGATTGTCTCAGTATTGAATTAACAATGGAACAAAGAGAGAATATTTCATACATAAACCAAAGGCCTGGAAATAATTATCAGAATAATTATCAACCGCCAAGACCGATTTACAATCAAAACCAGAATTATAACCGAAATATTCCATACAACAACCAACAAGGTCCTACCAATCAACAAGTATCTAATAACAATTACAATCAGCAAAGACCTAATTTTCAAAACAAACCACCACAACAAACCGATGATAAAAAGCCGAATTTAGAAGATATGATGACGAAGCTAGTTGAAACTCAAACGCATTTTTCACATCTCAGAAACAAACTAATGAACAAAATGCTCAAGCATTTAGAAATCAACAAGCTTCTATTCAAAATCTGGAACAAGAAGTAAGTAACCTAGCAAGATTAATAGGTGAAAGAAAATCGGGAAGTCTACCTAGTGATACAAATGCTAACCCCCGGAATGAAACAGCTAAAGCCATTACCACAAGAAGTGGTACAACACTTAAACCACCTGAAATACCTGTAACTTCTGATAAAGCTATTCCTACTCCACAAGAACCACAACCTGATCAAGATAAGGAAAAAGAACCGGTAGTTGAAAAGGTTAATGAAGATAACATAGTTAAGGATAAACCTTATGTTAAACCATACCAACCACCACTTCCTTACCCGAGTAAAATGAAGAAAGAGAAACTTGAAGCCGAGCAATCCAAATTCTTGGATATGTTTAAACAGATAAATGTAAATCTTCCTTTCATTGATGTGATTTCAGGAATGCCTAGATATACTAAATTCTTGAAAGATCTAATCTCAAATAGAAAGAAAATGGAAGAACTCTCGGCTGTTACTATGAATGCTAATTGTTCAGCAGTGCTGTTAAATAAGATACCAGAAAAACTATCTGATCCAGGAAGTTTTACAATTCCATGTTTTCTGGGTAGTCTTAGTTCAATAGAAGCATTGGCAGACTTAGGTGCTAGTATAAATTTAATGCCGTATTCACTATACGCTAAACTAGACCTTGGAGAATTGAAACCAACCAGAATAAGTATACAACTAGCCGATAGATCAATAAAATATCCTAGAGGGATAATGGAGAACATGCTAGTTAAAGTTGGTACTTTAGTATTTCCAGTAGATTTTGTTGTTTTGGACATGGAAGAAGATTCTCAAGTTCCTCTCATATTAGGAAGACCATTCTTAAACACGGCTAAAGCAATGATAGACGTGTTCGGTAAGAAATTGACCCTAAGTATAGAGGATGAGAGTGTTACCTTTTCAATTGATAGAGCAATGCAACAACCACAATCTGCAGATGATACATGTTATTATATTCAAACTATAGATGCACATGCAGAATTATTAGAAGAATTTCCAGAATTACAAGGAACAGGAGAATGTTCTTTAGGAGAAGGTAATGAACCAATTGATGAAGCTGAAATGTTAGCTACACTTATAGCTAATGGATATGAACCAACAACAGAAGAAATTCAAATGCTAAAAGAAGAAGACAGATATCGATATAAATCATCGATAGAAGAACCTCCGAAATTAGAGTTAAAGCCACTTCCAAACCATTTGGAATACGCTTATTTACATGGTGAATCTGAATTACCTGTAATAATATCGTCTTCTCTTACTGAAAATGAGAAATCACAACTCATTTCTGTGTTGAAAGCTCATAAACCAGCCATTGCATGGAAGATTCATGATATTAAAGGAATAAGTCCTTCGTATTGCACACATAAAATCCTTATGGAAGAAGGTCATAAAACGTATGTGCAACGCCAACGAAGACTAAATCCTAATATGCAAGATGTAGTTAAGAAAGAGATTATTAAACTGCTAGATGCAGGTCTAATTTATCCAATCTCTGATAGTCCATGGGTAAGCCCAGTTCAATGCGTACCTAAGAAGGGTGTCATGACTGTCATTACAAATGAGAAAAATGAGCTTATTCCTACTAGGACTGTAACCGGATGGCGTGTATGTATTGATTATAGAAAATTAAATGACGCCACCAGAAAAGATCACTTTCCCTTACCTTTCATAGATCAAATGTTGGAAAGATTAGCCGGAAATAGTTACTATTGTTTTCTAGATGGATTTTCCGGATATTTTCAAATTCCAATAGCACCCGAGGATCAAGAGAAAACCACATTCACGTGCCCTTATGGTACTTTTGCTTACAAACGCATGCCATTTGGACTTTGTAACGCCCCTGCAACCTTTCAAAGGTGTATGATGGCGATTTTTCATGACATGATAGAAGAATGCATGGAAGTTTTCATGGATGACTTTTCAGTCTTCGGTGATACATTTGAATCATGTCTAGTTAATCTGGAACGAATGCTTCTTAGATGCGAACAATCAAATCTAGTACTTAATTGGGAGAAATGCCATTTCATGGTTAAAGAAGGCATCGTTCTTGGACATAAAATTTCAAAAGAAGGAATTGAAGTGGATAGAGCTAAAGTAGATGTAATTGCTAAACTTCCACATCCCACCAATGTTAGAGGAGTTAGGAGTTTTCTAGGGCATGCCGGTTTTTACCGACGTTTCATAAAAGATTTTTCTAAAATTGCCACTCCTATGAATAAACTCCTAGAAAAGGATGCTCCATTCATCTTTTCAGATGAGTGTATCAAATCTTTTAATATTCTTAACGAGAAACTCACTAATGCACCGATCATGATAACACCAAATTGGAATCTACCATTTGAACTAATGTGCGATGCAAGTGATTTTGCAATGGGAGCCGTTTTAGGACAAAGAATTGAAAAACGATTTCAACCTATATATTATGCTAGTAAGACGTTACAAGGAGCACAAACGAACTATACAACTACTGAAAAAGAACTCCTTGCTATTGTCTTTGCTTTTGACAAATTTCGATCATATCTCGTTCTAGCAAAATCGGTGGTCTATACCGACCATTCTGCTCTTAGATACCTATTTTCGAAACAAGATGCTAAACCAAGATTAATCCGTTGGATCTTACTTTTACAAGAATTTGATATTGAAATCCGAGATAAAAGAGGAGCAGAAAATCTCGCCGCTGATCATCTTTCTCGTCTTGAAAATCCCGAATTAGAAGTTCTAAATGAATCAGCCATACAAGACAACTTTCCTGATGAATATCTATTGAAGATAGATTATAAAGAAATCCCATGGTTTGCAGACTATGCAAATTATTTAGTATGTGGATTCCTTGAAAAAGGATTGTCGTACCAAAGACAAAAGAAATTCTTCAGTGATATAAAACACTATTTCTGGGAAGATCCACATCTGTTTAAAAGTTGTCCCGATGGAATAATACGCCGATGTGTATTTGGAGATGAAGCGAGTAAAATATTAAACCATTGTCACACAGGACCAACAGGAGGGCATTATGGGCCTCAACTAACAGCAAGAAAAGTTTATGATGCTGGATTCTATTGGCCTACAATTTACAAAGACGCACACCTTCTTTGCAAATCCTATGATGCATGTCAAAGGGCCGGAAAAATAAGTCAACGTGATGAAATGCCACAAAATGTCATCCAAGTATGTGAAGTATTTGACATTTGGGGTATTGACTTTATGGGTCCATTTCCAAAATCTCATAATAATCTATATATACTCGTAGCCATTGATTATGTATCTAAATGGGCGGAAGCACAAGCTCTCCCAACCAACGATGCACGAGTTGTAGTCAACTTTTTAAAACGTCTTTTTGCAAGGTTTGGAACACCGAAAGCTTTAATAAGTGATCGGGGTACTCATTTCTGTAATAATCAACTTGAGAAAGTTCTTAAAAGATATGGAGTAACTCATAAAATCTCCACCGCATATCATCCACAAACAAGTGGACAAGTTGAAAATACCAACCGAGCTTTAAAACGTATTCTAGAGAAAACCGTAGGATCAAATCCAAAGGAATGGTCCATTAAATTGGAGGATGCACTCTGGGCTTTTAGAACAGCCTAAAAAACTCCAATTGGAACCACACCTTTTAGACTTGTTTATGGAAAAGCATGTCATCTTCCAGTAGAAATTGAACACAAAGCATTTTGGGCTTTGAAAACATGTAATCTTGATTTACATGAAGCTGGACGTCTACGATTAAGTCAACTAAACGAATTAGAAGAATTAAGACATGAAGCATACGAAAATTCGTTAATCTATAAGGAAAGAACGAAGAAATGGCATGATAAAAGAATCAGAAGTTCAAAAGAATTTAAAGAAGGAGACAGAGTTCTTCTTTTCAATTCAAGATTCAAGCTATTTCCTGGAAAATTGAAATCAAGATGGTCTGGACCATTCATGGTCAAAAGAGTTTTCCCATACGGAACGATAGAATTAATAAATTCAAATGGGATTGAATTTAAAGTTAATGGTCACAGAGTTAAACATTACATACATGGTCCGATGGAAGTCGACAACGAAGTTAATCACAATTTCGACACCACAGCTAACTAAGTGTGGGGAGAATCAAGTCTTTAAAGGATAATATGTATTTCTGTTAGAGTTAGATTGTCTGTTTTCGTGTAGTTCTTGAAAATGGAACCCGAATGGTCTTTCCCTAGCAGACCCTAAAGAACTAGTCTTCTCCCCCCATTCTGAATTTTTATTTTTTTTAGGTTTTTACGAAATGAAGACTGCCTGTGAACTAAACCATGGTCTAATGCTACACGCTTTGATCACTAAACGTAATAATGACATACTACCGAGTGAATTAGTATCAGTAATCAGAGAAAGAATGGACGGAGTTAGAAAAGAATCCAGATGCGAAGATAATAAATTACAATTTGGTAAAGGAAAATCAAAATCCGCAGCGAAAAGAAGAGCACGACACCTAGAAAGATGTCACAAATGCGGAAAATGGTCACATGGAGGTAAATGTTCAAATAATCAAACCTATTCAAATACCGAATTTGTTACTTTATGCAGAGACGGACCGTTCATATGTTTAGAAGAAAAGACACTGAATGCTCGAGGTTACGCCTATGTAGCAATGGAAAACCAATTAAACCGACTATCTTATGAATGGGATAGATCATATAACTAAGAAATCTATTTCACAGGTATGTCTGTACAGTTTTTATTTTTATTTTTAACCTTTTGATAATAAACGCTAATTTGTTCGCTAAAAAGTATTAAATTGTTATTGAATAAAATTAGGTTTGGCGATCGAAATTATTGATATCATTCAAAAATTTATTACATCACTACGAAATTTAACGTTTATTCTTAAGGTATAAATATCTTTAATCAATCAACCCAAAATATTTCAAAAATTCGTCATGAGTTAAATTAGGTCTTGGAACCGAAATTACTTTACCGAAAAGAGGGGCGCATATTTTTGATAATATTTGATTGATTAAAGTGGGATAAAAAGCCAAAAAGATTTTTAATTTTATTTTTACCATGTTTTTCAAAATTAATATTTAAATCTTAAATTAATATTGTAAACTTTGTAAAAACAATATTTTTTAAAAAAAATGTAAATATTTGAAAAATTAATATAAGTTTGGTGTGAATTTATAATGTGAATTTTTAAAATTAAGTTTGGTGTGAATTTTTAATTTTTAAAATATGAATTTTTAATTTTATGCATTTCAAATTTTAAGTTTGGTGTGAATTTTTAATATTAATTTTGAATTTTATATTTATGTTGTGTGAATTTAAAAACAAAACTTTACTTTATCTCATTAAGTTAAAAATATGATTTTTAAAATTCGTCGTAAGTTGAAGACTAGGTCTTTGAACCGAAATTGCTTTACCCGAGGGAGGGACGAGAACTTTTATTATCATTATTTTTAATCTTATTGAATTAAAGTATGCCAAAAACATTAAAAAACCCAAAAATCTTTACTTTTAAAAACCGCGCTTTGATTTGACAAATTTTAAAATTTTGTCGAGAGACAGACTAGGACAACGATCCGAAACGCCCTCGATCCTAAAGGAAAACAAAATTTTTAAAATTTAATTAATTATAAGTTTTATAAAGCATAAGGTTTAAAAAAAAAAAAAAAAAAAAAAAAAAAAACCTGAAAACACTGTAGCCGGCACCCCATGCGATCGCATGGGGTTTGCACTTGGAACCCATGCGATCGCATGGGGACCAAATGCAGGTCAGAAACAAATAACAGCAGCGGGTCTGTTCTTCACCACAACACACACACATACACCCGAAACTCACCCAAAAATTCACCAATTTTCGCCATTTTTCCACCGTAATTCGTCATTTTTCTTGCTCTAATCATGCCTAGATTCTCATTCCTCAGCAAATTGGTAAAAATTACACCCCTAAACTCTATAAATTCCTAGTTTTTGTGATAATTACCAATTTATTACCTAATGCAATTTTGTTAATTTCTAGTGTAATTAGTGTTAAATTGTTAGTATTTTATGCATGTATAACCTAGATTGATGCTATTTAACATGATTTGAAGCCAAAAACTTCAAAAATTTTAGAAATCTAGGGTTTGTGTTCTTGAGAAATTTGGGGCTTTTTGATATAAACAGGTTATGGCCAATTTTTGTCATGAATTATTGCTAAATTGAGTAGTGTAACATGTTTAGATAGTTAAATGATCCAAACAATGATCCTAAACATGATTTTTGGAGATTAAAGTGGACTTTTTAAGTCCAAAATTCATGAACTTGATTAATTTGATATATTTGCCATTTGAGACTTGTTTAATTATTAATAATGAATATTTTGACATGTTATTTGAGTTAAATGCTTATGAATTTTGTATACATTTTCATATGTGCTTATTTGAAAAGTGTAGAATTGTGAAAAATTGTGAAAATGTGTATAAGTTTAATTTTGATTTAACATGTTATAGTGATTGTTTTAAGTTGTTATTTTGCTAACACTAATGCATATTTGGATGCACAATTTTTGTGTTTAATGTGTTTTACAGAGAGCCGATACTGGAGGTTCAGGAGCATCATCATCTAGACGACCAGCACCAGCACAAGAAACATAGCCAGAAATGCAACACGAACAAGAACCACAACAGGAACAACAACAGCCTGATCAGCACATACCTTATTATGATCCAGTACAGTTTGTTGATGAATTCATAGTATTCCCAATGAGGCCGCCAGTAGAATTCCCAACGATTCCTGAGCACACTCTACATCCTAATCTGAGATTTGATAGAAGATGGAGAGATTACGAGACATATCAAAGGAACAAATTCAAATTGGTAACAAAAAATGTAGAGGTGCCAAGGGTAATTGATTGGGCCCCTTTGGAAACGGTCCATCTAGCTGACCGTGTTAGACAGATTTTAGTTCAAAGGTATGGCAGTTCTTCTTTTACAGATTGGGAACGTCTTTTCACCATTCGTAGACCTGTATATAAGGAATGGTGTGTTGAGTTGATGAGTACTGTATCACTTGATACAAATATAGTTAGGATAGATGATAGAAGATTTCTTAGGTTTATCCTTGGTAGTAGGATGTACAGAATGTCCATGCTGGACATGGCCAGGGCCTTACAGATATATACTCCTGGTGAGTTACTATTACCCGATTGTACAAACTTGATTCATTATGGTGAACGGGTAGATAGTAACTTTGACGCTGACGCCATTTGGAGGCGTATGTCACATTTTGATGTTTTTACACGAGCAGGAGGACACTCCTATACACATATTGACAGAGCCGAGCTTCGTATTATTCATAGATTTTTGGCTAACTCGATTACACAAAGAGGTCATAATAAAGAAAAAATTACCTTATATGATTTATTCTACCTAAAGTGTATTCGGGATCCTAGAAGCTTTGTCAATATCCCTTACTGTGTTGCTTTTTATTTATCTAAAATGGTAGAGGGATTGCAGGACGGGAGTATAATAGGAGGAGGTATTTTTGTTACTCTCATTGGAGAGTATTTAGGTGTTGATAGGAACCAAGGGGGTCCATTACAGATTTGTAGAGAACAGGTTGAGCCCTTAGGATTGAAAGTTTATGTGGGTGCTAAGGTATTGAAAAGTAGACGTAACCAGGCAGTACCCTATGAGGGATATCATCCTCAGGTAGAGAGAGGCTCAGACGAGGAAATGGAGGAGGCGGAAGACATTAGGGATGTCTTTCGAGATGCTATTCTTGACGTCCACGTTCGTATAGATGAGGAAGCAATGACGAACGTGGCAAGACATAGTATGTATGAGCAGTGGAACTCCGAGCGAGTATACGAGGATTATAGGCGACGCCAACACGATAGCTGGTTAGTTCATCAGCACCAAATCATGAGCCAGCTATCATATCAGGTACCAAATAACTATGTACCTACTCGACCTGCTCATTTTCCGCCACATAGCCCCGATATCCGACCACCCTTTAACCGGTATGACTATAACCAAGCCTATCAGAACACCTATAACCAACAATGGAACCCGCCCGATGAGATGAACTGGAACCCCTATCCAGACTGATTTAGTTCCATTTGGTTATTTTTATGATTATTATGTTTTTATCTTTTGACTTTTTCATGTTTAAACTTATGTTATTGGATAAATTTGTGTAATTTTTATTATTTTATTATTATTGTGTACTAATATTTCATATTTAGAATTTGAAAGTGGGATATTAAGTCCCATTTCAAATTGCCATGCATGATTATACTTGTATGTATGTATATTGTCGATTGTTCAAAACAGGGTAAAACAGCGCATTTTCAAAGACTGGCATTAAGTTCAGCAAAAGCTACTAATTTTGACGACAAGATGACAAATAAATGTGATGTAACAACAGACGAAATGAACAAATGCTATGCACCATTTATCATTCAGCAAACAAACGCCAATGTATTTGGAAACTTTGGTAAAATTTAATCATTTCTACGATAATCACCCTCAATAATTTAAATTGTACTGATTTCTTGCAAATGAGGGCATTGCAAGATCTTAAGTGTGGGAAGGGGTTAAATTCTTTCGGATTTTTAAAATTTTTATCTTTATACACTTGGTTACCATTAAAAATACTAGTAACGTAGTAGTTGTATTAGAATCTAGTGCTCTCTGATAATAAAGAACAGCCCTAGTCTTATATACTGACTACCCAATTCTAGTAAAAATTTTCAAAATTTTCAATTAAATGAACTTAAAATCATGTTTATACATATTTATGAACGATAAAACTAGGTTTTAACACCGAAATTATTGTTACCTCGGAAAGGACATAAATTGAGAAACAAACCAAAATGTTGAAATTCATTTAAAATGGAATAGAGGACGATAACGAGGAAAATAAAAGCCAAGTGTGGGAAAATTTACCAAGTTATCTTAAACATATGTGACATATATCTCTAACAAATAACTGAAAATACTTTTGCTTTGGACTAAACTAAACCATTTTACCCGATGAAAGAAAAGAAGAGATGGATCTACACGATGAATCAATTCCATCATTAAAAGGAAGTAAAGTCTTCCGAAAAAGACACGCGCTTCTTGATTTAGGTCAAGAAGTTGTCGTCCAGACCAGCTGTAGGTTGACGAAAAATCTAGAAAAGTCATCACTAAAATCAGCAGGAAATCCACGGACCTCAGCATTAAACAGGGTCGCCAAGTGGTCAGATTTATCCTAACCATGAGAAGGATTTATCTCGTACAATGGGGGGGCACCATGAAAATTAGCTGGATAAGACTAATGAATCAGATCTCCAGAAAGGATAATCTCCTTAAAGATTAAAAATCAGCTTTTAAGACTGATATTACTCAATCCTAGAGATTGACCTTAAAGATTGAGAATTACAAACTCATGGAATTCGATGATATCTAAACTCGAGCTTGAACGAGAAAATATTTTGATCAAATTAAAACCGATTTGTTTTCTGAAAACCCATTTTCGATGCGTTCATTACCATTGAACGTAAAATCCTAGGAATTCACCTGGAATTCATTAGGTCACCTGAACCAAATCGGGTGTCAACCGTAAGAACGGTGGTTGCATAGTGGTCAAAGACAGGACCTTGTGCCAGACCAAAAAATCATAAGGGTGAGCTTTACTATTGCTCCTACCAAGGATAGTAATTGCATCCGACACGTTATAGACCATAATTAAAAGCATGTCAGGGAACATTGCCTTAACAGTTGCTTGTTCAACGCTTTCCTTTACAACCGGACGGTAGTTTATCGAAAGGTAATATACGGGACAAGTAAACTGGACGTGTTGCTTTCCAAATACAAGGTTAGCAAGTGGGTGACACAAAACCGCAAGTTTTGAGCTAAAATTTTCAAATCTGAAACCCACCAAAACCACAAAAATATTTTGCAAACACCGGTGAAGGGTTATTCCTGAAAACTTATCTAGGGTAAAAGCTAGATTGAATTGTCAAAAGATCAAATATTTTCATAAAGATCCAATTTCCTTAAGGATCTACATTTTCATAGTCATGTGGGACTGTAAACCACCTTTCAAATGTGCACTTTGCTTTGGAAACCGAAAGTAAATCGGCTATTTGATTGCAAGTGTCATTGACCTAAACCCGAGGCAACTGTGGATGACACACCCACCTTTAACCATGGTTCTATCGTTACTATCATTGTTTATACCGCCGTATAGAAATCACTGATGTACAAAGTGTGAAGAATAAAGAAGTGATTCTAGTATTTCAAGACGATATTGCTTGAGGACAAGCAACGCTCAAGTGTGGGAATATTTGATAATGCTAAAAACGAACATATATTTCATAGCATTATTCCTCAAGAAAGACAAGCTTTTAGTTGCAATTGTTCTATTTACAAGTGATATTCGTTTAAATAATAAAAGGTGAAGACAAAAGACAGATTCGACGAATTGAAGACGCAAACGACCAAAAAGCTCAAAGGTACAAAATACAATCAAAGAGGTTCCAATCATTGATAAGAAACGTCTCGAAATTACAAGAGTACAAGATTCAAAACGCAAAGTACAAGATATTAAATTATACGCAATGACGTTCGAAAATCCGGAACCGGGACCAGAGTCAACTCTCAACGCTCGACGCAACGGACTAAAAATTACAAGTCAACTATGCACATAAATATAATATAATATTTAAATAATTCTTATGATTATTTAATATATTATATTATTTATAAAACCGTCGGCAGAAGAAAACAACCAAAAATGAGCCTCCCCAGCTGGCCATGCGATCGCATGGCCTGGAAGGCATAAATCCATGCGATCGCATAAGCCCCAGTTCCAGCCCACATGCCTATAATAATCGAGCTTTGGTGCACCACAAATCCATCTATCTTTCTCTTCTCTCCATATATACGTAAAATATATATTTATAATTTATATTTTAATTTTAATTTTATTTATAATTCTAATAATAAGGGTATGTTAGCGAATATTGTAAGGGTGTAAGTCGAAATTCTGTCCGTGTAACGCTACGCTATTTTTAATCATTGTAAGTTATGTTCAACCTTTTTACATTAATGTCTCGTAGCTAAGTTATTATTATGCTTATTTAAAACGAAGTAATCATGATGTTGGGCTAATTACTAAAATTGGGTAATTGGGCTTTGTACCATAATTGGGGTTTGGACAAAAGAACGACACTTGTGGAAATTAGACTATGGGCTATTAATGGGCTTTATATTTGTTTAACTAAATGATAGTTTGTTAATGTTAATATAAAGATTTACAATTGGGCGTCCCTATAAATTACCATATATACTCAATCGGACACGATGGGCGGGGTATTTATATGTACGAATAATCGTTCATTTAACCGGACACGGGAATGGATTAATAGCCACTAGAATAATTAAAACAGGGGTGAAATTATGTACAAGGACACTTGGTATAATTGATAACAAAATATTAAAACCTTGGGTTACACTCAGTCGACATCCTGGTGTAATTATTAAACAAAGTATTAAAATCTTGTTACAGTTTAAGTCCCCAATTAGTTGGAATATTTAACTTCGGGTATAAGAATAATTTGATGAGGACACTCGCACTTTATATTTATGACTGATGGACTGTTATGGACAAAAACCAAACGGACATATTAAATAATTCAGGACAAAGGACAATTAACCCATGGGCATAAAACTAAAATCAACACGTCAAACATCATGATTACGGAAGTTTAAATAAGCATAATTCTTTTATTTCATATTTAATTTCTTTTATTTTATAATTAATTGCACTTCTAATTATCGCATTTTTATTGTTATTTTATTTAATTGCACTTTTAATTATCGTACTCTTTAATTATCGCAAGTTTATTTTATCGCACTTTTATTATTCGCAATTTCATTATCGATATTTACTTTACGCTTTAATTTAAGTCTTGTATTTATTTTTAATATTTTACATTTGGTTTTAACTGCGACTAAAGTTTTAAAATCGACAAACCGGTCATTAAACGGTAAAAACCCCCCTTTATAATAATAATTTTACTTATATATATATATTTGTATTTTTATAAAAGTAAACTAATATAGCGTTAAGCTTTGTTTAAAAAGATTCCCTGTGGAACGAACCGGACTTACTAAAAACTACACTACTGTACGATTAGGTACACTGCCTATAAGTGTTGTAGCAAGGTTTAAGTATATCCATTCTATAAATAAATAAATATCTTGTGTAAAATTGTATCGTATTTAATAGTATTTCCTTGTAAAAATTAATAGTATTTTATACCACTCCGCTACCACATCAAATATAATTATTCGTACTAACCTTACTACTCAAATAAAGGAGGCGCAACAGGGAGTTGTAAAAGAAGGAAAGTTGAAGAATGAAATACCCAAAGGATCGGAGAAACATCTTAATATTCGGGAAGACGGAACCCGGTATAATGCTGAAAGAATTTAGGTACCAAAGTTTGGAGATGTGAGAGAAAAGGTACTTAAGGAAGCACATAAAACCAGATATTCAATACATCCCAGAGCGGGGAAGATGTACAAAGATCTCAAGAAACACTTTTGGTGGCCGGGTATGAAAGCCGATATTGCTAGATATGTAGGAGAATGTTTGACATGTTCTAAGGTCAAAGCTGAACATCAGAAACCATCAGGTCTACTTCAACAACCCGAAATCCCAGAATGGAAATGGGAAAACATTACCATGGATTTCATTACTAAATTGCCAAGGACTGCAAGTGGTTATGATACTATTTGGGTAATAGTCGATCGTCTCACCAAGTCAGCAAACTTTCTGCCAATGAAAGAAGATGATAAAATGGAGAAGTTGGCGAGATTATACTTGAAAGAGGTTGTCTCTAGACATGGAATACCAATCTCTATTATCTCTGATAGAGATGGCAGATTTGTTTCAAGGTTTTGGCAGACATTACAACAAGCATTGGGAACTCGTCTATACATGAGTACTGCCTATCATCCACAAACTGATGGGTAGAGCGAAAGGACGATATAGACTCTTGAAGACATGCTACGAGCATGTGTTATTGATTTTGGAAACAGTTGGGATCGACATCTACCATTAGCAGAATTTTCCTACAACAACAGTTACCACTCGAGTATCAAAATGGCACCGTTCGAAGCACTTTATGGTAGAAAGTGCAGATCTCCAATTTTTTGGAATGAATTGGGGGATAGACAAATTACGGGTCTGGAGATAATCCAAGAAACTACAGAGAAAATCATCCAAATTCAACAACGGTTGAAAACTGCTCAGAGTCGACAAAAGAGCTACGCGGACCTTAAAAGGAAAGATATAGAATTTGAAATTGGGGAGATGGTCATGCTTAAGGTTTCGCCTTGGAAATGCGTTGTTCGATTTGGTAAACGGGGGAAACTAAATCCAAGATACAGTGGACCATTCAAGATTTTAGATCATGTCGGACCAGTAGCCTACCGACTTGAATTACCTCAACAACTCGCCAATGTACATAATACCTTTCACGTCTCGAATCTGAAGAAGCGCTTAGCCAAAGAAGATCTCACTATTCCTTTAGACGAAATTAAAATCAATGAAAAACTACAATTCATTAAAGAACCCGTCGAGATAATGGATCGTGAGGTTAAAAGGCTCAAGCAAAATAAGATACCGATCATCAAGGTTCGATGGAATGCTCTAGGGGACCCGAGTTCACCTGGGAGCATAAAGATCAAATGAAGCTGAAATACCCTTACCTATTTCCAGAAGATTCGTCAACACCTTCAACAGCTTAAAATTTCGGGACGAAATTTATTTAACGGGTAGGTACTGTAGTGACCCGAACTTTTCCATGTTTATATATATTAGATGAAATTAGTATATTTACATGATTAAATGTTTTCAACATGTTAAGCAATCAAACTTGTTAAGACTTGATTATTTGAAATGTGCTTCATATAGACAATTGACCACCCAAGTTGACCGACGATTCACGAACATTAAAAATTTGTAAAAACTACATGATGATATATATATATGGATATATATATATATGGTTAACATGAGATTATGATAAGTAAGTATCTCACTAAGTATATTAACAATGAGTGATATACATAAAAATGAGTTTATTGAATTAAGAAACTCGAAACGATATATATAACGATTATCGTTATAACAACGTCTTACTAAATACATATGAATCATATTAAGATATTGATACACTATGTTTAACATGATAAAATGATAATTAAGTATATCATTAAGTGTGTTAACAATGAACTACATATGTAAAACAAGACTACTAACTTAAGAATTTCGAAACGAGGCATATATGTAACGATTATCGTTGTAACAACATTTAACTGTATATATATCATACTAAGATATATTAATATATCATAATATCATGATATGTAATAATTTAACATCTCTTTATATATAATAAACAATGGGTTAACAACATTTAACAAGATCGTTAACCTAAAGGTTTCAAAATAAAAATTACATGTAACGACTAACGATGACTTAACGACTCAGTTAAAATGTATATACATGTAGTGTTTTAATATGTATTCATACACTTTTGAAAGACTTCAAGACACTTATCAAAATACTTCTACTTAACAAAAATGCTTACAATTACATCCTCGTTCAGTTTCATCAACAATTCTACTCGTATGCACCCGTATTCGTACTCGTACAATACACAGCTTTTAGATGTATGTACTATTGGTATATATACTCTAATGATCAGCTCTTAGCAGCCCATGTGAGTCACCTAACACATTTGGGAACCATTATTTGGCAACTAGCATGAAATATCTCATAGAATTACAAAAATATTAGTAATCATTCATGACTTATTTACATGTAAACAAAATTACACATCCTTTATATCTAATCCATATACCAATGACCAAAAACACCTACAAACACTTTCATTCTTCAATTTTCTTCATCTAAGTGATCTCTCTCAAGTTCTATCTTCAAGTTCTAAGTGTTCTTCATAAATTCTACAAGTTCTAGTTTCATAAAATCAAGAATACTTCCAAGTTTACTAGCTCACTTCCAATATTGTAAAGTGATCATCCAACTTTAAGAAATCCTTTTAGTTTACAGTAAGATATCATTCTAAATCAAGGTAATACTCATATACAAACTTTGATTCAATTCCTATAACTATAACTATCTTAATTCGAGTGATAATCTTACTTGAACTTATTTTCGTGTCATGATTCTGCTTCAAGAACTTTCAAGCCATCCAAGATCCTTTGAAGCTAGATCATTTCTTGTCACTTCCAGTAGGTTTACCTACTAAACTTGAGGTAGTAATGATGTTCATAACATCATTCATATATATAAAACTACCTTATTCGAAGGTTTAAACTTGAAATCACTAAAACATAGTTTAGTTAATTTTAAACTTGTTCGCAAACAAAAGTTAATCCTTCTAAATTGACTTTTAAAATCAACTAAACACATGTTCTATATCTATATGATATGCTAACTTAATGATTTAAAACCCGAAAACACGAAAAACACCGTAAAACCGGATATACGCCGTCGTAGTAACACCACAGGCTGTTTTGGGTTAGTTAATTAAAAACTATGATAAACTTTGATTTAAAAGTTGTTCTTCTGGGAAAATGATTTTTCTTATGAACATGAAACTATATCCAAAAATCATGGTTAAACTCAAAGTAGAAGTATGTTTTCCAAAATGTTCATCTAGACGTCGTTCTTTCGACTGAAATGACTACCTTTACAAAAATGACTTATAACCTGTATTTCCGACTATAAACTTATACTTTTTCTGTTTAGATTCATAAACTTAAGTTCAATATGAAACCATAGCAACTTGAAACACTTAAAACGGATTTAAAACGAAGAAGTTATAGGTAAAACAAGATTGGATAATTTTTCTTGTTGTAGCTACGTGAAAATTGGTAACAAATCTATATTAATCACATCCTAGCTAACTTACATTGTATTACATGTATTATAATATATTATGTAATCTTGGGATACCATAGACACGTATGCAAGTGTTTTGACATATCATATCGACCCATGTATATATATTATTTGGAACAACCATAGACACTCTATATGCAGTAATGTTGGAGTTAGCTATACAGGGTTGAGGTTGATTCCAAAAATATATATACTTTGAGTTGTGATCTAGCCTGAGACATGTATACACTGAGTCATGGATTGATTCAAGATAATATATATCGATTTATTTCTGTACATCTAACTGTGGACAACTAGTTGTAGGTTACTAACGAGGACAGCTGACTTAATAAACTTAAAACATTAAAACATATTAAAAATGTTGTAAATATATTTTGAACATATTTTGATATATATGTACATATTTGTTATAGGTTCGTGAATCGACCAGTGGCCAAGTCTTACTTCCCGACGAAGTAAAAATCTGTGAAAGTGAGTTATAGTCCCACTTTTAAAATCTATTATTTTTTTGGGATGAGAATACATGCGATTTTATAAATGTTTTACAAAATAGACACAAGTAATCGAAAATACTTTCTATATTGGTCCTTTTGAAATCTTGGAGCGTGTTGGACCCGTTGCTTACCGTTTGGATCTTCCAACTCAATTGAGCTCAGTTCATCCTACTTTTCATGTATCGAATTTGAAGAAGTGTCTTGCTGAACCGGAACATGTCATACCATTGGAGGAACTTACGATTGATGACAAACTCTACTTCGTGGAAGAACCTGTCGAAATTATGGACCGTGAGGTCAAAATTTTGAAACACAACAGGATTTCGATCGTCCGAGTCCGATGGAATGCCAAACGAGGACCTGAGTTTACCTGGGAATGAGAGGATCAAATGATGCAAAAGTATCCTCACCTTTTCCCACCTCCTCCATCTCCCTCAGCTTAAAATTTTGGGATGAAATTTTCTTTAACAGGTGGGTAATGTAACGACCCTGGATTTTCCAACTTTTATTATTAATATTTGCGCTTTAATAAATGTATTTCTATACATTTAATTGTTATCGTAATTGACTTTACATGTCCCGACTTGTCTTTGTGACACACGTGCTTTACACGAATAATATTTCGAGTATTATTTACGTTCATGATTAATTAATATTAATCATTTTTAATTAACTAATGTTAGTAGTTAATTACTTGGGCTTTTTATTTATTTGTTGGTTACTTAGATTTGGGCTTTTATTATATGGACTTGGAAGCCCACCCTACACACTTAATGGACTAGTAAGCCCATCTTTTAAGCTAATGAATCATTAAGGAAAAGAAAGGATTAATTAGCTTAGTTAGAAGACAAAATGTGAAAGCATGCTAAAACTCTTCCCCATATATCTAACTTTAATCTATTTTGAGCTTTCACCTTCTCCCCATGCATGAAAGTGAGCACTTGACTTTCCCCTTTGAGTTCCTTGAAACCGTCGGCCTTAGGTGGTGTGTGAGGGAGTTCAAACTTTTTTTTTATTACTTATTTGCTTGTATTCTATCTCATTTTACACACACAACATATTCACACTTTCTTTTCTCTCTTTTTCTCTCAAACCTTGTAAGTAACAAGACTTTATTTCCTTTCTTTTTTCTTCCTTAAAACCGAAATCTTCATCATCATTCTTACTAGTTTGTAGTTTATTGTTGTTTGTTGTTGTTAAAGATCAAGTTCTATAACTTGTATCTTCATGTAATCTTGGTTACTTTCATCTTTGTTTGATGAAGAACCAAGAACAAGAATCTAAACTTGTTAGTTTATGGTTCTACACTTAAATGTTATAAGATTTAAAGTTCATAAACTTTATCGTCTACTTATGTTCATGATTTGTAGACTTAAATTCTTAAGATCCAAGCTTGACTTGAATCTTCTTAAGTATGAAACAAAAATGAACATAATACTTGTAACTTTAGTTTATTTCTTTACTTTGTAAGTACTTTAAAGTTGTGATGTTGTTAATTTGGTCAAGTATTACTAGTTAAGCTTGATCTCATATTTCTTGAAACTAAAGTTAACTTTATAAGTTCAAGAACATGGAAGTATAACTTTCTAGTTATAACTTCATACACTTGTGTTGAATCTAAGTTTTTATAGCTTATGGTCTTCCAAATTTGTTGTAAACAAGAGCTTATAAGCTTATATACATTTTACAAGTTGAAAATCTAAGTTTCATAACTTATGGTTTCATTAAAGTGAAGATCCAAGTTCTATAACTTAGGATCTAACTTAAGAACACTAGATCTAGACTTTATAGTCTAGGATCTTTAAGATCTAGCTAATATCTAAGTTCTAAAACTTAAGATCTTGTTTATTTAGTTTACTTTCAAGTTTGTAGCTTAATATTACTATTAGAACTCATGTATGTGTCGGATCTAAGATCTTGATGTAACTTTGGTTCATCAAACTATTTACAACCCTTAATTGAGTTGTGCTACATATCTTAGACTTACACTAGTGTTATGATGGTCAAAACTTGGTTAAGATGATGCAAACACATCAATGAGTTGTACACTTGAAGCTATACGCATCAAGGATGAGAACCGTGATGAGCATCAAGAACCAAGAACCCACCAGTGCACATTACCTACCATTTTCTGGGTCTGAGCATTAACCTGGGTTACTGGAAAAGTTGATTTCCAGCTATTTCGTTTCGAGTAGATGATTTTTTGTTTAGACCTCTTCTTAATCCGAGTTACGGTTTAGGATTTATGGCCATCCGAAAGTCACTACACCCTTTTAATGTTGTGCTGAAATTTCTGACCTACTCGCACTTAAACCGTCGCCACGGTCAAATGAAGATGAGTTTGGTTCTGAAAATTGGTCAGCCTCTAGGGGACTCATATACGGAGCCATGGCCACTGGTCTCACCTCATTTCAGTTTGTATAGAGGTTGTGGCGACTGAACGAATTCAGCGTTTATTTCAAACTCTATTCTTGATTGAAACTTACTTTACACTTTTTGATTAATGATGAATGATGATGATACTTAAGACCTAATTTACATACTTTTAAACCTTTGGGAACGATTTACTGACTTAGTAACTTTTGACATAGGTTGAGGACCTTTCGGACCAACCACTTGCTTACTATTCCCGCGTATCGACTTTTACTACTTTCCACTGTGAGTTATAGCATCCCTTTCTACTTTAACTATTTTGGGAACTGAGAATACATGCGCATTTTACGTTTTACATACTAGGCACATTACTTAAACTTTATATATATGTGGGTTATACAACGACATAAACTTTCCCCTTAGCTCGGTAATGTTTAGTCATTGGTCTTTGTACCGGTGAACGCGAATCTTAGATATGGATCCATAGGGTTTGACATCCCCACTCGGGCTAGTAGCGCTAGCATTTAACGGGTGTTTAATACTTCGTAAACTTACGCACTCGCCAAGTGTACTTTTAGGGGATGTTATTTACGTTAAGTTAGTTACCAAGTGCCCACGGTTATACATATACTTTTCATACTGTTTTGAAATACTGAAATATCGTGGCCTACCTTACATTACTGTTATACTTAAACTATAGATCAACATCCTTTCTGTTGACATTTTTAAGCATGTTTTTCTCAGGTGCTTAAGAGGTTTGTTTGCTTCCGCTGTTGTAGTCTTGCTATAGACACCCGCTGCTTGTGTTAGAGATGTCTTCGCATGAAACGTTTATCTTGCATTCATAGACTTTATTACTTTTGAACAATGTATTCGTGACGACCATTAGGTCACGTACTATTATTAATTGCTTATATTCATAGAAGCATGCTTTCGTTGTAAGACTTTTAATGTCGGTTAAGACGTCACTCCGTTTTATGAATGCAAACTTATTTTAAAACAGCATATAGTGTTTGATCTTGTAATGATCCTGTTGTTGATGATCCGTACACGTTGATTTTGTACGGGGCATCACATTTGGTATCAGAGCATTGGTTTTAGGGAATTAGGTTGCATTAGTGAGTCTAGACCGGACCGAGTGGGATTTACTAATAGGACTAATCAACAACTTGCTAGTTTACTTGTTTTTGTGGAACTTGCTGCATGCTGCTGCTTACTTTTACTGCTATATGTCGTATACTGCTACTTGTTTTCACTACTGCATGCTACCATCTGCTTTTGATTGCATGATACTTGTCGTTATTGCCATGCTACTTACTGCTATAGATGATCTAGACTGTCGTAGTTACTTTGCCTAATACGTACTTGCTTTATGACTTACTGACATGGAAAAATTTATTTTTCCTTGTTCAGATGTCGGATATCCTGCCCGTTATCATTTTGGAGAGTGACTCAGACTCATCTGCCACATCGCCTGCCATTGTTGCCGATTCACAGATCCCGTCATCTTTACCCTCCAGAGACTCTGGCGCTTCGTCCTCTGGAGACAGTAGCCATGCACCCGACCCAGTGATCATCTCAGATGAACATGAGGATCCACCGGAGATTCCTGCTCCACTCATCTCAGAACCCTCGGAGCCACAGCACCATTCCGGTGGTGCTGTGATTCCTGGGGAATATGGGGATGTTCCTTTCCAGAATGAGCATGGTCATTGGGCTAGACGCCTTCCTGATGGATGTGTTGTACCGATTCCACCCGGCAGATACCGACTGATGACTACTGGTCGAGCACATCCACCTTCCGATGATTCCGACGACTCATCATCTGACGACTCATCATCCGAAGATTCCAGCAATGAGGATTCCAACGAGGACCCTGAGGAGGCACCCGTGCAGCCACCTTCTACCCCGCCGAAGAAGCGGTATCATTTCGATGGTACCGTTATTCCAGGGGTTAACGGAGGTAGATCGTTCGTTAACGTACGTGGACTAAAGGTTAGAGTTACCGCCCATAAGCGGCTTGTACCGTATCCTGCTGATCCATTCATATGTAAGGCTCCCCGTTATGCAGCATCTACTTCTGGTTCCGGACCGTCTGCACCACCCGCTCCACCAGCATGGTCTGCACCACCAGCTACACCTGTACCATCTACACCGCTAGCCCCACCAGCATCCCCCGTCGTCAAGGAACTGATGAGGGAACTACATATCCTCCGTGCTCGGGTAACTGAGCTCGAGGACCAGGAGTCCCACATGATGGACATCCTTTACCCACCGTCACCATAGGGCTTTTGTATTAGATCTCATTATGTAATCTCGTTTGTAGTTTCATGTTTCACTCATGTATTGTACGAATCTTATGTGAATGTATGCAACTTTTATTAATGAATGGAACTTAGTGTTGTTTAATCTTTGTACGATGTTCTATTTACGTTACTGTATAATGATTTTGTGGTATCTGTATCTAGTTGGATTACTTAAGTTACATGTGTTGTGTTCATTCCATATTGGTTACCATATACTGTATTATTATTATTTGAATACTAGATTTTGACTTGAGTCAAAATTTTTGTTTAGAAGATCAATGGCCAACGGAAGATCAACACCCACAGCATCACAGATTGAAGAAATGATAGCCGAATGGGTAGCCGCAGCTATAGCAAAAATGAACCCCCAAGCTCCACCGGTTATCCAGCACAATCATAACGGGTGCACATACAAGGAATTTCAAAGCTGCAAGCCACACAATTTTAGTGTTACTGAGGGACCAGTTGGACTTACAAGATGGTTTGAGAAATTAGAAGATGTGTTCTGTGTAAGCAACTGTTCAGAAATGAATAAAACCAAGTATGCCTCCTGTACACTGTCGGACGGCGCCTTAACCTAGTGGAACACACTTGGTCAAGCTAAGGGTATTGATGAGGCGTATGCTACCCCGTGGGAGGAATTTAAGGGGCCATGATTGAAGAGTATTGCCCCAGGACAGAGATACAGAAAATGGAGGCTGAGTTCTGGGATTTGAAGGTTGTGGGAACCGATCTCGATGGTTATAACCGTAGGTATCTGGAATTAGCTCTGATGTGTCCCACGATGGTTACCCTGGAAATTAAGCGAATGGAACGGTATTTTTGGGGACTTCCCAAGTCCATTCAAGTAAATGTCACCTCTTCAAAACCAGCTGATGTCTCGGAAGCTATGCGCATGGCGCATACCCTGATGAACCAAATCACTAGCAAAGAACCAGAAAAGGCTAAATCTGAATCGGGTAATAGTGAGAAGCGTAAGTGGGATAACAACAAGGGGAGGGTCTTTGAACAAAACCCTGCTAAGAGGCACAACGACGGAAGGAACCTCAACCCGAACACTAGCTCGAACTCTAACTACAAGGGTAGTCTGCCGCAGTGCAAGAGATGCTAGAAGCATCACACCGGGTACTGCAACGTGGTCTGCGAAAAATGTAAAAGGACTGGGCATATTGGCAAAGACTACAAGATCACCACCCTGAATATGAAGACAAACCCTATTAGACCGAGAAAGTGCTATGAATGCGGACAGATGGGCCACTTCAGAAATGAGTGTCCCAACAAGCGAAAGGACGGCAGACCACCGCGTGGCAGAGCTTTCAACGTAAACGCAAGGGATGCCCGTGAGAACCCCGACTTGGTTACATGTATATTCACTATCAACAATCTATTAGCTTCTGTTCTATTTGATACTGGTGCCGATAGAAGTTATGTATGTAGACACTTTTGCTCTAAGATAAATTGGTCGTTAGTTCTTTTAAAAGAGAGTATGCTTGTAGAGGTAGCCAATGGAAAACTTGAGAGAGCTGACCAAATTAGCCGAGGAGCTATTATCAACATAGCTGGTGTGGAATTCGAGATTGACTTGATAACCATTAAGTTGGGAAGCTTTGATGTTATTGTCGGTATGGACTGGTTGACCAAGATAAGGGCTGACATTATCTATGGAGATAAAGCTCTTCGTATACCACACGGAGACGGTGAGCCACTGATTATTTACGGAGAGAGATGTAGCTCGAAACTAAATCTCATTAGTTGCATGAAAGCGCAAAAGATCGTGAAGAAAGGACGTCTTGCTGTTTTAGCACATGTGAAAACATTAGAAACCGAAGTGAAGAGCGTGGGCGACGTACGAATTGTGAACGAATTTTCCGATGTCTTTCCAGAAGAATTGCCTGGATTACCGCCACCGAGAGCAGTAGAGTTTCAGATCGATTTAGTGCCAGGAGATGCATTTGTAGCTCGCACACCTTATCGACTCACACGTTCCGAGATGCAAGAGTTGCAGAGCCAATTACAAGAACTGCTAGACCGTGGATTTATCCAACCAAGTTTCTCGCTTTGGGGCGCACCTGTTTTATTTGTGAAGAAGAAGGAAGGATCATTCCGCATGTGTATCGACTACCGTGAACTCAACAAATTGACGATCAAGAATCGGTATCCTCTACCCCGAATTGACGATCTTTTTGATCAACTACAAGGATCGATCGTTTACTCTAAGATCGATTTATGATCCGGTTATCACCAATTGAGGGTGAAAGAGAGCGATATGATGAAGACTGCATTCAGAACTCGTTATGGTCATTATGAGTTTCTCGTGATGCCATTCAGTTTAACCAATGCACCTGCCGTGTTTATGGATCTCAAGAATCGTGTATGCAAGCCATACCTGGATAAGTTCGTTATCGTCTTCATAGATGATATCCTCATCTACTCCAAAAGCGAAGAAGAACATGAGCAACATCTTCGACTAGTGTTGGAACTCTTGAGACAAGAGCAACTTTATGCAAAATTCTCCAAGTGTGAGTTTTGGTTGAAGGAAGTCCAATTTCTGGGTCACGTTGTGAGTGATCACGGTATCAAAGTTGATCCCGCAAAGATGGAAGCTATCAGCAAGTGGGAAACCCCCACTACTCCGACTCATATCCGCTAATTTTTAGGCCTCGCCAGTTACTACCGAAGATTTATTGAAGGTTTCTCTCTGATTGCGCATCCTTTGACCGCGCTGACTCACAAAGGGAAGAAGTTCATTTGGGAACCCGAACAGGAATCATCATTTCAAACCTTGAAAAAGAAATTAACCACCGCACCTATCTTATCACTTCCTGAAGGCAGTAACGATTTCGTCGTTTATTGCGATGCTTCGAAAAGTGGTTTTGGTTGTGTACTGATGCAACGAACAAAGGTTATCATTTATGCCTCCCGACAACTGAAGATTCACAAGTGAAATTACACAACGCACGATCTTGAGCTTGGAGCCGTTGTCTTTGCATTAAAGCTGTGGAGACACTATCTTTATGGAACTAAGAGCATTATTTTCACCGATCATAAAAGCCTCCAACATATCTTTGATCAGAAGCAACTGAATATGAGACAGCGTCGATGGATCGAGACGCTGAACGACTATGATTGTGAACTTCGTTATCACCCTGGCAAGGCCAATGTTGTAGCTGACGCTTTGAGCCGAAAGGAGAGGATGGCACCTCTTCGTGTTCGGGCTCTGAACATCACCATTCATTCGAACCTCAATAGCCAGATCGGAACAGCCCAAGATGAGGCTCTCAAGGAGGAGAATATATCTCATGAATACTTAAACATTCTCGTTTCTCGATTTGAAGTTAAGGAAACTGGACTCCGATGCTTTGCCGGAAGAATTTAGGTACCCCATTATGGAGATCTACGGAACCTTATACTAGATGAAGCCCACAAGTCGAGATATTCGATTCACCCAGGAGCTGGTAAAATGTACCACGATCTTAAGGAACAATATTGGTGGCTAAATCTTAAGAAGGACGTTGCAACTTATGTTGGGAAGTGTTTGACTTGCTCGAAAGTTAAGGCCGAACATCAGAGGCCTTCTGGGTTACTTCAACAACCGGAAATCCCGCAATGGAAGTAGGAAAGGATAACAATGGATTTCATTACGAAGCTACCAAAGACGGTGGGCGGATACGATACCATCTGGGTTATCGTTGACCGTCTTACCAAATCTGCACACTTTTTAGCCATGAAGGAAACGAATATGATGGAGAGACTTGCTCAACTATACATAAAAGAGGTTGTATCTCGTCATGGTGTGCCCTTATCGATCATCTCAGATCGCGATCCCCATTTTGCTTCCAGATTTTGGCGTTCTTTGCAAGAAGCCTTAGGGACTCGTCTCGACATGAGCACTGCGTATCACCCGCAGACCGACGGACAAAGCGAACGCACGATTTAGACTTTGGAAGACATGTTGCGTGCATGTGTCATTGATTTCGGAAAGGCTTGGGAAAGGCATTTGCCGCTAGCCGAATTCTTTTACAATAACAATATCATTCGAGTATTAATGCCGCACCTTTTGAAGCGTTGTATGGCCGCAAATGCCGATCTCCTATTTGTTGGGCCGAAGTAGGCGAAAAGCAAATCACCGGACCCGAGATAGTCCATGAAGCAACTGAGAAGATTGTCCAAATTCAAGCGAGACTCAAGACTGCCCGTGATCGCCAAAAAAGATATGCCAACCTTAAACGTAAAGACTTCGAATTCAATGTGGGCGACTGTGTAATGTTGAAAGTCGCACCTTGGAAAGGTGTAATTCGTTTTGGAAAATGTGGGAAGCTCAACCCGCGATATATTGGTCCTTTTGAAATCTTGGAGCGTGTTGGACCCGTTGCTTACCGTTTGGATCTTCCAACTCAATTGAGCTCAGTTCATCCTAACTTTCATGTATCGAATTTGAAGAAGTGTCTTGCTGAACCGGATCATGTCATACCATTGGAGGAACTTACAATTGATGACAAACTCCACTTCGTGGAAGAACCTGTCGAAATTATAGACCGTGAGGTCAAAATTTTGAAACACAATAGGATTCCGATCGTCCGAGTCCGATGGAATGCCAAACGAGGACCTGAGTTTACCTGGGAACGAGAGGATCAAATGATGCAAAAGTATTCTCACCTTTTCCCACCTCCTCCATCTCCCTCAGCTTAAAATTTTGGGATGAAATTTTCTTTAACAGGTGGGTAATGTAACGACCCTGGATTTTCCAACTTTTATTATTAATATTTATTATTAATACTTGCGCTTTAATAAATGTAATTTTATACGTTTACTTGTTATCGTAATTGACTTTACATGTCCCGACTTGTCTTTGTGACACACGTGCTTTACACGAATAATATTTCGAGTATTATTTTACGTTCATGATTAATTAATATTAATCATTTTTAATTAACTAATGTTAGTAGTTAATTGCTTTGGCTTTTAATTTATTTGTTGGTTACTTGGACTTGGGCTTTTATTATATGGACTTGGAAGCCCACCCTACACACTGTATGAACTAGTAAGCCCATCTTTTAAGCTAATGAATCATTAAGGAAAAGCAAGGATTAATTAGCTTAGTTAGAAGACAAAATGTGCAAGCATGCTAAAACTCTTCCCCATATATCTAACTTTAATCTATTTTGAGCTTTCACCTTCTCCCTGTAGTGACCCGAACTTTTCCATGTTTATATATATTAATTGAGATTGATGTTTACATGATTAAATGTTTCCAACATGTTAAGCAATCAAACTTGTTAAGACTTGATTAATTGAAATAGGTTTCATATAGACAATTGACCACCCAAGTTGACCGGTGATTCACGAACGTTAAAACTTGTAAAAAACTATATGATGACATATATATGGTTATATATATAGTTAACATGATATTATGATAAGTAAACATATCATTAATTATATTAACAATGAACTACATATGTAAAAACAAGACTACTAACTTAATGATTTTGAAACGAGACATACATGTAACGTTTATCGTTGTAACGACATTTAATGTATATATATCATATTAAGAGATATTCGTACATCATAATATCATGATAATATAATAATTTAAAATCTCTTTTGTTATTATAAACATTGGGTTAACAACATTTAACAAGATCGTTAACCTAAAGGTTTCAAAACAACACTTACATGTAACGACTAACGATGACTTAACGACTCAGTTAAAATGTATATACATGTAGTGTTTTAATATGTATTTATACACTTTTGAAAGACTTCAATACACTTATCAAAATACTTCTACTTAACAAAAATGCTTACAATTACATTCTCGTTCAGTTTCATCAACAATTCTACTCGTATGCACCCGTATTCGTACTCGTACAATACACAGCTTTTAGATGTATGTACTATTGGTATATACACTCCAATGATCAGCTATTAGCAGCCCATGTGAGTCACCTAACACATGTGGGAACCATCATTTGGCAACTAGCATGAAATATCTCATAAGATTACAAAAATATGAGTAATCATTCATGACTTATTTACATGAAAACAAAATTACATATCCTTTATATCTAATCCATACACCAACGACCAAAAACACCTACAAACACTTTCATTCTTCAATTTTATTCATCTAATTGAACTCTCTCAAGTTCTATCTTCAAGTTCTAAGTGTTCTTCATAAATTCCAAAAGTTCTAGTTTCATAAAATCAAGAATACTTTCAAGTTTGCTAGCTCACTTCCAATCTTGTAAGGTGATCATCCAACCTCAAGAAATCTTTATTTCTTACAGTAGGTTATCATTCTAATACAAGGTAATAATCATATTCAAACTTTGGTTCAATTTCTATAACTATAACAATCTTATTTCAAGTGATGATCTTACTTGAACTTGTTTTCGTGTCATGATTTTGCTTCAAGAACTTTGAGCCATCCAAGGATCCATTGAAGCTAGATCCATTTTTCTCTTTTCCAGTAGGTTCATCCAAGGAACTTAAGGTAGTAATGATGTTCATAACATCATTCGATTCATACATATAAAGCTATCTTATTCGAAGGTTTAAACTTGTAATCACTAGAACATAGTTTAGTTAATTCTAAACTTGTTCGCAAACAAAAGTTAATCCTTCTAACCTGACTTTTAAAATCAACTAAACACATGTTCTATATCTATATGATATGCTAACTTAATGATTTAAAACCTGGAAACACGAAAAACACCGTAAAACCGGATTTACGCCGTCGTAGTAACACCGCGGGCTGTTTTGGGTTAGTTAATTAAAAACTATGATAAACTTTGATTTAAAAGTTGTTATTCTGAGAAAATGATTTTTATTATGAACATGAAACTATATCCAAAAATTATGGTTAAACTCAAAGTGGAAGTATGTTTTCTAAAATGGTCATCTAGACGTCGTTCTTTCGACTGAAATGACTACCTTTACAAAAATGACTTGTAACTTATTTTTCCGACTATAAACCTATACTTTTCTGTTTAGATTCATAAAATAGAGTTCAATATGAAACCATAGCAATTTGATTCACTCAAAACGGATTTAAAATGAAGAAGTTATGGGTAAAACAAGATTGGATAATTTTTCTCATTTTAGCTACGTGAAAATTGGTAACAAATCTATTCCAACCATAACTTAATCAACTTGTATTGTATATTATGTAATCTTGAGATACCATAGACACGTATACAATGTTTCGACCTATCATTTCGACACATCTATATATATTTCGGAACAACCATAGACACTCTATATGTGAATGTTGGAGTTAGCTATACAGGGTTGAGGTTGATTCCAAAATATATATAGTTTGAGTTGTGATCAATACTGAGATACGTATACACTGGGTCGTGGATTGATTCAAGATAATATTTATCGATTTATTTCTGTACATCTAACTGTGGACAACTAGTTGTAGGTTACTAACGAGGACAGCTGACTTAATAAACTTAAAACATCAAAATATATTAAAAGTGTTGTAAATATATTTTAAACATACTTTGATATATATGTATATATTGTTATAGGTTCGTGAATCAACCAGTGGCCAAGTCTTACTTCCCGACGAAGTAAAAATCTGTGAAAGTGAGTTATAGTCCCACTTTTAAAATCTAATATTTTTGGGATGAGAATACATGCAGGTTTTATAAATGATTTACAAAATAGACACAAGTACGTGAAACTACATTCTATGGTTGAATTATCGAAATCGAATATGCCCCTTCTTATTAAGTCTGGTAATCTAAGAATTAGGGAACAGACACCCTAATTGACGCGAATCCTAAAGATAGATCTATTGGGCTTAACAAACCCCATCCAAAGTACCGGATGCTTTAGTACTTCGAAATTTATATCATATCCGAAGGGTGTCCCGGAATGATGGGGATATTCTTATATATGCATCTTGTTAATGTCGGTTACCAGGTGTTCACCATATGAATGATTTTTATCTCTATGTATGGGATGAGTATTGAAATATGAAATCTTGTGGTCTATTGTTACGATTTGATATATATAGGTTAAACCTATAACTCACCAACATTTTTGTTGACGTTTAAAGCATGTTTATTCTCAGGTGAATATTAAGAGCTTCCGCTGTTGCATACTAAAATAAGGACAAGATTTGGAGTCCATGTTTGTATCATATTGTGTAAAAACTGCATTCAAGAAACTGATTTCGATGTAACATATTTGTATTGTAAACCATTATGTAATGGTCGTGTGTAAACAGGATATTTTAGATTATCATTATTTGATAATCTACGTAAAGCTTTTAAACCTTTATTTATGAACTAAAGGTTATGGTTTGTTTTAAAAATGAATGCAGCCTTTGAAAAACGTCTCATATAGAGGTCAAAACCTCGCAACGAAATCAATTAATATGGAACGTTTTTAATCAATAAGAACGGGACATTTCAGTTGGTATCCGAGCGTTGGTCTTAGAGAACCAGAATTTTGCATTAGTGTGTCTTATCGAGTTTGTTAGGATGCATTAGTGAGTCTGGACTTCGACCGTGTTTACTTGAAAAATGATTGCTTAACAAATTTTGTTGGAAACTATATATTTTTAACATGTGAATATTATGTGATATATTAATCTCTTAACGCGTTTGATATTATGTGATAGATGTCTACCTCTAGAACAAGTCCCATTGACTCACCTAATAATAATGAAGAGTCAAATGTAAATTGGAATGATTCGTGGACTGATTCACAAGTTCCCGAAGAGGAACCGGAAGAAGAGTCGGAACCAGAAGAAGAATCGGAACCGGAAGAAGAATCGGAACCGGATGAAGAAATAGAACCGGTGGGGGAAATAATAAAACGGTTAAGTAAAAGAAAATCCTCAACCAACCGACCAAGGTTAATTATGGTCAATGGTGTTTCCGCTAAGGAAGCAAAATATTGGGAGGACTACCAATTCTCCGATGAATCGGATTCCGACGAGAATTCCGATGATGTTATAGAAATTACCCCAACTGAATTTAAAAAGGCAAAAGAAAATAATAAGGGAAAGGGCATAAAAATAGAGAAATCTAATTCCAACCCCGATGAACTTTATATGTATCGTCAACCCCCGAAGTCCTTAAGTTGTAACAATGACCCGGGAACCTCTAAACCACCAGGTTTTTCTAAACCAATGTGGAAAATAACGGCTCGTATTAGGGGAACATCATATATCCCTAGAAACTTGGGAAAACGAACCAAAACCAAAGAAGAAGAAACAAGCGAGTCGGAATAAGATAGTTGTATTCGTGTGGTGTAATATATGTAATATAGTGTGCTTATGCTTTATGATATATGTAAAAATTGCTTGTATTAATAAGTATTTTTTTATGAATCTAACTCTTGTCTATTTTACAGTATAAAAACACAAAATGGATAGACAACCCAATATTTTAAGAGACCTACCCGGAGACATGATTGATGAAATCTTGTCTAGAGTCGGTCAGAATTCCTCGGCACAACTATTTAAGGCGAGATCAGTTTGTAAGACATTCGAAGAACGTTCCAAGAATGATTTGGTTTATAAAAGGCTTTCGTTCGGAAGATGGGGGATATCACATTGGGAAATCCATAAGTTACGATGTGTTTACTTTGACGCATATATTACGGGGAACCCAAATGCTATTTTACGCAACGGGTTAAGAAATTATTTTGACTCAGTATATCCAAATATAGGACTTCGTGATTTAGAAAAAGCAGCTAACATGCAACATAAAGAAGCATGTTATGCTTACGGGTTAGTAATGTTCGCTTCTCACCAAAGTGAGAATAAGAACATCGGGCTACAACTATTAAACAAAACGTTCCCTCAAGTGACGGAGTCGGTAATTGGGGTAAGAAATGAGGTTTTTAGGTTATTACGAGACTGTTGGTCATTACGTAACCCTCGTCCCTTTGACGACGTTACAACACGCTGTCTTATCAACGGCCATAAAGGTTATGTTCCACAAGACCAAGGATGGGAAGTAATCCTAGTAAAACCAGAATGCAAGACTTGTTTCTGGACGTATGAATTACGTGTCTTTATTGCCTTTGCTGAACGACTTGTGTACTAGCTAGAATTATCTTCACAACCATCTTGTATCAAATTTATTGTGTGCTATATTTCATGCTATATGTAAAATAAGCGGTATTGTAAGTTTGTAAAATATTGTGTAAAAGTTTGAACGCGAAATATTATTATAATCAGTTTTTCATATAGAATTGTAGTAGTTGAATTGTATATTAGCTACTAAGTATGAACTTAACGGGTAGGTACTACCCGAATTTAAACTTATAAAACGCTAATATGAAGAAAAAGCTTTTATAAATGAGTTCATATTATGCTACGAAATACTATTAACTACTCTTAATATTCTGTATGATTAACTTGTTCCATTTAACTATTTTGAAGGAAATGGCACCGACTACTCGACACACCGTGAATATGAATGAAGAGGAATTCCGTACTTTTCTAGCTTCAAACATAGCCGCAGTACAGGCTGCGCTACATACCAACAATAACCTTGGATCTAGCAGTACAGGAAATCGTGTAGGATGCACCTACAAAGAATTCACTGCCTGCAAACCTTTGGAATTTGATGGAACCGAAGGACCGATCGGATTGAAACGGTGGACCGAGAAGGTTGAATCGGTGTTTGCCATAAGTAAGTGTACTGAAGAGGACAAAGTGAAGTACGCTACGCATACCTTTACAGGTTCTGCGTTAACATGGTGGAATACCTATCTAGAGCAAGTGGGACAAGATGATGCGTACGCACTACCGTGGTCAGCATTCAAGCACTTGATGAACGAGAAGTACCGTCCCAGAACCGAGGTCAATAAGCTCAAGACAGAACTTAGAGGGTTACGAACCCAAGGATTTGATATTACCACGTACGAAAGACGATTCACAGAATTGTGCCTATTGTGTCCGGGAGCATTCGAAGATGAGGAAGAGAAGATCGACGCGTTTGTGAAAGGATTACCGGAAAGAATCCAAGAAGATATAAGTTCACACGAGCCCGCCTCCATACAACAGGCATGTAGAATGGCTCACAAACTAGTGAACCAGATTGAAGAAAGAATTAAAGAACAGACTGCTGAAGAGGCCAATGTGAAGCAAGTCAAAAGAAAGTGGGAGGAAAACGGTGATAAGAATCACCAATACAACAACAACAGCAATTACAACAATAATCGCAACAATTATCCCAACAATCGCAACATCAATCGCAACTACAACAAACGGCCCAACAACAACAACAACAACAACAACAACAACAACAACAGCAACTACAACAATCATCTCAACAACAATAATAACCGCAACAACAACAACAATCAGAAGCAACTATGCCAAAGGTGTGAAAAGAATCACTCGGGGTTCTGCACCAAATTTTGCAACAAGTGTAAAAGAAATGGTCATAGCGCGGCGAAGTGTGAGGTCTACGGACCAGGGGTTAATAGAACGAAAGGAACAAATGGTGTCGGAACGAGTAATGGCGGAGCAAGTAGTGTCGGAGCAAGTTATGCCAATGTAGTTTGTTATAAATGTGGAAAACCAGGCCACATTATTAGAAATTACCCGAACCAGGAGAACACGAATGGACAAGGCCGTGGAAGAGTTTTCAATATTAATGCGGTAGAGGCACAGGAAGACCCGGAGCTTGTTACGGGTACGTTTCTTATTGACAATAAATCTGCTTACGTTTTATTTGATTCGGGTGCAGATAGAAGCTATATGAGTAGAGATTTTTGTGCTAAATTAAGTTGTCCATTGACGCCTTTGGATAGTAAATTTTTACTCGAATTAGCAAATGGTAAATTAATTTCAGCAGATAATATATGTCGGAATCGAGAAATTAAACTGGTTAGCGAAACATTTAAGATTGATTTGATACCAGTAGAGTTAGGGAGTTTTGATGTGATAATCGGTATGGACTGGTTGAAAGAAGTGAAAGCAGAGATCGTTTGTTACAAAAATGCAATTCGCATTATACGAGAAAAAGGAAAACCCTTAATGGTGTACGGAGAAAAGGGCAACACGAAGCTACATCTTATTAGTAATTTGAAGGCACAAAAACTAATAAGAAAAGGTTGCTATGCTGTTCTAGCACACGTCGAGAAAGTACAAACTAAAGAAAAGAGCATCAATGATGTTCCCATTGCAAAAGAATTTCCCGATGTATTTCCGAAAGAATAACCGGGATTACCCCCACAGCGATCCGTTGAATTTCAAATAGATCTTGTACCAGGAGCTGCACCAATAGCTCGTGCTCCTTACAGACTCGCACCCAGCGAGATGAAAGAACTGCAAAGCCAATTACAAGAACTTTTAGAGCGTGGTTTCATTCGACCAAGCACATCACCGTGGGGAGCTCCTGTTTTGTTTGTCAAGAAGAAAGATGGTACATTCAGGTTGTGTATCGACTACCGAGAGTTGAACAAACTTACCATCAAGAACCGCTACCCACTACCGAGAATCGACGACTTATTTGATCAACTACAAGGCTCGTCTGTTTATTCAAAGATTGACTTACGTTCCGGGTATCATCAAATGCGGGTGAAAGAAGATGATATTCCAAAGACTGCTTTCAGAACACGTTACGGTCATTACGAGTTTATGGTCATGCCGTTTGGTTTAACTAATGCACCAGCTGTGTTCATGGACCTTATGAACCGAGTGTGTGGACCATACCTTGACAAGTTTGTCATTGTTTTCATTGATGACATACTTATTTACTCAAAGAATGACCAAGAACACGGTGAACATTTGAGAAAGGTGTTAGAAGTATTGAGGAAGGAAGAATTGTACGCTAAGTTTTCAAAGTGTGCATTTTGGTTGGAAGAAGTTCAATTCCTCGGTCACATAGTGAACAAAGAAGGTATTAAGGTGGATCCGGCAAAGATAGAAACTGTTGAAAAGTGGGAAGCCCCGAAAACTCCGAAACACATACGCCAGTTTTTAGGACTAGCTGGTTACTACAGAAGGTTCATCCAAGACTTTTCCAGAATAGCAAAACCCTTGACTGCATTAACGCATAAAGGGAAGAAATTTGAATGGAAGGATGAACAAGAGAAAGCGTTTCAGTTATTGAAGAAAAAGCTAACTACGGCACCTATATTGTCATTGCCTGAAGGGAATGATGATTTTGTGATTTATTGTGACGCATCAAAGCAAGGTCTCGGTTGTGTATTAATGCAACGAACGAAGGTGATTGCTTATGCGTCTAGACAATTGAAGATTCACGAGCAAAATTATACGACGCATGATTTGGAATTAGGCGCGGTTGTTTTTGCATTAAAGACTTGGAGGCACTACTTATATGGGGTCAAAAGTATTATATATACCGACCACAAAAGTCTTCAACACATATTTAATCAGAAACAACTGAATATGAGGCAGCGTAGGTGGATTGAATTGTTGAATGATTACGACTTTGAGATTCGTTACCACCCGGGGAAGGCAAATGTGGTAGCCGATGCCTTGAGCAGGAAGGACAGAGAACCCATTCGAGTAAAATCTATGAATATAATGATTCATAATAACCTTACTACTCAAATAAAGGAGGCGCAACAAGGAGTTTTAAAAGGGGGAAATTTAAAGGATGAAATACCCAAAGGATCGGAGAAACATCTTAATATTCGGGAAGACGGAACCCGGTATAGGGCTGAAAGGATTTGGGTACCAAGATTTGGAGATATGAGAGAAATGGTACTTAGAGAAGCTCATAAAACCAATACATCCTGGAACGGGGAAGATGTACAAGGATCTCAAGAAACATTTTTGGTGGCCGGGTATGAAAGCCGATGTTGCTAAATACGTAGGAGAATGTTTGACGTGTTCTAAGGTCAAAGCTGAGCATCAGAAACCATCAGGTCTACTTCAACAACCCGAAATCCCAGAATGGAAATGGGAAAACATTACCATGGATTTCATCACTAAATTGCCAAGGACTGCAAGTGATTTTGATACTATTTGGGTAATAGTTGATCGTCTCATCAAATCAGCACACTTCCTACCAATAAGAGAAGATGACAAGATGGAGAAATTAGCACGACTGTATTTGAAGGAAGTCGTCTCCAGACATGGAATACCAATCTCTATTATCTCTGATAGGGATGGCAGATTTATTTCAAGATTCTGGCAGACATTACAGCAAGCATTAGGAACTCGTCTAGACATGAGTACTGCCTATCATCCACAAACTGATGGGCAGAGCGAAAGGACGATACAAACGCTTGAAGACATGCTACGAGCATGTGTTATTGATTTCGGAAACAGTTGGGATCGACATCTACCGTTAGCAGAATTTTCCTACAACAACAGCTACCATTCAAGCATTGAGATGGCGCCGTTTGAAGCACTTTATGGTAGAAAGTGCAGGTCTCCGATTTGTTGGAGTGAGGTGGGGGATAGACAGATTACGGGTCCGGAGATTATACAAGAAACTACCGAGAAGATCATCCAAATTCAACAACGGTTGAAAACCGCCCAAAGTCGACAAAAGAGCTACGCTGACATTAAAAGAAAAGATATAGAATTTGAAATTGGAGAGATGGTCATGCTTAAAGTTTCACCTTGGAAAGGCGTTGTTCGATTTGGTAAACGAGGGAAATTAAATCCAAGGTATATTGGACCATTCAAGATTATTGATCGTGTCGGACCAGTAGCTTACCGACTTGAGTTACCTCAACAACTCGCGGCTGTACATAACACTTTCCACGTCTCGAATTTGAAGAAATGTTTTGCTAAAGAAGATCTCACTATTCCGTTAGATGAAATCCAAATCAATGAAAAACTCCAATTCATCGAAGAACCCGTCGAAATAATGGATCGTGAGGTTAAAAGACTTAAGCAAAACAAGATACCAATTGTTAAGGTTCGATGGAATGCTCGTAGAGGACCCGAGTTCACCTGGGAGCGTGAAGATCAGATGAAGAAGAAATACCCGCATCTATTTCCAGAAGATTCGTCAACACCTTCAACAGCTTAAAATTTCGGGACGAAATTTATTTAACGGGTAGGTACTGTAGTGACCCGAACTTTTCCATGTTTATATATATTAATTGAGATTGATGTTTACATGATTAAATGTTTCCAACATGTTAAGCAATCAAACTTGTTAAGACTTGATTAATTGAAATAGGTTTCATATAGACAATTGACCACCCAAGTTGACCGGTGATTCACGAACGTTAAAACTTGTAAAAAACTATATGATGACATATATATGGTTATATATATAGTTAACATGATATTATGATAAGTAAACATATCATTAATTATATTAACAATGAACTACATATGTAAAAACAAGACTACTAACTTAATGATTTTGAAACGAGACATACATGTAACGTTTATCGTTGTAACGACATTTAATGTATATATATCATATTAAGAGATATTCGTACATCATAATATCATGATAATATAATAATTTAAAATCTCTTTTGTTATTATAAACATTGGGTTAACAACATTTAACAAGATCGTTAACCTAAAGGTTTCAAAACAACACTTACATGTAACGACTAACGATGACTTAACGACTCAGTTAAAATGTATATACATGTAGTGTTTTAATATGTATTTATACACTTTTGAAAGACTTCAATACACTTATCAAAATACTTCTACTTAACAAAAATGCTTACAATTACATTCTCGTTCAGTTTCATCAACAATTCTACTCGTATGCACCCGTATTCGTACTCGTACAATACACAGCTTTTAGATGTATGTACTATTGGTATATACACTCCAATGATCAGCTATTAGCAGCCCATGTGAGTCACCTAACACATGTGGGAACCATCATTTGGCAACTAGCATGAAATATCTCATAAGATTACAAAAATATGAGTAATCATTCATGACTTATTTACATGAAAACAAAATTACATATCCTTTATATCTAATCCATACACCAACGACCAAAAACACCTACAAACACTTTCATTCTTCAATTTTATTCATCTAATTGAACTCTCTCAAGTTCTATCTTCAAGTTCTAAGTGTTCTTCATAAATTCCAAAAGTTCTAGTTTCATAAAATCAAGAATACTTTCAAGTTTGCTAGCTCACTTCCAATCTTGTAAGGTGATCATCCAACCTCAAGAAATCTTTATTTCTTACAGTAGGTTATCATTCTAATACAAGGTAATAATCATATTCAAACTTTGGTTCAATTTCTATAACTATAACAATCTTATTTCAAGTGATGATCTTACTTGAACTTGTTTTCGTGTCATGATTTTGCTTCAAGAACTTTGAGCCATCCAAGGATCCATTGAAGCTAGATCCATTTTTCTCTTTTCCAGTAGGTTCATCCAAGGAACTTAAGGTAGTAATGATGTTCATAACATCATTCGATTCATACATATAAAGCTATCTTATTCGAAGGTTTAAACTTGTAATCACTAGAACATAGTTTAGTTAATTCTAAACTTGTTCGCAAACAAAAGTTAATCCTTCTAACTTGACTTTTAAAATCAACTAAACACATGTTCTATATCTATATGATATGCTAACTTAATGATTTAAAACCTGGAAACACGAAAAACACCGTAAAACCGGATTTACGCCGTCGTAGTAACACCGCGGGCTGTTTTGGGTTAGTTAATTAAAAACTATGATAAACTTTGATTTAAAAGTTGTTATTCTGAGAAAATGATTTTTATTATGAACATGAAACTATATCCAAAAATTATGGTTAAACTCAAAGTGGAAGTATGTTTTCTAAAATGGTCATCTAGACGTCGTTCTTTCGACTGAAATGACTACCTTTACAAAAATGACTTGTAACTTATTTTTCCGACTATAAACCTATACTTTTCTGTTTAGATTCATAAAATAGAGTTCAATATGAAACCATAGCAATTTGATTCACTCAAAACGGATTTAAAATGAAGAAGTTATGGGTAAAACAAGATTGGATAATTTTTCTCATTTTAGCTACGTGAAAATTGGTAACAAATCTATTCCAACCATAACTTAATCAACTTGTATTGTATATTATGTAATCTTGAGATACCATAGACACGTATACAATGTTTCGACCTATCATTTCGACACATCTATATATATTTCGGAACAACCATAGACACTCTATATGTGAATGTTGGAGTTAGCTATACAGGGTTGAGGTTGATTCCAAAATATATATAGTTTGAGTTGTGATCAATACTGAGATACGTATACACTGGGTCGTGGATTGATTCAAGATAATATTTATCGATTTATTTCTGTACATCTAACTGTGGACAACTAGTTGTAGGTTACTAACGAGGACAGCTGACTTAATAAACTTAAAACATCAAAATATATTAAAAGTGTTGTAAATATATTTTAAACATACTTTGATATATATGTATATATTGTTATAGGTTCGTGAATCAACCAGTGGCCAAGTCTTACTTCCCGACGAAGTAAAAATCTGTGAAAGTGAGTTATAGTCCCACTTTTAAAATCTAATATTTTTGGGATGAGAATACATGCAGGTTTTATAAATGATTTACAAAATAGACACAAGTACGTGAAACTACATTCTATGGTTGAATTATCGAAATCGAATATGCCCCTTCTTATTAAGTCTGGTAATCTAAGAATTAGGGAACAGACACCCTAATTGACGCGAATCCTAAAGATAGATCTATTGGGCTTAACAAACCCCATCCAAAGTACCGGATGCTTTAGTACTTCGAAATTTATATCATATCCGAAGGGTGTCCCGGAATGATGGGGATATTCTTATATATGCATCTTGTTAATGTCGGTTACCAGGTGTTCACCATATGAATGATTTTTATCTCTATGTATGGGATGAGTATTGAAATATGAAATCTTGTGGTCTATTGTTACGATTTGATATATATAGGTTAAACCTATAACTCACCAACATTTTTGTTGACGTTTAAAGCATGTTTATTCTCAGGTGAATATTAAGAGCTTCCGCTGTTGCATACTAAAATAAGGACAAGATTTGGAGTCCATGTTTGTATCATATTGTGTAAAAACTGCATTCAAGAAACTGATTTCGATGTAACATATTTGTATTGTAAACCATTATGTAATGGTCGTGTGTAAACAGGATATTTTAGATTATCATTATTTGATAATCTACGTAAAGCTTTTAAACCTTTATTTATGAACTAAAGGTTATGGTTTGTTTTAAAAATGAATGCAGCCTTTGAAAAACGTCTCATATAGAGGTCAAAACCTCGCAACGAAATCAATTAATATGGAACGTTTTTAATCAATAAGAACGGGACATTTCACTCCCCATGCATGAAAGTGAGCACTTGACTTTCCCCTTTGAGCTCCTTGAAACCGTCGGCCTTAGGTGGTGTGTGAGGGAGTTCAAACTTTTTTTTTATTACCTATTTGCTTGTATTCTATCTCATTTTACACACACAACATATTCACACTTTCTTTTCTCTCTTTTTCTCTCAAACCTTGTAAGTAACAAGACTTTATTTCCTTTCTTTTTTCTTCCTTAAAACCGAAATCTTCATCATCATTCTTACTAGTTTGTAGTTTATTGTTGTTTGTTGTTGTTAAAGATCAAGTTATATAACTTGTATCTTCATATAATCTTGGTTATTTTCATCTTTGTTTGATGAAGAACCAAGAACAAGAATCTAAACTTGTTAGTTTATGGTTCTACACTTAAATGTTATAAGATTTAAAGTTCATAAACTTTATCATCATACTTGTGTTCATGATTTGTAGACTTAAATTCTTAAGATCCAAGCTTGACTTGAATCTTCTTAAGTATGAAACAAACATGAACATAATACTTGTAACTTTAGTTTATTTCTTTATTTTGTAAGTACTTTAAAGTTATGATGTTGTTAATTTGGTCAAGTATTACTAGTTAGGCTTGATCTCATATTTCTTGAAACTAAAGTTAACTTTATAAGTTCAAGAACATGGAAGTATAACTTTCTAGTTATAACTTCATACACATGTGTTGGATCTAAGTTTCTATAGCTTATGGTCTTCCAAATTTGTGGTAAACAAGAGCTTATAAGCTTATATACATTTTACAAGTTGAAAATCTAAGTTTCATAACTTATGGTTTAATTAAAGTGAAGATCCAAGTTCTATAACTTAGGATCTAACTTAAGAACACTAGATCTAGACTTTCTAGTCTAGGATATTTAAGATCTAGCTAAGATCTAAGTTCTACAACTTAAGATCTTGTTTATTTAGTTTACTTTCAAGTTTGTAGCTTAATATTACTATTAGAACTCATGTATGTGTCGGATCTAAGATCTTGATGTAACTTTGGTTCATCAAACTACTTACAACCCTTAATTGAGTTGTGCTACATATCTTAGACTTACACTAGTGTTATGATGGTCAAAACTTGGTTAAGATGATGCAAACACATCAACGAGTTGTACACTTGAAGCTATACGCATCAAGGATGAGAACCGCGATGAGCATCAAGCACCAAGAACCCACCGGAGCACCTTACCTACTGTTTTCTGGATCTGAGCAGTAACCTGGGCTACTGTAAAAGCTGATTTCCAGCTATTTCGGTTCGAGTAGATGATTTTATGTTTAGACCTCATCTTAATCCGAGTTACGGTTTAGGATTTATGGCCATCCGAAAGTCACTACACCCTTTTAACGTTGTGCTGAAATTTCTGACCTACTCGCACTTAAACCGTCGCCACGGTCAAACAAAGACGAGTTTGGTTCTGGAAATTGGTCAGCCTCTAGGGAACTCATATACAGAGCCATGACCACTGGTCTCACCTCATTTTAGTTTGTATAGAGGTTGTGGCGACTGAACGAATTAGCCTTTATTTCAAACTCTATTCTTGATTGAAACTTACTTTACACTTTTTGATTAATGATGAATGATGATGATACTTAAGACCTAATTTACATAATTTTAAACCTTTGGGAACGATTTACTGACTTAGTAACTTTTGACTTAGGTTGAGGACCTTTCAGACCAACCACTTGCTTACTATTCCCGCGTATCGACTTTTACTACTTTCCACTGTGAGTTATAGCATCCCTTTTTACTTTAACTATTTTGGGAACTGAGAATACATGCGCATTTTATGTTTTACATACTAGGCACGAGTACTTAAACTTTATATATGTGTGGGTTATACAATGGCATAAACTTTCCCCTTAGCTCGGTAACGTTTAGTCATTGGTCTTTGAACCAGTGAACGCAAATCTTAGATATGGATACATAGGGTTTGACATCCCCACTCGGGCTAGTAGTGCTAGCATTTAACGGTTGTTTAATACTTTGTAAACTTACACACTCGCCAAGTATACTTTTAGGGGGTGTTATTTACGTTAAGTTAGTTACCAAGTGCCCACGGTTATACATATACTTTTCATACTGTTTTGAAATACTGAAATCTCGTGGCCTACCTTACATTACTGTTATACTTAAACTATAGCTCACCAACCTTTGTGTTGACGTTTTTAAGCATGTTTTTCTCAGGTCCTTAAGAGGTTTGTTTGCTTCCGCTGTTGTAGTCTTGCTGTAGACACCCGCTGCTTGTGTTAGAGATGTCTTCGCATGAAACGTTTATCTTGCATTCACAAACTTTATTACTTTTGAACAATGTATTCGTAATGACCATTGGGTCACGTACTATTATTAATTGCTTATATTCATAGAAGCATGCTTTCGTTGTAAAACTTTTAATGTCGGTTAAGACGTCACTCCGTTTTATGAATGCAAACTTATTTTAAAACAGCATATAGTGTTTGACCTTGTAATGATCCTGTTGTTGATGATCCGTACACGTTGATTTTGTACGGGGCATCACACGCGGCGTGACACTTCCTCTCTGCGGCGCGAAAACATGCTATAACTGACCAATTTCGACAACTTTAAACCAACTATCGATTTACGCGACTTGTACACTTCGTTCTCGCTTCCTATATACATCTAAACTTCATCATAAAGCCTCACTCGACTTAACACCATCAAAACCCATGCATATACTTATACATGCATACATACATTCTCAAGTATATATATATCTCGTATACATCAAATTAAAATTTTAAAACATTTAAACACATATACGGTCAAGGATAAACGTTCTAAAGATCAATCGCGTACCTTAAATCACGTATGGGAAAAACGGGATGTTACACAACGATCTTGTAATAGCTATTTATTAGACTAATCGGTCGATACTCGCCAAGTTCATTCGGGTCATGGGTCTTGGGAATTAAGGTCATGAAAGAGGCGTTGCATCCGTGTGAAATTTCCCCATTCTCCCAAAACCAATCTATTGCCCTCAATAAGTCAACCTTATCTATATTCCAAATTTTTTTGAAAACCTTAAAATTAAACCCGTCCGGTCCCGGGGCCTTCGATCCGGCACGCCCCTTAACCGCAACCCATACCTCTTGCTCATCGAATTTTTTTTCAAGATCAGCAGCTTCATCACGCGTAATTATGTTCCCTGCCCTTTCAGGTAGCGATGGACGTTGTGTCGTTGTTTCTTTAAAGGCCTGCTCAAAATACCTATGAACCTCTTTTTTTACCATTGCTGGGTTTTCCTCCCATTCGCCATTAATATATAAGCCTCGCAAAGAATTCTTGCTGATTCTCCTTTTGATCAGAGAGTGAAAATATTTGGTATTCATCTCCCATTTCAAGGTCCATTTTTCTCTCGATTTCTGCTTAAGCATATTAGCTTTGACCCTATCTTTTTCAATCCACAAACGCCTAGTCTCTAACTAAATCCCCCTTTTAGTTTCATTTAATTCTCTGCTATCTGCAATTTTTTCCCATGCGTTTGCTTCCAATTTTGCCTTCTCAATTTCAACATCTAATTTGCCAAATTTTTCTTTACTCCACTCTTTCAACGCTAATTTAACGTTCTTCAATTTCAATCTAAAGTTAATATCAGGCCTGCACGAATTTGTTTCTACATTCCAAGCCGAAGTCACAATTTCCTCAGCCCCTTTATCATTTATCCAACTATTGAAGACTTTAATCGGTTTGGGCCCATAGTCTATAATTTTGGACCTAAGTAACAATGGACAGTGATCCGAAAATTTCCTATCAAGCACCCTAACCGATAAATCCTCCCATCATTGTAACAAAGTATTGGAGACGAAAAACTTGTCCAGTTTGCTAAATTTTTTCCCATTATCACAAATTCGTGTGAATTTTTTCCCGACTAGAGGTACTTCTAAAAGGCCCGACTTTGTGATGAAACGATTGAACCACGTTGCTCTTCTTTGAATAAATTCACAATTTCTCCTCTCATCCGCATGTCAGACCTCATTAAAGTTGCCACAAAGGATCCAGTCATCATTATTAAATTTCATGAGATTATCTAGGCTCTCCAAAAAATTACGCTTCTTTTCGTCTTCATGAGGACCGTAGACGTTCACAACAATCAAGTCATTCGAAAGCCCCTTTAGTTTCCCCTTTATTGCAAGAAAATAATTACCTTCCACCGCTTGGTCCACCTGGAACATATTTGGATCCCAAATCAAGGCCATACCACCAGACCTACCTACAGCCGCCTTCTGGATATACTTGTAGTTAACACTACCCCACATTGCTTATACAAATTTGTCCTCAATACAATCACATTTTGTTTCCTGTAACGCTACCATATATGGGTTCGATTTTGAAACTAATTCACGTACCCAGCCTATCTTCCCTTCTTTCTTCAGCCCACGAATATTAATTGAGAGAACTATCATATGAAAATATTAATTACGAAGGGAAACTTACTCAAAAGGTTACGGTCGTGTGCTTTCCCATTGAAGGCCCAACAATTCACCAAAACCATGATGATTTATGCTACTTTCGCTTCCAGCAGGAGACTTACTACCTTTATCTCCACTTTTTATAGAAATCGAACCTTTCCTGCCCTTACTTTTTACCCTTAATCCAGAATTATCTGATCTTGCTTTTAATTTCGAAAAAGCCCTCCTCTCCTTTCGAATTTTGTGGGCATTCCGAGCTAAACTTTTTAATCGCAGGAATCTAGATGAGGCTCGCCAGCCACCCACTGAAGCAACCCGTCCTAATCCATAAGGACGAATACAATAACATATGGATACATTGCGAGGTATTTGACCTCTATATGATACATTTTACAACCATTGCGTTCGTTTTTAAAAGACAACTTTCATTACATCGAAAGATGACAGGTATGCATACCATTTCATAATATCCTTACTATGTTTTTAAAAGACAACTTTCATTACATCGAAAGATGACAGGTATGCATACCATTTCATAATATCCTTACTATAAATGACCTAATATGTCATTTACTTAATAATAATCTTTATTGAACTCAACGACTTGAATGCAACATCTTTTAAAATATGACATGAATGACTCCAAGTAATATCTTTAACATGAGCAAATGCACAGCGGAAGATTTCTTTAATACCTGAGAATAAACATGCTTTCAAGTGTCAACCAAAAGGTTGGTGAGTTTATTAGTTTATCATAATCAATCATTTCCATTATTTTAACAGACCACAAGATTTTCATTTCCATTTCTCACAAATATGCATAGAGATAAAAATTATTCATATGGATTGAACACTGGTAACCGACCTTAACAAGATGCATATAGAATATCCCCATCATTCCGGGACTGCCTTCGGACATGATAAATTCGAAGTACTAAAGCATCCGGTATTTTGGATGGGGCTTGTTGGGCCCAATAGATCTATCTTTAGGATTCGAGTCAATTAGGGTGTCTGTTCTCTAATTCTTAGATTACCAGACTAAAAGGGGCATATTTGATTCGATAATCCAACCATAGAATGTAGTTTCGATTACTTGTGTCTATTTCGTAAAACATTTATAAAAGCAGTGCATGTATTCTCAGTCCCAAAAATATATATTGCAAAAGCAATTAAAAAGGGAGCAAATGAAACTCACCAACCTTTTGGTTGACACTTGAAAGCATGTTTATTCTCAGGTATTAAAGAAATCTTCCGCTATGCATTTGCTCATGTTAAAGATATTACTTGGAGTCATTCATGGCATATTTCAAAAGACATTGCATTCAAGTCGTTGAGTTCAATAAAGATTATTATTAAGTAAATGACAGATTAGGTCATTATAGTAAGGATATTATGAAATGGTATACATACATGTCATCTTTCGATGTAATGAAAGTTGTCTTTTAAAAATGAATGCAATATTTTTAAAATGTATCATATAGAGGTCAAATACCTCGCAATGTATCCATATGTTATTGTATTCGTCCTTATGGATTAGGACGGGTCGCTTCATGTGGTATCAGAGCGGTGGTCTTAGCGAACCAGGTCTTGCATTAGTGTGTCTAACGGATAGTTATTAAGATGCATTAGTAAGTCTGGACTTCGACCGTGTCTGCATGTCAAAAAGTCTTGCTTATCATTTCTTGTCGGAAATTAACTGCTTATCATTCTTAATCTAGACGCGTCTTTGATAATGCTAAAAACGAACATATATTTCATAGCATTATTCCCCAAGAAAGACAAGCTTTAAGTTGCAATTGTTCTATTTACAAGTGATATTCGTTTAAATAATAAAAGGTGAAGACAAAAGACAGATTCGACGTATTGAAGACGCAAACGACCAAAAAGCTCAAAAATACAAAATACAATCAAAGAGGTTCCAATTATTGATAAGAAACGTCTCGAAATTACAAGAGTACAAGATTCAAAACGCAAAGTACAAGATATAAAATAGTACGCAAGGACGTTCGAAAATCCGGAACCGGGACCAGAGTCAACTCTCAACGCTCGACGCAATGGACTAAAAATTACAAGTTAACTATGTATATAAATATAATATATTATATAATTAATTATATTAATTATATATATATTATATTTATAAAATAAATCGTCGGCAAACAAAGAGCCAAAGGTGGGTGAGCTGTAAAAACAAACTCCGCGACTCGCGGAGTTTGAAGAATGAAAGGGCCGCAAGTCGCGGAGCCCCAAAAACTGAAACTCCCTATAAAAGCAAACGAATTCTGATTATTTTAAAATCAAATAATATATCCATCCATCTATCTATACGTAATATTTATATTTATATTTTATATTTTAATTTTAATTTTAATTTTAATCCTAATAATAAGGGTATGTTAGCGAATGTTGTAAGGGTGTAAGTCGAAATTCTGTCCGTGTAACGCTACGCTATTTTTAATCATTGTAAGTTATGTTCAACCTTTTTAATTTAATGTCTCGTAGCTAAGTTATTATTATGCATATTTAATCCGAAGTAATCATGATGTTGGGCTAATTACTAAAATTGGGTAATTGGGCTTTGTACCATAATTGGGGTTTGGATAAAAGAATGACACTTGTGAAAATTAGACTATGGGCTATTAATGGGTTTTATATTAACTAAACAATACCTTGTTAATTTAATATACAAACTTATAATTTGACGTATTTATATATAACCACATAAGCTTGACTGGGTACGGTGGGCGGGATATCTATAAATACCAATAATTATTCATTTTACCGGTCACGGAACTGGATTAATAGTTAATAGACTTGTTGAAACAGGGGTGAATTACATTCAAGGGTAATTGGTGTAATTGTTAACAAAGTAGTAAAACCTTGGTTTACACGCAGTCGATAACCTTGTGTATTCATTAAACAAAGTATTAAAACCTTGTTACAATTCGAATCCCCAATTAGTTGAAATATTTGACTTCGGGAATAAGAATAATTTGACGAAGGCTTTCGCTCTTTATATTTATGACTGATGGACTATTATGGACAAATCCGTATGGACATATTAAATAATCCAGGACAAAGAACAATTAACCCATGGGCATAAAACTAAAATCAACACGTCAAACATCATGATTACGGAAGTTTAAATAAGCATAATTCTTTTATTTCATATTTAATTTCCTTTATTTTATATTTAATTGCACTTCTAATTATCACATTTTTATTGTTATTTTATTTAATTGCACTTTTAATTATCGTACTTTTTAATTATCGCAAGTTTATTTTATCGCACTTTTATTATTCGCAATTTCATTATCGTTATTTACTTTACGCTTTAAATTAACTCTTATATTTATTTATTATTTTACATTTAGTTTTAACTGCGACTAAAGTTTTAAAATCGACAAACCGGTCATTAAACGGTAAAAACCCCCCTTTATAATAATAATATTACTTATATATATATTTGTAGTTTTATAAAAGTAACTAATATAGCGTTAAGATTTGTTTAAAGATTTTTCCTGTGGAACGAACCGGACTTACTAAAAACTACACTACTGTACGATTAGGTACACTGCCTATAAGTGTTGTAGCAAGGTTTAAGTATATCCATTCTCTAAATAAATAAATATCTTGTGTAAAATTGTATCATATTTAATAGTATTTCCTAGTAAAATTTAAGCTATTTTATATACACCTCGCATAACATCAAGTATTTTTGGCGCCGCTGCCGGGGAAAAGACTATCAAACTTAAAAGCCGGAAGCGCAACGCTAAATAAATAAAAAAAGGATTTTCATTTTTAGTTTACTTTTATAAAAAAAAATATACATTTTTGTAAAAATACGTGTTAATTATTCGAAAACATAAAAAGTAAACAAAAATATAAATATTTTTAAGAGTTTGTTAAATATTTAAGTTTTATAAAGTTTCTTTATTTTTATTTTATAAAAATATAAGTTTTATTTAAATATTTTGTGTTTATTTAGAACATAAAATTAAAAATCGAAAAAAAAAAATTAATATATATGTAAATCTATTTTTAAGATATTTTTAAAATTATAAAGTAGTTCTATTTTTATTTTAGTTTTTAAATATAAGTTTTTATTATATAAATATTTTTATTTAAACAGAAAATATAAAACAAAATATAAAAAAAAACGTCGAATTAAAAACTGTACCAGAGTTGAATTTTGGAACCCCGCGACTCGCGGAGTTTGAAGAAGAAAATACCGCGACTCGCGGAGCCGTCTGACACGGGCACACAGCAACCCTAATTTGGCATTTATTACGGAGTTTTAATTATTATTATTAATTAATTAGTATTTAGGGTTAATTAATTTATTATTTAGTTTAAGATTTAATTAATTTGTAATAATTATTTTTAATTAGTTTTATTATATATAAAAGTAATAGTTTTATAAAATAAATAATATAAAAATAAAATTTTTATAAAAATTGTACTTTTTATAACTTTTAGTATATTTTTATATTTTGCCCTTTTTAATTGTTTTAGCGTAATATTTGTATTTTTCGCTCGTATTTAGTTTTAATTCATAATTTTTGCCATAGTTATTTTTATTTCTAGATTTTTAGGCTTTGCCGTAAAATCCCTTAAGTGCCTTTTCTTTAGACTAAGATTTAGGTACTTTAGAATTTTGCGACGCCTTTTTAAGTTTTAGTTTCTTTTTAAGTTATTGCCATTTGGGATATAGTTTTTCTTGTAAGCTTTAATATTTTTAGACACCTTTTACTATGTATCAATTATCATTCCAATTAGTAATCTCAATTTGCGATTATAATTTTAAGTTAGTGATAGTAATAAGGTTGGGTTAGTCTAGTGTTTTTAAGTTCTATAAGTCACTCTTTTTCTTTCTTATTTTTATTTTTCGATCTTTTTCCGACGCACTCTTTTTCTTTCTTATTTCTCGCTATTCTAGTTTTAGGACATAGATTTTTATTCTACTTCTTATCTAAATTTCTTAAAATTACGAAAATTTATTTTAAGTGGTTATATTGATAGACATCAAAATTTTCTGGTTCGTAGTAATAGTTGGATTTGTACGTGGACCGGGTTATTGGAGCCAAACAGTCCTCAATTATATTGAGACCAAACGAATCCTGCCCCTCTGCTGCATCTTTTGGCTTTCGAAACGTGGGCAAAATCAGAAAAGTCTATTGATTGGATAACTTATATAATTTTTCTTTCCTTTTTAAAAACTAATAGGATATTCAGTGAATGCACCGAGCAAGACGTTCACCACCTTTTGTACGTTCACCACCTGTAACTAGATCAAGACATTTAGCAAATATTACCGCCGTTGATTTTTCTTTAGAATCGTCATCCAGTCGACCAAGTACTCCAGTTCAAATTTCCGATAATCCATTTTTTGAACCCGACCTCACAATTGAGAATCCGGAGAATATTCAGGGACGATTCATAGATCCTGAACCATTAAATTTTCCTCCGGAACCACCAATCATTCAAACAGAGATTGTTGAGGAACGAACCATTAAATCAGAATCCTCTAGTGATTCCGATTCAACAAATTCAATTATGGAGAATCTGGAACCTTTAAGTATGGAAGACCGAATGAGAGCTAAACGCACTGGCCAAGGTCACGCAATTACTCATCCAGACATTAATGCGCCAGATTATGAAATCAAAGGACAAATTCTACACATGGTGACTAATCAATGCCAATTTGGTGGTGCGCCAAAGGAAGATCCAAATGAACATCTTCGTACCTTTAATAGGATCTGCACACTATTTAAAATAAGAGAAGTTGAGGATGAACAGATATATCTCATGTTATTTCCCTGGACTTTAAAGGGAGAAGCCAAAGATTGGTTGGAATCGTTACCTGAAGGGGCGATTTATACATGGGACGTTTTAGTTGAAAAATTTCTTAAACAATTCTTTCCGGCATCTAAAGCCGTAAGACTTCAAGGAAAAATTGTTACGTTCACACAGAAGCCAAATGAAACTCTATATGAGGCGTGGACAAGATTTGGAAAGTTATTAAGAGGATGTCCGCAACATGGTTTAGATACCTGCTAAATAGTACAAATATTCTACCAAGGATGCGACATCACTACAAGAAAAGACATCGATATAGCAGCTGGTGGTTCCATTATGAAGAAAACCGAAACTGATGCTTATAAAATTATTGATAACACTACTTCCCACTCACATGAGTGGCACCAAGAAAAAGATATCGTTAGATCATCTAAAGCATCTAGAGCCGATTCTAGCCATGACTTAGATTCCATTTCCGCAAAGATAGATGCTGTGGAGAGACGAATGGAAAAGATGACTAAGGATATTCACTCAATACGAATTAGTTGTGAGCAGTGTGGAGGACCACATTTGACAAAAGATTGTCTCAGTATTGAATTAACAATGGAACAAAGAGAGAATATTTCATACATAAACCAAAGGCCTGGAAATAATTATCAGAATAATTATCAACCGCCAAGACCGATTTACAATCAAAACCAGAATTATAACAGAAATGTTCCATACAACAACCAACAAGGTCCTAGCAATCAACAAGTGTCCAACAATAATTACAATCAGCAAAGACCTAATTTTCAAAACAAACCACCACAAACCGATGATAAAAAGCCGAATTTAGAAGATATGATGACGAAGCTAGTTGAAACTCAAACGCAGTTTTTCACATCTCAAAAACAAACCAATGAACAAAATGCTCAAGCATTTAGAAATCAACAAGCTTCTATTCAAAACATGGAACAAGAAGTAAGTAACCTAGCAAGGTTAATAGGTGAAAGAAAACCGGGAAGTCTACCTAGTGATACAAATGCTAACCCCCGGAATGAAACAGCTAAAGCCATTACCACAAGAAGTGGTACAATACTTAAACCACCTGAAATACCTGTAACTTCTGATGAAGCTATTCCTACTCCACAAGAATCACAACCTGATCAAGATAAGGAAAAAGAACCGGTAGTTGAGAAGGTTAATGAAGATAACACAGTTAAGGCTAAACCTTATGTTAAACCATACCAACCACCACTTCCTTACCCGAGTAAAATGAAGAAAGAGAAACTTGAAGCCGAGCAATCCAAATTCTTGGATATGTTTAAACAGATAAATGTAAATCTTCCTTTCATTGATGTGATTTCAGGAATGCCTAGATATGCTAAATTCTTGAAAGATCTGATCTCAAATTGAAAAAAAAATGGAAGAACTCTCGGCTGTTACTATGAACGCTAATTGTTCAGCAGTGCTGTTGAATAAGATACCAGAAAAATTATCTGATCCAGGAAGTTTCACAATTCCATGTTTTCTGGGTAGTCTTAGTTCAATAGAAGCATTGGCAGACTTAGGTGCTAGTATAAATTTAATGCCGTATTCACTATACGCTAAACTAGACCTTGGAAAATTGAAACCAACAAGAATAAGTATACAACTAGCCGATCGATCAATAAAATATCCTAGAGGGATAATGGAGAATATGCTAGTTAAAGTTGGTACTTTAGTATTTCCAGTAGATTTTGTTGTTCTGGACATGGAAGAAGATTCTCAAGTTCCTCTCATATTAGGAAGACCATTCTTAAACACAGCTAAAGCAATGATAGACGTGTTCAGTAAGAGCAACGCAACAACCACAATCTGCAGATGATACATGTTATTATATTCAAACTATAGATGCACATGCAGAATTATTAGAAGAATTTCCAGAATTACAAGGAACAGGAGAATGTTCTTCAGGAGACGGAACTGAACCAATTGATGAAGTTGAAATGTTAGCTACACTTATAGCTAATGGATATGAACCAACAACAGAAGAAATTCAAATGCTAAAAGAAGAAGACAGATATCGATATAAATCATCGATAGAAGAACCTCCGAAATTAGAGCTAAAGCCACTTCCAAACCATTTAGAATACGCTTATTTACATGGTGAATCTGAATTACCTGTAATAATATCGTCTTCTCTTACTGAAAATGAGAAATCACAACTCATTTCTGTGTTGAAAGCTCATAAACCAGCCATTGCATGGAAGATTCATGATATTAAAGGAATAAGTCCTTCGTATTGCACACATAAAATCCTTATAGAAGAAGGTCATAAAACGTATGTGCAACGCCAACGAAGACTAAATCCTAATATGCAAGATGTAGTTAAGAAAGAGATTATTAAACTGCTAGATGCCGGTTTAATTTATCCAATCTCTGATAGTCCATGGGTAAGCCCAGTTCAATGCGTACCTAAGAAGGGTGGCATGACTGTCATTACAAATGAAAAAAATGAGCTTATTCCTACTAGGACTGTAACAGGATGGCGTGTATGTATTGATTATAGAAAATTAAATGACGCCACCAGAAAAGGTCACTTTCCCTTAACTTTCATTGATCAAATGTTGGAAAGATTAGCCGGAAATAGTTATTATTGTTTTCTAGATGGATTTTCCGGATATTTTCAAATTCCAATAGCACCCGAAGATCAAGAGAAAACCACATTCACGTGCCCTTATGGTACTTTTGCTTACAAACGCATGCCATTTGGACTTTGCAATGCCCCTGCAACCTTTCAAAGGTGCATGATGGCAATTTTTCACGACATGATAGAAGAATGCATGGAAGTTTTCATGGATGACTTTTCAGTCTTCGGTGATACATTTGAAACATGTCTAGCTAATCTTGAACGAATGCTTATTAGATGCGAACAATCAAATCTAGTTCTTAATTGGGAGAAATGCCATTTTATGGTTAAAGAAGGCATCATTCTTGGTCATAAAATTTCAAAAGAAGGAATTGAGGTGGATAGAGCTAAAGTAGATGTAATTGCTAAACTTCCACATCCCACCAATGTTAGAGGAGTTAGGAGTTTTCTAGGGCATGCCGGTTTTTACCGACGTTTCATAAAAGATTTTTCTAAAATTGCCACTCCTATGAATAAACTCCTAGAAAAGGATGCTCCATTCATATTTTCAGATGAATGTATCAAATCTTTTAATATTCTTAAAGAGAAACTCACTAATGCGCCGATCATGATAACACCAAATTGGAATCTACCATTTGAACTAATGTGCGATGCAAGTGATTTTGCAATGGGAGCCGTTTTAGGACAAAGGATTGAAAAACGATTTCAACCTATATATTATGCCAGTAAGACGTTACAAGGAGCACAAACGAATTACAAAACTACTGAAAAAGAACTCCTTGCTATTGCCTTTGCTTTTGACAAATTTCGTTCATATCTCGTTCTAGCTAAAACAGTGGTCTATACTGACCATTCTGCTCTTAGATACCTATTTTCAAAACAAGATGCTAAACCAAGATTAATCCGTTGGATCTTACTCTTACAAGAGTTCGATATTGAAATCCGAGATAAAAGAGGAGCAGAAAATCTCGCCGCTGATCATCTTTCTCGTCTTGAAAATCCCGAATTAGAAGTTCTAAATGAATCGGCCATACAAGACAACTTTCCTGATGAATATCTATTGAAGATAGATTATAATGAAATTCCATGGTTTGCAAACTATGCAAACTACTTAGTTTGTGGATTCCTTGAAAAAGGATTATCGTACCAAAAACGAAAGAAATTCTTCAGTGATATAAAACACTATTTCTGGGAAGATCCACATCTGTTTAAAAGTTGTCCCGATGGAATAATACGCCGATGTGTATTCGGAGATGAAGCTAGTAAAATTTTAAACCATTGTCACACAGGACCAACAGGAGGGCATTATGGGCCTCAACTAACAGCAAGAAAAGTTTATGATGCTGGATTCTATTGGCCTACAATTTACAAAGACGCACACCTTCTTTGCAAATCCTGTGATGCTTGTCAAAGGGCCGGAAAAATAAGTCAACGTGATGAAATGCCACAAAATGTCATCCAAGTATGTGAAGTATTTGACATTTGGGGTATTGACTTTATGGGTCCATTTCCAAAATCTCATAATAATCTCTATATTCTCGTAGCCATTGATTATGTATCTAAATGGGCAGAAGCACAAGCTCTCCCAACTAATGATACACGAGTTGTAGTCAACTTTTTAAAACGTCTTTTTGCAAGGTTTGGAACACCGAAAGCTTTAATAAGTGATCGGGGTACTCATTTCTGTAATAATCAACTTGAGAAAGTTCTCAAAAGATTTGGAGTAACTCATAAAATCTCCACTGCATATCATCCACAAACAAGTGGACAAGTTGAAAATACCAACCGAGCTTTAAAACGTATTCTAGAAAAAACCGTAAGATCAAATCCGAAGGAATGGTCCATTAAATTGGAGGATGCACTCTGGGCTTTTAGAACAGCCTACAAAACTCCAATTGGAACCACACCTTTTAGACTTGTTTATGGAAAAGCATGTCATCTTCCAGTAGAAATTGAACACAAAGCATTTTGGGCTTTGAAGACATGTAATGTTGATATACATGAAGCTGGACGTCTACGATTAAGTCAACTAAACGAATTAGAGGAATTAAGACATGAAGCATACGAAAATTCGTTAATCTATAAAGAAAGAACGAAGAAATGGCATGATAAAAGAATCAGAAGTTCAAAAGAATTTAAAGAAGGAGACAGAGTTCTTCTTTTCAATTCACGATTCAAGCTATTTCCTGGAAAATTGAAATCAAGATGGTCTGGACCATTCATAGTCAAAAGAGTTTTCCCATACGGAATGATAGAATTAATAAATTCAAATGGGATTGAATTTAAAGTTAATGGTAACAGAGTTAAACATTACATACATGGTCCGATGGAAGTTGACAATGAAGTTAATCATAATTTCACCACCAAAGAAAACCTTCAAAATGAAAACATAAATATGTTAACAACAACATATGAAAAATCAAAATTAGAATATAAGGAGGATTCAAATTTGAGTGATGAAGAAGAATTCTTATACAAACCTCTCATTCCAAGAAACGAAGAAAAATGTGAACAAGAAATTCAAAAAGAAGTGAAAGAACCAAGGAAAGAACACCCGAAAAAGGTTTACAAACCAACTCGACTTACTAAAGCAGGAGACCCGGGTGAATTTATCATTTCTTGCTTACTTAATGATGGTGCTGTATATAATGGACTCGCAGATTTAGGAGCAAGTGTAAATATTATGCCTCTTTCCTTATACAAAAGATTAGGCATGGGTAAATTAAAACCAACCAAAATAGGTGTTCAATCATTTGACCAAACCATTAAACACCCGGTTGGAATAGTAAATAATTTACTTGTTAACGTGGGAAGTTTGACCTTTGTTTCAAACTTCATAGTGATTAATATGGAGGAAAACCTTGATATTCCTCTAATTCTAGGTCGCCCATTTTTAGCAACCACCGAGGCATTCATTGATGTAAGAGAAGGTAGAATAACACTTAGGGATGGTGATACATCGATCACCTTTGTGAACTAAAAGTTTAGATCTCCACAAACCAAAACTGTTAGACCAATAAAAATGCATAAGTGTGGGGAAGATGAAGAAACACTTAATGATGATCCAATCACAAAGAATGCCGTTGATGATACGAAATTAGATGAACCCATTTTTAACAGTTCAACGAAGAAACTTTATAAACGGATTCACGATGCTAAGATTAAAGGAAACTTTAAGTTATATAACCGATTAATATCCAATTTATCGTCAAAAGAAAAGGCAATGTTAGTTGAATTTGTGAAAGTTACGGAGGAAATCAACAAATGGATTGAAGTAAAAGTCAAAGATATACAAGCTGTTGATGATTCAATTGAAAATAATGTTAATCACAATTTCAACTAAGTATAGGGGGTTTATGTATTTCTGTTAGAGTTAGATTTTCTGTTTTCGTGTAGTTCTCGAAAATGGAACCCGAATGGTCTTTCCCTAGCAGACCCTAAAGAACTAGTCTTCTCCCCCCATTCTGAATTTTTATTTTTTTAGGTTTTTACGAAATGAAGACTGCCTGTGAACTAAACCATGGTCTAATGCTACACGCTTTGATCACTAAACGTAATAATGACACACTACCGAGTGAAATAGTATCAGTAATCAGAGAAAGATTGGACGGAGTAAGAAAAGAATCCAGATGCGAAGATAATAAGTTACAATTTGGTAAAGGAAAATCAAAATCCGCAGCGAAAAGAAGAGCACGACACCTAGAAAGATGTCATAAATGCGGAAAATGGTCACATGGAGGTAAATGTTCAAATAATCAAACCTATTCAAATACCGAATTTGTTACTTTATGCAGAGACGGACCGTTCATATGTTTAGAAGAAAAAACACTGAATGCTCGAGGTTACGCCTATGTAGCCATGGAAAACCAATTAAACCGACTATCTTATGAATAGGATAGATCATATAACTAAGAATATTATCTCACATGTAAGTCTGTACAGTTTTTTGTTTTTATTTTTATTTTTAACCTTTTGATAATAAACGCTAATTTGTTCGCTATAAAGTATTAAATTGGTATTAAATAAAATTAGGTTTGGCGACCGAAATTATTGATATCATACAAAAATTTATTACATCACTGCGAAATTTAACGTTTATTCTTAAGGTATAAATATCTTTAATCAATCAACCCAAAATATTTCAAAAATTCGTCATGAGTTAAATTATGTCTTGGAACCGAAATTACTTTACCGAAAATAGGGGCGCATATTTTTGATAATATTTGATAGATTAAAGTAGGATAAAAGCCAAAAAGATTTTTAATTTTATTTTTACCATATTTTTAAAATTAATATATAAATCTTAAATTAATATTGTAAACTTTGTAAAAATAATATATTTAAAATTGTAAATATTTGAAAAAACTAATAAAAGTTTGGTGTGAATTTATAATATGAATTTTTAAATTAAGTTTGGTGTGAATTTTTAATTTTTAAAAAAATATGAATTTTATTTTTATGCATTTTAAATTGTAAGTTTGGTGTGAATTTTTAATATTAATTTTGAATTTTATGTATTTTTATTTTAAGTTTGGTGTGAATTTAAAAACAAAAATTTACTTTATCTCATTAAGTTAAAAATATGATTTTTAAAATTCGTCGTAAGTTGAAGACTAGGTCTTTGAACCGAAATTGCTTTACCCGAGGAAGGGACGAGAACTTTTATTATCATTATTTTTAATCTTATTGAATTAAAGTATGCCAAAAACATAAAAAAAAAACCTAAAAATCTTAGCTTTTAAAACAATCGCTTGAAAAAGACAAATTTTAAAATTTTGTCGAAGGACGGACTAGGACATCGATCCGAAACGACCTCGTCCTAAATAACAAGGGAAACAAAATTTTAAAATTAATTACTTAATTGTTTTAATTAGTATAAGATTTTAAAAAAAAATAAATACAAACTCCGCGACTCGCGGAGTTTGAAGGGTCAAACACCACGACTCGCGGAGGGACCAAAATACAGAAAAAAATAAAAACGTAAAGAACAGCTCAGTTGCACACTACCACACCAAATTCTGCGAAATAAAACCCGAAAATACTCCGCAAAAACCCGAAAAAGACCTCCCAAATTCGCAATTTTTGACCGATAATCATCAAATCTTTTACTAAAATCATGTTGAGAAGGATGCTATCAAGGAATTACTCAAGAAAAACGGTAAATTTCTACACCTAAACACCATTTAATTCAAAAATTAGTGTTCTTGAGCAATTTTATACCCAATTTGATTTTGATGCTTTTTAGTGTAATTATGCTTAAATTGTTTATGTATTATGCTTGTATAACCTAGATTGATGCTATTTAACATGATTAGAAGCCTTAAACTTCAAATTTTGAGTAATCTAGGGTTTGTGTTCTTGAGCAAATTTGGGGCTTTTTGATATAAACGGGTTATGGCCGATTTTTGTCATGAATTGTTGCTAAATTAAGTAGTGTAACATGTTTAGGTAGTTAAATGATCCAAACTTCGAGCCTAAACATGATTTTGAGAATTAAAGTGGACTTTTTCAAGTCTAAAATTCATGAACTTGATTTTTGATAAATAATGCCATTAGAAACTTGTTTAATTGCTAGTAATGATTATTTTGACATGTTATTTGAGTTGAATGCTTATGAACTTGGCGAACATTTTCGTATATGCTTATTTGAAAAAGTGTAGATTTGATGAAAATATGAAAATGAGCTTAAGTTTGATATAAATTGATCATGTCATTGTAATTATTTTGATTGATGATTTTGCTGACACTAATGCATATTTGGATGCACAAAAATTGTGTTTGATGTGTTTTGCAGACTGAAAGGGTTGAATCTTCATCCCAAGCTCGCAATGCTCCTGCTGAGAATGCGGAACAACAGGAGGTGGATAACTACTACAAACAAGATATACCTCATCCAGTCATGACATTTTCTTATATGCACTTGGAAGATTTGCACCCGAACCTGAGATTTGATAGATTTTGGATAGATTATCCAAAATACCAAAGGGGTTTGCATACTCTTCATTCTAAAGCTGTTGAAGTACCTAGGGTCATAGAATGGGGACCATTAGAAGCTGTAGAATTGGTCGGGCCAATTAGGGAATTACTTGCACAGAGGTATGGTAATTCAACTTTTAACGATTGGGTACGGTTATTCAACATGCGTAGACCTGTATATAAAGTATGGTGTGAAGAATTGTTGTGTAGTATATAATTAAATGATCGGGTAGCTAGTTTAACCGATCGATCTTTTATTAGATTTTTGTTAGGAGGTTCAATGCGCCACATGTCTTTACTAGACATGGCTCAGGCTTTACATATATATACGCCTGAGGAGTTAGCATCTGCCGATTGTAGAGGGTTGATATTGAACGGTAGGAAGATAGACGAAAATTTTCATACGCATGGTGTATGGAGTCAAATGACTAGCCATCACCGATTTAAAGGGGGAAATTACTCTTATTTGGATATAGATAGAGCTGAATTAAGAGTAATTCATAGGTTTTTAGCCAATTCGATTACACAACGAGGTAAGAACAAGGAAAAGGTAAATGAACAGGATTTGTTTTACCACATGTGTATTCGAGACCCACAAAGCGCTGTAAGTATACCTTATTGTGTGGGTTATTATTTATCAGCTATGGTTAGGGGGATGAGACCGCATAGCATAATAGGAGGTGGTATATTTATTACTTTGATTGCTGAATATCTCGGTGTGGATATAAGCCGGGGGGGATTACTAATCGAAGAACCAGAACCCCGAGATACAATAGGTTTAAATGTATACCATGGTGCGAAAGTTTTGAAGAGGCGAAATAACGCCGCAGTACGATATAATGGTAGACATCCACAGGTTGAGAGAAACCAACAGCAAGGTAATGTAGGAGGGGGAAATGAAATGGCAGAAATGCAAAGGTTTATAGCTTCACAAGAGTATGAAAATGCTAGACATAGAGCATTTGAATATTGGCAAGTTCACCAAAACCAAATCATAGCTTATTGCCAACATATAGGTAGAAACTATATTCCTACTCCATCGCCCATATTCCCTCCCTGGTCTATAGAGATTCAACCACCGTATCCTACGTATAACCCAGCCGAAGCATTTTATAGCACATATGGTTATGCATGGAACCCCTACTGGTATCAGTATCATCCCTAGTCTACTTAGTTTTTTTTTTTTTTATTATTTGTAATGTTGATACATTTAGTACTTATGTTGGATTTGTAATAGTTTTATTATTTTCTAAATTTTATTATTAGATTTTAATAATTTTTGAATGTGGGGTAATATACCAAACTTCAAAAATATGTATATATGTTTGCAGTTTATCTTATGTACACAACAGGGTAAAACAACGCATTTTCAAAGACTGGCATTAAGTTCAGCAAAAGCAACTAATTTTGACGACAAGATGCAAAATATATGTGAAATAACAACAAGACGGAATGAACAAATGATATGCACCATTTATCATTCAGCAAGCAAACACAAATATGTTTGAAAACTTTGGTAAAATTTAATCATTTCTACGCTAATCACCCTCAATAATTTAAATTGTTACTGATTTCTTACAAATGAGGGCATTGCAAGATCATAAGTGTGGGAAGGGGTTAAATTCTTTCGGATTTTAAAATTTTTATCTTAAACACTTGGTTACCATTAAAAATACTAGTAAATCAGTAGTTGTATTAGAATCTAGTGCTCTCTGATAATAAAGAACAACCCTAGTCTTATATACTGACTACCCAATTCTAGTAAAAATTTTCAAAATTTTCAATTAAATGAACTCAAAATCATGTTTATACATATTTATGAATGATAAAACTAGGTTTTAATACCGAAATTATTGTTACCTTGGAAAGGACATAAATTGAGAAACAAACCAAAATGTTAAAATTCATTAAAAATGGAATAGAGGACAATAAAAAGGAAAATAAAAGCCAAGTGTGGGAAAATTTACCAAGATATTTTAAACATATATCACATATTTTTGTACAAATAATTGAAAATACTTTTGCTTTGGACTAAACTAAACTATTTTACCCGATGAAAGAAAAGAAGAGACGGATCTACACGATGAATCAATTCCATCATTAAAAGGAAGTAAAGTCTTCCGAAAAAGACACGCGCTTCTTGATTTAGTCAAGAAGTTGTCGTCCAGACCAGCTGTAGGTTGACGAAAAACCTAGAAAAGTCATCACTAAAATCAGCAGGAAATCCACGGACCTCAGCATTAAAAAGGGTCGCCAAGTGGTCAGACTTATCCTAACCATGAGAGGATCTGTCTTGTAAAATGGGGAGGGCACCATGCAAATTAGCTTGATAAGACTAATGAATCAGATCCCCAGAAAGGATAATCTCCTTAAAGATCAAAAATCAGCTTTTAAGACTGATATTACTCAATCCTTGAGATTGACCTTAAAGATTGAGAATTACAAACTCATGGAATTCAATGATATCTAAACTCGAGCTTGAACGAGAAAATATTTTGATCAAAAATACAAACCGATTTATTTTCTGAAAAACCATTTTCAATGCGTTCATTACCATTGAACGTAAAATCCTAGGAATTCACCTGGAATTCATTAGGTCACCTGAACCAAATCGGGTGTCAACCGTAAGAACGGTGGTTGCATAGCATGGTCAAAGACAGGACCTTGTGCCAGACCGACAAATTAAAAGGGTGAGCTTTACTATTGCTCCTACAAAGGATAGTAATTGCATCCGACACGTTATAGACCATAATTAAAAGCATGTCAGGGGACATTGCCTTAACAGTTGCTTGTTCAACGCTTTCCTTTACAACCAGACGGTAGTTTACCGAAAGGTAATATACGGAGCAAGTATACTGGACGTGCTGCTTTCCTAATACAAGGTTAGCAAGTGGGTGACACAAAACCGCAAGTTTTGAGCTAAAATTTTCAAATCTGAAACCCACCAAACCCACAAAAATAATTTGCAAACACCGGTGAAGGGTTATTCCGGAAAACTTATCTAGGGTAAAAACTAAATTTAATTTTCAAAAAAATCAAATATTTTCATAAAGATCCAATTTCCTTAATGGATCTAAATTTTTATAGTCATGTGGGACTGTAAACCATATCGTTACTACCATTGTTTATACCGCCGTAAAGAAATCACTGATGTACAAAGTGTGAAGAATAAAGAAGTGATTCTAGTATTTCAAGACTATATTGCTTGAGGACAAGCAACGCTCAAGTGTGGGAATATTTGATAATGCTAAAAACGAACATATATTTCATAGCATTATTCCACAAGAAAGACAAGCTTTAAGTTGCAATTGTTCTATTTACAAGTGATATTCGTTTAAATAATAAAAGGTGAAGACAAAAGACAGATTCGACGAATTGAAGACGCAAACGATGAAAAAGCTCAAATATACAAAATACAATCAAAGAGGTTCCAATTATTGATAAGAAACGTCTCGAAATTACAAGAGTACAAGATTCAAAATGCAAAGTACAAGATATAAAATAGTACGCAAGGACGTTCGAAAATCCGGAACCGGGACCAGAGTCAACTCTCAACGCTCGACGCAATGGACTAAAAATTACAAGTTAACTATGTATATAAATATAATATAATATATAATTAATTATATTAATTATATATATATTATATTTATAAAATAAATCGTCGGCAAACAAAGAGCCAAAGGTGGGTGAGCTGTAAAAACAAACTCCGCGACTCGCGGAGTTTGAAGAAGGAAAGGGCCGCAAGTCGCGGAGCCCCAAAAACTGAAACTCCCTAAAAAAGCAAACGAATTCTGATCATTTTAAAATCAAATAATATATCCATCCATCTATCTATACGTAATATTTATATTTATAATTTATATTTTAATTTTAATTTTAATTTTAATCCTAATAATAAGGGTATGTTAGCGAATGTTGTAAGGGTGTAAGTCGAAATTCTGTCTGTGTAACGCTACGCTATTTTTAATCATTGTAAGTTATGTTCAACCTTTTTAATTTAATGTCTCGTAGCTAAGTTATTATTATGCATATTTAATCCGAAGTAATCATGATGTTGGGCTAATTACTAAAATTGGGTAATTGGGCTTTGTACCATAATTGGGGTTTGGATAAAAGAACGACAATTGTGGAAATTACACTATGGGCTATTAATGGGTTTTATATTAACTAAACAATACCTTGTTAATTTAATATATAAACTTATAATTCGACGTATTTATATATAACCACATACGCTTGACTGGGTACGGTGGGCGGGATATCTATAAATACCAATAATTATTCATTTTACCGGACACTGAACTGGATTAATAGTTAATAGACTTGTTGAAATAGGGGTGAATTACATTCAAGGGTAATTGGTGTAATTGTTAACAAAGTAGTAAAACCTTGGTTTACACGCCGTCGATAACCTGGTGTATTCATTAAACAAAGTATTAAAACCTTGTTACAATTCGAATCCCCAATTAGTTGAAATATTTGACTTCGGGAATAAGAATAATTTGACGAAGGCTTTCGCTCTTTATATTTATGACTGATGGACTATTATGGACAAATCCGTATGGACATATTAAATAATCCAGGACAAAGAACAATTAACCCATGGGCATAAAACTAAAATCAACACGTCAAACATCATGATTACGGAAGTTTAAATAAGCATAATTCTTTTATTTCATATTTAATTTCCTTTATTTTATATTTAATTGCACTTCTAATTATCACATTTTTATTGTTATTGTATTTAATTGCACTTTTAATTATAGTACTTTTTAATTATCACAAGTTTATTTTATCGCACTTTTATTATTCGCAATTTCATTATCGTTATTTACTTTACGCTTTAAATTAAGTCTTGTATTTATTTATTATTTTACATTTGGTTTTAACTGCGACTAAAGTTTTAAAATCGAAAAACCGGTCATTAAACGGTAAAAACCCCCCTTTATAATAATAATATTACTTATATATATATTTGTAGTTTTATAAAAGTAAACTAATATAGCGTTAAGCTTTGTTTAAAGATTTTCCCTGTGGAACGAACCGGACTTACTAAAAACTACACTACTGTACGATTAGGTACACTGCCTATAAGTGTTGTAGCAAGGTTTAAGTATATCCATTCTCTAAATAAATAAATATCTTGTGTAAAATTGTATCGTATTTAATAGTATTTCCTAGTAAAATTTAAGCTATTTTATATACACCTCGCATAACATCAGTCTTACTGCATTCATTGCATAGATAGTGTATAGACAAATTCATATCTTTATATATCTATTACAGTAAACTCTGTCTGATATCTCTCGAAAATTTCTCCGTAACTTATGGGATCTTGGTATTATATATACATATGTAAAATATGTAATGAAGAATACAAACTAAGTCCTATAATCAAATTCATTTCAAAAATTCATTTCCCTGATCGTACAAGATGAACCCCTCAACTAGTTCAAGTTCCTCGGATTCCAATATGGAGTTTCACTCGAGCTCCGAAAGCAGTGTGACTAGAATGGATCAACCAATCAGCCATCACCTATTCTGGATGAATTGGGGATGGGTTCGTAGTCTACTTAATCACTGGAGACAATAAGAAGGTGATCCCTTCCATCCACCATATTGCCCTCTTGGCGAAGAACCTGAAGCACTTACCTGCGAACCTGTTCGAGACACCATTTTCTCTCTCATTTCCAGAGTATCTCGGCACGATTATATACTATCTCAAATTCTAGATCTTATTCACCCGCTCATTCGAACCACTGATCATCCCGGTGTAATAGGAGAAGTCAACGAGCTCCGCGCTCGAGTATTGGCTTTGGAGAATATGGTGCAAAGGTTACAAGCACCAGCAGCATCACCGGCATCAACAGTACCACCATCAATAACACCAACAGTACCATCACCACCACCAACAGCAACATCTGCATTCCACACCTCAACATCACAAACGGTACCTCGAGCATCAACGTCACACACACCATAGATACCAAGGAGTACCAGCAACAAAAAATGATGAAATATTGATTCATAATTTCATCGGAGAAATATTCTACGGTGATTATGTAATCTCTAGAGTTTTAGAGATTATTTATTCTAATCATAACCGTAAACCAAGATGAATGGATGGATAGAGATGATACAGGGAAAAATAGAAACCTTGACAAGTATGGTGCACGAATTACAAGCTAGACTTGTTTACCAGCATCATCAACAGTACCGCCAGCATCACCATTAGTATTACCAATACCAGCAACACCTGTAACACTACAAGCTCCACCAGTTACATAACCACAAACGATACCAACACCACAATCACCTATGGATATATTGAAATAATGAGTTATGAAGTATTAACTCATTATTTCCAAAGAATTTATATATTATAAAAATTTTGGAAACATAATATATCTTTTCGTACTAAGCTATTATGTATGAATTGAAAAAGGGGTAGATACTACTCGGTTAATTCATATTCATATGACTAATATGCTATAATGTACATCCTTCGTTAGCAACTTAACCATCATTAACTACAATCACTGTTTCAAATTTAATGAATTCCGTTTCATAATAAACTAAGTGTATTACTCAATTACATATTTGATTTTACACCTTCAATATACTCGAAACTTTCTAGACAACATCATTCGTATTTTGCGAAGTTCGCAAGAATTCCACGAGCACCAACATCATTCACCAAATAAATATCAATAAAAATGAATAATGAAGTATTGATTCATGATTTCATTTACATTGAAGAAATAATTCGCGAAGATTACGTAATTTCTAAAGTTTTAGGAATTACTCAATTCTAGTTCTAACCGTAAATCAATCGAGTTTAATTTAATATTAAATCTATATTACATCTGAAGAAAATATACATATATTTTCATAAAGATTGTAATAGAAATTCTCTTGTACAAAATATTACTTGTGAGACTTTTAACGGGTAGGTAATGCCCGAGAAATATATAAATTCACAATTAATATGATACACTGTACATTCTTCAATTCTAAATCAAAAGTCATCAACTATATTCACTACTTTTATAGCGATACACATTCTTTCATAAAATCAGGACAACCATTTTCATAAATTACATATCCTGATTTTGAACAGATCAAAAATCCAAGTCAAGATTTAGCAGAAGATATCAGTCTTAGATCCATCTTTTAAAACTATACTTTGACTTTAAAACTGTGCTAGAACATCATTTCTATTCATAGAACCTAGAAAAATATTTGTATCATTCAAAATCCTAGAACATCATATGTATATAAACGATTACAATCTGTGTTCAAACCCCTCGAAATTCCTGAAGACACTTCAAATAATGAACAATCGAGATGATGATCCAACCACATGTTACCCACAGTCATGCATCTGAAAAACTCTCGAAACCAAAGTCATAGTTTAACACGTATTCGTGTCAGATCCTTTGGCATTTATTACCAAAAATAACTTTTCATTTAGAAAGCTTATGGTTTCGATGAACGGATTAAAAGATATGGTCAACTGAATTATTATTAATTTTAGTATTATTATTATTATTAAAATGATTATTATTATTATTATCGTCGTTATTATCATCGTTATTATTATTATTTAATTATTATTATTATTATTATTAATATCATTATCGTTATTAATATAAGTATTATTATTGTTATTGTTATTACTATCGTTATTATCTTTAAGGTTATTATTAATATTATCATTATTATTATTATTATTATTATTATTATTATTATTATTATTATTATTATTATTATTATTATTATTATTATTATAATTATTATTATTATTATTATTATTATTATTATTATTATTATTATTATTAGTATTATCATTAATATTATTATAATACTTATTAGTATCATTATCATTAAAACTAATATTAGTATCATCTAATTATTATGATTACTATTATATTCATTATTATGAATACAATATAAAAGAGGACTAAAAGCTATTAAACAAGTCGATTAGGAAATAATGAGTATAAGTATCTTGATTCAGTTAAAATATTGTTAAGATTATGATTTAGATAAAAAAATATCGTTTTCATTACTTTTATCATTATTATTATTATTATTATTATTATTATTATTATTATTATTATTATTATTATTATTATTATTATTATTATTATTAAAAGTATCATTAATATTAAAACTATCATTCTATTAAAATTATCATTTTTAATAGAAATATCATTGTTATTATAAGATATCATTTTTTTAGTATCATTTTAGTATTATTATTATTATTATTAAAAATTATCATTTTGAATAAAATTATTATTTTTATATAAAATATTATTATTATTACAATTAAAAAATGTCGTTATTATTATCATGATTAAAATTATCATTTTATCATAATTAATATCATCATTAGTAAATATAAATATTATTATTATTGCTGGTAGAATAATAATAATAATTATTATTATTACAAAATAATACAACTTTTACTTATTATTGTTATCAATATTATTTTATCAAATAAATATGTGATACAAAGATATTTTTACCACACGTAATATAATTACATTAATAATATATACCACTATATTTTATGATATTAAGTGAACTTTATAAATTTTATTACTTGAGATATATAAAAGTATATTTTTATCATATATAAATTTTAATATAAATTTTAATTTATTAATAAATGACGTGTATTATTTAATTTAATAAAATCTAATAAATATATTTAAATATATAAGACGACTATATTTAAGTTATATAATAAAATGTATAGATTTTGAAAGTCATTTTGGGTCAAGTTGACTTTTGTTGACTTTTGCATGATAATTTTGAGCATTAGGATTGTGATACACTATGACTTGACTAAAATTGTTAGACAGATATTGACCATTATATAAATATATATACTTAATATAGGTTCGTGAATCCAAGGCCAACCTTGCATTGTTCAATATCGTCATATGTATTTTTACTACAAAATACAGTATCGTGAATTTCATTTGCTCCCTTTTTAAATGCTTTTGTAATATATATTTTGGGGACTGAGAATACATGCGCTGCTTTTATAAATGTTTTATGAAATAGACACAAGTAATCGAAACTACATTCTATGGTTGGATTATCGAATCGAATATGCCCCTTTTAGTCTGGTAATCTAAGAATTAGAGAACAGATACCCTAATTGACGCGAATCCTAAAGATAGATCTATTGGGCCCAACAAGCCCCATCCAAAGTACCGGATGCTTTAGTACTTCGAATTTATCATGTCCGAAGGGAGTCCCGGAATGATGGGGATATTCTATATGCATCTTGTTAAGGTCGGTTACCAGGTGTTCAATCCATATGAATGATTTTTATCTCTATGCAGTTTGCGAAATGCCTGATATGAGATGTATATTTATGAGAAATGGAAATGAAAATCTTGTGGTCTATTAAAATAATGGAAATGATTGATTATGATAAACTAATAAACTCACCAACCTTTTGGTTGACACTTGAAAGCATGTTTATTCTCAGGTATTAAAGAAATCTTCCGCTGGGCATTTGCTCATATTAAAGATATTACTTGAAGTCATTAATGGAATATTTCAAAAGACGTTGCATTCAAGTCGTTGAGTTCAATAAAGATTATTATTAAGTAAATGACAGATTAGGTCATTTATAGTAAGGATATTATGAAATGGTATGCATACCTGTCATCTTTCGATGTAATGAAAGTTGTCTTTTAAAAACGAATGCAATATTTGTAAAATGTATCATATTGAGGTCAAATACCTCGCAATGTATCCATATGTTATTGTATTCGTCCTTATGGATTAGGACGGGTCGCTTCACCCACCCTTCTTCAAATCGAATCTGTCGAGCTATAACACCTGGGACTATCGGTTTTCCTTTTCTCTTTTCGTAATTGATTTGGAATTTCTTCACCCTGGGGATGCGATGTTTCTTGAGGCGAACCCTCAATTTCTTATTGATTTGATTCGTCTAGTAGATTATCCTGACATTCCTCAACAGATAATCATGTAATACACACCTTATTACCCTCTAGCCCACCTTTATTGTTGGATCCATCTTTCTTTCCATCCAAAGGATCTGTTAAGTTGGGTCCAATCACCTTATTGGACTTGTTGGGTCCTTGAGCCTTGGAAACACTATTGGATTTCAATATGTCCATATTTGGATTATCAACTGGCCCAAAATCATTATTAAGCCCAAAATCCAATTTTTCCCCAATATCCAATTTTTCCCCATTCATAATCCGTTCTTCTGTATTCTCAATATTTTTTGATCCGGCGTGTGCGTTATTTGTTTTAATCGGTGTCTCGAAAATATCCTCGCCGTTTTCTTTTCCAACCCCATGATTACCAGCATTAAATGTATCATCGATTCTGCTGAAACTCTCACGTGTCCCCATACATTTTGACTCTTGATCTTCTATCCTCCCCTCATCTGCTGCTACCGGTGGTTCATCCATTACCGGATTATCAAGATTTTCCGGCATCGGATTTCCAATGTAATCTTCATCATTATTGACGAGGGATTTTCAGTCTCCCAAACACTATCATTGTCATTGTCATTGTCCCCTTCAATTTGAAATATATCTCTTGGGTCTTCGATAACATTAGCATAGAAAATGCCTGATTCGTTTTTGACCATGATTAATTCCCTGATAAGTTTTGGACCCATAATCTTAACCAGGACACGGCCATGGGTTAGATTTTGATCCCTTTTCAATGTGCAATTTTGGAGATCGAAAATTGGTCCCCACCATGAAGCAATTTTCCTGAATGTGGATTCTTCCCAACAAGAAACTGGGACCCCGATTATAGATAGCCAAGTGAGACGCCCCGGATTCTTGACCTTCATATCCCATTTCCTGATCTCAGTAACCCATTTCCTAATACTATGATTCTCATCTTCAAGGATCGCCTTCATCATTGTTTCTGAACTGCACACTATCAAGACATCTAACCCTCCCATAAATTTTATATCTACATCCCTTAATCCTTCAACATCACATATGGTTCTAAGTTGTGTTAGAGTTTCCATGTTTCTTACCTTGCCCACAATGGCCTTGTTGAGAATTTTCAGGTTATTATCACTATTCTCCAGAATGACTAACCTCTCCCTTTCATTAGCAGGCTTGCTTGTCCACTTGCTCGGATCCGGACAATCCTCTTCAAAGGTGTTTTTCTGACCCATTTCTGATTACTGTTATAGTTTTTATTGCCTACCACCTCATTGTAGCTTCTAGAGTCTTTGAAACAATTTGCAGCTTCATGGGGTTTTGGACTCCTAATCGTCTCCATCTTGTTTAGTGCATTCATCCCATCGTTGGCTTCGCCTTTCTTGTGTTCTCCTGAAGTACCCCAAAATTTTTGTTTCTCCACACCTTCCTTTTTTCTATCAGTAGCTTTAAACGCCCTTAACGGCCATTTTTCAATCGTAATGCTATTTAGAACCTTCAGAAGTGCATCGACATTATTGACCTTTTCGAATCTTATGAACCCGAACTTTTGGCCGTTTTGCAGTCTCTTCTTAGCTAAATAGACGTCACGTAAACCGCCATGATGTTTGAAGAATCTCCAGAAGTCATGAACATCCCAAGAATCTGGGAAATTGAAAATCATGAATGATGTTAAACTAGAGTTGGTTGATCTCTCAAATCAATCCTGCCTGTTGTTACCGTTGTATTGTCCACGATCTCCAGCCATCTGATGTACCTCCGTTGCCCTAGACTTGTTCCGTTTTCTTTGTACAGTTTGCCAACCCTCACCCTCACCCTCTCCCCCTCCCCCCCCCCTCTCTCTCTCTCTCTCTCTCTATATATATATATATATATATATATATATATATATATATATATATATATATATATATATATATATATATATATATTTTTTCTCTCTCTCTCTATTTTCGCTCTCCATTTTGTTTTTGGAAATTGAAGCCCTACAACATATGAATAAAGTAAAGAATAAATATTATCGAACTGTTCAAATTCAATTTAGTAAAATAGAAGGTGAAAAAGTAAAAATAATAAATGGTAGATTAATTTCGAAAAATGTTACATTTTAAAAAGTTCATACGTAGATAAATTTTCTTCATTTAGGATTTATGTTAGATTTTAGTAAGTGTATCATTTTTCGAAGTGTGAAGAACGATCGTCAAACGACGACATTCAAAGATTCCTCTATTTTGTGTGTTTTTTATTCGCCACTGGTTTTAACTTTAAGTGAATCATCTTAGTATGCTCCATTTTCCAAGTCAAGAAGATTACCAAGTCAACGGCATTGCGTAATTTGTCCCTTCACTAAAATCTAAAATACAAAGTCAATCACGATTGTTTTACGAATGTTAACTTTCCTAATACCAATGGGACGAATTAAAATAGGTTTTTGACCAGAGGGAACGTCAGTGTACGCAATTCATCCATTTACGGTTACTCGGGAGTTTTAGTCGTTGATGAGTACTCAATATGATTATCGCTATGAAAGTTTCCTCTGCGGAAAAAAAAAAAAAAAAAAAAGAAATACCAATGGGTCGGGTCGGTGCAACATATTTATTGCATATACATGCAAATTAAACGGTTTATGTGAATAATTTACCAAACGATTTAACAAGTACGCTAAGTTTACAAAGATTAATAAGTTACTAAATACTAATGACCGTCGTGAACAAACCTAACATTTATTTAGTTAGTTTATAACAACATATACCATGTTTCATTAATAAAACCCAAATTTTAAAAAATTAAAGTTTTAAAAATTGAAATAAATCATTTGCATTCATGTAGCTGACGGGGAAAAAAAAAAAAAAAAAACAACTATTCAACGGAGTATAATTCAGGGATGAAAGGCGACATATATTTTTCTGGACATAAGCTATAGGAAACATTCGATCCAAAGAAAACGTAAACCTAGCATCCAAAAACATACAGGCTAATATTTCGCCGAACACACACACTTCAAACGTATTAAAATGGTAATTTTTATATGAAAAAAGGTAATATAAAGTTCTTATTTAGATAAATGATACTTCCCCATCCCAAAATAATTATTCTCCTTATTATTTATATTTATTTCAAAATAATTATTTTCTTGCAAAAAATTAACTATTAAATATCATTAAACTCTCTAATTTTTCTTATTTATAACTCTCAGTCATTTATATTTTAAGTTAATTAAGCCAACTTACATTATATGCATAAATATAAATATCTTAAATCAAACAAAATAACTACCAGACACCTTTTTAAGACGAAGGAGTACATTTTTCAAAGGTAGCCTTAGATAAATCATTAACTAATACTATTAAGCAAATAACAAAGATGATTTAGGTTGAGTTTGATTACCGCATAATTAAATGGTTCAATGTTGAATGCTAACTATTTAACATTCAGTGTGGTTGTTCAAACATGTGGTTGTTCTAACATCTGAATGACCTATGGTGTTGAATAGTTTATAATTCAGCGCTGAACCATTCAGAGTTGAAATATTTTCTTAGTCATTAAACACTTAAATTTTATGTAATATCGTCGATAAATTGTATCAAAACACTTCTTAAACAAACTATATTATTTTTTATTCATTTAAAAACTTCATAAGCAGTTTTTTGATGTCGTTTCACTATTAAACTTCATAAGCAGTTTTCTATATTATTTTGTGTAAAACATACAGTATTCACAGCTTCTGCCCAGTATGAGATTTTCAGCCCAGACTCAACTAACATAGATCTTGCCGCTTCTATGAGAGTTATGCTAACACCATTTTGCTGGGGTGTTCTCATAGCAGAAAAGTTTTGTGAAATGCCTTTGTCAGCACAAAATTCTTCGAGTGTGAAATTTCTGACAACTGTACCATGATCACTTCTAAGCTACTTCAGCAGGCTGGCCATTAAATAACTTCATTTGTTTGGTAAAATTGATAATTTCATCAACAGCTTCACTCTTTTGCTTCAAAAAGAATACCCATGTGTATCTAGAGTACTCACCAACAATGACCAGTGTATATCTATTCCCACTGCAGCTGGCAATATTGACACGACCAAACAGATCCATATGAAGTAGATGAAATGGCGTCTCAACGAATGAAATCTGTTTTGACTTGAATGAAGAATTGTGATGTTTTCCATTTTCACAACCAGTACAAAATTTGTCCTTAACGTTAGACATGGTGAGTAGCCCAGACACTAAACTTTTGCTTGAGAGTTTATGAATATCTTTAAAGTTGAGATGTAAGAGCCTCTTGTGCCATAACCACTTGAGGATGTCTGCCGACTTTGAATAAAAACAAGCATAAGTTGTTGTGACTGCTGTGTTCATGTCAATTTGTTACATGTTCTGATGTCTCTTTGCAGTCAATAGAGGCTTCTCTTTCTTGTCAAAAATTGTACCAAATTTTCTTCTGAATTAGACTATCTTTCTCTTGTTTGTCAGTTGGCTTATGCTGAGTAATTTATGTTTAAGCCCAATGACATATGCTACGTTTGAAAATTCACATTTCCATTTGTTAAAGTAACAAAACCCTTGGTGTAACTACGTGAATTATCTCCATATGTAACAACTGGACCATCTTTTCCTTGATTGTTCATCAGCAGAGACTTAATTCATGTCATCTGTCTTGAACAACCACTATCAAGATACCATATTTGTTTGTTTTGAATGCCCTGCACAGTAACAATGAGATTAGTTCTTTTTGAGAACCCATTCGAGGATGGGTTCTGAAAGACTTACCTTAGATGATTTCTTCCTTTCTACTAGTTTGCTTGAAGAAGCACAACAAATTTAGTCAAGGTTTGAGTACAACAAATCTATCGGGTTCACAGATTCAGTACAACAATAGTAACCGTACTAGTTTAACATAATTACGCTAACCCAAGCTTCTATCATGCCAACATACAGATTAATTAAGCTAACATAGAAATATCAGAACGCATTATTAAACATAAATAATAACAATACATATTACATATTTAATTAATAAGACAAGCGTTTTGGATAAAAACCTGAAAAGGCTGAAGAAATCTGCCCGAGATCGCAGGGACTCGCCGGGATATCCTCCGAAAAATAAAAGCAAAGCTATCTACTACTAAAAACTAACTAAAATACTTGAAAATCTGAATTAAATTAAAAATTGAGTGTGTGTAAAAATGAGCCTAAAAGTCCCTTTAAATAGGCAACTTTTTACTGGCATACGGCTGGCAGGCCGTATGCCAGGGCAAGCCGTTTTGTGTGCCCGGATGATGGCAGGCCGTATCCCATGGTGGCAATCCGTATGGCAGACCGTATGGCAAGCCGTATGGCTGCCCTGGTCTGCTGTTTTTTCGGGATCGTAACTTGATTTCCTGGATCGTAACTTTTCTTTCACTGTTTTCGCTCTAGAATCTTCGTTTTAGCTCCGTTTTACTTGATTCTTTTTGCATCACCTTTGTAATTACTTAATATACATAATTAACCGAAAAAGCGTTATTTTGTCGACAAAGTTTGGAACTTTATTGATTTAGGGCTTAATACCGGGGGATAAAAACGTGACTTTTTGGCCGATATCAAATACCGCACATTTAGCTTTGCTTGTCCTCAAACAAAAAGCGAGAATATAAGATTCTCTTCTAATAGATTCTCCCTCGCCTACTCTTGGATTCTTTTATTATGTTTCCATCAGAAGTCGTCACATATTTCGAAAGTAGTAGAAAAGTTTCGAACTTCGATGGTTTAGTAGTTATATTTCATTCGCGTCCATGGTGAAAAAGGCATACTTTCCAACTCTCAGATGTAGAGTATACACGACTAGGCTTCTCACTAGTGGATCAATCATATCACTCAAGTGTTTAGGGTGCCCTAATCTAGTTGTATTGTCACTCAGAAGCCAATCGTGTAACGGTTCTCATCATAGGCTTGGTAAAGCATCGATATCTCCACCGGTTAAGTAAGGACGACACTGATCTTCTTCCTAGGCATTCTTTCAAGAGGAAGACGGGTTGTAGGGTTGGTTGAGGAGTTTATGGAAAGGTGAAATGTATTCAGATCTTTTGATTTTCAAAGAGATTTGATAGATTTTGATTCTTCAGCGTATCCCTTTTTGGATATAGAATGGCTTGAATTTAACGATGAGTTCTTCAAAAGATGCGAATTTTGCTAAGACTTTTGTCTAGAATTTTTTCTTGGCTCTTCCAGCAATCCTTCTTTGGGCAAATTCTCGGGTTTTTCTTGCCTTTATTCTAGAGACTTTTCTCTTTCATAAATTTTTTTTATGAAATGGTTTCATCCCAATCATGATGTTCATCAACTAAAACCTTTTCTGGTTTATTTTCCTTTTCAACCTTTGAGTTTTCTATCAGTTGGGCCTTCAAAGCTTTGTACTTGTGTCTGTACTTATCAGCTTTTGAGAATGAGTTGGGATGTGTACAAGGTTTTCTGGACATGAACTCAGATGCAAAGTGTCATACCTTCCCACAATTGTAACACTCAGATTTGGAGCCAGCTACTGATTTGCTTGAATACCTAGAACTTGGCTACTTGCTGATTTTATATGGCTTACTGGCCTTACTACGATTTAATTTTTTGAAACTATTAACAAGTACTGCCATACCCTCAGCAATCCTACCACATCATCACCATCACTACTTTCCTCTGACTCAGTCACACTCACTTCATTATCCTCTGTTGTCTCTTCTTCTTCCAACAGCTTTCGCAAGGCTTTAGGTGCCTTTTTTTTTGAAGCAGCGACAAGGGCAGCATCTTCTGGACTAGAAGATTTTGAGGTAAAAAGGGCATACTTTTAATTTTCTTTTAGGTTCAACTCAAGTTTTTCTTCTACCCTCTCATGGTTCCAAAGAGTACCATATAGAGAGGATATGCCAAAATTCTTTAAGGTTTGAGTTGTCCTAAGAGGCTCAATAACATGTTTCCACTTAGAGGTAATGAGTCAATGAATTTATTGACCTGTTCAAAGTCAAGTTAAGTAACTTTCAGGCAGTCCAGGTCAGTTAGCAGGGAATTAAATCTGATAAAGGTTTGTTCAAAGTGTCATTTTTGTAAGTAAAGAAAAGTTCATTTTCCCGTTTTAAAGTAACGATCTTGTTTTTCCTAACCTCATCTTTTCCATCATAAGCGATTTCAATATAGTCTAAGATACGTTTTGAGCTTGGTTCCCTTTTAATTATGTAAAAATATGATTAGTAAAGTTATAATTATCATAGTTTTGATTTTTGGGTCATGTCCAACACGACGCTTGTCTTCATCCTGCCATCTAGATGGAGGAAGAATGACCTCTCTAGCTTCAATGGTAGGAGATTCTGCAGTTGCAAGTCTAGCATCAGTAGTATCCATGGGAACATATGGGTCACTGTTTGTAATGCCAGGAATAAATGACTCAATTGAATCAAGGAGAAACATGAATCTATCTCGTCAGTTTTCATATTCATCTTCATCAAACTTTGGTGGTCTATTAGTAGTACCATTTTCGAGATAGGACGAGTTGTTGTAAGCGGCCATTAGAGAATTCAGATCCAAGATATTAGATTATCAAGACTGAAGCTCTGATACTAGTTGTTGGTCCCGATAAATAACAGAAAGTATTGTAGAGGGAGTGAATACAATTATTTTTGTTAATTAAAATGTTTTATCAATTAATCATGTAATTAAACAAATAATTAAATTAGAGTCAATGTAATTTTCAACATTATTCTTTTATTGAAATAATCTCAAAAAATTACGGTTATCCTTTGGCAGAATAGATAACCGGATGATAAAGATTACACATATGTAGCTTTCAAACGTCTTAAGCTTATACAAGGTCTGGACTCTCTCGATTAAATACCCACACCACTAAATATTACAAAAGTGGAATTCAGCTATTTATATAGATCCTAATAACCGTGTAAATAGTCTTTTGTCCATTACTACAAAGGATGTTTGTACTTCAACCGATAACTGTGTCAGAGAGCACATGACTCCCTTTCCTCTTCGGTAACTATTTGTAGGAATACCCTAAATGGTTGGACATTCTATTTAAATAAATAAATGGAATGTTAGATTCTCTATGCGTTGACAAAGTGTTAACCATGAACTGCGCATGGGTTAACCTTTGGTATTCCTTTGTTGTCTTGTAAGGTCAATTGTCCACCGACATGTGTCCTTTTCTCTTCAACTTAGTCTTCGATGTCAGTTGAATAGTACTCTTTGATGTAGACAACACATGAAATAATTATGCTTGTAATGAAGCATAATTTTTCGTAAGTGTTTGTAACACCCAAATTTTTTTTTTATCACAACGGAAGTACATATAATTATCAAAATAACCCTGGTTAACGTTTACAAAACATAGTTTATAATCCAACATTGTTGACATACATTTACTACTTTAAACAACGACGATGTTACGTAAAGACAGTATATGATAAGAAAACATCAGAGTTAAGCTCATAGTCAAACATGTCTTCAACTCGTCCATAACATCCTTCTAACCAGCAGTACCTAAACCTGTAATGGGTGGAAATGTCAGGGAATTAGCACAACTGCTAAGTGAATGGATACTATCGAACAAACCAAGCATAAGCAACTGAACATGCAAAGGTCACAAATATGCTAACGTCCTGAACTAGCATAAAACAACAACCGACAATATGAGGATCGGCGGCATGTATGAGCACACGACTTAGCTGATCAGGCTATAGTCTACCGATAGTTCGCTTTACTGAATCTACTGCATAACAGTCCAGATACAACACATGCGTCCTTCTATGCTATACTGAACAATCAGTAACATCATGACCTGACCAGGCTACCACGGTCGACCTCACACAAACCCGACCTTGCCGCCTCGGTAGGTGTCCAACTAACAGTGCGTACATAAGATCACAGATAATCAGTCATGCAATCATCCTAACTAACATGGAAATATTTAGCTACATAAGGTATTCATACTGAGCATAAACATAATACTCCCTCCGTCCAACTACAAGTGTCCACTTACTTTTTGCACACAGTTTTAGGAATTTCCACTAACTTCATTCTCCACCAATCAGAATTCTTCTCTCTCCAGAATAACCTCTTCTCATTGGTTGAAATACAAAGTGGACGCTTGTAATGAGACATCCCAAAATGGAAATGTGGACACTTCAAGTGGGACGGAGGGAGTAATAAAGAGTCTGAACAAGTAGCGTATATTCTATCCGGAGATAGACCCACTCACCGAATACCAGCAACTAGCTCAGATAATCTATCACTGAGATGCTTCCTTATCCTTATCACCTGAACATAAGGCAAATCAAGTTAGTTTCAGTCCGTTAACACGAGACAGCACAATACCGCAAATCAGTATTAAAAGTGCTACTAAAAGTCCACTTAACACTTATGCATTTTTCAGAATTTACATTCTGATAATCATAAGACACGCTGGCAGCATAACGGCTAGAAACAGCCAAATTAATCAACAATGCACTACTGATCTACATCTGTACGGTTGCATATGCATCTGTACGGTTACAAGCCCATCTGTACGGTTACATCATGTATCCTTACGGTTGCATGCTCACTGCCCGATTGCACCAGCACCCCTACATCCGTACGGTTGAACATGCACCCGTACAGTTGCACAGTATACTCGTGCATTTGCAAGCTGCAACCGTACGGTTGTGTTCATCGAGCAACAACAGCAGAAACTAACAGGTTTCGAACCAAAATCGCTCAATCTCGTTTCCATACATGTTTTTGACCCAAAATCCACAGACAACATGTTAGGAAAACATTTAGGGACTTAACCCTCTAATTTTAAGCATTAACAACACCAATTTAGCTAGACTTGACTCAAATCCAATTTTGACAAAACCTAACTTAAAACCACATAAATCCATCAATTTGATTCTGAAAACCATGGATTTTACCTTGAAATGAACACGAAATCAGTAGAAGCAAGTCTCATAACACAATTGTAAATCCAAAAACGAGATTAATAATTAGGGTTTCAAGTGGTGAGAATTTAGGTACAGTGTTGATTAGAAGATTCAAGAAAAATGAGAGAAATAGCTGATATCTTGCTTATATACTTGTGTTAAACACAATACCCCATCAAACACTGGTATTTACCAGTTATATGATAACTTTCGTACTTAATTTAGCAGCCCTAACGGAGTCCAAATTAAATAAACGAACTTGTTCTGTGACCCTTGTCACAAACTAGTCTTAATCAAATAATAAAATAACACTAAACATATAATTTTAATAAAGGCATAAATAATCACACAATTATGCATAAGGGCAAAAAGGTCATCTTACATCTAAGCCCGATCTGAGGATGTTACAAATCCACCCCCTTAAGAAGATTCCGTCCTCGGAATCTGGTCAAGGTCAAACAGACGTGGATAACGAGCTTTCATTAGCTCTTCGGTCTCCCACGTAAGGTTCGATCCTAAACTATGCTTTCACTCAACAAGCACCATTCGGATCTCCTTCTTTCTTAACTTTGTCACCTTTCTATCAATAATTCTCACCGGTTCTTCAACTAACTTTTGATTCAGGTCCACCCTCAAATCACTTAACGTAACTAGTTGCGTCTCATCATTGACCTTACACTTCCTAAAGGTAACATACGTTGAAAGTGTTGTGTATTCCTGCCAACTCTGCCAGAAGTTCTAACACAACTGTCTAGTCCTTAATTTTCTGAATAATCTTAAATGATCCAATGTATCTCGGAGCTAACTTACCCCGCTTACCAAATTGGATAACTCCCTTCTACGGCAAAATTTTTAAGTAAACACGATCTCCCGTTTCAAAGTTTACCAGACGTCTACGTGGATCGGCATACATTTTTTATCTATCACGTGCCGCTTTCAACTTTTCACGTGTTATCGCTACCTTGTATGCTATTATCTAAACTAACTCTGGACCTGCAAACTGTTTCTCACCTGTATCTAACCAACAAGTTGGCGTTCTACATTTGCGACCAAACAGCATCTCATAAGGAGGCATACCAATACTTGAATGATATGTATTATTATATGCGAACTCGATCAAAGATAAATGTATATCCCACGGACCATCTTACTCTAACACACGGGACCTAAGCATATCCTCTAGTGTCTGTATTGTACGTTCACTCTGACTGTCGGTCTGTGGATGATACATTGTACTAGATTTACCCTCGTTCCTAAACTTTTCTATAAACTGTTCCAGAAGTTAGACACAAATCTAGAATCCCTGTTAGATACGATAGAGAATGGAAACCCATGTCGACTAACTATCTCTTTTAAGTACAACTCTGCTAAAATACTCAACGAGGCTATCTCTTTTGTTGCTAAAAAGTGTGCAATCTTTTTCAGTCGATCCACAATTACCCAAATCATGTCATTACCTCTCTGAGTTCTGGGAAATTTTGTCACAAAATCTATCGTAATATGATCCCATTTCCACTCTAGAATTTTCAACTGTTATAACGAACCATAGGGTTTCTGATGTTCAGCTTTAACGTGGGCACAAACGTGACATCTTTCTACCAATTGATCAATATCATTCTTCAATGTTGGCCACCAATACATTAGTTTTAAGTCATTATACATCTTGGTACTATTCGGATGGACAGTCAACCTCGATTTGTGCGCTTCATTTAAGATCAATTTTCTTAAATCTCCAAGCATAAGCACCCAAATTCGGTTCTTAAACATTTTAAGTCCACGAGAATCGTCAGTCAATTGGTCTTTTATTTTGATCATCAATTCAGTCTTTAAATTCTCCTCCAATAAAGCTTGGGCTTGAACTTGACTTAATTGTCCAATATGGTCTGAAACTATTTTGGTTCTCATAAATTTACAGTCTCTACGGTCTTTTTACAACTTAAAGCATCGGCAACAACATTCTCTTTGCCTGGATGATACTTTATTTCACAATCGTAGTATTTTATAAGCTCTATCCACCGAGTCTGTCTCATATTCAGTTCTTTCTGTGTGAAAATATACTGTAGGCTCTTATGATCTGTACATATTATACACTTGGTACCGTATAAGTAGTGTCTCCATAACTTCAACACAAATACTACTGCAGTCATCTCTAAATCGTGAACCAGATAGTTACATTCATGTGTCTTTAACTACGAGAAGCGTACGCGATAACTTTATCTCTCTGCATCAGTACACACCAAAACCCAGTTATTGACGCATCACAATAAACCACGAAATCATCTGAACTCTCTGGTAACGCTAACACTGGAGCCTGGCACAACAGCTTTTTCAGAGTCTGAAAAGCCTGTTCTTGTTGGTCACTCCATCGAAAACTAACATCTTTTCTAGTCAATTTGGTCAACGGACCCGCTATTTTAGAAATGTTCTTTAATAAATTAGCGATAATAACCTGAAAGACCCAAGAAACTCTTAACTTCTGTCAGCGTCTTTGGCGAATTCCAACCCATAACCGCTTCTATTTTCGACGGATCTACTTTAATACCTGCCTCACAGATAACATGACCCAGAAACTGCACCTCTCGAAGCCAGAACTCACACTTCGAGAACTTAGCATATAACTGTTCTTTCTTTAACAGCTCTAACACTAATCGAAGATTTGTCGCATGATCAGCCTCTATCTTTGAATACACTAATATATCATCGATAAACACAATAACAAACTGATCTAAATACAGTTTACAAACCTTGTTCATCATATCCATAAAAGACTGTCGGAGCATTTGTTAACCCAAATGGCATAACCAAGAACTCGTAATGCCCATATCTTGTTCTAAAAGTTATATTCGGTATATCTGATTCTGCAACCCGAACCTAATGATAGCCGGATCTAAGGTCTATTTTTGAATAGTACGACGCACCCTGAAGCTGGTCAAACAGATCATCGATTCTAGGAAAAGGATACTTGTTCTTAACCGTCCTCTTATTTAACTCTCGATAATCTATACACATTCTCAGAGTACCATCTTTCTTCTTTAAAAACAACACCGACGCACCCCATGGTGAGGAACTCGGTCTTATAAACCCTCTGTCTAACAATTTCTGTATCTGAGACATCATTTCCCTAATTTCAGAATGAGATAACCTATATGGAGCCTTGGCTACTGGCGTTGTTCCCGGAACCAACTCAATCTTATACTCCACTTCTCTTACTGGCGGAAACCCCGGTAACTCATCATGAAATACCTCAGGAAATTCCGAAACCACCGAAATATTGATAACAGATCTCTTCTCTATCTTAGCATCAATAACATAAGCCATGAAAGTCTCGTACCCCTTAGAAATTGACTTTTTCGCCTTCATCATAGAAATCAATGGAAAACTAAACCCACTTCGTTCCCCTCGGGCCACAATAAGTGTTCCATCGGTCAAATGGAAGGTCACAATCTTCTTATCACACTTGATGTGGGCCTTATGTAGGCTCATCCAGTTCATTCCTAACATTAATTCAAAACTATGGATAGGCAACACTAAACAGGACATAGCAAGCGGTCTACCATCAATTTCTATACTAGCTCCAGACACATACGTAGTGACTGGACCCGTCTTACCATCAGCTGCCTCTACTCTAACAGGCTCAGGCAGCACAGTAGCAGGTAACCATAACTTAGTACAGAAATCTATAGATGTAAACGTCCTATTTTGCCTGAATCAAAAAATACTCTAGCAGGTATTCAGTTGATCAAGAAGATACCAGTTATGATGTCATCGGTATTAGTAGTGGCCTTAACTGTCATCTGAAAGGCCCTTGCTTCCGCAGTCGGCGGGTTCTTCCTCTTCTATCCACTGGAGGTTGTGGAACCCCTGACAGATGTCGAAAGCGCCCCTGACCCTGCCCCAAAACTTGCGCCCTTTGACGCCTGAAAACTTGCTGAACGATAACCCGACTGATGACAACTCCAACAAACATTTTCCTTGAAGGAACAACCTTAAGACTCATGACCTACCATACCACATCTTAAACATCTTCTCATTGCCTTAGAACACGGCCCACTATGAGAAGATTTACAACCCTTACACCATTCTCTCTTTCCCGAACCAGACCATGTGCTTGCTTGATTACCTTTACCCTTTTGTCTAAACCCAAATGATTTTTTAGACCTCGAGCTTGACTGACTGGTAGCTTGACTACCATGCGGTACCACATTCCCTATATTCATACCCATCGCTGCTCTAACATCACATTCTACCATCTTTGCCATCACCAAAGCTTGAGATAACGTCGATACTGACCTCACAAAAGTCCTATACTCAGGCTAAATCATGTTCGCAAAATGCTGGATTTGGGATTGTTCATTCGGCACCCACTGTTGTACAAACCTCAACTTATCCATATATTTCTCAATTACCTCATCAATTGACATTTGCAGCTTCATCCGCATTTCTAGGAACTCCATCTTAATTTTGTTCATGTTGAACACATTACAATACTGTTCACATACCTTCACGTAAACTGCTCCCAAGTGATCATTCTTACCTGCTTTGGAGGGACACTGGCTATCATAAAATCCCACCCCACCGTAGCCATATCCTTTAACAACCTGCTAGCATAAGTTACCTTTAATTCTGGCTCATACTGACATGCCTCAAATGCCTTTTCAACCTCCCGTAACCAGTTGAGAGTCGTGGTTGGGTCAGAACTTCCTAAGTAGGGAGAAGGTCCACAATCTCGGAATTGTTTAAAGGTACATATTTTTGGTGGCTGGTATTGTTGTTGGAATTGCTGTTGTAAATGATTGTTGATATATGGGTGGCTGAACTTGGTTCATCATCATTAAATTTTGATACTAGTAATGAATCTGTGGTGGCATGACGTGCTGTGGGAATTGGTTCTGTAATGGGTATTGGTACTGGTTCTGGTGTATTTGCGGTATGGTGTGCGACTTAACAGTGGAAAAACCCGGTGGTGTATCCTAATTACCTGAATGTCTTGCTAATTCAAGCTCAGCAACCTTACCCTGAGCTTCTTTGAGTTTACTTTCATGTTTGTGAACATATTTAGCCTGGTAAACCTCCGCCTCGTCCTCCTCATCTGGAGAACTGAACGTTCCGGGTTGGATCAGGTTTGCAGTGTTCGCAGCCCTGTTATCTGTCATCAGTGCTACAAAACACTCACACAAAAACTTATTGGAGAACTGTTAGTTTACTAAACACTAGCATGCACAACATCCTACATTCACTTAACCCCACCCCTTGGACATATTTGACTTAACTCAGGGTTTAGGAATAAATACGCGCATGTACTTGCTGCTAAACCACACTCTGATACCAAGTTGTAACACCTGGATTTTTTATTTCAACGAGAGTAAATATAACTACCAAAATAACCCTCGTTAACATTTACAAAACATAGTTTATAATCCAACATTGTTGACATACATTACTACTTTAAACAACGACGGTGTTACGTAATAATAGTACAAGATAAGAAAACATCAAAGTTGAGCTCATAGTCAAATATGTCTTCGACTCGTCCATAACACCCTTCTAACCAGCAGTACCTAAACCTGCAATGGGTTGAAATGTGGGGGAATTAGCACAACCTACTAAGTGAATGGATACTATCGAACAGACCAAGCATAAGCAACTGAACATGCAAGGGTCACAAATATGCTAACGTCCGGAACTAGCATACAACAACTGACAATATGAGGATCAGCGGCTTGTACGAGCACACGACTTAGCTGATCAGGCTACAGTCTACCGATAGTCCGCTTTACTGAATCTACTGCATAACCGTCCAGACGCAACACATGCGTCCTTCTATGCTATACTGAACAATCAGTAACATCATGACCCGACCAGGCTACCACGGTCGACCTCACACAAACCCTACCTTGCCGCCTCGGTGGATTCCCAACCTTGCTGCCTCGGTTGGTGTCTAACTAACAGTGCGCGCATAAGATCATAGATAATCATTCATGCAATCATCCTAACTAACATGATAATATCTAGCTACACATGGTATTCATACTGAGCATAAACATAATAATAAAGATTCTGAACATGTAGCGTGTCAGCTACTTAATACTCTATCAGGAGATAGACCCACTCACTGAATACCAGCAACTAGCTCAGATAATCTATCACTGAGCTGCTTCCTTATCCTTATCACCTGAACATAAGAAAAATCAAGTTAGTTTCAGTCCGTTAACACGAGACAGCACAATTTGGCTAGATTTGACTCAAAATCCAATTTTGACAAAACCTAACTTAAAACCACATAAATCCATCAATTTGATTCTGAAACCATGGATTTTACCTTGAAATGAACACGAAATCAGTAGTAACAAGTCTCACAACACAATTGTAAATCCAAAAACGAGATTAAGAATCAGGGTTTCAAGTGGTGAGAATTTAGGTACGGTGTTGATTAGAAGATTCAAGAAAAATGAGAGAAATAGCTTATATCTTGCTTATATACTTGTGTTAAACACAGTACCCCATCACACACGGGTATTTACCAGTTATCTGATAACTTTTGTACTTAATTTAACAGCCCTAACGGAGTCTAAATTAAATAAACGAACATGTTGTGTGACCCTTGTCACAAACTGGTCTTAACCAAATAATAAAATAACACAAAACATCTAATTAAAATAAAGGCATAAATAATCACACAATTATGCCTAAGGGTAAAAAGGTCATCTTACATGTAAGCCCGATCTGAGGATGTTACAGTGTTGTGTGCTGCTCCAGCCTGATGCTGGTTGTTCTCATACTGGTTCTTCTACAAGTCTTCTGCTGGTTTAGCATTCATTCTATGCTGACTATGAAGAATCCTTAAACCTTTAACTATCTTGTGCTGATAGTTAAGTCAACACACTAACCTACTCAGACACAGCATACATTGTTGTTCCCAGACTTAGTAATATTTAAGTAAACCTATTATGGACACACATAACATTTAGTGTTCATAATCATGTTTTGTCGTAATTAAATCCATAATAATGTAGAGGACTCGACAAACACATAAATAGTAAACTTTTTGGTTTTTACAAAAGAGCACAAAAGTTTTTACGTCTTATAAACACATAAATACTTTTTAATTGTATAGTTCTCTTAATATTGTACTGGAGATCGATCAATATCATCAACCTCAAGTAAGCTCAAAGAATATTAATAAATGTACAATCACTAGAAAAATTATGGAATGATTAAGCAATAGACTTCGACTTCGAGATCTATAACTCCTTCCAAAACTAGTGATCATGAGGGTTTGGTGTTGGGTTAAAGAAATCAAAATTAAGTCACCAAAAATAAAAATAAAAACATAATGTGTACTAGAAGCACAATATAATAGACAAGCATTATTAACACTACATAAATCTGACTATTTATAAATGCTACTATCTCGAAGATACAAAAGCAGCTACAGTGATATAGAATTTCTTCAACCCACCTCTACTTCAACCCAGACATCGAAGAAGGCCACCACTACCTACCACTACCTACCGATGTAAGGAAACTATACAAAGCACTTCCTGTTGTACATATACAAACCATAAACAACACAGTCAAAAAACCAAAAAATATAACAAACCAATGTATGACAGGTACAACAACCCAGAAAAAGAGAAGATAAAAAACAGATACACACTATGTGAACTCCTACTGCAAAGCCCGACAACTTACAGGGTACAATAAATAATAAAAAAAAACCATTTCATTATCTCTAAAAATGCCCCTATATTTTCATTCATAACTGAATATATATCTAAGCAACCCTAGAGATTATATATGAACTAACTATGATAGTACAACATAATCGAAGAATCGTTATTTTACTTGTGAAGGGATACTTGGAGATATTATCACAAACAAGGAATGGTTCTACTATAGTTGTCCCACATGCAAAAACGACTAAGTGGCAACTTAATTACCATATCTATAGTGTCCAGACCATACAACAAAGGGCCTAAATAGTTAACATTAGTGACAAGTGGTAATAGATTAAGATTAACTAAAGGTAATATAAACTATAAAGATAAAAATGTATAGGTATGAAGAATAGACTCCTGATGGGGAACTATCACGAGAGTTAAACTTCCTAGAATAAACACTAAACCTCAATCAACTAGGCTATGAACCTAACTGATTTGTCACTAAGAGTTTAGGCTTTGAAGATTCTGGCTAAGACGGATATCCCCTACTCCCAACGTTAACCTTAGAAGGTTTAAACGACCATATGGAAAGAATCCTAGGTACATGAATAAAGTGGTATATCCCTAAAGAAAAGTCTCAGCTTTTCTTAATCCTGGTTGGTCTAACTACAGTAAGATTCCACCACTTAATACTAAGCTATGCCTTAACATTAACAGATGTGCAATCTTAGATATTCAAAGGTACTGCTAATTGGATTAGAGGTCTATCCTTTGCGATCGCTTACTCAACCCCGGATCATCTTACAACATATCAAGAACATTGCTTCTGACGCGAATCATGCTTTTGAGCAAGCCAGTGTTCACTGAACTCTATATTGCCTACTATAATCACAACCTAGATGGGCAGCTCTTCTTTGACGAATAAATGGTTATTCGTACGTAGGTACTATATCCCTATTGTGACGTTAAGCACACATAACTACTTACCTTGTATCCTAGGGTTGATCAAGTCCTAATACTAGGATATAACCACGTGAATAAGCGGAAAGGGTGATCCGTAAATTAGACTTCTAAACCGTCAAGGTTTCAGCATAACAATAGCATAAGTTTTAGATAAGGTATTTAACATGTAATAAACATTTGTAACGGATAGATAAGCATCAAGATGAAAGCAACTTAAAGTAACAAGATAACTTTTTTAAATTAAGGAAAGAGTTCACCGTTTACAGACGAGATCTGGACCATTACAAGTGCTGACATCTTCTAGACCGTTCCTAGTACAATCTTTGTCGTTCGTCTTCGGGTACTTAATTTCTCGCTCGGAGGTGAGAAGGCCTTAGAAGCTCTAGTGAGAGAAAGTGTATTGTAGTGAGAGAGTGAAAAGAGGTGTGTTGAAAATGGATGACAAAAAGCCTTTAAATAGAAGTGAAAAATGCCAGCAAATGGCTCGCTGGCCGTTTGGCAGGCCATTTGGCAAGCCGTTTGCAAGGACCGTTTGGCAAGGCAGCCTATTTTTATGCCCATTTGTCTAGGCCATTTTTCATAGTGGTAGCCGTTTGGCAAGTCGTTTGGCCTGCCCTGGTCAGCTTGTTTCCTGGATCGTAACTTGATTTCTTATCTTTCACCGTTTTCGCTCTAGAATCTTCGTTTTAGCTCTGATTCTCGTGATTCTTTTTGCATCGTCTTCGTAATTACTCAATCTACAAATTTAATCGAAAAACGATTATTTTTTCGAGAAATTTTGGGACTTTATGCTTTTTGGGACTCAATATCGAGGGTAAAAACGTGACTTTTTAGCCGATATCAAATATCCCACACTTAGACTTTGCTTGTCCTCAAGCAAACTTTCGAACTCTTAGCACGGAAGATTTTTATTCGTAGTGATCAAGCGATATCTTTGTCGCAAGATGTAGGAGCGAAAACTTGGTTTTACTCTTTTTGTTATTCCCGAACCGTTCTCCGCAAGCATGAGAGGAGGTTACATAACTGAGGCTATATCACTCGGGTCACTCAATTCACTAAAGTGTATCGGGTGTCGTATAGTTCTAAGAAATGAAATCGCTCATAGACAGTCATGTTCGCATTCCTCGTCATAGGCTTGATCAAAACTCAAATCTCCATCACTTATTTGATAGAATTTTCAGTTATAGACTCAGCTTATATCATGAAGAGGTGGTGAATTTGGAGGTTAAATGTTGTAAAGGGTTGGATAGATAGGAGTTCTTTTAAGGATCGATTTTTGATAATCCTTTCAGCTTTTCATCGAGAGTTTCAAGTTGAGATCCTTCTTTTTGACTGCCAAGAGTTCTTTTCTAGAATCTTTTTGGTTCCGCTCCATTTCTCAGGACCTTTATTCATCAATTTTTTTTTGAAAGCATCTTTTGCTTTTCTCTTCGAGGTCTCCTTTTATCGGCAGTCTCTTTGATATTTGACTTGGATGCTCCCATTTTCTCTAATGCGGTTTTATAGATGAATTCTCAGAATTTAAGATTTTATTGGGATTTTATTTTTTGTGTGAATGAAACGAATAAGTAGTGATGGATGGAATTTTGTGTGGCTTGGAGTGAAAATGGAAATGAAGGTATTTTGATGGGGGTGTTTTGTCTTCACGAATAGCCGAGGTTTCTAACTTAGTGGTTCTTATCAAAAGGTGTGATTCCGAAATATAGATCAAGAGCAAGTTCTGATTTAGAGATGCTAACATCGGCGCACTAGAAATGAGCGCTTGTTAGGCCTTTATTTGGGGTGTGTCACAGCAATTATAATGGGTCGAATTGCGCCTTTCGTTATGCAGTGCTCTTTTGGAAAATTTGGTTTGGTTTTCGCAAAAAGTTTCGACCTTGTTTTAATCTTTTGTCTATTTTGTAACAAACACTTTTTGATCATTTATAGAATTTTGTAATCCTAAGTGTTTTATAGCTCGAAAAGTTTTAAATTTTGTGAAAAATTTAGTTTTATAAACACTTGAGTATTTTGCGAGAATCATTGTGCAATATTTGCTATCCCACACTTTAAAATAACATTATCCTTAATGTTGAGGATACGGCGTATCCCACACTTAAGTTTTGAAAGAGACGTTTTGTAATTAAAAGTTTATGTTGATGGGGTTGCTAATCCCACACTTAGTGTTTAAAGTGGTCTAGTATATTGCGTATATTCTATTGAAAAAGTGGTGAAGACGTAGTACTCCCCAATGGTCGCAAGGCGTGTATGGATGGTTCGCCGATTATAGTTTCTTCTAATCTCGTGTTGGCGCCATTCTCGTTCAGTGCGTCCTTGCTCCAAGTCATGCTTCCACCTTGTAAGTTCTCGATCGCCTTTCGTTTGTGACGTTTATTCATGCAATTTTATTCTACCATATCATACAAATTTTAAACATAAAAAGTAGTTATGCCCAAGAGTGGGCGTACAGACATAATGTAATAATGTATCATAGCATAACATGTGATCATAAAATGAAATAGAGATAGAGAGAATCATGGCTGATCTGGCAGGTGTGACGGAAGAGAGTATAATACGCTCGTGAGGGGTTGTCTCGGGTGTCTTAGAGCTGATTGTCCTCCGTCAGCTATCTCCTCGTCGGTGGTTGATTGACATGCCAATTCTAAAGTGTTCACACCTGAAGATATTCTAAAGCGAACCTCGTCTGAATGGGAAATCAGTCCGGTGAGCGATGAAGAACTGGTGTGAATCATAGGCCCCATACGCCAACACTGTCCTTCCTGTAGTTCTCGACCCTAATCAGGTTTCATACTCATTCCTCCCATACCCTGTGTAACATCCTCAACCATATTCTGGCTTGCAGTCTGATCCCTTGCATTAGTCTGAGTAGCGGTAGATGTGTCTCTGTGGGTGCTGACGTGGTTCTGGCCAAAAATGCTGTTGACCAAATCCTCGTGCCATGTGCTCTGCTCCCTTGGTGGAGATAGGATGACCGTCTGCTGGGTGTAGTGCTGCTGAGGAGGAGACGGAGGTCGTGGATACTGATAGCTAGGCCTTGCACCTCTAGGGTCTCTATGAGCGAATATCAACGGATACTGATGAGGATACGGTGGGACATTAAGCTGTCTGCCTGCATAATACGTGAAATGATCCAGATTCTGAAAGATAGCAGCCTCAGCGAGCCACCTCTCCTACCCAGTAAAATCTCCCATGTGATAATGATACGGTTCAAAGTGCGGCCGATCCTCCTGACGTACTGAAGAGTGTCGGTGGGTGTCAGTATCAGTATCAGTAGGCCTACCCTACATTGTAGGATCATCCTCATCCCTCGGCTCCTGTGAACCTCACCGCCTCCTACCATCCCTCATCTCGAATCAGGTCTAAATCCTCTAATTGTCACACCATGCACAGTTCTTTCTACCGAGTCTGGGATTGCTACTATCAAATGCTGATCCTCTACCCGAATGTACTGCCAAGTGTGCAACAATCTATACCCGATCTCCTTTGACTCAGTTATCCTTTGATAACCCAATCCTTCAACAATACCCAAAATATGCATCCGGCGAAGAAGTCTGGTGACAACGGCTCCCAAGACTGGTGCAACTCAACTCAGTGCGTTCTTTTCGTTAGTGAATGCCTGAGCTAGAAGATATGCAACCTGCATGTTTTGGTTGTGGATCATGGCATGCATAAGACGCATGTCATTAATGGTGACAGCTCCACTATGTTGGGTTTTTGGATGAAGAGTCTTGATGATGAGGTGGTGGAGAATGCGATGAACGGGGTTAATAAAATTGGAGGCCTTTATACTTGACCTCAAGGCTTCCTGGTCATTGGTGTAGGTTTGCCAAAATGCTTGATGATCGATTGGGTTCAAAGTAATGTACCCTCTTTTGAACACTGAGCGGTTAACGTGAGTTCTCTTGTACAGTTCTAGGTGAATGGCGAACTGTGGTGCGGTTAGGTGGTGCATGTGGTTTTGGTGGTGGAAATGGATGCAAGGACGACTGTTATATACCTCCGAGTCAATGTTTGCTTCGAAATTCCTTGTTTCCATGAACTCAGCAAGCGGTTCCTGGTACCCGATCATTAATCTCAAAAATCTTTTGCCAGACGCTGTGAGTTTTTCCATGCATCGTAAAACTTAAGATTCCTCTTAGCTCATCTGCCCACCCGCACCGTTCCATTATTTCCCAGTTGATATACTTGTTGGGGCTCTTTTGCCTATTGATCCAATTACGCATAAATGGCTCGTATTCCGCCGGGTTATCTTGCCCGTGAATGGAGCGGGGCAACTCATATTCTTGTGGAAGATAATTAGCCATCTGCTGGAGTTAAAACACGTAGGTTATGTTCCAAAATAATAAGACTTATAATAACACTTAGAAATGAAAAATGCTTATATTTTTCGAATTTTTTTTCAAAATGAGTGCTTTAAAAATGACATTTTCCATATCTCTGTTATCGTTAATTATAGGCAAAATTACCGCAAACAATATCTAATCTTAATACAAATCTATTTCTAAGAAAAATTCGGAGCGTACCCTTGATTGCAACAAATAATGCTATAAATAATAATTATAGTGAGTTAGTCGTAATAAGCAATTTTGATCGAAGTAAGATGATTTTTAAGCATAAAATGATTCTAATAACCATTTTTAATTACCTTAAATATTTTTAAGCATCAAACTTTGCCTATAACGTCCTCAAGTCAAGGTTTAAGACCATTTTTATCGAAAAATATTCATTTTGATCAAAACGTACAAAATAAGAAAAATCAAAGACTAGGCTCCAATTTGATTTGTAAGTCAATGACATCTCAATTTAGACTAATTTTCAAGTTATCCTAGGTTTTAAAAACGTTTTAACGTTAGAAAAAACCTAAAACCTAATTTAGTACATTCTTGTCAAAACTTCAACTTTCAATCAAACAATTCTAAATTGTTCCAAAACTAGTTTCTAAGTGTACTAGATGAATCACTAAGCCTAAATGAGCTAGCAACGTATCAAATTTCCAAAAATTTCACCAATTTCTAGCCTAAAACTCAAATTCACGAATCGAAAGCTAAAAGTGTACTAAAATGCCTCAATCGAACCTAAAAACTAACACATATCAATCACATTGTCAAACTAAGCATATAGGGAATCAAAATTGGGCATAAAACATGAATTTTTACAAAAGTCAAAAATTTGACTTTGAGTAAAAACTTGATTTTTAACCGTGAAAGAGTACCTTTTGTACGAAATTGACTGCGGAAACGTGTTTAGCGGGCACGAGAGACTTAGATCAGTGCTTTAAATCGTTTAATTTGGTCAAAAAATGGTGATGGTGGTGTGTGTTCTTGGCCGTCAGTCGAAGAAAGAGGGAAGAAGAGAAGAAAAAGAAAAAGGAAAGAAGAAAGGAGAAGAAAAGGAGAAGAAAGAGGGAAGAAAATGGGTCCGTGTGGCTCACGGGCTTATTTTCACGATCCGTCTTGCAATTTTTTTTTGTTTTTAAAATTTAAATTTTATCACTAAATTAATAAGGGATATATAAAATTTTTGCTTCGGATTTTAATCCGGTTATTTTTGCTAATTAAACTAAAAATTAAAAGACAAATGGACGGAGTAAAATAGAAATTCTTATTTTATTAATAACAAAAATTACACAGGTTCCACAACTAAGTTCCAAAAATGATGCGGAAAGAAAGATAACTTTAAAGCTTCTTTGACCATCCAGTGTAAATTAGCGGAGTGTACTGAAAATATTTTAAAATCACTTAGCATTTTACGCTCACGCTTTTGTAAATCTTCGATGTCGTCCATAAGTTTAACCAAAGCCCTTCTAACTTTCTTAATATTCGAAATTCCATCCTTAGGTCCAGTATCTCGATAATTAAGTTCGGAAAGAAGTTTTGACACTCTGTCTTGAAATAAAAGATCTTCTGCGCAGTCAGGATCACCGATAGTAAATTTAAAGTTTTCAGATATTTCTCGAATAACCTTTCTTTTCGGAGTTGTAAATGGAAATTTTGACATGGTGAGGATTTGCACGAGTTCGGAATATATTTCCTTTCTTTTTGCGAAGAAATTCTGATGTATTCTTTCTTCGGTTGAATTCGGAAAAACTTCGATTAATCGTTTGATAAGAAATGAGGCTGGATCAAAGTAAAAGAAATCTCGATCTCCATATTTTGAAATAGGGTTAGGTTTTTAGCTTTCAGTCCAAAATTCTAATTCAGAAATTATTGCGACGACATAATGGTTGATATGAATTTGAGAAAATTGCTTATCACTGATGTGAGGTAGAAAACTGATGAATGACTCTAAATCAAATTTGAAGTCGATTTCTGCATCCCGATACTTGACAAAAATATCATCTCCGCATTCTTTTAACAGTTTGTGAAGAGAGCGAACTTGATCACACAGCTCTTTTAACAGATTTATTTGAAATGTTTAGAACGGGAAATCTGAGGAATATAGGTGCCTAATGAATTCTCTATAGTCGTCTAACCTTCTGCTAGGATTTAACAGATTTTCAGTAAACGGAGCTTTTGACTAATCAATGTGTCGTTTCTCTTTTGGATTAAATTCAAACAAGTCTGGGTATTTGAAAATAGTTGGGTATTCTTCCTGTATTTCATCTTCCATAATGAGGAGTTCGTTAAGACTGAGCCTCCCTTTTGGATCGTGAAGAGGGTCGAATCCTGGTTCATTTGAGTAAAACTTATCCAAAAGCAATGAAATCTCTAAGTCGGATGAAGTTATCTGGCTTCTTGGACTACAAGGATCAAGAATTAATTCTGGATGAGACTCATCGGGGTTTAGATTTGTTTCATTTTTGTGTTTATAAAGAAAAACTTCTCCGGTTTCCGAAGTCGTGGGAAAGTAACTGCCTTTCACACTTTCTTCGTAATCGGTTAAGTTTGAACTGGAATCTACAGAAATTAATACCATAATTAATATTTTAAAGATGTTTACTATAATGGCGACTTTTAAATCATATACCGACAAACTCCCTATTTGTTAAGCATGTGCGTTCCTTATCAATTTATTTGAGAAACAAGTGGTCAGGCCGACAACGGAGAGACACGATCCTTTTGGTTCCAATATAATTGGAGACTGTTCGGAAAATTCAACAACCAAGTCCGTGTCTGATTGTCTTTCTTAGACACTACTCAAGAATCTCAGATATCCTGACAGAATCAATGATTACCTTAACAAATAGAAAATTCAATCCTTGGCAGTGGCGCCAAAAACTCTATTTCCTTATGATATGACCGAAACAGACGGTTTTATTTATGTGGTGTCGTTAGGTCGCAAAACGTCAGAATCAGTTACCAAAAGAGAGTAGTGGTTTTATTATTTATATTTAGCTGGGTTTCCTAACTATAGTTCACATTCTTGTCTTCCTTTTAATGAGTAAGTGGTAAATATAACTCAGGTTCGTATTTTTGTATGTTTGCTCAGTAATGTGGGACAAAAGTGCCTAAATAGTTAACCCTAGTGACAAGTGGTGATAGATTAAGATTAACTAAAGGTAATATAAACTATAAAGATAAAAATGGATAGATATGAAGAATAGACTCCTGATGGGGAACTATCACGAGAGTTTAACTTCCTAAAATAAACACTAAACCTCAATCAACTAGGCTATGAACCTAACTGATTTGTCACTAAGAGTTTAAGCTTTGAATATTCTGGCTAAGACGGATATCCCCTACTCTCAACGTTAACCTTAGAAGGTTTAAACGACCTTATGGAGAGAATCCTAGGTACATGAATAAAGTGGTATATCCCTAAAGGAAAGTCTCAGCTTTTCTTAATCCTAGTTGGTCTAACTACAGTAATATTCCACCACTTAATATTAAGCTATGCCTTAACATTAACAGATATGCAATCTTAGATATTTTAAGGTACTGCTAATTGGATTAGAGGTCTCTCCTTTCTGATTGCTTACTCAACCCCGGATCATCTTACAACATCTCAAGAACATTGCTTCTGACGCGAATCATGCTTTTGAGCAAGCCAGTATTCACTGAACTCTATATTGCCTACTCTAATCACAACCTAGATGGGCAGCTCTTCTTTGACGAATAAATGGTTATTCGTACGTACGTACTATATCCCTATTGTGACGTTAAGCACACATAACTACTTACCTTGTATCCTAGGGTTGATCAAGTCCTAATACTAGGTTATAGCCACGTGAATAAGCGAAAAGAGTGATCCGTAAATTAGATTTCTAAACCGTCAAGGTTTCAGCATAACAATAGCATAAGTTTCAGATAAGGTATTCAACATGTAATAATCATTTGTAACGGATAGATAAGCATGCAAGATGAAAGCAACTTAAATAAACAAGATAACTTTATTAAATTAAGGAAAGAGTTCACCGTTTACAGACGAGATCTGGACCATTACAAGTGCTGACATCCTCTAGACCGCTCCTAGTACAATCTTCGGCGTTCGCCTCCGAGTACTTAATTTCCCGCTCGGAGGTGAGATGGCCTTGAAAGCTCTAGTGAGAGAAAGTGTATTGTAGTAAGAGAGTGAAGAAAGGTGTGTTGAAAATGGATGGCAAAAAGCCTATAAATAGAAGTGAAAAATGCCTGCAAAAGGCTGGCAGGCCGTTTGGCAAGCCGTTTGCAAGGCCCGTTTAGCAAGGCAGCCCGTTTTTTATGCCCGTTTGTCTAGGCTGTTTGGGAGGCCGTTTTCCATAGTGGCAGGCCATTTGGCAAGCCGTTTGGCCTTCCCTGGTCAGTTTGTTTCCTAGATCGTAACTTGATTTCTTGTCTTTCACCATTTTCGCTCTAAAATCTTCGTTTTAGCTCTGATTCTCACGATTATTTTTGCATCGTCTTCGTAATTACTTAATCTACAACTTTGACGAAAAACGATTATTTTGTCGACAAAGTTTGGGACTTTATGCTTTTTGGGACTCAATATCGAAGGTAAAAACGTGACTTTTTTGCCGATATCAAATCCCGATCGACAAATGTCAAACAAACGCATCTTTACTATTTTAAAACCATCAAAAAATTAACCACATTACTATCAAACCGCAACTACTATTTTAGAGAACCTTTCACGGACGAACACTGATCGACAATGTTCACAATCTTCTCGAAAAACACAGACAATTTAGTTGGAATCGATTGTGAAAAAATGGTTACGGCAATGGACTACAACAATGCAAAGGAACTGCCACCAACAATCCGACAACTGGACGAACAAGATACACTTTCAAATTCATATTCGAACAAAACAACACCGAACAACCCGAATTCATCTTCGCTCATCACTTCCTACCAAACACACAAATATAACAAAATCCAGAACAACAATAACAAGTACCTTCAGAAAAAGAAAACATCATAGTTAAGCCCCATGAAACGGTACAAGTATCGCTACACAACAATACCATAAATTTAATCTCAGCCTTCAAAACCCCTTGTAAAAATGAAGGCAATCCAGAAGAGCAACATCATGTAGCAACTCCAGAAAAAGAAAAAAAGCGAAGGTAATGCGGACGAAAATGAAGGCACACCAACCATAACAACACCAATATCTCCAACACTAAGCAAGCGAAAAAACAACTAGGCACCACAACGACTAAAAGAGCACTATTCTCTGAAAATGAAGAAAATGATCCGAAGAAAAAAGGAGTAGTAGTTTCTAACCGAGAAAATAACATAGACTACGTAACCATTTTGTCGATGTAAATAAGTAGCGCCACCCAATAATAAAGAAACTATGTGTTTGTAACCGCACTGCTAAACCGTAGCCATTTTGCTAATGAAAAAAACTAGGGCTACATTATCGAACAATACTAACCTACATTAACTAACTAAAAGATACTTGTAGTAATGCGCGGATCAAACCGTCACAAGTACATATGTGTGTGTGTGTATATATATATATATATGGTGAGAACCGAGAAAATGGTTACGTACATTTATGGTGAACGCGCGCGCACACACACACACACACACACACACACACACACACATATATATATATATATATATATATATATATATATATATATATATATACATATATGTATATATATATACACATACATCTATGTATATATATAAATCGGCAAGCTTTTGTCCAAATGTCATTAAACCCGTCATTTTCGGTCCATGTAGGAGAGAAGTTTGTCTCACAAAAAGCCTATACATATACACTATTTGTTGCTATTTTTTTTACCTCACACCAAACCTATACATACAATACATACACCACCTCATCATCCTACATGGCATCCGAATTTCTTATCAGTTTTTTTTTTCAAAAATACCTTTTTGTATAGAAAGTGGTGAGAAGGTTGTTTTTTTTTAAAAAAAAATACACTCAAGTGCACACACTTACCAACATAACTCTACTTCACACCTCTTTCACACAATTAACCCGCCCATTATACCATTATTTTTAAAATCATCTTTGTTAATTTGAATTCAAATTCTCTCTCGGTTGCCAAACGAAAAATATCCAGGTTTAATTTTTCCATTCAACTTCAATAATCTTGATGTTTTTTAAATGATTTTTTTCTAACTTATGTTTCTTTTCATTATAGTTTTAAATAATGGCCACATCCAAGAACATAATTCGAGTTTAAGAGATTTACCGACGGAAAGTTAATTTTATCATAAAAATTAAAGTCGTCTGTCTCCTTCAAAAGCTTGTATATGGTTACGATGAAGGCAAGCCAACTTTGGAGCTAATTGCTTCGGATGAGGAGGTTTGTGTTCATGTTTCTATATATACAGATTTCTTAATTCTCTCTTCATTTTAGAGTTTTTTTATATCTTCTTTTCTATGTTTATTTTCTCCATATTAGGGCTCTAAGATTGTAATCAACATCCGTAACTCCCTTAAGGCCAAATTTGATAACGTCATTAGGGAATGGGGCTTATTTTATATTTCTAATGCTGTTATAGTTGATAGTCCGCTACAATTCCGGACCAAACATATCCAACATGAGTACAAACTCATGTTTACTAAGAAAACAACTGTTGTGACATTCCCACCAACCGAATGGAGAGGAACTAATGGTTTTAGTTTCATCATTTTCGATGTTTTGAGATCTAAAGGCCTTAAAGTTGGAGTTTCAGCAGGTTAATAAATGTTTATTATATCAATTATTTTGAATTTATTTTAAATATTTATTTTTCGTTGACTTACAACACTTTATAATGTCACACAATCTTTATTTGTTTTTTTTTTGTTCCTATAGATGTTATTGGACGTGTAGCAAATTATTCAGAAGTACGGGATTTTTGAAACACTGGTGAACTCAAGTCCAAGTACATCAATATTCAGCTCATTGATTTAGAGTAATATTTAACACCTTTTTAGTTTAAACCATTTTCAGAATAAATTGTGTACACATGTTCTTAAAATCATAACACACTTATACATGACCTTTTTTGAGTCATTTTTAAATAGTGGCTTGCAATTGGATGCAACTATTGTTGGATGTGAAGGATATCAAAACGAAAGGATTCAGACGAACAGGGGAGGCGCGCCGCGGCCTTGGACGGCGCGACGCGACCTAACACTTGAAACAGAGCATCAGTTTAGAAAAACTACTGTCCGGAGAATAGCCTTGGAGGCGCGGCGCGGGCACATATGGCGCGACGCGGCTTCGTCTGGCGAGAAGTTTCCAAATTTAAGTTTTTCTTGTTCTCCAAGGTGTTTTGGCCTATATAAAGCATCCTAATGTAACCCTCAGTTGTATCTACGAATTATATCAATAAAAATCTCTCTAGTTGGTCTGTGGATTAAAGTAATCAACATTCGATTACATATAACCACGTTAAATCTCGTGTTCTTTAATTTTCTTGTTTTATTGTCTTTCGTTTGTCGAAGTAGGTGATTAATCTCAGTGATTAATCTTATTGTTTGGGTCCTATAATCCTTACAATTGGTATCTAGAGCTCAAGGTTCGAGTTGGGAATGATGGCGGAAGACGGTAAATTAAAGATCGAGCGGTTTGATGGTAAAGACTTCGCCTTTTGGAAGATGCAAATAGAAGACTACTTGTATCAAAATAAACTTCACCAACCTTTGTTGGAGACCAAACCCGAAGGCATGAACGATGCTGACTGGATGCTCTTGGATCATCAAGCTTTGGGTGCGGTTCGTCTTGCACTCGCCAAGCACATTGTTGGTAATATCATGAATGAAAAGACAACGTTTAATTGTTTGAAGGCGCTCTCCAACATGTATGAGAAACCTACAGCGGCGAATAAGGTTTTTCTCATGCAACAATTGTTCAACACGAAGATGAAGGAAGGTATGAGTGCAGCGAATCATATCAACGAATTCAACAATCTTGTTTCAAGATTAGAGTCGGTAGAAATCAAGTTTGATGATGAACTAAATGCACTAATCTTGCTTTCATCATTACCGGAAAGTTGGTTGGGTACGGTTACCGTGGTTAGTAGCTCGACCGGTACTACTAAGCTTGCGTATGAAGGAATTAGGGATTTAATTCTCGGTGAAGACACTCGTAGGAGAAGTTCGGGGGAATTGTTATCCGGTTCTTTGTTAAGTACCGACAACCGTGGTAGGAAAGTTGATCGCAGTGTGAAGAAGAGTAAATGGAAGTTCAAGAAGAGGTATCCATCGAAAGACCGAAGTGACGTTATTTTTTGGGGTTGCAATCAAAAGGGGCATTATCAAAGATATTGTAAGAATGCTCCGGTTAAATATGTTAACTTGACCGCGGAAGATACGGAGGATGCACTACTTTGTAGTATTGAAAGTTCGGTGGAGTCTTGGGTCTTAGATTCGGGAGCTTCGTTTCACGCTACACCCACTAAAAGCGTGATGAGGAATTTTTGGGCGTATCAAGGTAAAGTTAGATTGGCAAACAACAAAACTCTCGAGATTAAAGGTATAGGAGATGTTGTATTGAAGACTACTCTTGGTTCTAATTGGACTTTGAAGAACATGAGGTTTATTCCTAAGTTAAAGAGGAAGTTAATCTCGGTTGGTCAATTAGATGAAGAAGGTAATGAGGTTACTTTCAAGAATCGCCAATGGGAGGTGATTAAGGGTAGTAATGTCGTAGCTCGTGGACATAAAAGAGGAAATCTTTATATGGTTGAGGTGTTTGAAGAAGACACGATGATTACTACGGTTGACGTTGGGGCATATGGGTGAGAAGGGTATGAAGGTTCTTAGTTCGAGTGGGAGAATTCCGGATTTGAAAAAGATAGAGCTTGGGTTTTGCGAACCATGTACTTATGGGAAGCAAAAGAAGTAAACTTTTGTTAAATCGGGAAATTCACCAAAGTTGAAGAAATTCGAGCTAGTTCCTACGGAAGTTTTTGGGCCAACGAAAGTAGAATCACATGGAGGTTCTCGTTATTATGTCACCTTCATTGACGAAGCCACTCGAAAGGTATGGGTTTATTTTCTTAAAGCTAAATCCGAAGTTTCTGGTACTTTTGTGAAGTGGAAATCTATGGTTGAGAATGAGACCAATTTAAAGGTCAAGTGCTTAAGGTCGGATAACAGAGGAGAATATGGTAGTCTTGAGTTTAAAGACCATTGTGCAAAGTTCGGTATTAGAATGTTGAAAAAGATACCGGAGACACTACAACACAATGGGGTCGCTGAACGTATGAATCGTACGTTGAATGAAAGGGCTAGGAGTATGAGACTACATGCCGGTTTGCATAAGATGTTTTGGGCGGATGCGGTTAATACGGTGGCTTATTTGATTAATAGGGGACCCTGAACACCATTGGGTCTCCGAATTCCCGAAGAAGAATGGCTAGGTAAAAAGGTTAGTTATGATCATCTTAGAATCTTTGGGTGTAATGTTTATGTGAAGACCAAAGATATTGATAAAGATAAACTTGAAGCTAAGTCAAAGAAGTGTACGTTCATTGGTTACGGTTCAGATAAGATGGGCTATCGTTGTTGGGATAATGAAGCTAGAAAAGTTATTTGATCGCGTGATGTTACCATTGATGAAGATTCAGTTTATGGTAAACCGGAAACGGGGAGTCAAAAACCGGATCATGTTATTCTTTATGATGTTTCTCTTGATGATCTTGCGGGTTCTAGTGGGAGTTCGGGGAACAATGAATTTACGATTAATGGTGATGGGCCAGATCTTGACAATGATGGGGATGGTTCGGATAGCGGTGATAATTCTGAACGTAGTGCGAATTCTAGTAATGAGGAGGCTAATGAAACCGGTCCAACCATACCGGTTGCTCCTATACTTAGACGCTCGACTAGAGTGCCCAAACCTAATCCTAGGTATTCTTCATCAACAAACTACTTGCCCTATACCGAGAATGGTAAACTCGAAAGTTACTTTGAAGCAAGAAAGTCCAAAGAATCCATACAATGGGAGCTTGCTATGAAGGAAGTGATGGGGTCACTTGAGAAGAACAAGACTTGGTCACTAGTGAAATTACCTCATGATAAAAAGGCGTTACAAAACAAATGGGTGTATAGAATAAAGAATGAGGTGGATGACAAGAAAAGGTACAAAGCATGGTTAGTGGTTAAAGGGTTTCAACAAAGGAAAGGGGTTGATTACCAAGAGATATTTTCACCGGTGGTGAAGATGGCTACTATTCATTTGGTGCCTGCGTTGGTCGCATCCGAGGACTTACATCTACAACAACTACATGTGAAGACTGCATTCTTACATGGGGATCTTGATGAGAAGATCTACATGAGGCAACCCGAGGGCTTTGAGGTAAAAGGTAAAGAGACGTGGGTTTGTATGTTAAAGAAAAGTTTGTATGGTTTGAAACAAGCACCTCGGCAATGGTACTTGAGATTTGATTAGTTTATGAAGAAGGTTGGTTTTGTAAAATGTGAATCGAACCATTGTTGTTACTTGAAGAAATTCAAGTCTTCTTACATAATCTTATTGTTATACGTAGATGACATGTTGCTTGCGGGTTCGGACATGTGCGAGATCAATAAGTTGAAAGGTGCGCTTTCAAAAGAATTCGAGATGAAGGATCTTGGTAGTGCTAAGCAAACACTTGGAATGAGTATTGTGCATGATCGTGCTAAAGGTGTTCTATACTTGTCTCAATCTATATATATAGAGAAAGTAGTAGAAAAGTTTAATGTTGATAAAGCAAAGGCTCGTACTATGCCTTTGGGTAGCACGATAAAGTTATCGAAGAATCAATCACCTAAAACGGAAGAAGATAAAGCGGCGATAGAAAAGGTTCCGTATAGATCGACCGTGGGAAGTATTATGTATGCTATGGTTTGTACGAGACCGGATATAGCTCATGCATTGGGAGTTGTAAGCCGTTATATGTCTAATCCGGGTAAGGAGCATTGGGAAGCGGTCAAATGGTTGCTTCGTTATTTAAAAGGTACTTCTAGTATGGGATTGTGTTTCACTAAGGGCAATGTTATACTTAGATGTTATGCGGATGCAAATTTGGGTGGATTTCATGATTCGAGTAAGAGTACTAGGGGATATGTGTTCATGGTTGGTAAGACGGCAGTTAGTTGAATGTCTAGACTACAAAGGAGTGTTGCTTTTTCGACCACCGAGGCCGAGTATATGGCTATTGCGGAAGCTTCTAAGGAGCTTGTTTGGTTGAAGAACTTCTTGGGTGAGTTGGGTAAAAGAAAAGACAATTGCGTCTTATATTGTGACAACCAAAGTGCAATTAATCTCGCGAAGAATTCGGTGTTTCATAGTCGTACGAAACACATTGATTTGAGGTATCATTTTATTCGAGAATGTATTGAAGATGGTACTTTGATGTTGGAAAAAGTCCTTGGTATGAAGAATCCCACGGATATGCTTACTAAGGTGGTGTCAATGGACAAGTTGAAGTTTTGCATAGCTTCAATAGGTCTTCTCATGAACTAATGAGAAAGTAGTGACCGACTAGGGAGATAGAGAGATGAGATGATTTGATTCTAACAAGAAGTGTTGAAGACCTTGTATCGAAAGTCTGCTTATCCTGCGTATGTGATAGGAGTGTGTGTCTTCCAAATGGAGTTTGGCGGTAAAGGGTGCTTTGGCGATCTTGGTTAGTTTGGTATAATGGGTTGACAAAATGTGAGTCATGGTTTTGACTATCTTCAAGTGGGAGAATGTTGGATGTGAAGGATATCAAAATGAAAGGATTCGGACGAATAGGGGAGGCGCGACACGGCCTTAGAAGGCGTGACGTGGTCTAGCACTTGAAACAGAGCATCAGTTTTGGAAAACGACTGTCCGGAGAATAGCCTTGGAGGCACGGCGCGGGCATATATGGCGCGGCGCGGCTTTGTCTAGCGAGAAGTTTCCAAATTTATGTTTTTCTTGTTCTCCAAGGTGTTTTGGCTTGTATAAAGCATCCTAATGTAACCCTCAGTTGTATCTACGAATTATATCAATAAAAATCTCTCTAGTTGGCCCGTGGATTAAAGTAATCGACATTCGATTACATATAACCACGTTAAATCTCGTGTTCTTTAATTTTCTTGTTTTATTGTCTTTCGTTTGTCGAAGTGGGTGATTAATCTCAGTGATTAATCTTATTGTTTGGGTCCTATAATCCTTACAACTATGTGGGGTCAATTTTCCTTGGATTTCGAAAACCATATGAAACTTTTGGATGATGATGCTTCCGTAATCTTATTGATTCACTTTGGAGTCACCAAACTGCACCAAGGTTTTTCCTTTTAACCAATAAATATATGGTTTTTTATATGATGATCTTACTTTTAATTATTAACTTTTATGTAATCTTATTGATTGTGTATACTAAGTTCTTTTGTGTTTAAATGCTACAGACAAACTGCCAGTTTCTATCGACTGGAAAAAAAACACGAACGTTTTGATAGACATCGACCAGCAAATCATTGAGTTCAGATAACGGTACATTATTACCAAAAAAATTAACTTCATAATTTTAATCAATACTTTATCTATGTTAAATTTAATATATTTCAATATAAAAAGACTAATCCTATTTTCTGTATTTATTTTTATTTGAACCATTTTCTGAAAAAATAAGATAAATTTAGTAGATACTCAATCATTCAAGTAATAAATTGAAATATACATGTTGAAAGTCTTCATTAACTTATCCTACGAAGTATAGTAATAAATTTAAAAATCATTATAAGATAATTAAATCATTCTATTAGTACTCATTAAATGTTATTATTGATAAATGATCTAAAGGTAAATAATTCACTTTGTTGTACATTCAACTTTTTAATTCATAATAATAACATTTAATGAAACATAGTAGTTCACAAAACAACTAAACCAATTTCCATTTAATGCTCAATCATTTGTTTACTCCATAAATGAGTACATTAATTGTGCATTTAAAACAAATATTTTACAACTTATTAGTAAATTTATATTTGCATTCAACTATTGAACATTGTTTGATACTTCAATTACAATAACTAACTTGCTTATTGTTATCGTAGCCTCACCCAAATCCATTCTTCTGTTGATTACATTTGTTCGTTAGCTCCTTCGTTGTCAATTTCATCTGCACGTGATCCAAACTCCATTTTTAAAAAGGCTCAATATGTTGGTTTAGATCGCTTGAACCCGTCCATGGTAATCATTTGAATGAATTTTTGTGACCCATATTTAACCAAACATATATCTAATTTTCAACTTTGTTGTTAATATGATTGTAGGAAGGCATTTATATTATTCAGGCCACAATTAATACCATTCTTCCCGACGACACTTGGTACTACATTGCCTGCAAGAAGTGTAACAAGAGTGCTAAACCTGTTATCCCCAACTGTGATCTTACATTGGACGTTGATCAACTTTTAAACTTGGAACGGAAGTGTTACGGTTGTATCAATAAGCCGGATGTGGTAGTGAGGTGAGTTACAAAACATTCTAAATAGATTTGAAAAATATTAGTTTTTCTCTTTAATCATACTTTATCTGTCTTTAAGTTTTTACATACCAGGTTTAAAGTGTCGATTCGTGCAGAAAATCAAACCGGCACTTCTTCTTTCACTGTTTTCGAATCTGTGGTGAAGAAGTTCGTTACCCAATCGGCTTATGAGTTAATGAAGGCGTTGTCTAAAGATGATGATTATTCTGAAGAGCTCGAACTTCTTTTACAAAAGACCCTTTTGTTTAAGATAGATGTTAGTGGTTATAACAAAGAACGTGAAATTCGAAACTACACTGTTAAAGATGCGACCGATGACCCAACATGTTTTGAACTCTATGAGAGTTTCAAGGTAACATTTAATACTGTTACATGATTTTGTACCTTGATTCAATATATAAGTTGTTTTATACACACTCATTGTCTTTTGTTTTTTTTTTTTTTTTGTTTTTTTTTTTTTGTATTGTTATTCATTTTAACTTGCTGTTTGTGTGATGTCTAAAATATCAATACTTTCTAAACCTATCTTTAATATCACTAAGTTCGATCAACAAGTGGCTTTTGAAGATGTTGAGATTGAGGACTTCAGTTGGGAATGTATTAATACATTATATAATACTCCGTTCTAAATTTTTTTCATATCACGGTCATTTTTAATAATCATTATTTTGATAACAACTTATAATTAAATTTTGTAGTGTGCCTCTAATATTAACTTTTGTAGTGTGCCTCTAATGCTTCTGGAAGTCAGACCAATGATCTCAGTCATGATACCAGTTTCAGCCCACCTCTCAAAAAAATCAAACAAGAAGGAATCAAATCTCCACCATCTGTTAAGTCTTCAACAACCAAGGTTAAATTCTCTGATCGTCCGAAACGTTTACGCTCATCCGATTCATGATTTAAACAAGATACATTTGTTAACAGTTATTTTTGGTTTTCTTCTATGGAATTACAATGGCATGTAAACTATATAATTATGTTTTCCCTGAACTATTTCTTCTCCATATCCACCTTGATATGGATAACAATCTAATTTGTTTTCTTTAAATTTTATTGTTTTTTGTGTTGATGTTTTTTGTGTTGAGGTTTTTATTAGGATTGACCTCTTTTTATAAACGTAACACACTACCATTTTAATTAAAATGTGACTTTCCATTTTCCTTTATAAAATTAAAATTTAGAAGGAAATTAAAGTTATAAATTTTGGAGCATTTATTGTAGTACATACGTGTTAACCTACCAACTCGATTCAGTAGCCCCCAAAATCTACTTTAAACCCTTACTTGTCAGAAAGCAACTTGCATTTTTCAAATACGTAAACATCAACTTCATTTTCCATCATTTGTTTACTTTTTTCAAATACTACAAAAATGGATCAAATTTCAAAGAATATTCCAGATGTTCTTCCTAAAGACATACTTGGTGAAATATTGTCAAGAGTCGGTCAAGAATCATCAGTTCACTTGTCTGTTGCCAGGTTGGTTTGCAAAGACTTTCTTAAGCAATCCGAACATTATTTGGTTTATCGAAGGCTTTCCTTAGATCGGTGGCCTATCTTAGCTTGGGGTATCCCGAAAATGGTCTATCTTTCCCATATGTTCATGGCTTTGAACTCACCATACCAGACTGTATGTCGTGTTTTTGGGCTTATGAGTTAGGTTTAATTATAAATCGATTTAGGTATAATTAAATTTATGTTATTATTATGTGAAAAGACTTTTGTTATTTTGTATCAAAATTACTCATCTATTATTATTATAAATTTTCAGAATGATACTAGTATAAATGTTTCATTTTTCCTTCAAGTTTGGTATCAATTTAATTGTTATAATATGTTTAATTGATATTAGTATAAATGTTCCATCTAAAACAATTAATTGTTAAATAATAAAATATATAATATGTTTAGAAAATTGGACCCTTTTTTAGCCTTAATTCCTAAAATGTCTCTTCATATATAATTATTATATAACATTTTACAACTATATATTTTTTTTAAATTTTATCATCATACCATTGGACAAGTGTTGACATACCATGTCAATTTATTACCCCAAAAACTACTTTAAACCCATCATTTTCACACTAAAACTTACATAATTTTCAACTACTTTCATGTTCTACAATACCTATCAAGTGTTTACTTTACACAAAGATATCTTTTAAAAAAAAATTAATACTTTTTGTAAATAATACAACAAATATATGTAATTGAAAAGAATATTCTAGAACCCATTTCTCCACCTATGTTGAGTCAAATCTTTTCTAAAAGTGTTAAATATTCGATAGACCTTTTTTATTTAATTATAAAATCAAACTAAAAACTTATGTCAAAAATGTTTGCTTTTCAAATAAAAAAATAAAATTACCAATATACTTTCCATATTGAGCCTTTTTTATAAAAGTATTTGAAAGATGTTTGAGGAAGTAATCATATCATCATTTAACTACACACGTGTTCCTATACCACGTCGCATCATTAACCCCAAAAAACAACTTTCAAGGCTTACTTTTAGGCGGCTAAAATATCATCATTCTGATATTACTTTCTTCTGCTATAGAAGGTCAAGGTCTCAAGTACACACCATTCAAAAAAACTTCAACTTTATTTTCCAGATTTTATATCTTTTAAAAAATAATGAAAAAAATTAAAATGAATAAGATCAACAATATTTTCAATCTTCTTCCTGATGATTTGCTTGGTGAAATATTATCAAGAGTCGGACAAAATTCTTTGACTCAGTTGGGTGTTGCTCGATTGGTTTGCAAAGCCTTTTATAAGCAAGCCCAGCATCCATTGGTTTATCAAAGGCTTTCCTTTGATCGTTTACCTGTAGGGTCTTGGGGTATCCCTCAAATGATTTATCTTTACCATCGTTGTTTGGTAAATAAAAACCCTAATGCGATTTTTTGCAGGGGTTTGTTATTTTATTTTGATGGAAAATACACCCAAGATGGCCTCCTTTATTTAAAACAAGCATCAAACTGCCAATTCGTAGAGGCTGTTTATGTTTATGGTTTGGTTATGTTTACTTCTCACGATGTAAATGAAAAGGAAATCGGTTTAAAAATTCTTAATCAGACATTCTCACCGATACCAGATTATGTGGTTGCTATGAGAACAAAGGTTTATGACCTCATACATCAAACCTGGAGAATGAACCGCCATCCTTTTGCTGACGTGGAAATGAGGTGCCCTATATCCGGCCATAATGGTTATTTACCAAGAAGAAATGGGTTTGAACTAAAGAAACCAGAATGCATGTCGTGCTTTTGGACTTATGAGTTGAAGCTTTTTGTAAATCAATATGGTTTTAATTAGATTTGTGTTTTTTTACCCTAAAATTACATTTATGTTAGTATTATGGGAAAAAAAATTGTAACAACTATGGAAATTACTCCTGTAATATTAATATAAATGTCTCTTTATATTATGATATCAGTGTAGGCACATTTCTTCTTCTTAATTTTTTGTCTTTTCAATTACTGTATTACTAACAGCACTATAGTTACTAACCAATTGAGTTAAGTAATGTATAATAAACTACTAAACACTAATAAAAATAGTTATCACTTTATTAAAAATTGTGATTGCTTTCAAACCAAATATACCATATTCTAATCCCTACACATTATGGATGTAAATTTCTGTTACAAATAAAGTCAAGTACAACACAAAACATTTCTTTATCCGTTGGTATTTAGTCAATAACCATAATCTCATTTTCAAATTTGAAATTTGAAATTCTGCATCATAACAAACATAATCATTCATTATCTTCAAAAACCTAAGTTAACAGATAATTTTGGTCAAACTACATTGTCATGAATAATAACTTCAGAAGATCTTCACGTTTAAATAAATCAAATAAAAATGAGACAAATCTTTCGAAACCAGTTACAAATAAATGAAAACAACCTACAAGGATGAAGGATTCCTTTGATGTTAATGCATCAAATCCAGGTACTACTTACTCTTTTTATTAATCTGAATTTTATAGAAAGTTACTCTTGGCATATATTTTGAGATTTAGTATTCAGCCATATTCACTATACATCAAATTTAAATACTAATACATGTCTAATATTTTTAGAATTTTTTACCACGACAAAGACATTCGTTGGTAACATTATGATGAAACACAAAAAACAAAGTACAAAAGCAGCAATTGGAGAACTATCCTCGCCATCGTGTTCAATTCTAACAGGTGTTTCATGTTAATACAACAAAAGTTTGTAATCTATGGTGTATATATGAAAATAATATTTATTCTGAATTTCTAAATTCAAATCTTATACAATGGTTATTCAGATATAAACAACACAACTCAATCAAAAGTGGTGACTTCATCTACAACCCAATATATATCAAGTATGATGAAAGAAAACATTTTTGAACATACAACAAATACAACGGGTGAATGTTCATATAACATTGCAACTCCGGCATCGTTAACACCATCTCTTAGAATATCAAAGGAATCACTTAATAATACTGACAAATGTTACACTTCATCATACAGTATATCCAAAGGTAATTATTTATGACATATATAATATTCAAACCTGTTTTATTTTTAAAATCTACATACTTACTTTTTTAAGTCGGCATTTTTACAAGTATGTTCAAAGAGGAATCAAAACAACAAGCATTGGAAGGAAAATATTACACCGATACCTTTTGACCTTGACCAAGCAAACACTGATGATCTTCAAAATAAATCATTCAAAGGAACTTCAAAGGGTTATTCTTATAACTTTTTTTAATTTGTTAAACTATGTTATATTTTATAAATTAAACCAATAAATTGTTATTTTTGGCAGACTATGTTGATTACGGCAATCTTAGTTATATATGTTTCACTTATGGTGCTAAATTATGGCATAAAGAGACGAAAGTAGGAAAAAAAATACGGTTTCTTCCAGGCATTCTCACTTTGTTGTTTGAAAGGTAAAATAGCACTAACCGAATTCAACAAAGCTCCTCCTAAACTAATTTGGAATATATATACTAACAATCATTCCAAGAGTCAACATTTCATTGAGAATGTTCGACAGTACAACAGGATTTTTGCATTTACTTCGATGGGTGGCAAGGTGGACGATCGTGTAAACAAAATTCGTCGCCCTTATACATTTTGTATTCGTGGTCAAAATTGTCACCAATATGGAGGTTTATTACCAACAGATGGTCGAAAACCAAGATTCGAATAGTTATACATATATGATACTGTAAATGAAACAAATAACATGAAAGAAGCAATCAGGTATGATTCGTGTAATTCATATAGCTTAACATCAAATAAACAATGTAGTAAATTAATATATGAGAATTTTAACATTCATATTTATGATTTATTGAAACCATAACAGTGGAAAAAATAAAACAAAGCCTTCGTCTTCACGCCATTCACTAGACGAGGATCTCATTCGTCAAATAATGGAAGTTCTTGATGAACATAATCCTATTGTCAAGACATTTCGGATGGCTCGTGAAGGGTTTCTAGAAACACCTAATACGCAGATGAAAATTAATTTAATTGGTAGACGAACCAAAGATGGACGTAATTATAATCTGCCAATGGTAGACGGAGTAGCAGCACTTATTGTAGGTGATATCAATGTTTCTTCGTATGAAAAAAGGGATATTATAATAGACAGTCGTATTGAAAGGTTAAAAAGAATTTCCGAGCTTCACACCGAATATTTAGCCCTACAATATCCACTTCTGTTTATTTATGCAGAAGATGGGTACAGGACAGACATTCTTCATCGTGATGTCGATGAGCATTCCACAAGAGTGAAAAAGAGGGTTACTATGCGTGAATTCTTTGCATATAAACTTCAAGAACGTGCTGTTCCTACACTTATGCACTTGGGTCGTAAGTTGTATCAACAATTTGTAGTTGATGCTTACACTATGATTGAGGCCGAAAGAATTTCATACATCAGGAAAAATCAGAATATTCTAAGAGCAGATACTTTCACAAACTTATTGAATTCAGCGGCATCAGGTACTTCGAAAAATAGTATGATGGGAAATAGGATAAAACTTCCTTCCTCATTCACAAGGAGTGCTAGAAATATGATTGAGAATTATCGTGATGCTATGGCACTTTGTCGTGTATTTGGCTATTCGGACTTATTTTTAACTTTCACATGTAATCCAAAGTGGCCAGAAATCACAAGAGAATTGGACGGGACCGGTTTTAAACCAGAAGACAAACCATCTTTTTGCGCAAGGATGTTTAAAATGAAGCTCGATCAACTGATGAAAGATATCAGGGAAAAAAATTATTTGGTACTGTTAAAGCAGGTTTGTCTATTACTTTTTAATTAGTTTTTGTATATAATCTTCTGTTAAAATATTTAGTTTTATGTAATGAGTACATACTAATTGAATAATCACTAATATACAACAAAATTTTAGATTATTCAATAATATAAAACATACTTATTAATAATTTGTTTCTTTATTTTTCAGAAGTCTATACCGTGGAATTTCGGAAATGTGGTTTGCCTCATGCCCATATCTGCTTATTCCTTGATGAAAGAAACAAAATGCCTCAACCAAAAGATGTAGATCAGTATATATGTGCTGAAATACTGAATGAAATCAAAGAACCAGAACTTTATCAACTCGTGTCAGATTTAATGATTCACGGTCCTTGCGGTGAAAAGAATCCATCGTGCCACTGCACTGATTCAGACAAAAAATGTACAAAAAGTTTTCCAAAACCTTTCTCAGATGTAACAAAAACTGATGAAGATGGTTATCCAATTTACCGAAGAAGGGATGATGGAAGAACTGTAACAAAACAAGGTCATGAATTGGATAACAGAAGTGTGGTAGCTTATAATCCTTACCTCCTTAAAAGGTACCAAGCTCATCTCAATGTTGAGTGGTGTAACCAAGTTGCTTCAATTAGTTATTTGTTCAAATATATCAACAAAGGTAATGATAGAATTACAGCGCAGCTCTGTAATGCAGAAACTGATGAAATTCAAGAATACTACGATTGTCGATATGTTTCATCGTGTGAAGCCGTTTGGATGATTATGAAGTTCGATATACATCATCATTACCCCATCGTTATAAGACTACCGTTCCATTTGGAGGGACAACAGCAAATCATTTTTGATGAAGACGAATTAATTGATGAGGTATTAGAAAAGCCATCAGTCAATACGTCAATGTTCCTCGAATGGATGAATTGTAACACTTCTAACCAAGAAGCACGCGAATTGACTTATGTTGAATTCCCGACAAAGTTCATTTGGAACAAAGATAATCGAAGTTGGATTAGGCGTAAAAGAAACACCGGTGCAATTGGTCGTATTCATCATGTGGCACCAGCGTCTGGTGATCTTTTTTTTCCTTATAATACTTCTCAACAAGGTTAAAGGTCCAACTTCCTATGAAGATATCCGCACGGTAAATGTTCGGGCATTTAATAGCTACAGAGACGCCTGCTACGATTTAGGTTTATTGGATGATGATAAGGAGTATATAGAAGGCATACAAGAGGCGTTTTTTGGGGAGGGTGGTCATTTCATCAGAAAATTATTTGCACAATTACTATTATCTAAGATTATGAGTTGACCTGATGTTGTATTTGAGAAAACATTTCGATTTTTGTCGGTGGATATCGTTCATCCGCACAGAACAGGTAAGGATATTTAAATTATATTATACTTCAATTTTCATATTGGAGTATATTATTAAATTAAATTTAATTGATTGCAGGGACACAAATTGAGATTGAACTATTAAAAGATTTGACTTTACAAGAGAATGACAAACTACTTCAACGCAATAGTAGTTCATTGAGAAGTTTTAGTTCAATGCCATACCAATCGAATCATATTTCAGAAAACCATCTTATTATAGATGAGCTCTCCTACGATAAAAGTTCACTTACAAATGAACATTCAGATTTCATTACAAAGTTAACATTCAAACAAAAGGAGGCATACGATCAGATAATAAAAGCGGTTGATCACGGCAAAGGAGGTGTGTTCTTTTTGTACGGTTATGGTGGTACTGGAAAAACCTTCCTTTGGAAAACACTCTCAGCTGCATTGCGCAGAAAAGGAGAAATTGTTTTAAATGTTGTATCAAGTGGGATAGCAGTTTTGCTATTATCTGGAGGTCGGACGGCGCATTCACGTTTTCACATACCGCTTCATCCTACGGATGAGTCATTTTGTTCTATTTCTCCAAGCAGCAAATTGGGTGAGCTTATTCGGAGAACAAAACTGTTTATTTGGGATGAGGCCCTGATGGTTAACAAGATGTGCATTGAAGCACTGGATCGTTCTATGCGTGATATATGTCGTCAATCCAATCCTGACAGTATGGATACTCTCTTTGGGGGTAAAACAGTTGTGTTTGGTGGTGACTTTAGACAAATATTACCGGTTATTCAAAAAGGTAAAAGAGAAGATATAGTAGATGCATCTCTAAATTCTTCCTATTTGTGGGATTATGTTACTGTTTTAAAACTTACAGTTAACATGAGATTATGTGGTATTGAACCTAATGCCAATACTAGAAGTTTGCTCAATGGATACTTGACATAGGCAACGGTGATGTTGGTGAATCTGAAGACGAAGATCTTTTGATAACAGATCTTGATGATCCAATTGGTTCGATCATCTCAACTATTTATCCAAATTATCTTTTTAATCTTGGAAATCCAGAATATTATCAGCAACGTGCAATTCTTGCTCCAACTCATGAAGTAGTTAACATAGTTAATGATAGAATGATGATGTGCTTGGACGGAGAAGAAAGGTCATATTTGAGCTCAGACAGTATATGTGCGCCGAAGAGAGACGCTGAATTTAATAGTGAACTATACACTACCGATTTCCTAAATAGCATTGAAGTTGGTGGTTTACCAAAGCACAATCTGAGGCTCAAAATTGGACTAGTTATGTTACTTTGAAATATCGATCACGCAGGAGGTTTGTGTAACGGTACACGTTTACAAATTGTGCACTTGTAAGACGCTAATCAGTTTGTACAGCAGTGTAAATATGTTACATAGAGTGTGGGTGATGTTGTGCAGTTAAACAGAAGTCACTGAGTGAGCTGAGCCTAGTGCACGCCGCGCACACTAAAGGGAGCGCGCCGCGCACCCTTACTGTAGCAGGGTTCCAGGTTTTTAAATCAGATATTTTGATGGGCATTTTGGTAAATTCACTTATGGACGGGTTAAAGACAGATAGGTCAGTTTGTGGAGCACCATTACTCCATTATCAACAACCTTATCACTTTAACTTTAATTCTAGAGAGAGATTGTGATTTTTGAGAGAGAAAGCTTAAATCCAAGAGGAAGGAGCTTGTTTTGGGTTAAAGTTCAAGCATTAAAGTCATTCATCTTATCTCTAGCTTCGTTGTGGTAGTTGTGGTATGTTCTAATTTTATTTTCCTTACTTTGATTTAGTGTAAGGGTTAGGGTTTGAGTAAATGATGAACACAAAACCCATTATTGGTGATTTTGGGTGTTCTTGGGTAAAAATTGAGTCTTGAATACTAATTGGTGACTAGTCTAGGGTTTTAAAGTATTAAATGATGTTAATGAACCCTAATTGGTGAGTTAATTGCTAACACACCTAGTTATTTAGTAAATGGGTGTTGGTTAGTTAGTGGATGACCCGAAATGGGTGTGTTGTCTAAAATTGGTTATTTGGGTAATAAATTGACCTAGTTTGGAAAGATGGGTATGAATTACCCTAATTATGTATTAGTTGGTGTTATTGGACCTTAATCACAAGCTTTTAAGTGATTAGTGGTGGTCTTGACTTTAATTGGGCAGTTTTGGTATAAATGGGCGATTTAATACATTAAGTCATTAAATGCTCATGTGTAAGTGTTAGTATTGAGTCCACTTAGCTTGTGTGTTGATCAAGTACTTATTATATTAGGTACTTTGCTTTGAAGCTTGTGGAGGTTGAAATCATCATCTAATTGTTAAGGTGAGTGGAATAATTATATGCGTATGTATATAATGTATCTATTTGTTGTAGCATAAAAGGTGTAGTGTCGAGGTGTTAAGACACCACATTTCACGTGAAGGGTGTAGCATCGAGGTGTTAAGATGCCACTCGGGTGTAGCATCGAGGTGTTAAGATGCCACCTAGGAGTGTAGTGTCGAGGTGTTAAGACACCACTCCGTAAAATAATGAGTGTTGCATCGAGGTGTTAAGATGCCACTCGGGGTGATGTGCCGAGGTGTTAAGGTGCCACCCTAGGGGTTAGTGGTGCGAGGTGTTAAGTGCCCTAATAGATGTTATGAACACCGATGGCGTTTTCGCGAGCGCCGTTCCCTTGTACTATTGGTCGACCATGGTTACTTGTGTTGTAAGCATATTATATCATTTCGAGTTATATTATTATGCGGTTGTTGCTAGCTTGTGGTATTGGAGATTATAGCTTGTTAATGTGACGATAAGCTAATTGTGTTGCTAGCATGTTTGCGGTTTGTGTAAGTGTATGCAAGTAGGTATAATTATATATGTATTCGTATAATTATTGTATTCACTAAGCTTTGCTTACCCTCTTGTTGTTTATCATTTTATAGGTTCGGTTTTGGACAAGGGTAAGGGCATCGTATTGGACTAGAGATCCCGCTTGATGCTAGGGGACGCTTTTGCCTTTAGTAGCTCTTAGAGTTTGACCGGTAGTTGGGTAGTTTAATCCCAAACGCCATGCTCATTGTGTAGTTTGGAACTTAAACTTTTTGGTAGTCGAAACTCTAAACTTGTATTAAACTTGTATTTTGGGTCGTGTGGGCCCCGCTTGTAAAACATCATTTTTATGTTTGATTCGTGTTAGTTTTACATATATAAGTTTGTTGTGAAAAGCGTTCGGTCTAAAAATGTCAGGAAGTGGTCCATCTTTTTGTGTGTTAAAAACAGTTCGGACAGAAGCTGGAGTGCTCTGTGCGCGCCGCGCACTACAGGGGATGCGCGCCGCGCACTCCCCTGTCCAGCAGCTTTTAATTTTTTTTTTTTTGAGACTGTTTATGGTCGGTTATCTGGTTGGGTTGTTACAAGTGGTATCAGAGCATGGTCTAAGGGATTTAGGCGACTTGAGATAGGTGCCTAGACTTAGACCTTATTGTGTGAGCGCTTTATGCGGGACTTGTAGGACTTTGGGTCTAATCGGGAATTGTTAGTGCATTGGTTTATGAGAATTAACCTTGTGCTAATTGTTTATGTTGTGTTTAGCAAGCATCAAGCGAGATAGGCATTGTACTAGCGAGTTAATGCGACGTGCTAGCGTAGTAATGACTAGCTACCATTATTACGGGCGCAAGTCGTGTTAAACAAGCAATGTACGACGATTGTTGAGCGAGATGGAGTAGTGTGGCATATATGTATATACACATGTAATTATCCTTTCATTTTTGTGGTTTAACCTATTTCGTTTTATAGAATGAAGACGAGAAACGGTCCCGATCATGATAACGGAAGTACAAGCGAGGACGCCGAGTTTTCGGCCAAGGTTGAGGCCGTCTTTAAAAAGTTAAAAGCGGATTTTCTTATGGATGTCCGAAAGGTCTTTCAAGATTCGGTCGATGGGCAGGTGACCGATTTGATAAATGAACGAATGAAGGCCACTATCGAAGAGGCCCTTGATGCTAGAAACCTTTATCCTCGCGGTGAAGGAGGTGAAGGAAGGCGGGACTTCTATTATAAGAATTTCAAGGACACTCAACCCCCGATGTTTAATGGGGTGCGAGATCCTTTGAAGAGTACATGTTGGATCTCCGATATCGAGGGAGCTTTCCGTACCGCGGAATGCCCTCCTGAGAAGAAAACAAGGTTTGGTTCAAGCATGTTGCGGGAGGAAGCTAAGTTGTGGTGGGACGATAAGATCAACTTATATGGCGAAGAACAATGTATGAACTTGACATGAGAGGAGTTTAAGAAGGAATTCTTCAAAGAATACCGAACTTCTTCCGATCTTGATAGAATCCGGGAGGAGTTACACCATTTGCAACAAGGTTCAATGGACTTGGTCACACTCAAGTCTACCTTTTTGGCAAAAACTCGTTTTTGTCTGGAATATGTGGGTGACGATCACAAGCTAATGAAAGATTTCTACCGTACATTGAATGATGAGTACGAGGGTAAGATTAGTCGGGGAATGGCTAAGACTTTTGAAGAACTATTCGAGTTGGCTCGGGGTTTTGAACCGGAGGTTCCAAGGAAGAGTGATTTCACTTTTTCAAAGAGAAAGTTTGAAGGTTTTAGTTACTCTAACTCTTCAAACAAGAAGAACAAGAACAAGAAGGGTTCCGAAAGTTTCAATAGCGTGAAGAAGGGCGCTACCGGTGGTTTTTCTTATGCGTGCTACAATTGTGGGCAACCGGGTCATATGGCTCGTGAATGTCCGAAACCATTTTCCGGAAACAAAATCACTTGTTTTAATTGCGGAAAAGAAGGGTATAAGAAGCCGGAGTGTCCCGACTTGCGCAATGATAATGTTAAGCGGTTAGAGAAGGCGGCGGGTACGGCAAGGGGTCGAAATTATTTGATGACCAATGATGAAACCAAGCAATCAAACGAAGTCGTCTCAGGTACTTTCGTGGTTAATTCTAATCCGGCAAGAATTCTATTTGATAGCGGTGCAAATTTGTCGTTTGTGTCTCCTAAATTTGTGCCTAAACTTGATAGACCGTTAGCTAAGTTAAGTCGTCCGGTAGAAGTCGAAATAGCGGACGGCAAGACGGTGCTAGTGGTTGATGTGTGTGAAAATTGTGATGTTGTTTTCGGTTCCGAAACCTTTAAAATTGATCTCATTCCAATGACCTTGGGCGATTTTGATATTGTCGTTGGTATGGATTGGCTCGATCGTTATAGAGCCGATATTGCATGTCATGATAAGTTTATTCGTGTGAAGACCCCAAGTGGGGGAGAGTTGATTATTCATGGTGATAAGCGAAGGAGACCGGTGCCGATATGCACTTTTGCACGGGCACGTCGTCTCGTTGTTACCGGTGGCATGGCTTTCCTTGCTCATGTTGTTGATACTCGCAATGAGCCACCACCCATTCGTGAAATTCCGGTGGTTAATGAATTTGAAGACATTTTTCCGGATGAGTTACCGGGTGTTCCGGCGGAAAGACAAGTTGAATTTCGCATTGAGTTGGTTCCGGGGGCTACCCCCATTGCTAAAACTCCTTATCGTTTAGCGCCGACGGAAATGCAAGAGTTGTTAAATCAAACCCAAGAGCTACTTGAAAATGGTTTCATTCGACCGAGTGCTTCGCCATGGGGCGCTCCGGTTTTATTCGTGAAAAAGAAGGATGGTAGTATGTGGATGTGCATCGATTACCGGGAGTTGAATAAAGTGACGATCAAGAATCGTTATCCGTTACCTAGGATTGACGATTTGTTTGATCAACTTCAAGGTGCAACGTATTTCTCGAAAATCGACCTACGGTCCGGCTATCACCAAATGCGGGTCCGTGAGGAAGACATTGAGAAAACGGCCTTTCGAACGCGTTATGGGCATTTTGAGTTTGTTGTGATGCCTTTCGGTCTTACGAATGCACCGGCGGCATTCATGGATCTTATTAACCGAGTGTGCCAACCTATGTTGGACAAGTCGGTAATAGTGTTCATTGACGACATACTAGTCTACTCGAAAAGTATGAACGAACATGAACATCATTTGCGTGAAGTATTGAAGACGCTACGAAAGGAGAAGTTGTATGCAAAGTTCTCCAAATGTGAATTTTGGCTAAGGGAAGTTCAATTCCTTGGTCATATTGTGAACGAAAACGGTATTCAAGTAGATCCGGGGAAGATCGAGACGGTGAAGAGTTGGGGACGACCGACTACGCCTACGGAAATCCGAAGTTTTCTCGGATTGGCCGGTTATTATCGTCGGTTTATCCAAGATTTTTCTAAGATCGCTTCTTCGTTGACGAAATTGACAAGGAAGAATGCGAGGTTTGTTTGGGAGAACGAGCAAGAAATTGCTTTTCAATTGTTAAAAGAGAAGTTGTGTCAAGCTCCGGTGTTAGTGTTACCGGAAGGTGTTGAAGACATGGTGGTTTATTGTGATGCTTCCTTAAATGGTCTCGGGTGTGTTCTAATGCAAAGAGGTAAAGTCATCGCTTATGCCTCTCGACAATTAAAGGAACATGAAACGAGGTATCCGACTCATGATCTTGAGTTGGCGGCGGTTGTGCATGCGTTGAAAATTTGGCGCCATTACTTGTATGGTGTCAAGTGTACGATTTATTCGGATCATAAGAGTTTGAAACATCTCTTTAATCAACGAGATTTGAATTATCGCCAACGTAGGTGGATGGATGTGGTGAAAGACTATGATTATGAGATACTTTATCATCCGGGTAAGGCGAACGTTGTCGCGGATGCGTTGAGTCGAAAGAGTCAACATCCGGCGATACGAGTTGGATCGTTACGTTTGATTATTACCAATGATTTTCTTGAAAAGCTTGGTGAGATTTAAATAGAGGCTTATGTTCACAACAAGCATACGGAGCGAATCGTGGGCCAATCGGAGTTTATTACTATGGGTCCGCGTGGTTTGTTGTCTTTCCAAGGAAGGGTGTGGGTGCCTAAGATGGGTGATTACCGACGAGTGCTACTTGATGAAGCACATAAGTCAAAATATTCCATTCATCCGGGCGCGACGAAAATGTATCTTGACTTGAAGAAAGATTATTGGTGGCCGGGCATGAAGCGTGATGTTGTGAAGTATGTTGAGCAATGCGTCACGTTTTTGCAAGTAAAAGCCGAACACCAAAAGCCGTATGGTAAATTGCAACCGTTAGAAATTCCGAAATGGAAATGGGAGCACATTACCATGGATTTCATAACAAAGTTACCTAAGATGGCGAGAACCCAATTTGATACGATTTGGGTGATAGTTGACCGGTTGACGAAAAGTGCTTTGTTTCTTCCCATTAAAGAAGCAATATCGTCGGAGGCCTTGGCTAAGTTGTTTATCAAGGAAGTGGTCTCTTGACACGGGGTTCCTATATCTATTGTTTCGGATAGAGATACTCGTTTTACATCTCGATTTTGAGAAAAGTTTCACGAAGATATGGGTACGCGATTGAAATTGAGCACAGCATATCATCCTCAAACGGACGGTCAAACCGAACGTACGAATCAAACTTTGGAAGATATGTTACGGGCGTGCATTATTGATTTCGGTGGTAGTTGGAATGAGCATTTGCCTTTGGTGGAATTCTCGTACAATAATAGTTATCATACTAGTATCGGGATGCCACCTTATGAGATGCTTTACGGACGGAGGTGTCGAACTCCCATTTGTTGGGGAGAAGTGGGTCAAAGAGAAATTGGGAGTACCGATTTGGTTTTAGAGACGAATAACAAGATTGATATTATTCGGGAACATTTGAGAAAGGCTCAAGATAGACAAAAGTCGTATGCCGACAAACGTAGATGAACGATCGAATTTCAAGAAGGCGATATGGTGATGCTTAAGGTTTCGCCATGGAAGGGTATTATTCGATTTCGAAAACGGGGAAAGTTAGCTCCTCGGTTTATTGGTCCCTTTAAAGTTTTAGCTCGTGTTGGTGAAGTCGCGTATCGTTTGGAATTACCCGAAGAACTTGCGGGGATCCATAATACCTTTCATGTTTCCCATCTCCGTAAGTGTCTTGCGGATGATTCATCTTGGGTGTCGTTAGACGAGATTGAGCTAAATAACAAGTTGGAGTATCTTGAGGAGCCGGTTGCTATACTCGATGAAAAGGTTAAGAAATTGAGAAATAAAGAGGTGAGGACTTTTAAAGTCCAATGGCGTCGAAGTATAGGTTCCGAGTTTACTTGGGAGCCCGAAGAGTTCGTGTTGGTATATCTTCCCTCTTGTCATGTGGCTTGGATTGCGAGGACGCAATCCGAATAAGTGGGGGAGAGTTGTAAGACCCTAATCAGTTTGTACAGCAGTGTAAATATGTTACATAGAGTGTGGGTGATGTTGTGCAGTTAAACAGAAGTCACTGAGTGAGCTGAGCCTAGTGCGCGCCGCGCACACTAAAGGGAGCGCGCCGCGCACCCTTACTGTAGCCGGGTTCCAGCTTTTTAAATCAGATATTTTGATGGGCATTTTGGTAAATTCACTTATGGACGTGTTAAAGACAGATAGGTCAGTTTGTGGAGCACCATTACTCCATTATCAACAACCTTATCACTTTAACTTTAATTCTAGAGAGAGATTGTGATTTTTGAGAGAGAAAGCTTAAATCCAAGAGAAAGGAGCTTGTTTTGGGTTAAAGTTCAAGCATTAAAGTCGTTCATCTTATCTCTAGTTTCGTTGTGGTAGTTGTGGTATGTTCTAATTTTATTTTCCTTACTTTGATTTAGTGTAAGGGTTAGGGTTTGAGTAAATGATGAACACAAAACCCATTATTGGTGATTTTGGGTGTTCTTGGGTAAAAATTGAGTCTTGAATACTAATTGGTGACTAGTCTAGGGTTTCAAAGTATTAAATGATGTTTATGAACCCTAATTGGTGAGTTAATTGCTAACACACCTAGTTATTTAGTAAATGGATGTTGGTTAGTTAGTGGATGACCCGAAATGGGTGTGTTGTCTTAAAATGGTTATTTGGGTAATAAATTGACCTAGTTTGGAAAGATGGGTATGAATTACCCTAATTATGTATTAGTTGGTGTTGTTGGACCTTAATCACTAGCTTTTAAGTGATTAGTGGTGGTCTTGACTTTAATTGGGCGGTTTTGGTATAAATGGGCGATTTAAAACATTAAGTCATTAAATGCTCATGTGTAAGTGTTAGTATTGAGTCCACTTAGCTTGTGTGTTGATCAAGTACTTATTATATTAGGTACTTTGCTTTGAAGCTTGTGGAGGTTGAAATCGTCATCTAATTGTTAAGGTGAGTGGAATAATTATATACGTATGTATATAATGTATCTATTTGTTGTAGCGTGAAAGGTGTAGTGTCGAGATGTTAAGACACCACGTTTCATGTGAAGGGTGTAGCATCGAGGTGTTAAGATGCCACTCGGGTGTAGCATCGAGGTGTTAAGATGCCACCTAGGAGTGTAGTGTCGAGGTGTTAAGACACCACTCCGTAAAATAATGAGTGTTGCATCGAGGTGTTAAGATGCCACTCGGGGTGATGTGCCGAGGTGTTAAGGTGCCACCCTAGGGGTTAGTGGTGCAAGGTGTTAAGTGCCCTAATGGATGTTATGAACACCGATGGCGTTTTCGCGAGCGCCGTTCCCTTGTACTATTGGTCGACCATGGTTACTTGTGTTGTAAGCATATTATATCATTTCGAGTTATATTATTATGCGGTTGTTGCTAGCTTGTGGTATTAGAGATTATAGCTTGTTAATGTGACGATAAGCTAATTGTGTTGCTAGCATGTTTGCGGTTTGTGTAAGTGTATGCAAGTAGTTATAATTATATATGTATTCGTATAATTATTGCATTCACTAAGCTTTGCTTACCCTCTCGTTGTTTACCATTTTATAGGTTCGGTTTTGGACAAGGGTAAGGGCATCGTATTGGACTAGAGATCCCGCTTGATGCTAGGGGACGCTTTTGGCTTTAGTAGCTCTTGGAGTTTGACCGGTAGTTGGGTAGTTTAATCCCAAACGCCATGCTCATTGTGTAGTTTGGAACTTAAACTTTTTAGTGGTCGAAACTCTAAACTTGTATTAAACTTGTATTTTGGGTCGTGTGGGCCCCGCTTGTAAAACATCATTTTTATGTTTGATTCGTGTTAGTTTTACATATATAAGTTTGTTGTGAAAAGCGTTCGGTCTAAAAATGTCGGGAAGTGGTCCATCTTTTTGTGTGTTAAAAACAGTTCGGACAGAAGCTGGAGTGCTCTGTGCGCGCCGCGCACTACAGAGGATGCGCGCCGCGCACTCCCCTGTCCAGCAGCTTTTAATTTTTTTTTTTTTTTTGGGACTGTTTATGGTCGGTTATCGGGTTGGGTTGTTACAGCACTAGGAGAAAAAATCGTCAAAGCAAAAATTTTAACAGGCTCAAACGTGGGGAAGATTACAGCGTTATCACGTATGCTTATCGTACCGACGGACAAGAGAATACCTTTCTGATTCCAAAGAAGACAATATCCATTGTCGGTTTGCTTTGCAATGACAATAAATAAAAGTCAAGGACAATTACTATCGCGTGTCGGTTTATTTCTTCCAAAATCGGTGTTTAGTCATGGACAACTATACGTTGCACTATCTCGGGTTACTAATCGGGAAGGAATCAAGATATTAATCTTAGACAAGGATAACAAAATTTCCAACACAACAAAAAATGTGGTATACAAAGAAGTATTGCAACACTTATAGACTTAATTGAAGAAATGTTATAAAAAAAATTCATTTGTATGATATCTTTGAACTATTATGTATGTATAATGTTTTTTTAGAAATATTTGAATTATGTTACATTATTACGATTTCCACCAAGTATAATTTTTTTTTTAAATATGTTTCATTCATATCAAATATGTGACAAAAATTGTATAAGTTTCCATGTGATGTTACTAATATTATAAGTACGGTATCTTAGAAATAATATGAATTTCAACGTGCAACGCACGAGCTTCAAAATCTAGTATATGTGTGTGTGTATATATATATATAGGGTGAGGATCCATGGAGAACCAAAGATGGTAGAGAACCAAGAGAACCATTGAACTGCTTCAGACTTGCGTCCAGATTGACTTTTTTTGCAGTTTTGTTTTGTGCAGATTGACTTTTTTTTTTTTGTAGAATGACTTTTTTTCGCAGATTGAGAATTTTTTTTTGGCAGTTTTTTTGTGCATATTGACTTTTTTTTTTGCAGATTGACTTTTTTTGCGTAGATTGAGAAAAAAAATTTGCAATTTTTTTTGGTGCAGATTGATTTTTTTGGTGCAGATTGACTTTTTTTTTGCAGTTTTTTTTGTGCATATTGACTTTTTTGTGTGTGCAGAATTGCAGATTGACTGTTTTTTTGCGCAGATTGAGAAAATATTTTTTGCAGTTTTTTGTTGTTGTGCAGATTGATTTTTTTGTGCAGATTGACTTTTTTTGTGTGCAGATTGACTGTTTTTTTCGCAGATTGAGAAAATTTTTTTGCAGTTTTTTTGTGCAGATTGACTTTTTTTTGTGCAGATTGATTTTTTTTGTGTGCAGATTTACTTTTTTTTGCGCAGATTGAGAATTTATTTTGCATTTTTTTTTGTGTGTGCAGATTGACTTTTTTTTTTTCACCTGAAACTCAATCTGCCCAAAGATTGAAGCTCAATCTTCACATAGATTGAAGTTCAATCTATGAGTTCTATAATTCTCTCCCACCTTTAGTTCTCTCTAGATCTCTTCACTATATATATATATATATATATATATATATATATATATATATATATATATATATATATATATATATATATATATATATATATATATATATATATATGTATGTATGTATGTCCAGGGGAAAAAATAGTGAATGTACTTATTTAAGTCATACCAACAGATTCCAATTACAACTTGATTTTAAACAAGTTAAAGTCAATCATGGAAGAATGTCAAAATTAGTTAGTCATAGGAAACAGCTAGGTAGTACGGACAAGTCGTCAAAACTCAAACGCTGTTTATCGTTTTTTGTCTTCAATTACTAACATTGTATATAATATCGAAAATGGATAGATCAATATATAACTCATGAAAATTTGATTTTTTTTATATTTATGGCGTTTCAATTTTATTTTTTATTTTATTTTATTTTTTAAATTTTTTTTCTTACTTATAGGCCAGAGGTCCACTCGAAAACAATCTTTCTATCCGTCGAATAGAGAGGGATGGTTTTCTTTACTTTTCAGAGTGTTTCACTCTAGGCGGAGAAATTACCTATCATTATTCTCGGATAGGGGAATGATTGTCTACATCTCACTCACCATACACCACTTATGTGGTATTGAGTTTTTTGTTGTTGTTGTTGTTGTTGTTCAATTTATACTCATTCATTTCAAAATAATTGTACCAATTAAATTTTTGACGATCTTTCTCAAATTTCGAACATTAATATTTTATTTGTGTTACATAATCTTAAATAAAAATTATAAGAGTAAAGCATGTTTAAAACCTAGTTCATTTTTATATTTTCATTGAATTAAATTAAATATTATATAAAACAAAAAAAATCAACTAACTAAATTCGAGTTGACATAACATAAAAATATCAATATTTGTGAATTTCAAAGTCAAGGAGAAGCAAACTACATTAACAATCTTTCGAAGTTCTAAATAATCTATTACTTAAATTTTTATATTTTACAATCATTTTTTTTTTAATTTTCTTTTTTCAAATCTTTCACTACATATACTCCAATACCATTTCAATTTATATCACACTTCTATCATTTCAATTTATATCACATTATATATACTATTATCACTCTAAAATTTCTCCTTACCATTTCAATTTATATCACTAAAAAATGTTGACCAATCTTCCGATCATTGTCTCATTCGACGTGTATTACCGAAGTGATTTTCGTAATGAATATAAATTTTACGATTATGTGCGTGCTTCGAAAGCTTCGTTCGAAGTAATTGACGTTCGCGACTTTGGTTTACAAGACTTGTTAGCATATTTGAAACAAAAGGTACCGTTCGAACACACCGACGTTTTGTATTAAGAAGATGAATGTGTTCTGGAATTGTCTGCTACGTACCTGCGTACCGATGAACAATGGTATGTTATAAAAGAAGCAGTCGATCTACGTTCAAATCGAATTTCTCTTTATTTACTTTTTGAAGATGAAGAAAGTTTGGGTTGGCGTTACATCGCCGAAATTGCCCAAAATGGAGAAGATGGATGTTATATATCCTCTCAACCTTCTTACGATACTGATGGTCGTTTTTATACGGATTCCGATTAAGAAACTGTATTTAATATTTATTTGTGTTTAGTTTAATTACGTCGCAGTTTAAAAATATTTTTTTATGAAAAGCAAGATAATTATTATTATAACTGATAATTACATATTTACATAATGGGTTGGCCAAAAATGAGCATAAACATGCCCATAGCTGTCACGACCCTACTTTTTCCGTTATCTTTTACCGTTAATTATTTAACGACCGTTAACTGTTATTCGTGCCACGTCATTTCTATGACCTATATTATTATTTTTGTAATAATATATTAATTATTATGTGTTGTATGAATATTTGTATTCATATATTAAATTGTACGTTTCTACGTGTCGCGGATTTCTATCCGGCGAATCTTTTCGATTTTCAAACCAACGGTCGAGCTTTTGGGATTTTTAAGTCCTAATTATTTTAAATATGATATTTTAATGTCATATGATTATATATAGTGTTTATATATTTTATCCATCGCGTAGTTGTTATCTCTCCGAAAAATCAATCGCGTAGTAGCGTTTTCGCGTTTCGGGCTTCGATCGGGCGTTCGGGCCACAAGCAATTAGTCATTTATCAATTTTGGGCCAAAAGGGGGCCCACCCTACCCATGGAAAACCGGACACCCTTTATGGGGGAGGTTTAGTTTTAATTTTTTTTTGATAAATTCCATTTACACATCATTTTATTTCATTCTTATTATTTTCTCTCAAAATTTCCTTTCTTCTTTCTCCTCCCTTTTTTGGCCGCCACTTTTCTCACCATCATCATTTTCAATTGATCATCATCTAGAGCTTGGATCAAGGGGCTTTTAACATCAACGGATTTCTCTCGTTCTCCTCTACACGTTCATATCATTTGATTATTGATTAGGGTATAAACCCTAACCCTAGAACTTTTAATTTTTATTTATTTTTCTATATTTTGATTATATTTTAATAGTATGATGATTACTTGTTGTTGTAATGGTGTTTGTATGCATAGAATTACTCATAAACACATGTTTTTGGTTTGATAAAATTGGGACAGCAGCTATTTCGTGTATTTCTGATATTTTGACTGTTATAAAAGTTAAAATAAAGTATCTATATGAGTTCCTCTCATCAAGACATTAACTTTAGACTCCGGTTCATGTCGTTTCGATTCCCGGAGCCCTAGATATGATCAAAATGATATTTTGTTAAAATTGAAAAGTGATATTGGTATGAACCAGGTTTGGTCCGACTTTGTGACCATATTTGGTGACTTTAGGATGTGTTAGTGTGTTAGGATCAATGATGGGACGAACTTTCATGTTTGGGTCATCTAAATCCGAGCCACGAATCACCCGTTACGTCTAAAACACGATTTTGATTGAATTAAAGTTTCAAGTGGTGTCATGGCTGATCATCACGACTTGTGGCCTGTTCTTGGTGTGTTATTGAGTGTACCAAAGTTTCGGGTGGTTTGATTAGGCGGAGATATATGTAAGGCTCGCCGAAAACCGACACCCGGGGCTCAAGATACGACCCGATGAACTTTTGATTTAAAATTTATGATTAACTATTAAACTTATGATAAAAAATAATGGATTTCATTATCATTTAATTACTTATGATAAAAAAAGTAATTATTATTATTTAAGACTTATGATATATATTTATTATATCATTTAATTATTACTTGTGATTTAATTAAAATTTTAATTAAACTTTTAATTAATAATACTTTTATTATTAATGGAAAATACTTATGGTAAGTATTAAACTTATATTATGGGATTATTATAATGATACTTATAATAAGGATTGAATAATTATTTAATTATTATAAGGCTTAGTTATTGTTTAATTATAATTTAATTATTAAATACTTATGATTTAATAATTATAATTAGAAACTTATGATATGATTAATAATTCATTATTAATTAATAATACTTATGATATGATTTAAAATTTATTATTAATTAATAATACTTATATTATGACTAATATTTACTTAATTAATTAAATACTTATGTTATATTAATTATATCATTTAAACTTATATTAACTTTAATAATTCATTTTAATTTAATTAAACTTATGTTATGACATAATTAGACATATTTAACTTTAATAAACATTATAACTTACATTATTATTACAACTTACACTTTTAAAATTTACGTTGACTATGTTTGACCAAGGTTGACTTTTGAGTTGACTTCTGGTTGACTTTGACTTTCTGTTGACTTTTGTTGACTTTCTAAATAAGGAAACTTCCCTAACTTAAAACTTTCTAAAAATAGAAACTTTCTAAATTTGGAAACTTTCCAAAAATAAAAACTTTCCAAAAATAGAAACTTTCCAAAAATGGAAACCTGCTAAAAATAGAAACTTTCTAAAAATAGAAACTGTGTGTCCGTACGCTGTTCCGATCAAACCGATGCATGTTGAGTATTGTTCTATGTCTACTTGCAACATGTATAATAGCTATCATACTAAGACTTGACCTAAGTTAGTTATTTATATCGACCTTCTTTATTTATAGGTCGGCGTTGTGATCATTCCTGATCACTTTACTTCATTTGCTGTTTGCATATTTGTGTGGTTACTTCGTTTGCTATTAAGGTGAGTTATAGTCCCATTTTTCTATTTTAAATCTTTTGGGATGAGAATACATGCAATTTATTTATATTTTGGACACAAGTGGAAGTTGGTTTAAATTATTCATTGTGAGTTGAACAAAAATATTCCCTAGTCTGGTAACTGTAATCACTGGTTTCTACTGGTGAACGCGAATCCTACGGATAGATCTATCGGGTTTGACAACCCCATTTCGAGCTAGTCGCGCTAGCAATTTATAATCAGAATGTTTAGTACTTCGTAATTTGTTGTAGATACACTTGTTCGGTGTATATTATTTATTGTGTTTGGCAAGGGTAAATAAATGGTTAAGTGGTTACCAGGTGGCTCACAAAAAATGGAATAATGTTTTTATATGTTTTCTAGCATATAATTTGGTGGTCCAAAAAGAAGTTTTTATGTTTTCAAACATAAAGTTTTATTTGTTCAAATTAAATATTGTTTGCAATATTAAACCTATAACTCACTCAACATTTTTGTTGACAGTTACTCGCATGTTTTATTCTCAGGTTCATGATTGATTGCTTCCGCTGTGCTTAGAGAGTCTGCATATTTTTGATGGCAGCTTTTGTTAAACAATAACTTGTATTCTATTTTGATACATTTAATAGTGGATGCTGTTGATTTTGTTTTGGTCAACTTTTAGATAAGTAATAATGTATGATTTTTCTAAACTTACATATTTTGATAGGTTTCCTTTATGGAAAATTATTTTTAAATAAAGAATGCAAGGTTATTTATTAAATTCATATAGAGTTATGATCAAGCTGTGGGACCAAGATAACGATGGTCGTTAAGTGTACTTTGACGGGTCGTTAAAGTTGGTATCAGAGCTGGCTTGAACACGTCTAATGAGGCGTGTTAGCCGTAGAGGGGGTTCTCACAATGTAACTTGTGATGAAGCATTGACTCTTACTCCTCGCGGTCCCTGTTGGGGTTGGCTTGGTGGAAACGTGGGCCGTAAAACCAGTGTTTGAGGTACACTCAGTGGTCACCCTGTTTTCAGGAAAGGCACTGAGTGGGATTTTTGTCCTCAAATGAAGTTAAAGTTAGTATCAGAGCTCTGGTTGTAGGGAATTAGGCTACATTGATGTCGTTACCCGAGTCAATAGGGTGCATTAGTGAGTCTAGTCTACAGCCCGACCTATTATATATTATTATATGTGATTATTTGTATCGTATTGGTATGTATATTGTTATCATACATACATCTCTTTTATGTTCTGAATCCAGGAGGAACTCCCATTCCGATTTAAACGTATTCTCCGACTCACGCGAGTTTATCTTTTATAAGAACACCTCGGATAGTGAAACCGAGGGATGTCATTCTTGACTTCTGAAATTCTCGACATTCCTATGTCATCTAATATGGTTATGTATATAACGTTTGAGTTATATTACCCGAGATGTCATTCTTGACTTATAAAGGCTCGACATTTCAATGCCAGCTATTATGTTTAGGTATATAACATTCTTGTTATATTACGTGCCTTTGTGCCGTTGTGCTTTGGTTTTTGAACCGGAAAACGTCATTCTTGACTTTTAGATATTCTTGGTACTTCGAAGATATTTTTATGTCATCGTTATTCCTATTCATTACTTTTGATGTTTTGTCTCTTGTGCTATCCTTAGCACATTGTTTAAGAAATTATTTTAGAGAAATTGTGTGGAAATTCGAGGTTGATCGCGTATCCTGACCTCATGTAGTGCTATTGGAATGGAACTATGAATTAGTGAAATATAATGGCGTCAGACCAACGTGATTATATTACGTTAATTCATAAAGAAGTCCCAATATTGTGACATGAGGAATAGAAAGCACGTCAAAGAAAATTTTACACCACTCATTCAGAAATTCCGAGGTATTACATGGGTAGGGAAAACATTCATTATCTTATTTGTTGATATACGAGAAGCTCGTTTTAACCGGATTATCTATCTCATGCTCTATCCTTCATAACTCGCTTGTTAGCAACAGCTTCGCTCGGGAACAGTTTTGGCCCAAGGACTTATGTCCTGATATTAGTCAAAACAACATTTAACTCATTGGTTTTCATGACCTCGTAACATTATGTCGCACGACGATTCAAGTCCTTTACTCGATATTCCACGATCTTACTTCAACTTGTAACCTCTGAATACAGATACTCTGTTTATCATCGGGAGTTTTACACATTTGTTTAATTGGGCGGTTCTCACGGGATTTATGGGCGAATAGAAGTAATGAAATATTTTGTCATGTATACAATTTATAAAATCATATATGTATGTATGGATTCAAAAGAATAAATTTACCCTTACCTATTTCGGCTAGTATATACTAAATTATACCTCCAAAATTATTTTAAGACCACTCATTTATTGAGCTGTTTAACTAAGTCAATTTGTTTTTATATAAAATGGTACACGTTGTACATGCTTCTAAATTTACCAAGAACTTCGTTCCGTTTATGTTGTCACATCAAACGTTTAAAGTTTTTTTTTTCAAAACCCCTTTTGATTGATCTTATCAAATTTTTGCATTACCCTATAGAGTATTTGGATCACGGTTCTTCTTATTCTCCATTTAAGGATGAAACTTACCATTAAGTTCGTTGATAGAAACTCTTATACCACTTTGGATTCCGGTTTTATAAAATTTGTTGGAAAGTCTTTGCGCTCGTAAAATTTTCCCTCTTATGTTTGGACATGGCCGAAACGCGGACCGATAAATCAATTTTCTGGGGTACACTCGGTGGTCACCCTATTGTAGAAAAGGCGATATGTGGGTTTCTACCCCAACTGTTGTTATAGTGAGTATCATGGATATATATATTACACTAGACCGTTTGAGGAGTTTCTACTCTCAATATTCACTGTTAACCGCAACACCCTCGAAAACATCAATCCTATGATCCAATACTTTGAGGTGCACGAAATTATTTTTGGAGATTCATCTCACCTGAAGTCGGCCATTCTTTATAACCCATGATTCGCGTTCTTTTCATCCGCACATCAATTTAAGAATATGGATGAATCCTAGATTTTCTCGATCCTTGTGCTAGGAAGTTCACCCTCGTTTAAAGATCACACATTCCGTACGTCTTCCTTTCGGAAATGTAATGAAAATTTACTTTGAAGTCCATGATCCTCGTTATCTCCTTTGAGAGAATTGCCTTAAATATCTATGCCACCGATGTGACTACTCCATATATTTCTTCCTTCATTGTTGCAACTATATTTCATTCGTCCCAGTTCGTCCCCTTGGGGAGCTCCTATTTTGTTTGTCAAGAAGAAAGATGGTTTGTTCTGATTGTGTATTGATTATCACGAGTTAAACAAGCATACTATTAAGAATCGTTACCCTTTTCCGAGAATTGATGATCTGTTCGATCAACTTCAAGGTTCGTCTGTTTATTCTAAGATCGATCTTCGTTTCGGTTATCATCAACTGCGTGTTAAAGAAACTGATGTTCCGAAAACCGCTTCTCGCACCCGTTATGATCACTATGAATTCCTTGTTATGCTATTCGAATTGACAAATACACCTGCTGTGTTCATAGACCTCATGAACCGTGTGTGTAGACCCTATCTGGACAAATTCGTTATTATTTTCATCGATGAAATCCTTATTTATTCCAAGAGTGATGAAGAGCACGAAGAACATTTGAAGTCAGTCCTTGATTTGTTGAGGACGGAAGAGTTGTACGCTAAGTTCTCTAAGTGCGCTTTCTGGTTGAAAGAAGTTCAATTCCTTGGACATGTTGTTGGTAAGAAGGGTATTCAAGTTGATCCTGCTAAGAATAAGGCGATTGAGAAGTGGGAAATTCCGAAAACTCCTACTCAGATTCGCCAGTTCCTAGGTTTGGCAGGCTATTATAGAAGGTTCATTCAAGATTTTTCACGAGTAGCGAAACCTCTGACTGCTTTAACGCATAAGGGGAAGAAGTATGAGTGGAAGGATGAACAAGAGACTGCTTTTCAAACCCCGAGGAAGAAGTTGACTACCCCTCCGATATTGTCGCTACCTGAGGGTAATGATTATTTTTTCGTCTATTGTGATGCATCGTGTTAGGTCTTTGGTTGTGTTTTGATGCAACGAAAGAAAGTTATTGCGTACACGTTACGTCAGTTGAAGATTCACGAGAAGAATTATACAACCCATGATTTAGAGTTGGGAGCTGTTGTGTTTGCGCTTAAGATTTGGAGACATTATCTTTATGGGGTCAAAAGTACATTGTACACTGATCACAAAAGACTTCAACATATCCTTGATCAGAAACAGTCGAATATGAGGCAACGAAGATGGATTGAGACATTGAACGATTATGATTGTGAACTTTTATATCATCCGGGGAAGGCTAATGTTGTGGTCGATACATTAAGTCGTAAAGAGAGGACTGAACCTCATAGGTTTAGGGCCTTAAATATGACCATTCGAACAAACCTCGCAAGGCAGATTCTTGCAGCTTAATAAGAAGCCTTGAAAGAGGAGAATTTTGTAACGGGAAGGTCTGAGGCTTGAGTAAACAGTTAGAGGTACGAACCGATGGTACTCGGTATTTTGTGGGACGCCTTTGGGTTCTGAAGTTTGGTGATCTGCGACAACTTGTTCTAGAGGAGGCTCATAAGTCTAGGTACTCTATTCATCCTGGTTCAGGAAAGATGTATCATGATCTTAAGGAGCTGTATTGGTGGCCTAATTTGAAAGCTGATGTGGCTACGTATGTGGCTAAGTGTTTGACATGTGCTAAGGTTAAAGCTGAACATCAGAAACCGTCTGGACTTTTGGTGCAACCTAAGATTCCCGAGTGGAAGTGGGAAGGTATTACAACGGATTTTATTACGAAGTTACTGCGAGATGTGGGTGGTTATGATACCATTTGGGTGATTGTTGACCGACTCACAAAATCAGCTCATTTCTTACCGATTAAGGAAACAGATTCGATAGAGAAGCTTACTCGTTTGTAATTGAAGGAGATTGTTTCAGGGCATGGTGTTCCTGTACCTTTTATTTCAGACTGAGACAGTCGATTTATATCGAGGTTTTGGCACCCCTTTAAAGGAAGATTTGGGAATTAAATTGGATATGAGCACCGCTTATCATCCGCAGACGGATGGTCAGAGTGAAAGGACCATTCAAACTTTGGAAGACATGTTACGAGCATGCGTGATTGATTTTGGTAATGGGTGGGATAGATACTTGCCATTGGCTGAATTTTCTTATAATAACAGTTATCATGGAAGTATTGAGGCTGCACCGTTTGAAGCTCTGTATGGTAGAAAGTGTAGGTCTCCTATCTGTTGAAATGAGGTTGGGGATGCTCAACTCACAGGCCCAGAAGTTATTCATGAGACTACCGAGAAAATCGTACAGATTAAAGAAAGATTGAGAACCGCCAGAAATTGGCAAAAGAGTTATGCCAATAAGTGAAGGAACGATATTGAATTTTAGGTCAGTAACCGTGTTATGTTAAAGGTTTCACCTTAGAAGGGTGTGATACGTTTTGGTAAAAGGGGAAAGTTGAGTCCTCGTTTTGTTGGACCTTTTGAGATTATTGAGAGAGTTGGACCGGCGGCTTATCGTTTGAAGTTGCCACAAGAACACAGTGCCGTTCACGATGTTTTTTATGTATCGAATTTGAATAAGTATTTGGCCGAGGCCGATGAAACTATTCCTCTGGAGGAACTTCATGTTGATAAACAACTCCATTTTATTGAGGAACCTGTCGAAAATATGGACCGAGAGGTTAAGACTCTCAAGTAGAGCAAAATTCCTATTGTTGAGTTAGGTGGAACGCCAGACGCGGTCCCAAGTTCACTTGGGAGCGTGGAGGTCAGATGAGGCAGAAGTACCCGCATTTGTTCCCAGATGCCGAGTCAACCCCTGCACCTGCTTAAATTTCGGGACGAAATTTCCGTAACGGGAAGGTACTGTCACGACCCTACTTTTTCCGTTATCTTTTGCCGTTAATTATTTAACGACCGTTAACTGTTATTCGTGCCACGTCATTTCTATGACCTATATTATTATTTTTGTAATAATATATTAATTATTATGTGTTGTATGAATATTTGTACGTTTCTACGTGTCGCGGATTTCTATCCGGCGAATCTTTTCGATTTTCAAACCAACGGTCGAGCTTTTGGGATTTTTAAGTCCTAATTATTTTAAATATGATATTTTAATGTCATATGATTATATATAGTGTTTATATATTTTATCCGTCGCGTAGTTATTATCTCTCCGAAAAATCAATCGCGTAGTAGCGTTTTCGCGTTTCGGGCTTCGATCGGGCGTTCGGGCCACAACCAATTAGTCATTTATCAATTTTGGGCCAAAAGGGGGCCCACACTACCCATGGAAAACCGGACACCCTTTATGGGGGAGGTTTAGTTTTAATTTTTTTTTGATAAATTCCATTTACACATCATTTTATTTCATTCTTATTATTTTCTCTCAAAATTTCCTTTCTTCTTTCTCCTCCCTTTTTTGGCCGCCACTTTTCTCACCATCATCATTTTCAATTGATCATCATCTAGAGCTTGGATCAAGGGGCTTTTAACATCAACAGATTTCTCTCGTTCTCCTCTACACGTTCATATCATTTGATTATTGATTAGGGTATAAACCCTAACCCTAGAACTTTTAATTTTTATTTATTTTTATATATTTTGATTATATTTTAATAGTATGATGATTACTTGTTGTTGTAATGGTGTTTGTATGCATAGAATTACTCATAAACACATGTTTTCGGTTTGATAAAATTGGGACAGCAGCTATTTCGTGTATTTCTGATATTTTGACTGTTATAAAAGTTAAAATAAAGTATCTATATGAGTTCCTCTCATCAAGACATTAACTTTAGACTCCGGATTCATGTCGTTTCGATTCCCGGAGCCCTAGATATGATCAAAATGATATTTTGTTAAAATTGAAAAGTGATATTGGTATGAACCAGGTTTGGTCCGACTTTGTGACCATATTTGGTGACTTTAGGATGTGTTAGTGTGTTAGGATCAATGATGGGACGAACTTTCATGTTCGGGTCATCTAAATCCGAGCCACGAATCACCCGTTACGTCTAAAACACGATTTTGATTGAATTAAAGTTTCAAGTGGTGTCATGGCTGATCATCACGACTTGTGGCCTGTTCTTGGTGTGTTATTGAGTGTACCAAAGTGTCGGGTGGTTTGATTAGGCGGAGATATATGTAAGGCTCGCCGAAAACCGACACCCGGGGCTCAAGATACGACCCGATGAACTTTTGATTTAAAATTTATGATTAACTATTAAATTTATGATAAAAAATAATGGATTTCATTATCATTTAATTACTTATGATAAAAAAAAGTAATTATTATTATTTAAGACTTATGATATATATTTATTATATCATTTAATTATTACTTGTGATTTAATTAAAATTTTAATTAAACTTTTAATTAATAATACTTTTATTATTAATGGAAAATACTTATGGTAAGTATTAAACTTATATTATGGGATTATTATAATGAGACTTATAATAAGGATTAAATAATTATTTAATTATTATATAGCTTAGTTATTGTTTAATTATAATTTAATTATTAAATACTTATGATTTAATAATTATAATTAGAAACTTATGATATGATTAATAATTTATTATTAATTAATAATACTTATGATATGATTTAAAATTTATTATTAATTAATAATGCTTATATTATGACTAATATTTACTTAATTAATTAAATACTTATGTTATATTAATTATATCATTTAAACTTATATTAACTTTAATAATTCATTTTAATTTAATTAAACTTATGTTATGACATAATTAGACATATTTAACTTTAATAAACATTATAACTTACATTATTATTACAACTTACACTTTTAAAATTTACGTTGACTATGTTTGACCAAGGTTGACTTTTGAGTTGACTTCTGGTTGACTTTGACTTTCTGTTAACTTTTGTTGACTTTCTAAATAAGGAAACTTCCCTAACTTAAAACTTTCTAAAAATAGAAACTTTCTAAATTTGGAAACTTTCCAAAAATAGAAACTTTCCAAAAATAGAAACTTTCCAAAAATAGAAACTTTCCAAAAATGGAAACCTGCTAAAAATAGAAACTTTCTAAAAATAGAAAGTGTGTGTCCGTACGCTGTTCCGATCAAACCGATGCATGTTGAGTATTGTTCTATGTTTACTTGCAACATGTACAATAGCTATCATACTAAGACTTGACCTAAGTTAGTTATTTATATCGACCTGCTTTATTTATAGGTCGGCGTTGTGATCATTCCTGATCACTTTACTTCATTTGCTGTTCGCATATTTGTGTGGTTACTTCGTTTGCTATTAAGGTGAGTTATAGTCCCATTTTTCTATTTTAAATCTTTTGGGATGAGAATACATGCAATTTATTTATATTTTGGACACAAGTGGAAATTGGTTTAAATTATTCATTGTGAGTTGAACAAAAATATTCCCTAGTCTGGTAACTGTAATCACTGGTTTCTACTGGTGAACGCGAATCCTACGGATAGATCTATCGGGTTTGACAACCCTATTTCGAGCTAGTCGCGCTAGCAATTTATAATCGGAATGTTTAGTACTTCGTAATTTGTTGTAGATACACTTGTTCGGTGTATATTATTTATTGTGTTTGGCAAGGGTAAATAAATGGTTAAGCGGTTACCAGGTGGCTCACGGAAAATGGAATAATGTTTTTATATGTTTTCTAGCATATAATTTGGTGGTCCAAAAAGGAGTTTTTATGTTTTCAAACATAAAGTTTTATTTGTTCAAATTAAATATTGTTTGCAATATTAAACCTATAACTCACTCAACATTTTTGTTGACAGTTACTCGCATGTTTTATTCTCAGGTTCATGATTGATTGCTTCCGCTGTGCTTAGAGAGTCTGCATATTTTTGATGGCAGCTTTTGTTAAACAATAACTTGCATTCTATTTTGATACATTTAATAGTGGATGTTGTTGACTTTGTTTTGGTCAACTTTTAGATAAGTAATAATGTATGGTTTTTCTAAACTTACATATTTTGATAGGTTTCCTTTATAGGAAATTATTTTTAAATAAAGAATGCAAGGTTATTTATTAAATTCATATAGAGTTATGATCAAGCTATGGGACCAAGATAACGATGGTCGTCAAGTGTACTTTGACGGGTCGTTAAAATAGCAATAACACTTAAAAGATACACCTTGTTAGTATGACAATGTACATGAATATCGCGAGAAGAGTTTTCATCTACAACTTATAAATTAGCTTATGTCTGAGTGTTGATTGTGAGAAGATACATAAGACCTGGGATTAATCATCTATTGGTGCCAATCGATCAATGCTCTCTTAAGTCTTTTCGATATCCAGTTAAAACTTTGTGTTTGTATTTCCAATATGATAGCATTTGGTGACCAATCTCAGTTACGAAAAAATTTGTTATTTCTATATTTCTAGATTGTGTATATGCACGTCCGTATAGATGCTTTCCATATTATCTTTCCTATCGACGTGTTGGCTATGTTATTGTTTTCCACAGATGCCTGTTCAATACTTGTAATAGACTGTTTTTGAGCGTTCCACCATTTAAGAAATTGGTTAAAAAAAGTTAATTTAAAAAAAAATCCTGATTTTGAACATGTAATTAATACATGGTCGACCGTTTCCAACCGTTGTGTTGCAAAGAGAACATAGATTTGAGTCTAGGTCTACGCCTCTTTTGTCAAGTTTCGATCTTGTTGGGATTTTATGCATGATTGCTCTCCATATAAAGATATCTATTTCTTAAGGAATTGTTTTGTTCCGTAGGGTTTCCATATCAGTTTCAGCATCAGACCATTTTCTCATCAATTATTGTAAACAAGCAACTTGTGACGAAACTTCTTGAAGGGTCCAACGTCCAATTCCAAGCGTCATTTCTGTTAGACAAAGACAAAGATTCAATTAGTTGTGTTAAGGTAGATAAATCGAATATGTTTCGACCTCGGAGAGGCCTAAACCATTGTCAGTTAAAACTATTTTCTGTTGATGTTTGATGCTAAATTTTGAGGCCAAGCTGCAATCTCCCGCCCATAAGTCTTTCAGAATCGTGTGGTGTTGCCATTTCCAATTTTGATGACGAAAGATTTGTTGAAGTTTATGCTAAAATCGTCTACCCGTTTTTCGGTTTTAATAATTTCTAGCCAAGTGCTTCTTCCATAAATAATTCTGCAACTGTTAAAATCAACTAGACCACCATCTAAACCATATATACTCGAGATTATTTTTACCCACAAAGCGTTGAGTTCTTTTTTAAAACGCCACCACTATTTACATAAGAGAGAGAGAGAGAGAGAGAGAGAGATTGAGAGATTTTTTGCGTGTAATGAACCGATGTTTAGTCCCCCTTTTTTGTAAGAAAGCAAGCCCTATCTCATCTAACACAACAACATTTTTTAGATGTATATAGAAAAAGTTCTTCTTAAAGATTCGAGTGTGTATGATACTAGATGGTGCTCTAAATAATGAGAAAAAAATATAATGGTAAGCTACTAAGGACAGATTTCATCAGTGTTAGTCATCCTCTGTAGGATATCATCTTTGTTTTCCAATCCGAAAGTCGTTTCTTGAGCTTGTCTAGAATTGGTTCCCATGATGCCGCTTCGTTCATCATTGTGCCGATGGGCATTCCAAGATAATCAAATGGAAGTGTACCAGCTGCACATTCGAGTCTGTTTGCTGTTGCTTTAACTGCTTTGTTTAAATAATGATTATATAATATTTATGCATTTCTCAAACGAAAAAAAAATAACCGTTATAATAATAATAATAATAATAATAATAATAATAATAATAATAAAATGTGAGAAAGAATGTCATGGTTGATAGTGTTTTGTTATGTGAATGTGATGTGAGAAAGTAGTAAGAAAATGGAGAGAGAAAACGGATGAGACTCTAATGTGACAATGTCCATGTTTGACAATAAGGTTTTTAAAGCTTTTAGGAGCTTTTAGCGTTTATGAAAAAGCTCCTATTATATAAAAAGCTATGTTTGGTTGCAAAAGCTTGAAGCTTGTTGAGGGAGAGAAAAAGCTAAAAGTTACTACAACTAGCGTTTAGCTTTTAGCTACTACCTTCTAGATTTTTGTCATTTTATTCTTTATTTTAATTATTTCAGCTACTCTGGCAAACAACTAATTACATATAAAAAGCTAACAGCTACCGGCTACAAGCTAACAGCTACCAGCTAAAAGTACCAGCTATCAGCTAAAAGCTACCAGCTAGTTTTGCCAAACATACCCAATGAGAAAAGATGTCATGGTTGAGAGTGGTCTTAGAAGATGTACATCTGCTAGATTGCTAGTAATGCAAAGAAACGAAGTAGAAACAATGATGTGTCTGTTACAGAATGAAAACCCCGTAAATATTATTGATAATATCAGCCCTATTTATAGAGGGCATAACCCTAGAAAACATAACAGATCCAAACTCACAATTGGACTTGAGTCAAACCCTAAACACTACTCTAAAAGTGTGTTATCTTGTTGTAAGTTTTTTTGTTTTTTTGTTTTTTTTTTAAAAGTTGATCTTTCAAAAAAGACATAATGATGTCAATGATACAACTTTTCCTAAACTTGGACTTTTCATTTTTGGTTTTTAATCAATTTTAAAATCATTTTTTTGATTCGATTTGGTTTTAACTGGTTTCGATTCGGTTCGGTATTTGATTTAAACGATTTCAAAACAAATATTGAACAAGCCTAATGTGAATAGCTTATTTCTTCAAGATGGAAACTTCACGTAATCAAACAAGTCATTATCGAAATTTAGATTATAGATAATATAATAACGAGATTAGAAAAGCAAAATTAATTATAAAATAACAAACATTTGTACCAAATCAATATGAGTTATGTAATTTATAATAATATATATATTATATCAAAACATCAAAACAGTATGAATAATAAAAAAACAAGTATTATAGAAATATATAATTTATGTGATGGTTTATTGACCAAAAACTGATTCAACTGATTGTCACGGCTTACGTAATTGAAAATGAAATCAAATATATATCGCTATCATGGTTGGTGATCAATGCTGATCAGTGATTCTAGAGTTGACATGTATAGTGCATCTAACAATCGTTAGGGTATGTTGACATTTAATCTGCTATATTGTCACAATAATTACATGATTGTTATTTTTTCAAATTTATGCAACGGTCATGGTAAAGATAATACTTCGTATATAGTACATGAATTAAAGTGATTATCTTTATGGATTTTTTGTCACCACAAAGTTAATAACGGTGACAAAGTTAATACTTCGTAATCAATTGATTTAAATGTTCTTATAACAAACTTAAAAGTTATCACTAAAAAAAAAATTTACTTAAAAGTTTCAATACCTATAATTTGTGACGGCGGACCACAAATTTGACCATTGATGACAAAAAAATGGACTTCGAGTTAGTTCGTATTTTGATTATAGATTATTATCATCTTAATAATAAATGATGTTGTATTTTTTTTATTGAACACCGAGTAAGGGTGCGTCTTATTACTTCTTAATGAAATTATTTAACCATAAATGTCAATCATTCAATATTCAGTGCATTTGTTGGTAACCTCTGAATAATAAATGGTGTTGAACGATGCGTTGAACCATTTGGATTTTGATATATTTTTTAACCATTCAACACCTCAATTATCCTTAAATATATGCCCTTAAATCAGACAACTATATTCTTTTATTTATTATCGTAAAAGGTTGATACATTAATTTTACATCTTGAATTAGTTTTTTTAGAATAATTATTACTACATAAAAATATATTTTTAAAAATCCAATCAAAATCTTGATTCATTTGAATTTGAACCATTAAGTGCTAAATTAATCTATTTATCAAACACCATAAAATGTAAAACCATAAAAAGTGAATACAGAAGATATTGTATAATAGGGAGTATAACTAATTGCGCTTATAGGTAAAAATAAATTAGAGAGCGTGTTGCACAACATAGAATCGATAATGACACCCTCGTAAAATCGAAAATATAAAAATGGTTTACATGACTTCGACTTGATTAGCTGATATTCTAAGGATTGATATGTTCTTTTGATATGGCAAGTAAAGTAATTACATACTTATTGAATATTTAGCCATAAATATATTTTAATAATGTTTTAGGTGTAAAACAGATAACTTTGTATTTTTAGCAGAACCAGAGTAGTCATATTTGGTCTAAAATATTTACGGGTAACTTCAAATTTGTTGTTACATTTTAGTAATTTTATAGTCACTATTGATCTATAAATGTTTACTAAATATTCTACTAAATTTAGATAAAAATAGTAATAGTAATAGTAACTAGAGTATTAGTAGTATTTAATAATTTGATAATATATTAATCATGGGCATTTCCCGTTATTATTATTGATTACTTTCTTCTCTTTTTTCTAAACCCCTAAAGAAAGGAGTTACAAGAGCTATCAACCCTTCAGATTTCAGGATTTATTTATCCACCCCGAAAGATCGAAAATAAAAAAGATAAGAAAAAAAAGACATTTCATTCACAACAACTGTTCGAATTTCCAAAAGTCATCATTCAAGAGCATTCTTGAGTACTGGTTGAAATCTGTTGCAACAGTAGTACTAGTATCGTTTTGAACGGAGATTTCCGTTTCATACTGATCATTTATCAGCATGTTTAAATTGCTAATAAACTCGTCGTCGTTTTCCCATAATCCTGCATCAAAGTTGTTGTAATTGGTAGAGTCAAAAGATGTAGAACACCAATCAATATTTGGCAAATGTTGATGTATTTCCTCATGTACGAAACTTTGGTTAGAAGTTGAAATATCATAATTTGAGGAGGTGGGAGATGACGAACATGAAGAAGATAAAGGGGGTAAAATGTAACTTTTAGTAGGAAGTAGAATCTCATGAGGTTCTATCAAAGGTACTTCATCAGTGCAAAAGTCTACCACTTGGTGTGCTTCTACAATTCTTTTACTATCTTCACCATCTTCTTGTTCATCTTTAGCTACTTCGGTAATTGTACTCGATTGGATTGAAATCGTCTCGTTAAATACTTCATTTATTTCGTTACTTTGACAATCCATTGGTTCGGAAATTGTGGTTTTTTCTGTGGCTGGAGGTGAAGCTTGATTTTCGATAGACGCAAGTGGTTTATGAGTTACTGGATCAATTCCCATTTTCTTAAGCTTTTTCTTGATGTGAGTGTTCCAGTGATTCTTGATTTCGTTATCAGTTCTTCCCGGAAGATGAGAAGCGATCTTTGACCATCTATATATCATACCAAAACACCAAATTATTATTTATTACTTTATTCTGAAACACAAATATAGTTATTCAAGTTCATTAATAGCATAAAAATGTTATACAAAGTTCATGTAAACGACCATAAATTGAGGATTTTTATTTATTGATCATTAATATATTCACTATCATTTTTAGTACATCCATGATAACTGTGTAATAACAGTTTATACGATACAACATATTAATACATAGATTATGTTGTATGTAGTAAAAATAGTGATGGATATATCGTCAACATTATTTATCCTTGTGTATTTAGTGCAATAAAGTTTCCATGTATTTCTATCGAAAGAATCTTTTAATCATGTGCTACTGGGCAACACACTACAGCCTTTTCTCTTAGTGTAAGAAAATAATAGTGGCCGTGGACCATAGACTCTGCACACATCAGAATTGGTCCAATCATGTTGCCCACAAAGGCACTTGAACTAAAATGAGAGTATATTATATTATTATTTATTAAAAGTTACTGTGAAAATATCATTAATTATACACGTTTATAAAAGTTTAATTGATTAGTACGTAGTAGTATAATAAAATGACCGGTTGAAACTTAGATACTGTTCGCTTATAATAAAAAAAATATGACACAATAAAAAATGAAAAGGATAATAATAAGAATAATTTTATACTTTGATTAAACAATTATTCAAAAAGAGTTTTACATTTTCATCTAAAAATGAAATTACACGACCCGGTCCTTAATATTCATTTATAGGTCTAGTTGAAAAATGATCCAAAAATGCATTGCAAACATCAATTCTTATGTATATATATATAATATGATATATTACTTATACATTAAAGCTAAAAGGTAATAGATAATTATATTTTATTATAAAATTATTATGTTCATGTGATATTGATAAGTAAACATTTCAAAACAACGTTCATTTGTATATACATGAATTGTCTGCCACTTCACAAATAGACAAGAAATTTCACCTGTTGCCAAGTTGAGCATGAAGATCGATCACCATCTTCTCTTCATTTTCAGATAACAATCCACGTTTTAAATCCGGTCGCAGATAGTTCGTCCATCTCAACCTACAACTCTTTCCGCACCTTAATAGCCCTGTAATTTGAAATTAATCAGATAACGGTCAGAAAAGAAAGAGCAATTATTTTTGGATGTCTTGACAAATGATGAAATTCGAACTCATCGCCTTCGAATTACTGATAAGGGGTCTAATAAGTTACGTAGATATGATTTAACATGCAATGAGATATATTTAAGTGTCACTAAAATTCGGTGTAAGAAAACGAAAATATATTTACTCTCTCCATCCAAAAAACCTCATCTGATAAATTTTGTTTACTTTAAGTGCATTTGATAAAAGTCGATTTTGCTTTTTTATTTTAAGGTAAATTCAACTCAATTTGTTTAAAAATAAATGAAGGTAAATTTGAAAGTCTGAATGATAGTTGATACTGTAGTTTTTTACAAATGGACAATTATTTTTGGATAAATATAAGTAGTAATGTAAATAGTTTTTTAGACAAGAGTAACGTGTTCAAATGACTACATGATATCATGCATTTTTGTCTATATTTTTGAATGAGCTGCAATATGATCACTTAAAAGCAGTGACACATAAAGGACATATTATCTCTTCTTCACGGACATTTTTGTAAATTTAGACACGCAACATGTCTAAATTCAATTCTAATTCCTTCGGAATCCTATTGAATTCTGTGAGCCAAACGGGCCTAAGAGTGTCTGATTCGCAAGATCTTTTTGACAGAATTTGAATTCAAAATATGCCGGAATTTCAAAGAACGTGAATTTCTGTAAGTGAACTATTTTTGAAGAAATTCAATTCAATTTTTAGTTTTGAACCGAACTTAAATTCAGTAATTGAGATTCCAATTCTGAATTTAATGAAACTCCGCAAATCGAAATGTACCTGCAAGCTTAGGAACAGCTCTCCAACAACATTGGCCATTGGTGAGGATGAAGTTGATAAGCTTGTTATCTTCATCAGCAGTCCATGGGCCTTGTTTTAAACCAACTTTATCACAACATGGTTTTCTTCCCATTTCGATCGGTATTATTAATTAATTATTACAGTAATATAGTGATCACTATGAGGTATTTAAACAGGTTGAATGAATTGAAGTAACGAAGACTGAAATATTCAAATGTGATATCTGGCTAGTTAGACTAGTAAAGGGTTCACAGGCGTTGGGTTATATATATAGTAGCAAAGTCGTCTAGCTAGTGCGCCTCTAGAAAACACGGTTTTACGTGATCTTGTTTTCAGAGTTTCATGATTTATTTATTAATTTATTATTATTATTATTATTATTATTATTATTATTATTATTATTATTATTATTATTATTATTATTATTATTATTATTATTATTATTATTATTATTATTATATTATATTATATTATATTATATTATATTATATTATATTATATTATATTATATTATATTATATTATATTATTACTATTACTATTACTATTACTATTACTATTACTATTACTATTACTACTATTATTATTATTATTATTATTATTATTATTATTATTATATTATATTATATTATATTATATTATATTATATTATATTATATTATATTATATTATATCATATTATTATTATTATTATTATTATTATTATTATTATTATTATTATTATTATTATTATTATTATTATTATTATTATTACTATTATTATTACTATTACTATTACTATTACTATTACTATTACTATTATTATTATTATTATTATTATTATTATTATTATTATTATTATTATTATATTATTATATTATTATTATATTATTATTATTATTATTATAATTATTAATTATTAGATAATAGTTATTAATTATTATTATTATTATTATTATTATTATTATTATTATTATGTCTAATTATTAATTATTATTATTAGTAATATTTCTAATTATGGTTTTTTTATTGTTAATGAATATTTCTATTAATTAATATTATTATTAATATTTCCAATTGTTAACTATTATAAATATTTTTATTATTGCTAGTAATTATTTAAAATAATTAATTAAGTCTATTAATATTTTTAATTAGTTATTATTATTATTATTAATAATTATTAATATTTCTATTTATTATTATTATTAATATTTCTAATTATTAATTATTATTATTTCTATTATTCACTATTATCATTATTATTAATTATTAATATAATTAATTAAGTAATTAAATTATTATTACTTTTTATTTTGATTTCATGACTTCTAAATTTTTTCCATAACGTGTCAAATTGACATGTAATGTTGGCTAAAGTGTACGTGTTATATTGGTGATGATGGTGGTCACTAAGGTTATCTAAAGTAGAGTCGACACTGTAGGTGGTAAACACTCATTTAATTTTAATGGTAAATTAAAGTATCTAAGTATCTATAATAGGAAAGTATATATGACAATCCGTTCTTTCTTCTTATTACTTTCTCCGTCCAATTATAATTTTCCACTTACTTTTTACACAAAATTTTAGAAAATTCCACTAACTTCATTATTTACCAGTCAGAAATCTTCTCTCTCAAGAATAACCTCTTCTTATTGTTTGAAATACAAAGTGAATACTTGAAATGAGACATCTTAAAATAAAAATGTGAATACTTGTGGTAGTACGGAAGGAGTACTATATTAGAACCCGAACAAGATGAAATTTGATATATATATATATATATATATATATATATATATATATATATATATATATATATATATATATATATATATATATATATATATATATATATATATATATATATATATATATCAATTGAAATTATTAGTAAGAATATATTAGAAGAATACTTCAATTGACATTATTTTACTACCAACATATTATCGTCAATGCAAATCAATATAAAGTAAGCATCACAAGAAAATTTATTAATAATCGTACTTTTCCTACTCATAATTTTAAAACAAGATGAGTGAAAGAGTTACCAAATAAAGTTAACATTATGTTGTGTGAAGTGGCTAGAGATCACCTTCGTGTTCGATCAAATCTTGTGTTACGTGGTATCGATATGCAGAATTCATCTTGCACTATTTGCAGTGTTGCAGTCGAATCTTCAAACCATCTAATTCTTTACCTGCGATTTGTGTAGACGAATAATCGGATCTTAGATCAAACGTATACATAATCTAGAGGCGTAAAACACTATACAAACCTTAATCGAATTTAATATCGAAAAATCAAACCTATAAGAAATTAGATCGACACCCAGAGTTGTTATTCGTTTTGAGTATGATTTAGAACGAAAACACAAAGAGTAAACGCGGCTAGGGTATGTATGGGGTGTGTAACATAACACTGAAACCCGTAAGCCATATTTATAGTATCTACAGTGACCCTCGATCGATGGTCGGAGACCATCGATTGACTGTCTCTCACCATCGAATTACTGTCTCTCACCATCAATCGATGGTTGCAGTTAAATATTAACGAAGTACGATTAACATCAAATATTCAATTTACGATTACATGAATGTTGAATGACTGAATTAACATTATCAAGTTATAGAACATGAGATCTACATTATGACCTAACAATTTTGCTCAGGAGATATGGCGGAAACTACAAATTTGGATTGATGTAGGCGTACCCAAGAGCTAATTGGATTTTTGATTTGATAATTGGGTTGGGCCCACAATTTCTAAAACTCGGATGTCGTCCATTGTGGTTGCTCACTTTTGAGTTACATGGTGTTATCGAAATTGTTAAAAGGAATAGTTAAGTTTAGCAATCTTAGCTTTCCAATGTCTTTTCTTTATTTAACTTGGTTTGTTTTGTGTAGGACTTGTGTTGATAACATTAAAGTTAGATGTTAAGGACTTCCAGTGTTATGTTGTTGTAATGATAAGGTCTAGAAGTGAAGTGTTGATTGTTGGAGGGATGCTAGATTATGACGGTTCAAAGTTAAAGGGCCAGAGGGAAACATCTTATTTTCTTAACTAGTTTTTTTTTATAAAAGGGAAGTGATTCTCACACACTACATTTTGGTCCATATACACCTAATTACCTAATCTACCCTTAATTATACTTATAATAATAATATAAGTTTAACTTTCTAGGGGCATAACTGTCAACTTATGAGACAAAAGTGTATAGGGATCAAAAAGTGGTGTGTGAGAATCATCTCCCTTTATGAAAAGAGATTTATTTTCTCCTTTCAGATACACACATAATTTCGATCTGATTACCCACATCTTGTGGTTGATATTTTTTGATTTATCATTCACTTCATTAGTGAAAGAATCAGATACTTTTGTCTAGATGTAAACTAAGTTTGTTGCCAGATTAATTAGTTTAAATATTTTGATCTTTGAAGTTTAATATAAAGTTTTGAGGTATTGTTTTAAGTTTGGTTGATTCGGTGACAGATTCATAATTTTCTACATGGTATCAGAGTTATAGGCTCTTTGATTTGGTGTGTTTTGCTCTCAATTTGTTCGTATCAGTTTGAAGAAAAAGTTAGGTTTATGAAGTTCTTCGAATCTGGCTTCTTTCTTGGTTGATTCTCTGTGTTCATTTGGGTTCGAAGACAGAATGTGGATCAATAGATTCTTCAATCTATTGATTGTTACTGAAAACCTTAATTTTTTGATAAGTTAGGGTTTGTGGCTCTTCTTGTGTTCTTTCTTCTTCCGCTGTGCAAATCAACCGAGTTTGAAGACTTTGGTTACTTCTTACCCTTCTTTTATCTATTATTTGTACTAACCCCGTGTTCTTGGTAGAAGAGACATTCATGTGCCCAAATATTGATCTCAGTTCCTTGAAACTGACGAACTCCTGATTAAGCACATTATATGTGTTAGGATCTATTTATTATATCTTTTATATCTTTGTTGTTTTCTGTTTTTAATATAAAATGAGTGGTGAGGGGTCAAAAACTGGTGACACTTCAATTAGTATATTGGATTTTGGAGATCCATTTTATCTTAATCCAAGTGACATAAGTAGTACTCCTCTGATTAATATCAAGTTGAATGGAACTGAAAATTATATGGTTTGGGCTTATGCTATGACTTTGGCTCTTGAAATTAAGAATAAAATGTTCTTTACTGATGAAACACTTGAAAAATCTAAAACGGATGAGGTTCTTAGTAAACAATGGGATAGATGCAATGCAGTGGTCTTATCTTGGATTTTCAATACTGTGGCTGAAGAATTCTATCTTGGTCAAATTATATCAAAAAAAGCACTAAAGTTTGAAAAGAATTAAAGGAAACCTATGATAAGGTGGATGCATATGTTGTGTTTAATATACATCACAAACTAAATTCTTTAACTCAAAGTGGTTTAACTGTTTTTGAATACTATCATAAACTAAACTCTTTATGGAGACAATATGATACAATGGTTAAACTCCCTAGGTGCAGTTGTAATGCATCAAAAGAAATTCAAGAACATCATCAACTTTTGAAATTAATGTATTTCCTCATGGGTTTGGATGAAGTTTATCAACCCATAAGGAGTCATACTTACCAGTGATCCACTACCTACTGTTAAAACTGCTTTTGCTATAATCTCAAAAGAAGAGTCACATAAGTTTTCATTCATCTCATCTGATCCTACTTCTAAAGGGCAAAATACTGCTTTCTTAACTAAAACTATGACTGGTGGTCGTCAAATGTCTAGTAATAGCACAAGGGTTAACAGACCACTTAATTCAAATTTAAAATGCTCAATATGTGGGAAACTTGGCCACACTGTTGATAGATGTTTTGAAGTTATTGGTTATGCTTCTAGCTAGAATAGAAGAGTAACTAATAATAATAAGCAATATAATGATAACTCTTCTTCTATTACTAATCCTTCCAATAAGTCTTTTTCTAGTAACAGTGCTACTTCTGAAGGAACCAGTACTTCAGCTTCTATGATCACTGAGGAACAAATGTCAAAACTCATATTTGTAATAAATAATTGCAACATGAATGATTTGAAGTCAAATATGGCAGGTATATCTTCTATGCATTTTAGTAATTTTTCATCTTGGATTGTAGATTCCGGTGCTAACCAACATCACATAAATCATGAAAAATCTTTAAAAAATATTGTTGATGTTTCTAATTTAAATTTAGGGGTTGATCATCCTAATGGTTCTAAGGCTAAAATTGATATAATATGAGATTATGTGCTAAGTCCTCATTTGACTTTGTTTGATGTCCTTGTTGTACCTGAATATCATGTTAACTTGATGTCTGTGTATAAAGTAGCAAGGGATAACAAAAAATTTGTTGGTTTTGATGATGAAAATTGTTATTTTCAGGACTTACCCCAAAAGGGAATAATGGGAAGGACTCTGGGATTAGTAGAGTGTAAGGTGGTTTATATGTTCTTGATAATCTGCATGATAATGGTAATGTTGTTAACTGTTCTGTGTCCAATGTTTGTTTAATAGTCTAAACATGCTTGACATAATAGGTTGGGGCATCATGCGGAGCCTTTAATGCAGGTTCTAAAGGAGAAACATGGTTTTGGTAACCAAAATGTCATGCCTTGTGATGTTTGTCACAAGGCAGAACAAACAAGAGATCCACTCCTATTAGTGATCGTAAAACCACTTCTGTCGGTGAATTAGTTCACTTAGATTTATGGGGTCCCTTTAAGGTTTCTAGTAAAGAAGAATACATATTCTTTTTTAACCATTGTGGATGACTATTATATAGCTGTGTGGGTCTACTTATTGAAACAAAACCAATTCAACAAATGTTAAAATTTTCAGAAGTGACAATGGAACAAAGTTTCTTAATAAGTCATTAAGTGATTTTTTTAAAAAAAAGGTATTTTACATTAAACATCTTGTGCTTATACACCCCAACAAAATGGGGTGGTTGAGAGAAAACATAGGCACCTCCTTAATATGGCTATAACTCTTTTGTTTTAAGGGGGAGTATCTTTGTATATGTGGAATGAATGCATATTAATTCCTATTTACCTAATTAATAGGACGCCTTCTTCTATGTTACTTGGAAAATCTTCATATGAGGTTGTTGATGTGTTAAAAGTGTGTGCAGTAGTGCTTAATGTTTTATTTCAACTTTCAAATTTATAAAACCTTTATTTTACTTTTAACACCCTAACGAGCAACAAGACCCGATCAGATGTAGTATTTTAGGTTATCATCCCAAGAGAGCGTGGATGCATTTTAAGTTGTTTTATTAGATAGCTTAGTTCTTATTAAAGAACTTAAAGATATATTTTTATGTCTTTTTATAGGATAGATTCTTATCTCTTAGGAAAGAGATGATATAGAGTAAACAAAATAATGAAATATTAAAGCAAGGAATTGAAGATTAAAAAAAAACAATTATGAATAAAAGTAATTACATGAACGACTAACTCATACGGGAATCATATTAGGCAAGTTTCATAACTTATGCTAACACAAATCAAGATAACAACCATAGAGCAATCATTATCCCTAAACAGGCTAAGAAAAGTGTTGCATATTATTTAATAAGTAGGACCTAAAGCATATGCTAGATATGTGATGTGCATAACTAACATCTCAATTCTTCATGTTCAATTCAATTACATGATACATATTAACCTTATGATGCGGATCAACATGCAAATAGACTAACAAATTATATAAGTTATTAAACATCAAGTAGATCAACTCAAGTTACTAGCTGAAAGTCAATTGCTACTAAGTTTTCATGCAATCATTAATTAAACATAATCAAACAAAGGATCATCGATTAAGCCTAACAATATTAAACTTTATTATATAAGCGTAACTCATATTCAACAGATTTATCACTAATTATGCTTTTTAACCAAGTTGCATGCAATTCAATTTAACCAGTTTGATGGACTAGATCTAAACAAGTAGCATGAATGAAATAATAGATCATCGAATTAAGTATTAATCAACCCTAAAATCATGTTATCTAATCATTAAGCATGGAAAACAAGCATATTTAAACATAACAGATTCAAAACAGTTCAAACATCATTACAGAAACTCTACCACACAGATCTGGAAAAGAACCAGAAACTGTACAGATTAAGCACGAAGCCGGCGTCTTTGTCTCATTAAAGCTGGTGGCTTTAATTGAGGAAGCTGACGGCTTCATCTAATTCCCAGACAAAATTTAGTTTTCGTTCACGTAACCACTATGAACGTTTAGTTCATAATGGAAGACGAACAGAAACAGAAAAAGTAAATAAAACAGAATAAACGATAATATAAAGATAGATTCATACCTCAAAATGGTAGAAGAAAAGAAACTTGAATTAATAACTTGATATTCTTGATTACACTTGAAAATAAATCCTAATCTAAGGGTTTCGTGATTTTAAGAAAACCCTAAAAGAAAAACGTAATTGTGTGTTGAAACTGATACAGAAGGCCTCTATTTATAGTTTTTCAAGTTCGGTGGCCAAGCCGGCGGCTTCAATGGGAAGTCGGCGGCTTCACATGGCGGTGACCTCTTTTGCAAGTTTAACGTGATCCGCAAGCAAATAAATGCGTAAGCGTCCTAAGTCAAGCCGGCGGCTTCAGTGGGAGGCCGGCGGCTTCAGTGGGAGGCCGGTGGCTTCAAAGATCTGGAAATCTTTTTTATTTCGTTTCCATTTTTAGCTTGAACTTGGTCGGCAAGTAGATAAAACCGTGTAATTTAGGCTGGCGGCTTAAGTGTGAAGCCGGTGGCTTTGACTGTATTTTGCGTGGTCGCCAAGTTCATCAAATTCTGTGATCAAATCTGGAACATTCTGAAATAGTCTATCCAAGCCGGCGGCTTTAGTAGCCAGGACGGCGGCTTCATGCCCTTTTCTGCAAATTTCCTTGTTTTTGATTCTGTTTGATACATAACTTCAATAAAATCATTAGAATTATGTAACACCCCGTTTTTCGTAGCACGAATGTTCTGAGAGGTGTTTAAACGATGAGGTATATTATTTTATTAATAATATAATGTTTGAGGTGTCGGGTATTGGAAACGTAGAGAATGGAGCGTGTAAAGAGAGGTTATGAGCACTTTCACTAATTTGGTCATAACTTTCTCATACGAACTCGGATTGAGGCGAATAAAAAGCCCATATGACCGTAATTTGATCCCGGACGTTTTTAATTTCTCGTGTTGAGCTGAAAGGCTCTAAGAGCGCCGCTCTTAGTCTAAGAGCGCCGCTTTTGGTCCTGATTGGGTGTTGTTTGTAATTTTGAAGAGTTAAATGAAGGGCATTTTGGTCTTTTCACTTGGGGTCGGTTTTGAGCCACTAAAACTGATTCATTGATCACTCTTATCCTCATTTCACCCACACAACCATTCTTTTAAAACCCTAGTGAGAGAAACCCATTTTTAGTGAGAGATAGCTTGATTTGGAGAAGAAGGAGTTGGATTATCACCAAAGTCAAAGTGTTAAATTTGTTCATCTCATTCACGGCTACGTTGTGGTAGTGTTGGTAAGTTCTAATTCCGAATTTCATTATTTGGAGTTGAGATTCAAAGTTAGGGTTTGAACTTGATTTGTTGAGAAACCCATTTAAACTCATGAAGTGAGTTTATTGATGCTAGTAATCGGGTTTTATATTGTTGTTGGTGGATTTTAGGTTGGTTGATGTTTTGGCCATGCTTAAGACTTGCAATTTGGGTTTAATCACCCGGTATAGTGATTATGGAAGTATTGAAACCCATTTGGGTGTATTTGGTTGACTAATTTTGAAATGGGTCAAAATTAGGGTTTATGTGTCAAATTGGGTAAGATAAGTGTTTAACACTTATGATTTGGTTTAATTGGTGTATTAGGACCATTTTCACTTGTGTTAGTGATTATTGGTTAGTTTGGGCACGGTTTGTGCTTGGAAGTACAATTGGGTCGGAATTGCACCAAGTGTCAATTTGAGTTGGTTTGTAATCCACCCTAATTGTGTTATTTGTTATGTGATATGGAATAGGTACTTTCCATTGACGTGTTGCGGATTATTCGGTTGCATTCATCAAGGTGATAAGGTGAGTGTAAATATATATTATATGCGTATGTATGCATAGGATGGGTGCGGGTGGGTAGAGTGATCCTTGGGCGTTCGGGTTCACTTTACAGCTGTGTGAGATGATGGACTCTATGAGTTTTAGGTCCACGTGGAACGTTTGTGCGTTTTGGGTTACTGAAATGTCCCGTTCTTATTGATTAAAAACGTTCCATATTAATTGATTTCGTTGCGAGGTTTTGACCTCTATATGAGACGTTTTTCAAAGACTGCATTCATTTTTAAACAAACCATAACCTTTATTTCATCAATAAAGGTTTAAAAAGCTTTACATAGATTATCAAATAATGATAATCTAAAATATCCTGTTTACACACGACCATTACATAATGGTTTACAATACAAATATGTTACAACAAAATAAGTTTCTTGAATGCAGTTTTTACACAATATCATACAAGCATGAACTCCAAATCTTGTCCTTATTTAAGTATGCGACAGCGGAAGCTCTTAATAATCACCTGAGAATAAACATGCTTAAAACGTCAACAAAAATGTTGGTGAGTTATAGGTTTAACCTATATATATCAAATCGTAACAATAGACCACAAGATTTCATATTTCAATACACATCCCATACATAGAGATAAAAATCATTCATATGGTGAACACCTGGTAACCGACATTAACAAGATGCATATATATAAGAATATCCCCATCATTCCGGGACACCCTTCGGATATGATATAAATTTCGAAGTACTAAAGCATCCGGTACATTGGATGGGGTTTGTTAGGCCCAATAGATCTATCTTTAGGATTCGCGTCAATTAGGGTGTCTGTTCCCTAATTCTTAGATTACCAGACTTAATAAAAAGGGGCATATTCGATTTCGATAATTCAACCATAGAATGTAGTTTCACGTACTTGTGTCTATTTTGTAAATCATTTATAAAACCTGCATGTATTCTCATCCCAAAAATATTAGATTTTAAAAGTGGGACTATAACTCACTTTCACAGATTTTTACTTCGTCGGGAAGTAAGACTTGGCCACTGGTTGATTCACGAACCTATAACAATATATACATATATATCAAAGTATGTTCAAAATATATTTACAACACTTTTAATATATTTTGATGTTTTAAGTTTATTAAGTCAGCTGTCCTCGTTAGTAACCTACAACTAGTTGTCCACAGTTAGATGTACAGAAATAAATCGATAAATATTATCTTGAATCAATCCACGACCCAGTGTATACGTATCTCAGTATTGATCACAACTCAAACTATATATATTTTGGAATCAACCTAAACCCTGTATAGCTAACTCCAACATTCACATATAGAGTGTCTATGGTTGTTCCGAAATATATATAGATGTGTCGACATGATAGGTCGAAACATTGTATACGTGTCTATGGTATCTCAAGATTACATAATATACAATACAAGTTGATTAAGTTATGGTTGGAATAGGTTTGTTACCAATTTTCACGTAGCTAAAATGAGAAAAATTATCCAATCTTGTTTTACCCATAACTTCTTCATTTTAAATCCGTTTTGAGTGAATCAAATTGCTATGGTTTCATATTGAACTCTATTTTATGAATCTAAACAGAAAAAGTATAGATTTATAGTCGGAAAAATAAGTTACAAGTCGTTTTTGTAAAGGTAGTCATTTCAGTCGAAAGAACGACGTCTAGATGACCATTTTAGAAAACATACTTCCACTTTGAGTTTAACCATAATTTTTGGATATAGTTTCATGTTCATAATAAAAATAATTTTCTCAGAATAACAACTTTTAAATCAAAGTTTATCATAGTTTTTAATTAACTAACCCAAAACAGCCCGCGGTGTTACTACGACGGCGTAAATCCGGTTTTACGGTGTTTTTCGTGTTTCCAGGTTTTAAATCATTAAGTTAGTATATCATATAGATATAGAACATGTGTTTAGTTGATTTTAAAAGTCAAGTTAGAAGGATTAACTTTTGTTTGCGAACAAGTTTAGAATTAACTAAACTATGTTCTAGTGATTACAAGTTTAAACCTTCGAATAAGATAGATTTATATGTATGAATCGAATGATGTTATGATCATCATTACTACCTTAAGTTCCTTGGATAAACCTATTGGAAAAGAGAAAAATGGATTTAGCTTCAATGGATCCTTGGATGGCTCGAAGTTCTTGAAGCAGAATCATGACACGAAAACAAGTTCAAGTAAGATCATCACTTGAAATAAGATTGTTATAGTTATAGAAATTGAACCAAAGTTTGAATATGATTATTACCTTGTATTAGAATGATAACCTACTGTAAGAAACAAAGATTTCTTGAGGTTGGATGATCACCTTACAAGATTGGAAGTGAGCTAGCAAACTTGAAAGTATTCTTGATTTTATGTAACTAGAACTTGTAGAATTTATGAAGAACACTTAGAACTTGAAGATAGAACTTGAGAGAGATCAATTAGATGAAGAAAATTGAAGAATGAAAGTGTTTGTAGGTGTTTTTGGTCGTTGGTGTATGGATTAGATATAAAGGATATGTAATTTTGTTTTCATGTAAATAAGTCATGAATGATTACTCATATTTTTGTAATTTTATGAGATATTTCATGCTAGTTGCCAAATGATGGTTCCCACATGTGTTAGGTGACTCACATGGGCTGCTAATAGCTGATCATTGGAGTGTATATACCAATAGTACATACATCTAAAAGCTGTGTATTGTACGAGTACGAATACGGGCGCATACGAGTAGAATTGTTGATGAAACTGAACGAGGATGTAATTGTAAGCATTTTTGTTAAGTAGAAGTATTTTGATAAGTGTCTTGAAGTCTTTCAAAAGTGTATGAATACATATTAAAACACTACATGTATATACATTTTAACTGAGTCGTTAAGTCATCGTTAGTCGTTACATGTAAATGTTGTTTTGAAACCTTTAGGTTAACGATCTTGTTAAATGTTGTTAACTCAATGTTTATAATATCAAAAGAGATTTTAAATTATTATATTATCATGATATTATGATGTACGAATATCTCTTAATATGATATATATACATTAAATGTCGTTACAACGATAATCGTTACATATATGTCTCGTTTCAAAATCATTAAGTTAGTAGTCTTGTTTTTACATATGTAGTTCATTGTTAATATACTTAATGATATGTTTACTTATCATAATATCATGTTAACTATATATATAACCATATATATGTCATCATATAGTTTTTACAAGTTTTAACGTTCGTGAATCACCGGTCAACTTGGGTGGTCAATTGTCTATATGAAACATATTTCAATTAATCAAGTCTTAACAAGTTTGATTGCTTAACATGTTGGAAACATTTAATCATGTAAATATTAATCTCAATTAATATATATATACATGGAAAAGTTCGGGTCACTACAGTACCTACCCGTTAAATAAATTTCGTCCCGAGATTTTAAGCTGTTGAAGGTGTTGACGAATCTTCTGGAAATAGATGCGGGTATTTCTTCTTCATCTGATCTTCACGCTCCCAGGTGAACTCGGGTCCTCTACGAGCATTCCATCGAACCTTAACAATTGGTATCTTGTTTTGCTTAAGTCTTTTAACCTCACGATCCATTATTTCGACGGGTTCTTCGATGAATTGAAGTTTTTCGTTGATTTGGATTTCATCTAACGGAATAGTGAGATCTTCTTTAGCAAAACATTTCTTCAAATTCGAGACGTGGAAAGTGTTATGTACAGTCGCGAGTTGTTGAGGTAATTCAAGTCGGTAAGCTACTGGTCCGACACGATCAATAATCTTGAATGGTCCAATATACCTTGGATTTAATTTCCCTCGTTTACCAAATCGAACAACGCCTTTCCAAGGTGTAACTTTAAGCATGACCATCTCTCCAATTTCAAATTCTATATCTTTTCTTTTAATGTCAGCGTAGCTCTTTTGTCGACTTTGGGCGGTTTTCAACCGTTGTTGAATTTGGATGATCTTCTCGGTAGTTTCTTGTATAATCTCCGGACCCGTAATCTGTCTATCCCCCACTTCACTCCAACAAATCGGAGACCTGCACTTTCTACCATAAAGTGCTTCAAACGGCGCCATCTCAATGCTTGAATGGTAGCTGTTGTTGTAGGAAAATTCTGCTAACGGTAGATGTCGATCCCAACTGTTTCCGAAATCAATAACACATGCTCGTAGCATGTCTTCAAGCGTTTGTATCGTCCTTTCGCTCTGCCCATCAGTTTGTGGATGATAGGTAGTACTCATGTCTAGACGAGTTCCTAATGCTTGCTGTAATGTCTGCCAGAATCTTGAAATAAATCTGCCATCCCTATCAGAGATAATAGAGATTGGTATTCCATGTCTGGAGACGACTTCCTTCAAATACAGTCGTGCTAACTTCTCCATCTTGTCATCTTCTCTTATTGGCAGGAAGTGTGCTGATTTGGTGAGACGATCAACTATTACCCAAATAGTATCAAAACCACTTGCAGTCCTTGGCAATTTAGTGATGAAATCCATGGTAATATTTTCCCATTTCCATTCCGGGATTTGGGGTTGTTGAAGTAGACCTGATGGTTTCTGATGCTCAGCTTTGACCTTAGAACACGTCAAACATTCTCCTACGTATTTAGCAACATCGGCTTTCATACCCGGCCAACAAAAATGTTTCTTGAGATCCTTGTACATCTTCCCCGTTCCAGGATGTATTGAGTATCTGGTTTTATGAGCTTCTCTAAGTACCATTTCTCTCATATCTCCAAATTTTGGTACCCAAATCCTTTCAGCCCTATACCGGGTTCCGTCTTCCCGAATATTAAGATGTTTCTCCGATCATTTGGGTATTTCATCCTTTAAATTTCCCTCTTTTAAAACTCCTTGTTGCGCCTCCTTTATTTGAGTAGTAAGGTTATTATGAATCATTATATTCATAGATTTTACTCGAATGGGTTCTCTGTCCTTCCTGCTCAAGGCATCGGCTACCACATTTGCCTTCCCCGGGTGGTAACGAATCTCAAAGTCGTAATCATTCAATAATTCAATCCACCTACACTGCCTCATATTCAGTTGTTTCTGATTAAATATGTGTTGAAGACTTTTGTGGTCGGTATATATAATACTTTTGACCCCATATAAGTAGTGCCTCCAAGTCTTTAATGCAAAAACAACCGCGCCTAATTCCAAATCATGCGTCGTATAATTTTGTTCGTGAATCTTCAATTGTCTAGACGCATAAGCAATCACCTTCGTTCGTTGCATTAATACACAACCGAGACCTTGCTTTGATGCGTCACAATAAATCACAAAATCATCATTCCCTTCAGGCAATGACAATATAGGTGCCGTAGTTAGCTTTTTCTTCAATAACTGAAACGCTTTCTCTTGTTCATCCTTCCATTCAAATTTCTTCCCTTTATGCGTTAATGCAGTCAAGGGTTTTGCTATTCTGGAAAAGTCTTGGATGAACCTTCTGTAGTAACCAGCTAGTCCTAAAAATTGGCGTATGTGTTTCGGAGTTTTCGGGGTTTCCCACTTTTCAACAGTTTCTATCTTTGCCGGATCCACCTTAATACCTTCTTTGTTCACTATGTGATCGAGGAATTGAACTTCTTCCAACCAAAATGCACACTTTGAAAACTTAGCGTACAATTCTTCCTTCCTCAATACTTCTAACACCTTTCTCAAATGTTCACCGTGCTCTTGGTCATTCTTTGAGTAAATAAGTATGTCATCAATGAAAACAATGACAAACTTGTCAAGGTATGGTCCACACACTCGGTTCATAAGGTCCATGAACACAGCTGGTGCATTAGTTAAACCAAACGGCATGACCATAAACTCGTAATGACCGTAACGTGTTCTGAAAGCAGTCTTTGGAATATCATCTTCTTTCACCCGCATTTGATGATACCCGGAACGTAAGTCAATCTTTGAATAAACAGACGAGCCTTGTAGTTGATCAAATAAGTCATCGATTCTCGGTAGTGGGTAGCGGTTCTTGATGGTAAGTTTGTTCAACTCTCGGTAGTCGATACACAACCTGAATGTACCATCTTTCTTCTTGACAAACAAAACAGGAGCTCCCCACGGTGATGTGCTTGGTCGAATGAAACCACGCTCTAAAAGTTCTTGTAATTGGCTTTGCAGTTCTTTCATCTCGCTGGGTGCGAGTCTGTAAGGAGCACGAGCTATTGGTGCAGCTCCTGGTACAAGATCTATTTGAAATTCAACGGATCGATGTGGGGGTAATCCCGGTAATTCTTTCGGAAATACATCGGGAAATTCTTTTGCAATGGGAACATCATTGATGCTCTTTTCTTCAGTTTGTACTTTCTCGACGTGTGCTAGAACAGCATAGCAACCTTTTCTTATTAGTTTTTGTGCCTTCAAGTTACTAATAATATGTAGCTTCGTGTTGCCCTTTTCTCCGTACACCATTAAGGGTTTTCCTTTTTCTCGTATAATGCGAATTGCATTTTTGTAACAAACGATCTCTGCTTTCACTTCTTTCAACCAGTCCATACCGATTATCACATCAAAACTCCCTAACTCTACTGGTATCAAATCAATCTTAAATGTTTCGCTAACCAGTTTAATTTCTCGATTCCGACATATATTATCTGCTGAAATTAATTTACCATTTGCTAATTCGAGTAAAAATTTACTATCCAAAGGCTTCAATGGACAACTTAATTTAGCACAAAAATCTCTACTCATATAGCTTCTATCCGCACCCGAATCAAATAAAACGTAAGCAGATTTATTGTCAATAAGAAACGTACCCGTAACAAGCTTCGGGTCTTCCTGTGCCTCTGCCGCATTAATATTGAAAACTCTTCCGCGGCCTTGTCCATTCGTGTTCTCCTGGTTCGGGCAATTTCTAATAATGTGGCCCGGTTTTCCACATTTATAACAAACTTCATTGGCATAGCTTGCTCCGACACTACTTGCTCCGCCATTACTCGTTCCGACACCATTTGTTCCTTTCGTTCTATTAACCCCTGGTCCGTAGACCTCACACTTCGCCGCGCTATGACCATTTCTTTTACACTTGTTGCAAAATTTGGTGCAGAACCCCGAGTGATACTTTTCACACCTTTGGCATAGCTGCTTCTGATTGTTGTTGTTGTTGCGGTTATTATTGTTGTTAGGATGATTGTTGTAGTTGCTGTTGTTGTTGTTGTTGTTGTTGTTGTTGTTGGGCCGTTTGTTGTAGTTGCGATTGATGTTGCGATTGTTGGGATAATTGTTTTGATTATTGTTGTAATTGCTGTTGTTGTTGTATTGGTGATTCTTATCACCATTTTCCTCCCACTTTCTTTTGACTTGCTTCACATTGGCCTCTTCAGCAGTCTGTTCTTTAATTCTTTCTTCAATCTGGTTCACTAGTTTGTGAGCCATTCTACATGCCTGTTGTATGGAGGTGGGCTCGTTTAAATTTTTATCTTCTTGGATTCTTTCCGGTAATCCTTTCACGAACGCGTCGATCTTCTCTTCCTCATCTTCGAATGCTCCCGGACACAATAGGCACAATTCTGTGAATTGTCTTTCGTACGTGGTAATATCAAATCCTTGGGTTCGTAACCCTCTAAGTTCTGTCTTGAGCTTATTGACCTCGGTTCTGGGACGGTACTTCTCGTTCATCAAGTGCTTGAATGCTGACCACGGTAGTGCGTACGCATCGTCTTGTCCCACTTGCTCTAGATAGGTATTCCACCATGTTAACGCAGAACCTGTGAAGGTATGCGTAGCGTACTTCACTTTGTCCTCTTCAGTACACTTACTTATGGCAAACACCGATTCGACCTTCTCGGTCCACCGTTTCAATCCGATCGGTCCTTCGGTTCCATCAAATTCCAAAGGTTTGCAGGCAGTGAATTCTTTGTAGGTGCATCCTACACGATTTCCTGTACTGCCAGATCCAAGGTTATTGTTGGTATGTAGCGCAGCCTGTACTGCGGCTATGTTTGAAGCTAGAAAAGTACAGAATTCCTCTTCATTCATATTCATGGTGTGTCGAGTAGTCGGTGCCATTTCCTTCAAAATAGTCAAATGGAACAAGTTAATCATACAGAATATTAAGAGTAGTTAATAGTATTTCGTAGCATAATATGAACTCATTTATAAAAGCTTTTTCTTCATATTAGCGTTTTATAAGTTTAAATTCGGGTAGTACCTACCCGTTAAGTTCATACTTAGTAGCTAATATACAATTCAACTACTACAATTCTATATGAAAAACTGATTGTAATAATATTCCGCGTTTAAACTTTTATACAATATTTTACAAACTTACAATACCGCTTATTTTACATAAAGCATGAAATATAGCACACAATAACTTTGATACAAGATAGTTGTGAAGATAATTCTAGCTAGTACACAAGTCGTTCAGCAAAGGCAATAAAGACACGTAATTCATACGTCCAGAAACAAGTCATGCATTCTGGTTTTACTAGGACTACTTCCCATCCTTGGTCTTGTGGAACATAACCGTTATGGCCATTGATAAGACAGCGTGTTGTAACGTCATCAAAGGGACGAGGGTTACGTAATGACCAACAGTCTCGTAATAACCTAAAAACCTCATTTCTTACCCCAATTACCGACTCCGTCACTTGTGGGAACGTTTTGTTTAATAGTTGTAGCCCGATGTTCTTGTTCTCACTTTGGTGAGAAGCGAACATTACTAACCCGTAAGCATAACATGCTTCTTTATGTTGTATGTTAGCCGCTTTTTCTAAATCACGAAGTCCTATATTCGGATATACTGAGTCAAAATAATTTCTTAACCCGTTGCGTAAAATAGCATTTGGGTTCCCCGCAATATATGCGTCAAAGTAAACACATCGTAACTTATGGATTTCCCAATGTGATATTCCCCATCTTCCGAACGAAAGCCTTTTATAAACCAAGGCATTCTTGGAACGTTCTTCGAATGTCTTACAAACTGATCTCGCCTTAAATAGTTGTGCCGAGGAATTCTGACCGACTCTAGACAAGATTTCATCAATCATGTCTCCGGGTAGGTCTCTTAAAATATTGGGTTGTCTATCCATTTTGTGTTTTTATACTGTAAAATAGACAAGAGTTAGATTCATAAAAAAAATACTTATTAATACAAGCAATTTTTACATACATCATAAAGCATAATCACACTATATTACATATATTACACCACACGAATATAACTATCTTATTCCGACTCGCTCGTTTCTTCTTGTTCGGTTTTGGTTCGTTTTGCCAAGTTTCTAGGGATATATGATGTTCCCCTAATACGAGCCGTCGTTATCCACATTGGTTTAGAAAAACCTGGTGGTTTAGAGGTTCCCGGGTCATTGTTACAACTTAAGGACTTTGGGGGTTGACGATACATATAAAGTTCATCGGGGTTGGAATTAGATTTCTCTATTTTTATGCCCTTTCCCTTATTATTTTCTTTTGCCTTTTTAAATTCAGTTGGGGTAATTTCTATAACATCATCGGAATTCTCGTCGGAATCCGATTCATCGGAGAATTGGTAATCCTCCCAATATTTTGCTTCCTTGGCGGAAACACCATTGACCATAATTAACCTTGGTCGGTTGGTTGAGGATTCTCATTTACTTAACCGTTTTATTATTTCCCCCACCGGTTCTATTTCTTCATCTGGTTCCGATTCTTCTTCCGGTTCCGACTCTTCTTCCGGTTCCGACTCTTCTTCCGGTTCCTCTTCGGGAACTTGTGAATCAGTCCACGAATCATTCCAATTTACATTTGACTCTTCATTATTATTAGGTGAGTCAATGGGACTTATTCTAGAGGTAGACATCTATCACATAATATCAAACGCGTTAAGAGATTAATATATCACATAATATTCACATGTTAAAAATATATAGTTTCCAACAAAATTTGTTAAGCAATCATTTTTCAAGTAAACACGGTCGAAGTCCAGACTCACTAATGCATCCTAACAAACTCGATAAGACACACTAATGCAAAATTCTGGTTCTCTAAGACCAACGCTCGGATACCAACTGAAATGTCCCGTTCTTATTGATTAAAAACGTTCCATATTAATTGATTTCGTTGCGAGGTTTTGACCTCTATATGAGACGTTTTTCAAAGACTGCATTCATTTTTAAACAAACCATAACCTTTATTTCATCAATAAAGGTTTAAAAAGCTTTACATAGATTATCAAATAATGATAATCTAAAATATCCTGTTTACACACGACCATTACATAATGGTTTACAATACAAATATGTTACAACAAAATAAGTTTCTTGAATGCAGTTTTTACACAATATCATACAAGCATGAACTCCAAATCTTGTCCTTATTTAAGTATGCGACAGCGGAAGCTCTTAATAATCACCTGAGAATAAACATGCTTAAAACGTCAACAAAAATGTTGGTGAGTTATAGGTTTAACCTATATATATCAAATCGTAACAATAGACCACAAGATTTCATATATCAATACACATCCCATACATAGAGATAAAAATCATTCATATGGTGAACACCTGGTAACCGACATTAACAAGATGCATATATATAAGAATATCCCCATCATTCCGGGACACCCTTCGGATATGATATAAATTTCGAAGTACTAAAGCATCCGGTACTTTGGATGGGGTTTGTTAGGCCCAATAGATCTATCTTTAGGATTCGCGTCAATTAGGGTGTCTGTTCCCTAATTCTTAGATTACCAGACTTAATAAAGAGGGGCATATTCGATTTCGATAATTCAACCATAGAATGTAGTTTCACGTACTTGTGTCTATTTTGTAAATCATTTATAAAACCTGCATGTATTCTCATCCCAAAAATATTAGATTTTAAAAGTGGGACTATAACTCACTTTCACAGATTTTTACTTCGTCGGGAAGTAAGACTTGGCCACTGGTTGATTCACGAACCTATAACAATATATACATATATATCAAAGTATGTTCAAAATATATTTACAACACTTTTAATATATTTTGATGTTTTAAGTTTATTAAGTCAGCTGTCCTCGTTAGTAACCTACAACTAGTTGTCCACAGTTAGATGTACAGAAATAAATCGATAAATATTATCTTGAATCAATCCACGACCCAGTGTATACGTATCTCAGTATTGATCACAACTCAAACTATATATATTTTGGAATCAACCTCAACCCTGTATAGCTAACTCCAACATTCACATATAGAGTGTCTATGGTTGTTCCGAAATATATATAGATGTGTCGACATGATAGGTCGAAACATTGTATACGTGTCTATGGTATCTCAAGATTACATAATATACAATACAAGTTGATTAAGTTATGGTTGGAATAGGTTTGTTACCAATTTTCACGTAGCTAAAATGAGAAAAATTATCCAATCTTGTTTTACCCATAACTTCTTCATTTTAAATCCGTTTTGAGTGAATCAAATTGCTATGGTTTCATATTGAACTCTATTTTATGAATCTAAACAGAAAAAGTATAGATTTATAGTCGGAAAAATAAGTTACAAGTCGTTTTTATAAAGGTAGTCATTTCAGTCGAAAGAACGACGTCTAGATGACCATTTTAGAAAACATACTTCCACTTTGAGTTTAACCATAATTTTTGGATATAGTTTCATGTTCATAATAAAAATAATTTTCTCAGAATAACAACTTTTAAATCAAAGTTTATCATAGTTTTTAATTAACTAACCCAAAACAGCCCGCGGTGTTACTACGACGGCGTAAATCCGGTTTTACGGTGTTTTTCGTGTTTCCAGGTTTTAAATCATTAAGTTAGCATATCATATAGATATAGAACATGTGTTTAGTTGATTTTAAAAGTCAAGTTAGAAGGATTAACTTTTGTTTGCGAACAAGTTTAGAATTAACTAAACTATGTTCTAGTGATTACAAGTTTAAACCTTCGAATAAGATAGATTTATATGTATGAATCGAATGATGTTATGATCATCATTACTACCTTAAGTTCCTTGGATAAACCTATTGGAAAAGAGAAAAATGGATCTAGCTTCAATGGATCCTTGGATGGCTCGAAGTTCTTGAAGCAGAATCATGACACGAAAACAAGTTCAAGTAAGATCATCACTTGAAATAAGATTGTTATAGTTATAGAAATTGAACCAAAGTTTGAATATGATTATTACCTTGTATTAGAATGATAACCTACTGTAAGAAACAAAGATTTCTTGAGGTTGGATGATCACCTTACAAGATTGGAAGTGAGCTAGCAAACTTGAAAGTATTCTTGATTTTATGTAACTAGAACTTGTAGAATTTATGAAGAACACTTAGAACTTGAAGATAGAACTTGAGAGAGATCAATTAGATGAAGAAAATTGAAGAATGAAAGTGTTTGTAGGTGTTTTTGGTCGTTGGTGTATGGATTAGATATAAAGGATATGTAATTTTGTTTTCATGTAAATAAGTCATGAATGATTACTCATATTTTTGTAATTTTATGAGATATTTCATGCTAGTTGCCAAATAATGGTTCCCACATGTGTTAGGTGACTCACATGGGCTGCTAAGAGCTGATCATTGGAGTGTATATACCAATAGTACATACATCTAAAAGCTGTGTATTGTACGAGTACGAATACGGGCGCATACGAGTAGAATTGTTGATGAAACTGAACGAGGATGTAATTGTAAGCATTTTTGTTAAGTAGAAGTATTTTGATAAGTGTCTTGAAGTCTTTCAAAAGTGTATGAATACATATTAAAACACTACATGTATATACATATTAACTGAGTCGTTAAGTCATCGTTAGTCGTTACATGTAAATGTTGTTTTGAAACCTTTAGGTTAACGTTCTTGTTAAATGTTGTTAACTCAATGTTTATAATATCAAAAGAGATTTTAAATTATTATATTATCATGATATTATGATGTACGAATATCTCTTAATATGATATATATACATTAAATGTCGTTACAACGATAATCGTTACATATATGTCTCGTTTCAAAATCATTAAGTTAGTAGTCTTGTTTTTACATATGTAGTTCATTGTTAATATACTTAATGATATGTTTACTTATCATAATATCATGTTAACTATATATTTAACCATATATATGTCATCATATAGTTTTTACAAGTTTTAACGTTCGTGAATCACCGGTCAACTTGGGTGGTCAATTGTCTATATGAAACATATTTCAATTAATCAAGTCTTAACAAGTTTGATTGCTTAACATGTTGGAAACATTTAATCATGTAAATATCAATCTCAATTAATATATATAAACATGGAAAAGTTCGGGTCACTACAGTTACCACCCTTAGGGTAGTGAATCTCAAGAAATATGGATTCAAATTGACAAGTAGGTCAACCCCGTTGTTGTTGTTGAGATGAGTTGGGTAGTAATTCGCGTGTAGTTTCGGCTTCACTAGTGAATCGCGTGCGGTTTCAGATTCACGATGTCGCGTGTGGTTTCGGACATTCCCATTATTGTTGACTTAGGGTAGTGAATCGCGTGTAGTTTCGGATTCACTAGGGCGCGTGTAGTTTCGGCTAGTGCTATTGTCGTTGAGGTGAAGGTGGTGAATCGCGTGTGGTTTTGGATTCACTGGGCGCGCGTGGTTTTGGTCGGCCGTCATGTGTTTGAGGTTAAGGGGTTAACCTTGGGATTTTTGGGTAGACACACACACACACACACACACACACACACACACACACACACACACACACACACACACACACATATATATATATATATATATATATATATATATATATATATATATATATATATATATATATATATATATATATATATATCGTTGTGTCGTATATATTCTTGCTGATTTGGCTTGGCGGTACTTTATGTATAGCTTTACTTAGTTATACTTGGATTGCGGTATGCGTTTACTATTTATGTTGGTGATACGTATTCATTTTATGCATATGTATGTATATAGTATGTTTATCCTCACTAATATTTATAGCTTACCCTCTCGTTGATATTATTTTTATAGGTTCGCAAGGTGACGGCTCGAGTAAGCGTGGGAACTAGTGGACTTCTGTAGGTTGCTTTAGAAGACCTTGCTTTTGGATCAATTTAGGATTGGGTAGTGTTTTCCCAATCACCATGCTCTAGTTGTGTCAAAAACCTAAGGGTTGAGTCGTTAATCGGAATTTGTGGATTGTAATTGACTTCGGGTCAAAACTAGTGTAACGAGTCGTTTTGTTACAAACTAATGAATCGTTATGGTTATGGGGTACTTTAATTGTGAACGAGTGTGTTTTGGGTCATATTAAACTTGTATTTGGGTCACTAATTGTTAGACTTGGAATTGGGTTTAACGGGTTGGTTTAACTCTTACAAATTTTGAAACTGCATATGTTCAGGGTTAAGAGCGCCGCTTTTGGGGGTAAAAGCACCGCTTTTCATCAGTGAGTTGTAGTCTTTTTGGTTAGTTGATAGGAACGCCGCTTTTAGAAATGGGAGCGCCGTTCTTGTGTCACAAAAGCGCCGCACCTGTAGTTGGTGCGCCGCTCTGGCAAATAAAAAAGTTTTGTCATTTTTCGTTAAAATGGTTTGTGGTCATTTCAAGTAGTATCAGAGCATGGTCTAATGGATTTAGGCGACTTGAGATAGGTTCCTAAACTTAGACTTTTGTGTGTCCTTTTTTGTTACGGGACTTGTAGGAGTACGGGTCGGATGGGGATCCGGTTAGTGCCTTAGTGAGTAGGTGAACTAACTAGGAATGTAATTGTGTTGTGATAATATACTTGTGTGTGTTTATATCGCGTAGAGTTTGTGTTTGGTTATATCATCGAGCAGGATATTCGTGGGACTAATGAGTTGAGACAGCGTGTGCGCGTAATAATGACTAGCTACCATTGTTACGAGTGCAAATCGTGTTTAACAAGTAATGTGCGACGGGTGTTACGCAAGATGGGGCGGTGTTGTGTGTGGTTTATTTGTGTTTCATTGTTTAATCGTTTTGCATTCTTTAGAATGACGACGAGAAGCGGGACTTCGAATGGAGAACGAAATGACGAGGAAGAGATGACCGTTAGGATTGAAGCCACGGTTAAGGAGCGAATGATTGCGCTCCGAGAAGAGTTTGAAAGGGGGTTTCTCAAATCTCGAGGTGATGGTGAAAAGGAGTTTAGTTACAAGAACTTTCGAGTGACTAAACCTCCCATGTACTATGGAGATCCCGATCCGTTAGTGAGTACTGGTTGGATCTCGGATGTCGAAGGGTGTTTTTGTACAAGTGAATGTCCTCCGGACAAGAAAACGAGACTCTCTACTAGTTTGTTACGGGGTAATGCGAAGAATTGGTTGGATGGTAAGATTGATATCGTTGGTGAAGAACCATTCATGAGGTTATCGTGGGATGACTTTAAGAAGGAATTCTTTGAGGAGTTCCGAACACAGGCCGATTTGTCACGGATGCATGATGAGTTGCGAAGTTTGCGACAAGGGTCTATGGACCTAAATACTCTTAGGGCTACCTTTTTGTCTAAGATTCGATTTTGTCCCGAGTATAATAATAACGATAGGATGTTGATGGAGGACTTCCTTAACACTTTGAATGATGATTTGCGTGGGAAAATTAGCATTGGGCAAGTGGACTCTTTTGCTAAGTTATTTGTCGTGGCTAAGGGTTTCGAATCGTATACTCCTACGATGGCTGGTGATACTTCGGGTGAGAGAAGGGGTAATTTGTATAGCGCTCCGAGCAAGAAGGCTAGAAGTGCTATTGATGGTACAAGTAGTGGGAGGAGAGGAGTGTAGGATACTAGTGCCTCTAGATGTTTCAATTGTGGAGAAAGGGGGCACAAGTGCTGGGAGTGCCCGGTATCGAGAAGTAGCGGCATTGTGTGTTTCAACTGTCGTAAAGGAGGACATCGCAAGTCGGAATGTCCTAAGCTAGCAGTGGCGGGTGTCGCGAGTAGACAGGTACTTTTAGCGTGGTATTCGTATGTTGTACATTTTGTTATAACATGCGGTGTGTATTTAAGCCTTAGCTAAACTTTATTCTTCGTTGGAGATAATTTGTAGCGAGCGGTCGGCTTATGTTTATGGTTATGAGTTGCACTTGGTAGAATGTGTGGTTAGCGTGTTGTACCTTGACTCTTTTGTGCGAGTCTTTTGGTGCTTAGGCATTTGGTTGGTATAGGGTCGCTAAGCTCGCTCGAGTGAGACCCGTATGACATTGGAGGCGATAGTGTCCTAGTGAGTGGAATGATTTTGCGTATATGTATAAGATTTAAATTGTTTGCGATGTTGATGGTTAGTGTTATCCGTCAGGATTCACTATGGTGTAGCAGGGCGCGATGTTACACTACTCGTTACGACCGAGGCTAAAAGAGCGTGTGTTGTTGTGTTATGGTATGAACCACGGAGCAGGTAGTGCCATAGCATGTGCGAGTGTGCTATGATGTGAACCACGGAGCCGGTAGCACTATAGCACGAGTTGTTATGGTATGAACCACGGAGCAGGTAGTTCCATAGCATGTGTGAATGTGCTATGATGTGAACCACGGAGCCGGTAACATCATGGTACGTGTATTGTAGTGTGAACCACGGAGCCGGTAGCACTATAGAACGAGTTGTTATGGTATGAACCACGGAGCAGGTAGTGCCATAGCATTTGCGAGTGTGCTATGATGTGAACCACGGAGCCGGTAGCATCATGGTGCGTGTGTTATAGTGTGAACCACGGATCCAGTAACACCTTAGCGTGAGTATGACTCGAGTTGTGATGTGAACCACGGAGCCGGTAGCATCATGACAAGTGCGTATGGTGTGAACCACGGAGCCGGTAGCACCATGATGCGAGTATGGTTAACCATATGGTGTGCGTGTGATAGGTGGGTGTGATCAAATTTATCGGTTACTTTGCGAAAAGTGCGGACGACCACTTAGGGGGTTAGTGTTTCAAGGCGTATGTATACTTTCGGTCATTGTACGAGCACCGTTCCCTTGTGTGCGCGTGTTATTGGGTTAGAGTGTACCAGGTGTTATATCACCATGTGAGGGTACGAGACGTATGTTTGTCTTTTCTAAAGCGATGTGTATTGTTGCTCATTGTGAGTGAGGTGGCGAGTGACATCCTGGCATATGGATTCGCTCTTCGTTGGCCACTTGATGTAGTGTGGTGAGTGATCCCATGAGATTTCACTCTTCGTTGACCACGATTACGGTTTGAGGTGTGTGTGGCGAGTGTTGTTCACTCTTCGTCGGCCACTTTTGCGTGTGAGTTATGTGGTGAGTGTTGTTCACTCTTTGTTGACCACTTTTCGTGTGTGTATGCGTGGTAGTTCCATTTTGGGAGGCGCAATCGTCGACCACGTACGTGTGCGAGTAGAGTCATGGTTGTTGGCTAGATTGGATGTAGGAAGAAACCGTGTTAACGGTTGTGACGGTACAGAAGGGTGTAAGTCTTGGTGTTCCCGAGCATCTCCTTAGTGTTGAGTTAAAGGTTAAATAGGCTAGATGTGCGGCCTAGGTGGATTGTGACTTGCGGGTGTCGCTAGGACGTTGTGGGCGTTGAGCCGTAAGGGTCGTTAGACCTGTGTGACTTCGAGTAGTCAAGTGACGTGTGACACCAAGAGGAGACTCCGTAAGGGTCGAGCTCTTGAGACTCGGTGGTAGTAGTGGGAGATTACATAACACTACCTCAGGTGCCTCCTTATACCTGATTGTGTAATGTTTAACTCCGATGGTGTGATTACATTGTACTTGGGTGCTGGTGAGAAACACGAAGATACAACTGTGATTGGTTGCGGTGTTTAGCGGGCGTTAGCATTTTGGCTAAATTGAAATGTCGAGGTTCGAGTACCATGTTGTGAGTCCATGGAGGATTGGTGCGTATGACCAACGTTGAGATCGGTCATGTGTACTATGGAATGTTAAAATTCCGCGGGATGTTATCATCTTGACGGTGAAAGTATGGGGTTAAGACCCTAAGTGGGGGAGTATGTACCTGGAGGGTATGGTGTTGCCTCGGTTTGGTAGGTGTGTTAGAGCGGTTTGTAGGAAGTCGTCCCGTTTGGTGAGCGAACTCGGGACGTAGAGTGTTGATTTTGACAGTCCCGTGTAGAGATATGTTAGCGTAGAACGCGTTCGAGAGTGAGTTCTTTAGATTATTGAGGACTTGTACGTGCGAGAAGTGACAAGATCATCCTTAATAGACGATCGAAACGATGTTCACAGGGTAGTGGTGGACGAGTTGTGAGTCATGCAAGGTTGCGTGTCGGTTGGAGTTACTGAAGAGCTTGCGGGAAATTCCATCACCATGTGCGTGGTGTGGATGACTCAAATTAGTTGACGATTGGCGAGGATACTCTAAGTCGTAAATTAGAGTATACCAAGGAATCATGGAGGATCGTTGTGTTGGTAGAACATTACATTCCAAAGAAGTGGGACTTATAGGATGCAATGGCAGCATCGAAGGGTCCAGGGTTGTGTGAGAACTTGAAAAGTTGAGGAATGTGTACCTTCCTTGTTCGCGAGGAGGTTTAGATCGCGAGGACGCGATCGAGTTTAAGCGGGGGAGAGTTGTAACACCCCGTTTTTCGTAGCGCGAATGTTCCGAGAGGTGTTTAAATGATGAGGTATATTATTTTATTAATAATATAATGTTTGAGGTGTCGGGTGTTAGTAATCGGGTTTTATATTGTTGTTGGTGGATTTTGGGTTGGTTGATGTTTTGGCCATGCTTAAGACTTGCAATTTGGGTTTAATCACCCGGTTTAGTGATTATGGAAGTATTGAAACCCATTTGGGTGTATTTGGTTGACTAATTTTGAAATGGGTCAAAATTAGGGTTTATGTGTCAAATTGGGTAAGATAAGTGTTTAACACTTATGATTTGGTTTAATTGGTGTATTAGGACCATTTTCACTTGTGTTAGTGATTATTGGTTAGTTTGGGCACGGTTTGTGCTTGGAAATGCAATTGGGTCGGAATTGCACCGAGTGTCAATTTGGGTTGGTTTATAATCCACCCTAATTGTGTTGTTTGTTATGTGATATGGAATAGGTACTTTCCATTGACGTGTTGCGAATTATTCGGTTGCATTCATCAAGGTGATAAGGTGAGTGTAAATATATATTTTATGCGTATGTATGCATAGGATGGGTGCGGGTGGGGTAGAGTAATCCTTGGGCGTTCGAGTTCACTTTACAGCTATGTGAGATGATGGACTCTATGAGTTTTAGGTCCACGTGGCACGTTTGTGCGTTTTGGGTTACCACCCTTGGGGTAGTGAATCTCTGGCGATACGGATTCAAATTAACAAGTAGGTCAACCCCGTTGTTGTTGTTGAGATGAGTTGGGTAGTAATTCGCGTGTAGTTTCGGCTTCACTAGCGAATCGTGTGTGGTTTCAGATTCATGATGCCGCGTGCGGTTTCGGACATTCCCATTATTGTTGACTTAGGGTAGTAAATCGCGTGTAGTTTTGGATTCACTGGGGCACGTGTAGTTTTGGCTAGTCCTATTGTCGTTGAGGTGAAGGTGGTGAATCGCGTGAGGTTTCGGATTTACTGGGCGTGTGTGGTTTTGGCTGGCCTTCATGTGTTAGAGGTTAAGGGGTTAACCTTGGGATTTTTGGGTAGACGCATATATATATATATATATACATATATATATATATATATATACATATATATATATATATATACATATATATATATATACATATATATATATATAGACATATATATATATATATATATATATATATATATATATATATATATATATATATATATATATATATATATATATATATATATATATATATATATATATAGTGATGACCCGGGAATTTCTGACCAAATTTAAACTTAATCTTTATATGTTTCCGACACGATAAGCAAAGTATATAATGTTGAGTCTAGAAAATTTTGAAACGATGTTCATATATTCAATTGACCTTCGACTGCTCTCGACGATTCACGAACAATTAATTGTAAATAGATATATGTGTATGTATACATAATTAATAATTCGAAATATAATTTGAAGTATTATATGTTGTAGTTATTAAAAATTAATAAAATAAAAATAGGATATTATAATGATAATTATTTAAAATATATCTCTATATATAAATAAAGTATATTAAAAATAAATATTAAATGATTGTAATACTCGTTTAATGTTTCAATTGATAATAAGTAAGTTAAATTCAAACTTATATTATTTTAAAATAAATAGTGATCCGAAAATGAGTGATAAGTTATAGGCTTACTAAAAATGTATTTAGGATCTAGTTATTAAATTTTAACACTTTTTATATTTTACCCAGAATTGAGAGGGACAGTTGATGTAATTTTTTTTTAATTTAACAAATTAATGATCAAAGTTATATCATAATGACTAAAATAAATAAAGATGATTAATTTAAAAATGTGGGATTTATTTCAAAGACTTTTTATCCATCACTAATTATCAACGGAGCATGAAATATTACCCGTGAAAACTATCGATAGATTAATAATAATGGAGACTCTTTTTCATTTCTCTAATGCACGTTTTATGACACTTATTATATATTAAATATTATTATTATTAAAATATCTTATCACTACTTGATTTGTCGACCATCAACTCAATTCATGTACCACATATACTGTGTCTAATTCTTTTTTTTGTTTGAGAGCAAACTATTAATCAACCCACTTGCACATTATTTATATACATATATATTGAGATACAATAAACTAACACCGTACCCATTCTGTTTCCTTATCAATTGGTTCACATGGATTAAAATTACTTTATTATTATTATTAATTATAATTAATAGTTTTATCATATTATAGTGATATATATATATATATATATATATATATATATATATATATATATATATATATATATATATATCATATCTTATCAAATTTGTTATATGTCAATATCCAAACTCGTTTTCCTGTCTACCATTCATCTAATAATAACAATCTAAAAGCTATCAAATGAGCTGGAAAAGGGAAGTGTAACTGTCAGAAATATTCATACAAATCAAATTCACTTCTGCTTCCTTTTATCTATTCTTTCCACCTCTTTAAATTATATTACATACAGATACATTTGGATAGCCAACAATCACACATTTCTCATGTATAACCACACCCACTACTATTTCCATTTCTTCAACATCACCAACACTAATCTTGGTGAACCATTACACTTCAGCCGAGGACCACCTCATTGTTTCTGTTTCTAATAAACCATCAACGAAAACTCTCTTTAAACTTCCACCTTGGTGTAGTTACAAACGAAGAACACCACCCTAAACCGCTACCATATCAACCTCCTACTGTTTTAGTTGACGAACACCAACTGCACGTCTGTCCAGGTTCGTTTCTATCAAGCCACCACACGACCACCGGCGTTTAATATTTTTATGTTGTTTCTTCATGTAATCAACGACCATCAAACCATCCTCAACCTACTACTCGATTTCTGTTTCTGCTGTCCAAAAAAAAAAAAAAAAACCCCGCCAACCATCATCATCTTCTACCACCTTCTTGTTGTATTCAAACTACAACCACCACCATCTCTATATTGCTCGATCCATAATCCTTCCACCACCTTCTCTCTTTCTTTCCCTCTCTCTTTCTTTTTCTTCTTCGTGGAGTCACCATCTCCCACCAATCTTTTCTGTTTCTGATCAAACCAAGAACCACCACCGTATACTTATAGTTCTGTCTTGGCATTTATATCGAAACCCACCCACACATCACGACCACCGCTGCTATGTTTATATTTTTTTTTCTCGAGCATAACTAATAGGGTCTGTGATAATGCAAAGATGTTGGTAAAGTAAAAGTGATGAGAAACAATGATATTAAATGATATGATGGTGAGCTGTAAAATAGAACATGATGTGTTGTTGTGTATATCTTCAAACGAACCCCACTTCAATCATTCTAATATTCGACGATTTGTTTCTGTTTATTCAGATCCATTTAATCTTTCTATTGGGCCGTGTAATTGCATATATAGTTGGGATGAAATACTATATGTTTCAGTTGGGCCGAAGTAACCTTGGGCCACTACTTGCAACCTATCGTTTTTTTATTTTATTTCTAATTCGTTAAAAATTGGCGATGTATGTTGGTGATATAAGCTATGACGATTTACTGTGCGAAATTAGCTATGTTTCTGGTAATAACGATGATAAGGATGATTTGATTGTGGTGATAATTTAGATGATGATAATATGATGATGTATTTAAATGATTTGGAGATATTGATTTTAATGATGGCGGTTTGGATGATGTTTTCTAGATGATGATAGTGATTAAGAGAATAGATCAATGATGAGGATGATGAAGATGAAGATATAATCTGGGTTTTCATTTGAAAAGAAGAAGATACAGATAGAAGGTTATATAGATTTAAATCGTAGAATATTTAAGAAGTGTATAAACATAGGAATGGTAAAGAGTGATTGTGTGTTGAACAATAGGTCCTGGGTTCGAACCCAGGCCACCACAACATTTCTTTTTATTATTCGAAGTAGCTGGACTGAGCTGAATTGGGCCGAAGGCTACTGAATTAATAAGTGGGCCGTAATATTAAATATGGAGTTGGGCCGTAATAATAAACAAGTAGTTGGGCCGAGATCATTATTTTCTGTTGAGCAAAATAACGGATTAAAAGAATTTGGGTATTAAATGAATCAGAAAAGAAACAGTCAGATCATTGGTTAAGGATGTTGTTGGGTTAGCGAGAGGTCATGAGTTCAAGCCCGGGTTGCAACACAATATTTATAGCTAATTCCTTAAGGTAGTATACTTATTATTTCTATTTTTAATATTATTATTATCATAGTTTTTATTATTATTATTATTATTATTATTATTATTATTATTATTATTATTATTATTATTATTATTATTAGCAAATCAATATTTTAAAAACTATCATTCTAACAAATAAATATTTTGAACACTAAATATATTTATTATATAAGTATACTAATATTACATGAAATTATGTTTAAATAATACAATATTATAACGTTAATTGAGTTATATACCAAGGAAGTATAATAACATATTATAAAATTATATATATGAATATTAATATTAATACATAATAAAATAAATATAATGTTGTTCGATTATGATTATATGTTTTAATATATATAAATGATATAGGTTCGTGAATCCGAGGCCAAACCTGCATTGTTCAATATAGTCATATGTATTTTTACTACAAAATACATTAGGTGAGTTTCATTTGCTCCCTTTTTAAATTCTTTTGCAATATATATTTTTGGGACTGAGAATACATGCGCTGCTTTTATAACAGTTTTACGAAATAGACACAAGTAATCGAAACTACATTATATGGTTGAATTATCGAAATCGAATATGCCCCTTTATATTAAGTCTGGTAATCTAAGAATTAGGGAACAGACACCCTAATTGACGCGAATCCTAAAGATAGATCTATCGGGCCCAACAAGCCCCATCCAAAGTACCGGATGCTTTAGTCCTTCGAAATTTATATCATGTCCGAAGGAGGATCCTGGAATAATGGGGATATTCTTATATGCATATTGTGAATGTCGGTTACCAGGTGTTCAATCCATATGAATGATATTTTTTTTTGTCTCTATGCATGGGACGTATGTTTATGAGAAATGGAAATATGAAATCTTGTGGTCTATTAAAATTATGAAATTATTATTTATGTTAAACTAATGAACTCACCAACCTTTTGGTTGACACTTTAAAGCATGTTTATTCTCAGGTATGAAAGAAATCTTTCGCTGTGCATTAGCTCATTTTAATGATATTACTTGAAGTCATTCATGGCATATTTTGAAAGACGTTGCATTCGATTCGTTGAGTTCATCAAGATTATTATTAAATCAATTATAGTTGAATATATTATGAAATGGTATGCATGTCGTCAACATTCGATGTAAATGAAAGGTTGTCTTTTAAAAACGAATGCAATGTTTGTAAAATGTATCATACAGAGGTCAAGTACCTCGCGATGTAACCAACTATTGTGAATCGTTCGTAATCAATATGGAAATTGTCCGGATGGATTAGGACGGGTCCTTTCAGTTGGTATCAGAGCGGTGGTCTTAGCGAACTGGGTCTTGCATTAGTGTGTCTAACTGATAGTCGTTAGGATGCATTAGTGAGTCTGGACTTCGACCGTGTCTGCATGTCAAAAGTTTTGCTTATCATTTCGTGTCGAAAATTACTTGCTTATCATTCTTAGAGAATCACTTGCTTATCATCCTTAGTCTAGACACATCTTATTGCATTGAGTGCATGATTAGTGTATAGACAAAATTCGTATCTTAGCGTATCTGCTAATTCATATCTTAGCGTATCTGTTATTGTTACCTTTGCCTGACAGCTTCTGTAGATTCCTCCGTAACTCATGGGATTTTAGTATTATATATGCATATGTAAATTATGTGTTGTAGGGTACTAATCTACATCCTATAATCCATTTCTTATCGAAAAATCCTTCATCTGATCGTACGAGATGAATCCTACAACCAGTTCGAGTCCCTCAGATTCCGATAGCTATTCCGATAGTTATTCCGACAGCTATTCCGACATATATGTTCACCTAAGCTCTGAAAACAGCGTTATCGGCATGAATCAACCAATCAGCCATTATCAATTTATCTGATGGGTTCGTAGTTGACTTAATTAATGGAAACGCGCAGAAGACAATCCCTTCCATCAACCGAATTCACCTCTTGACAATGAACCTGAAGCGTTTACAGGCGAACCTGTTCGAGACACCATTTTCAGTCTCATTTCCAGGGTAACTCGACAAGATTATATTCTATCCACAATTCTGAACCCTATTCATCCGTTCGTTCCGACCGACAATCATCCTGGAGTAATAAGTCAACGAACTTCGCGCTCGAATAATCAATTCGGAGAATATGATGCAAAATGTACCAGCTTCAGCAACATCACCGGCACCAACAGTACAAACAATAACAGCACCATTACCATCAATAATCCATGCTTCAATATCATCATATGTACTTTGAGTATGATTTTTGTTCTACGTATCGTTCTACCTCATTTATCTTCGTTCGACATGGCAAATATGTAATCTCTAAAGTTTTAGAGATTAGTTATTCTAGTTCCAACCGAAAAGCAAATGAGTTTAATATCATATTAACTCATTAAATCCATGAATACATCTGAAGAAAATATATATGTACATATGTTTTCATAAAGATCGTAATTAAAAATTCTCTTGTACAAACTGTTAATGGTAAAAATATTTTAACGGGTAGGTAATACCCGAGGACTATTTAAATTTCACATTAACAAGTTACATTGTATGTTCTTTGAATCTATTTCAACAGTCATATACTATCCTACTTACATCCACCAATATACAAATCCGTTCACCACAGAATAACCATATTCATCCAATTACATATTTGGATTTTGACCTATCAGAATCCAACAAGTGGCATAATGAAGAAATAATGGACACAATAAAAATTGATTAGAAACAGATTAATTAACAATATGAAATTCTATTAAGAATCCACGCTAATAAAATCCTAGCTAACTGTTAATTCCGTATTACCATTTAATTATCGCAATTTATTTATCGCAGTTTGTTTATCGCAATTTACATCCTCGCAATTTTATTTATAGTCATTTAATTTCTGTTATTTACTTTACGCACTTTATTTAATTTCTGTTATTTATTTTACGCACTTTAAATATCGGGACACGTATACAAAGTTTTGACATATCATATCGACGCATTTATATATATTATTTGGAATAACCATAGACACTCTATATGCAGTAATGAACGAGTTCTCTATACAGGATTGAGGTTGATTCTACAATAATATATATAATTTGAGTTGTGATCGAGTCTGAGACGTATACGGGTCACGACACGTATTAATTAATTCGAAAATTATATATTGCTAACTGTGGACTATCAATTGAGGACCACCAACATTGGACAATTAAAATGAATTAAAATATTGATTATAATATATGAAACTAAACAATTCTTCAAGTTTTCCACTTGATTTCATCTTAAACCTCATTTGTATCTCGTCGATTACAATCTGCATTCAAACCTTTTATAATTCTTGAAAACACCTCAATCGATAGGATGAATCAACCGCACTTCATCTACGGAAGGAAAGATTTATGCATATAGTTATGCACCTGAGAAACTCTTGGCAACTGAGTAAAAGTTTAACACGTAGCCGCGTCAGATCCTTTGACATTTATTAGCAAAAATAACTTTGCGATCCCTTTTCAAGGTAGCCAATTTTGTCACAGCTCCAGCAAGTCAACTTCGACTTTTCATTCGAAGTAGCCTTACTATAATCCTGATATATATGATTACCCTTTTGATACCGGAGAATTCTTTTATATTCCACCATAGTATCAGCAGACATACCAGCAACCTCGTTACTTCTTACAAATCATTATATTTATTCATTGAAACCCTATCATATACTCATCCGCATCTTGTGACGAGAACTGCCATACCAATTACAGGGAATCAGCAATCAGTACTTTGAAAACTCACAGCATATCTACATCAACAGTTATATGTATGACATTTATCTCTTAGAATTATGATCTCTCCTTCTGGAATTCTGAAAAGCACTCAATCACAAATCAATACTCTGAATGTTAAAAAAAACTGAATGAAGCAGCAGAAACCATAGACAACCGTAAACGACCATAATCATCGAAAGTTTGATGATAAAGAATAGTATGTTGGAAAAGCTCAGAAAAGTTGGAACTGGAAAACGGATTGAGCTAACCACGAAGGAGACCAAGGACAAATACAAGGACCATACCATATATTCAAAGAATCCAGGTAATTCTGGATCCAATGAAACCTTCAACGAATATCTTGCTCTGTACTCATGTTAAAATCTTGCGGAAAATCTTTCCCCATCAACCATCGAACCTAGAAATTCTAAAATATCATCATCAATATCTTCGATATTTCTGAGGATATTTTCATAAATATTCTCGTCCGAAATTATATACTTCTTCGTGCTTCCTGTGTATCATTATATCGGAAACATTCAAGAGAAAATTTAGTACCGAAAAGCAGATTATGCGAAACTATGAAGAAAGTCATGGACAAATCACAAAGAATAAGTTTGACTTCAAAGAATCTAAATGATTCAATGTCTGCTAAAGTCTTTAGTGAATATCTTGCTCCTTACTCTAAACCCTTGCAGACAATAGTTTCTATCATCCGCTGATCTTAGATATTCCGAGATATTATCGTATCTTTCATTATAAATATCCTCCATATTTCTGGAGATATTTTTATAACTATTCTTATCTGAAATCTTTAATCTCTTCGTGCTATCAATATTACATCATATAGAAACTGTTAGTTTCTATATTCTGTAAACTTACGAGCTAAAAATATGAATGTTATTGAAGTAATGTTGAGAACTGATGCATGGGTTAGTATAATATAATGACACTTGATCAACGTGATTATATTACAGTAAGTCATGCTGAGTTTCTAATGGGACGTGATGATTCACAGATCCTAACGTCATCACGTGCCATGTTACATAAATCTTTCATTATGCTTAACTTCTGAACATATCAAGAAAGTATATTCTTGATAGTTCCATTCTCAGTGATTCTGGTAATTTGATAAATCAAATTGTGCTAATACATTAGTTCTTATTTAGAACACGATGTTTATTCGAAATTCCATACTTATGAATTCTGGACCGTTACTCGCTTTACTAGAGGTCGGGAGGATAATAAAAAGTCAAAGAGCTCTAAAATATAAGAGAAAATATAAAGCCCAACAACAACACCGAAATTACAAACCATGGATATTAATACGAATAGCAATATAAAGACACGGTATAATTAAGAATAATATCACCCCAAGGTAATAGTAGAAGTAAACATGTTCTTCTGGTGGAAGATTGAAAAGAAGGATGACAGAAAGGATAATTAGGAAAATATCAATGATTAGAACGGGATGAAGTATTTTCAAAATCTTTTAGAAGTAAGAATTAAGAATGAAAGTATAAAAAAATCGGAGTGGTGGAAAATAATGGAACGGAAGAGCTTAATTTATAATGGAAATATCAGACAGAGTAATCGAGGCAGATCACCGTATTTAATTATAGAGATCTTAATATTCCTTATTCGCTGAAGAATCAAATCTTTTATATTTCGAAGATTTTCTTTAAATCCCTTGAATTCCGAAATTCAACCAATACAAAGTCAAAAGTTAAGACAAAACATTATTTATTCATTTCATTCTTTCGTGATAGCTTCACTCGTACGCTTCGATTAATCGAATTATTCTATCCAGGTTACACCCTGTGATAAAACTCTATTTATCAACTCATATTCGGCATAAAAACATTTTTATTGTTAGCCATGACCACCTCACTCAAATTTCGGGACGAAATTTCTTTAACGGGTAGGTACTGTGATGACCCGGGAATTTTCGACCAAATTTAAACTTAATCTTTATATATTTCTGACACGATAAGCAAAGTATATAATGTTGAGTCTAGAAAATTTTGAAACGATGTTCATATATTCAATTGACCTTCGACTGCTCTCGACGATTCACGAACAATTAATTGTAAATAGATATATGTGTATGTATACATAATTAATAATTCGAAATATAATTTGAATATTATATGTTGTAGTTATTAAAAATTAATAAAATAAAAATAGAATATTATAATGATAATTATTTAAAATATATCTCTATATATAAATAAAGTATATTAAAAATAAATATTAAATGATTGTAATACTCGTTTAATGTTTCGATTGATAATAAGTAAGTTAAATTCAAACTTATATTATTTTAAAATAAATAGTGATCCGAAAATGAGTGATAAGTTATAGGCTTACTAAAAATGTATTTAGGATCTAGTTATTAAATTTTAACACTTTTTATATTTTACCCAGAATTGAGAGGGACATTTGATGTAATTTTTTTTATTTAACAAATTAATGATCAAAGTTATATCATAATGACTAAAATAAATAAAGATGATTAATTTAAAAATGTGGGATTTATTTCAAAGACTTTTTATCCATCACTAATTATCAACGGAGCACGAAATATTACCCGTGAAAACTATCGATAGATTAATAATAATGGAGACTCTTTTTCATTTCTCTAATGCATGTTTTATGACACTTATTATATATTAAATATTATTATTATTAAAATATCTTATCACTACTTGATTTGTCGACCATCAACTCAATTCATGTACCACATATACGGTGTCTAATTCTTTTTTTTGTTTGAGAGCAAACTATTAATCAACCCACTTGCACATTATTTATATACATATATATTGAGATACAATAAACTAACACCGTACCCATTCTGTTTCCTTATCAATTGGTTCACATGGGTTAAAATTACTTTATTATTATTATTAATTATAATTAATAGTTTTATCATATTATAGTGATATATAGATAACACTTATATATATATATATATATATATATATATATATATATATATATATATATATATATATATATATATATATATATATATATATATATATATATATATATATATATATATATATATATATATCATATCTTATCAAATTTGTTATATGTCAATATCCAAACTCGTTTTCCTGTCTACCATTCATCTAATAATAACAATCTAAAAGCTATCAAATGAGCTGGAAAGGGGAAGTGTAACTGTCAGAAATATTCATACAAATCAAATTCACTTCTGCTTCCTTTTATCTATTCTTTCCACCTCTTTAAATTATATTACATACATATACATTTGGATAGCCAACAATCACACCTTTCTCATGTACAACCACACCCACTACTATTTCCATTTCTTCAACATCACCAACACTAATCTTGGTGAACCATTACACTTCAGCCGAGGACCACCTCATTGTTTCTGTTTCTAATAAACCATCAACGAAAACTCTCTTTAAACTTCCACCTTGGTGTAGTGACAAATGAAGAACACCACCCTAAACCGCTACCATATCAACCTCCTACTGTTTTAGTTGACGAACGCCAACTGCACGTCTGTCCAGGTTCGTTTCTGTCAAGCCACCACACGACCACCGGCGTTTAATATTTTTATGTTGTTTCTTCATGTAATCAACGACCATCAAACCATCCTCAACCTACTACTCGATTACTGTTTCTGATGTCCAAAAAAAAAAAACCGCCAACCATCATCATCTTCTACCACGTTCTTGTTGTATTCAAACTACAACCGCCACCATCTCTATGTTGCTCGATCCATAATCCTTCCACCACCTTTTCTCTTTCTTTCCCTCTCTCTTTCTTTTTCTTCTTCGTGGAGTCACCATCTCCCACCAATCTTTTCTGTTTCTGATCAAACCAAGAACCACCACCGTATACTTATAGTTCTGTCTTGGCATTTATATCGAAACCCACCCACACATCACGACCACCGCTACTATGTTTATATTTTTTTTTTCTCGAGCATAACTAATAGGGTCTGTGATAATGCAAAGATGTTGGTAAAGTAAAAGTGATGAGAAACAATGATATTAAATGATATGATGGTGAGCTGTAAAATAGAACATGATGTGTTGTTGTGTATATCTTCAAACGAACCCCACTTCAATCATTCTAATATTCAACGATTTGTTTCTGTTTATTCAAATCCATTTAATCTTTCTGTTGGGCCGTGTAATTGCATATATAGTTGGGATAAAATACTATATGTTTTAGTTGGGCCGAAGTAACCTTGGGCCACTACTTGCAACCTATCATTTTTTTTATTTCTAATTCGTTAAAAATTGGCGATGTATGTTGGTGATATAAGCTATGACGATTTACTGTGCCAAATTAGCTATGTTTATGGTAATAACGATGATAAGGATGATTTGATTGTGGTGATAATTTAGATGATGATAATATGATGATGTATTTAAATGATTTGGAGATATTGATTTTAATGTTGGCGGTTTGGATGATGTTTTCTAGATGATGATAGTGATTAAGAGAATAGATTAATGATGAGGATGATGATGAAGATATAATCTGGGTTTTCATTTGAAAAGAAGAAGATACAGATAGAAGGTTATATAGATTTAAATCATAGAATATTTAAGAAGTGTATAAACAGAGGAATGGTAAAGAGTGATTGTGTGTTGAACAATAGGTCCTGGGTTCGAACCCAGGCCACCACAACATTTCTTTTTATTATTCGAAGTAGCTGGACTGAGCTGAATTGGGCCGAAGGCTACTGAATTAATAAGTGGGCCGTAATATTAAATATGGAGTTGGGCCGTAATAATAAACAAGTAGTTGGGCCGAGATCATTATTTTCTGTTGAGCAAAATAACGGATTAAAAGAATTTGGGTATTAAATGAATCAGAAAAGAAACAGTCAGATCATTAGTTAAGGATGTTGTTGGGTCAACGAGAGGTCATGAGTTCAAGCCCGGGTTGCAACACTATATTTATAGCTAATTCCTTAAGGTAGTATACTTATTATTTCTATTTTTAATATTATTATTATCATAGTTTTTATTATTATTATTATTATTATTATTATTATTATTATTATTATTATTATTATTATTATTATTATTATATTATTATTATTAGCAAATCAATATTTTAAAAACTATCATTCTAACAAATAAATATTTTGAACACTAAATATATTTATTATATAAGTATACTAATATTACATGAAATTATGTTTAAATAATACAATATTATAACGTTAATTGAATTATATATCAAGGAAGTATAATAACATATTATAAAATTATATATATGAATATTAATATTAATACATAATAAAATAAATATAATGTTGTTCGATTACGATTATATGTTTTAATATATATAAATGATATAGGTTCGTGAATCCGAGGCCAAACCTGCATTGTTCAATATAGTCATATGTATTTTTACTACAAAATACATTAGGTGAGTTTCATTTGCTCCCTTTTTAAATTCTTTTGCAATATATATTTTTGGGACTGAGAATACATGATCTGCTTTTATAACTGTTTTACGAAATAGACACAAGTAATCGAAACTAGATTATATGGTTGAATTATCGAAATCGAATATGCCCCTTTATATTAAGTCTGGTAATCTAAGAATTAGGGAACAGACAACCTAATTGACACGAATCCTAAAGATAGATCTATCGGGCCCAACAAGCCCCATCCAAAGTACCGGATGCTTTAGTACTTCGAAATTTATATCATGTCCGAAGGAGGATCCCGGAATGATGGGGATATTCTTATATGCATCTGTGAATGTCGGTTACCAGGTGTTCAATCCATATGAATGATATTTTTTTTTGTCTCTATGCATGGGACGTATGTTTATGAGAAATGGAAATATGAAATCTTGTGGTCTATTAAAATTATGAAATTATTATTTATGTTAAACTAATGAACTCACCAACCTTTTGGTTGACACTTTAAAGCATGTTTATTCTCAGGTATGAAAGAAATCTTCCGCAGTGCATTAGCTCATTTTAATGATATTACTTGAAGTCATTCATGGCATATTTCGAAAGACGTTGCATTCGATTCGTTGAGTTCATCAAGATTATTATTAAGTCAATTATAGTTGAATATATTATGAAATGGTATGCATGTCGTCAACATTTGATGTAAATGAAAGGTTGTCTTTTAAAAACGGATGCAATGTTTGTAAAATGTATCATACAGAGGTCAAGTACCTCGCGATGTAACCAACTATTGTGAATCGTTCGTAATCAATATGGACATTGTCCGGATGGATTAGGACAGGTCCTTTCATATATATCGTTGTGTCGTAGCTATTCTTGCGGATTTGGCTTGGCGGTACTTTATGTATAGCTTTGCTTAGTTATACTTGGATTGTGGTTTGCGTTTACTATTTATGTTGGTGATACATATTCATTTTATGCATATGTATGTATATAGTATGTTTATCCTCACTAAGCTTTATAGCTTACCCTCTCGTTGATATTATTTTTATAGGTTCGCAAGGTGGCGGCTCGAGTAAGCGTGGGAACTAGTGGACTTCTGTAGGTTGATTTAGAAGACCTTGCTTTTGGATCGATTTAGGATTGGGTAGTGTTTTCCCAATCACCATGCTCTAGTTGTGTCAAAAACCTAAGGGTTGAGTCATTAATCGGAATTTGTGGATTGCAATTGACTTCTGGTCAAAACTAGTGTAACGAGTCGTTTTGTTACAAATTAGTGAATCGTTATGGTTATGGGGTACTTAAATTGTGAACGAGTGTTTTTTGGGGCATATTAAACTTTTATTTGGGTCACTAATTGTTAGACTTGGAATTGGGGTTAATGGGTTGGTTTAACTCTTACAAATTTTGAAATTTCATATGTTCAGGGTCAAGAGCGCCGCTTTTGGGGGTAAGAGCGCCGCTTTTCGTCAGTGAGTTGTAGTCTTTTTGGTCAGTCGATAGGAACGCCGATTTTAGAAATAGGAGCGCCGTTCTTGTGTCACAAAAGCGCCGCACCTGTAGTTGGTGCGCCGCTCTGGCAAAAAAAAAAGTTTTGTCATTTTTCGTTAAAATGGTTAGTGGTCGTTTCAAATTACCATTTTCCCCCTTTTACCCATTTTAGTGTGTTTTAGGATTAAAATGACTTTAAAATAACAAGATAACTCCGTAAAATGTTATCAAAATACTGTATAATTTAGGAGTTATCAAATTTCCCACACTTAAACCTTTATTTGTCCTCAAGTAAACTATTAAATCATATTACTTTAATTGGGTATAGAGTTGGAGTAAATTCCAAAGTCAAAAATATATCTTAATAAGTAGTTAGCTTTTATTATTCGTAAGAACTAGTCTGAAGTAGACCAAGGATTTCAAGTAGTCCTAATGTATTATTAAATTAAATTTATACAATTTGGTCATCATTTGACTCTTTTGTTTTCTAACTAGAGCTTTTAAAAGTGTGTGGTTCTCATTGGAACTCTTTTTTCTTGCTTTCATCACTCTTATTAGCCTTCATTGGGCTCTTTTAACTTTTCATTTCTTTTGCTTTCATGCTTAGCTTTACAATTGGCAATTTTTTCTAAGTTGGCCTTTATTGGGACTCTTTTGCTGCCTCAGTGGTCCATGCTTATTATGCCATATGGTAGTGACTATAAGTTTGCAATATTTTCACAATATTTGGAGTTTTACTTCCTATCTTAAACAAATAATCCGATCTCAAAATTGAGAGTAGTTCTATTATTATTTTAAGATCAAGTTAGTAAAAAGACATGAGTTTGACTAAGAATTTATATTTCTTAAAAAAAAAAAATTAACTTGTACCCATTTTTCAAATTTTCGGGAAAATTGTAGTGTCTTTTAAACTTTTTAAGTGAGTCATCACTTCTCTCTCCACACTTAGATTATGCAATGTCCTCATTGCATTTATAATTCAAAATAGTAATAAATGAAATACATAATTGAAAATAAGGGAAAGAATGATGATACTTGATTGTAGGATCGTAGCATGATTGCGGAACACTTTGCGGACTTCTTTTGAATTAAAAATAAACAACTTGACAAAATTCGTTAAACAATGCAATATAACACAAACATAATATTTTATTAATTACTTTATTACTTTTACACTTGGGAGCTATATTCCTCTTACATTCATAATAATAAACAGATAACAAAACACTTAGAAAACATTATCCTAATAAATATATAGGGATAGGTAGTTTTTATTATAGAGTCGGTTGCGCGACTCATTCTTCCAACGGGATCACTCCTTAGGCTTATTTTCCCCACACTTATTCTTCTCGATCTCATTTAGCATTTTAATTTGCTCCAAGAAATTTAATGTGGTGTTAAGACCCCTGCGAAATGACATTTCAAATTTAACATTTAAATCATGGATTTGCCTCCTCACTTCTTCACTTATCTTATATTGTTCTTTTATAAACTCAGTCACTATTTTATCAACCGTAAGCTCATCATCATCCTCTTTATCAATTTTAACCATTTTCACATTTGTTCGAGGAACTCTAGATCTTGGGACCAACGGAATGGATTCAACTAAGGCACTATAATGAATGATTAAAGTATTATAATCATAGCACGAGCGGTAGCTAAAAATGTTGATGCTAAAATTAAGGGAGTTATAGGATCTTTTTCCATGTCCATAACCACAAAATTAACTTTATAAAAAGCATAACCAACGATGATCTCAACTTCTTTAACAATCCCCAATGGCTTTTGCAAATGATTATCGGCAAAGCAAATAATCCCTTGGATAGGTTCCAAAGATGGCAATCTCAAGCGATTGTAAATAGAAAACGGCATCACATTAATGCTAGACCCAGTATCGGCTAATCCAATGATATGAATGGGACCACGAATTAAGCAAGAAATTTGGAATTCCCTTGGATCAATACGCATAACAGGAAACTCAGGTGCTTCATAAGTATCTACAGGATCGATCGTGAATGAATAAAGAGGGCGGAAACCTTCTTTTCTTCTTTCTTCCAATTGCCTCATAGTGTCAGCTAACCAATCTTCATTATTTTCACACTCCGATTTTTCAGATTTTTCACTATCACTTTCATTAGCTTTCTCATCAACCTCATCTCCTTCATCAAACAATTCATGCATAAAGATTACCTCATGACGATCAAGACCTTTAACTATAGCATCTTTTAACTTATCTTTTTCATCATCAGTTAACTTCTTATTTTCTTGATCATACTCCTCTTCTACCATTTCAAATTTCCATAAATATCTCAAACCAGTTTCATAAATATCAACCTTATTCACTTATCTAACCACATTAACTTTTTCAAAACGAACCTCCTTAGAAACTTCAGATTCAGCTGGAACTTTTCCTTCTACAAGTTTGAATAACTTAGTAACATTGCGTTCTAAGCTTTGAATGGATGCTTGATGATTATTTTACACTTGGGAAAGTTGAGCTTTTATGTTATCATTAGCTTCATTTTGATTCTTGATGAAAGTTAGGATGCTTACTTCAAGATTGGATTTCTTCTCGAATTGAGCAATAGGAGATGAATTTGGAATGAAGGGTGCTCTAACAGGATAGAAACCATGTGGGTTTTTATTATTAGTAGGATAAGGTGTATTATAATTATTAAGGTGGTTCGGATTTCCTTGATATTAATTCATATAAGAGACGTTTTTAACCTGCTCCATAGTAAGACTAGCAACACAATCTTTCGTGGCTTGGAGACCTTGGCATTTTTCACAACCTACCTTAATAATATGCATTTCTTTGGTAAGCTTTTCAATTTGCATTCCTAGATTACCCAACTGCGCATTCATAGCTTTAACCACATCTTCGGGATCATAACTAACGGATTTGACAGAACGAGAAATGTCTAAGTCTTGATGCCATTCTTGGGAATGAGCAGCCAACTTATTAATTAACGTTTCAGCTTCTTCGATAGTTTTACTCATTATATTACCTCCGGAAGATGTATCAATCTCTCTTCTCGTAGCTATATCACAACCTTTGTAGAAAGTAGTTACCTTTTTAAACTTATCCAAACCATATTGTGGACAACCCCTAAGCATTTGACCAAATCAAACCCAAGCAGAGTAAAGTGTCTCATTAGTTTTCTAACGAAAATTAGCAATTTTAGTTTGAAGGGTGACAGTTTTGGATGCGGGAAAGAAACGAGTTAGAAATTTTTCAACCATAGTATCCCAACTAGTGATATCTCCTTCGGGCAATGAATTTAACCATTCTTTAGCTTCATCTTTTAACGATCACGAAAACAAAAGAAGATAGATGATATTACTTTCAACATTATTAATATTAAACAGATTGCAAATATCCTTAAAATTTCGAATGTGAGCATTAGCATCTTCTTTTTCAGTACCCCTAAATTGGTTATCCTTAAGCAAGTGAAAGATAGGACCGTTAATATCAAAGTTTTCTTTTATAACTGACTGAGTAATAGCGTGACCTAATCCTTCCCGACCTGCTTTCATTAACGTTTCCATTGAACTTTCAGTAGTCATTTCAATGTCTGAATCAAAAAGAGATCCCAAATTAGAATCAGGACTAGATGGTGTATTAGACAATGGACTATCATTAGTGTGAGAAGTAGTTCCTTCATCAAAATTTAATTTCCTAACAATGTTCGGCTCTTTAGAATGTCTAAATTGTATATCGAGATTTTGTAACATGTCTTCTAAGACGGGATTCTTGGATCGAGTATTAGTGTGATCTAAAATCATGAAAAGGAATATTTTAGGCGAAAATTTTCTAGATTTTATGCTGCGGAAATAATTTAATATAATCTCTTTATTTAATAACTTTATCTTTGTAAGAAAATGTTGCATATCTTTTAATATATTAATAAAATTTAAATTAATAAATATAATAATAAATATTAATGACATAATTATAACTATAAATATTAAATAACAACTTTTATCGCATAATAACGAATAATCAAACATAAACGGCCTATTGAATCTTTCGATACTTAAGTGACTGTCAGCGTCTAGGTTCGAGCAGGAGCCTTTAAATCGGAACCCCAACAACCCTCCCCTAAAGGAAGACCGTCATCACCCATTTTCAAGAAATATCAATAACCAAAATATATTCAATTTCCGTATTTACCGCGTTCCCCGACAGCGGCCCAAAAAATTTGATGTGTCAAAAGTGTGTGCAGTAGTGCTTAATCTTTTATTTCAACTTTTAAATTTATAAAACCTTTATTTTACTTTTAACACCCAAACGAGCAACAAGACCCGATCAGATGTAGTATTTTAGGTTATCGTCCCAAGAGAGCGTTGATGCGTTTTAAGTTATTTTATTAGATAGCTTAGTTCTTATTAAGGAACTTAAAGATATATTTTTATGTCTTTTGATAGGATAGATTTTTATCTCTTACGAAAGAGATGATTTAGAGTAAACGAAATTATGAAATATTAAAGCAAGGAATTGAAGATTCAAATAAATAATTATGAATAAAAGTACTTACATGAACAACTAACTCATACATGAATCATATTAGGCAAGTTTCATAACTTATATTAAACACAAATCAAGATAACAACCATAGACCAATCATTATCCCTAAACAGGCTAAGACAAGTGTTGCATATTATTTAATAAGTAGGACCTAAAGTGAAATGTCCCGTTCATATTGATTATAAACGTTCCATATTAATTGATTTCGTTGTGAGGTTTTGACCTCTATATGAGACATTTTTCAAAGACTGCATTCATTTTTAAAACAACCATAACCTTTATTTTATCAATAAAGGTTTTAAAAATATTACGTAGATTATCAAATAATGATAATCTAAAATATACTGTTTACACACGACCATTACATAATGATTTACAATAGAAATATATTACATCGACATATGTTTCTTGAATGCAGTTTTTACACAATATCATACAAACATGGACTCCAAATCTTGTCCTTATTTTAGTATGCAACAGCGGAAGCTCTTAATATTCACTTGAGAATAAACATGCTTTAAACGTCAACAAAAATGTTGGTGAGTTATAGGTTTAACCTATATATATCAAATCGTAACAATAGACCATGAGATTTCATATTTCAATACACATCCCATACATAGAGATAAAAATCATTCATATGGTGAACACCTGGTAACCGACATTAACAAGATGCATATATAAGAATATCCCCATCATTCCGGGACACCCTTCAGATATGATATAAATTTCGAAGTACTAAAGCATCCGGTACTTTGGATGGGGTTTGTTAGGCCCAATAGATCTATCTTTAGGATTCGCGTCAATTATGGTGTCTGTTCCCTAATTCTTAGATTACCAGACTTAATAAAAAGGGGCATATTCGATTTCGATAATTCAACCATAAAATGTAGTTTCACGTACTTGTGTCTATTTTGTAAATCATTTATAAAACCTGCATGTATTCTCATCCCAAAAATATTAGATTTTAAAAGTGGGACTATAACTCACTTTCACAGATATTTCCTTCCTCGGAAATAAGACTTGGCCACGGATCGATTCACGAACCTATACAAATATGTACATATATATCAAAGTATGATCAAAATATAATTACAACCATTTTTATTATGTTTTAAAGATTTGAGTGTATTAAGTCAGCTGTCCTCGTTAGTAACCTACAACTAGTTGTCCACAGTTAGATGTACAGAAATAAATCGATATATATTATCTTGAATCAATCCACGACCCAGTGTATACACATCTCAGGCTAGATCACAACTCAAAGTATATATATTTTTGGAATCAACCTCAATCATGTATAGCTAACTCCAACATTACTGCATATAGAGTGTCTATGGTTGTTCCAAATAATATATATACATGGGTCGATATGATATGTCAAAACATTTGCATACGTGTCTATGGTATCCTAAGATTACATAATATATTAGAATACATGTATAATACAATATAAGTTAGCTAGGATATGATTTGTATAGATTTTTTAAACATTTCCCGTAGCTAAAAAGATCAAAAATATCCAATCTTGTTTTACCCATAACTTCTTCATTTTAAATCCGTTTTGAGTGAATCAAATTGCTATGGTTTCATATTGAACTCTAATTTAAGAATACAAACAGAAAAAGTATAGGTTTATAGTCTAAAATTTAAGTTACATGTCAATTACTAAAGAGGTAGTCATTTCCGTCGAAAGAACGACATCTTGATGACCATTTTGAAAAACATACTTTCACTTTGAGTTTAACCAAGATTTTTGGATATAGTTTCCTGTTCATATGAAAAATCATTTTCCCAGAATAACGACTTTTAAATCAAAGTTTATCATAGTTTTTAATTATCCAAACCAAAACAGCCCCCGGTTTCACTACGAAGGCGTATATTCAATTTTATGGTGTTCATCATGTTTCCAGGTTTTAAAACATTAAGTTAGCATATCATATAGATATAGAACATGTGTTTAGTTGATTTTAAAAGTCAAGTTAGAAGGATTAACTTTTGTTTGCGAACAAGTTTAGAATTAACTAAACTATGTTCTAGTGATTACAAGTTTAAACCTTCGAATAAGATAGCTTTATATGTATAAATCGAATGATGTTATGAAAATCATTACTATCTCAAGTTTTCTGGATAAAACTACTGGAAATGAGAAAAATGGATCTAGCTTCAAAGAATCCTTGGATGGCTTGAAAGATCTTGAAGCAGAATCACGACACGAAAACAGTTCAAGTAAGATTTTCACTCGAAATAAGATTGTTATAGTTGTAGAAATTGAATCAAAGTTTGAATATGAATATTACCTTGAATTAGAAATATAACCTTCTATAAATAACAAAGGTTCCTTGATCTTAGATGATTACTTGGAATGGATTAGAAAGCTTGGAAGTAAACTTGCAAACTTGGTAGTATTCTTGATTTTTATGAAACTATACTTATGGAATTTATGAAGAACACTTAGAACTTGAAGATGGAACTTGAGAGAGATCAATTAGATGAAGAAAATTTAAGAATGAAAGTGTTTGTAGGTATTTTTGGTCGTTGTTATATCGATTAGATATAAAGGATATGTAATTTTGTTTTCATGTAAATAAGTCATGAATGATTACTAATATTTTTGTAATTTTGTGAGATATTTCATGCTAGTTACCAAATTATGGTTCCCACATGTGTCAGGTGACTCACATGGGCTGCTAAGAGCTGATCATTGGAGTGTATATACCAATAGTACATACATCTAAAAGATGTGTATTGTACGAGTACGAATACGGGTGCATACGAGTAGAATTGTTGATGAAACTGAACGAGGATGTAATTGTAAGCATTTTTGTTAAGTAGAAGTACTTTGATATGTGTCTTGAAGTCTTTCAAAAGTGTAAGAATATATATCAAAACACAACATGTATATACATTCTAATGGAGTCGTTAAGTCTTCGTTAGTCGTTACATGTAAGTGTTGTTTTGAAACCTTTAAGTTAACGATCTCAATTAATGTTGTTAACCCAATGTTTATTATATCAAATGAGATGTTAAATTATTATATTATCATGATATTATGATGTATGAATATCTCTTAATATGATATATACATTAAAATATCGTTACAACGATAATCGTTACATATAAGTCTCGTTTCGTAATTCTTGAGTTAGTAGTCTTGTTTTTACATATGTAGTTCATTGTTAACATACTTAATGATATATTTAAATATCATTTTATCATGTTAAATATAGTGTATCAATATCTTAATATGATACATATGTATTTAGTAGACGTTATCATAACGATAATCATTATATATATCATTTCGAGTTTCTTAACTTAGTAATCTCATTTCTTATGTATATCACACATTGTTAATATATTTAGTGAGATACTTACTCATCATAATCTTATGTCAACCATATATATATGTCTATATATACCACAACATGTAGTTTTTACAATTTTGTAACGTTCGTGAATCGCCGGTCAACTTGGGTGATCAATTGTCTATATGAAACTTATTTCATTTAATCAAGTCTTAACAAGTTTGATTGCTTAACACGTTGGAAACATTTAGTCATGTAAATATCAATCTCAATTAATATATATAAACATGGAAAAGTTTGGGTCACTACAGTACCTGCCCGTTAAATAAATTTTGTCCCAAAATTTTAAGCTGTTGAAGGTGTTGACGAATCTTCTGGAAATAGATGCGGGTATTTCTTCTTCATCTGATCTTCATGCTCCCAGGTGAACTTGGGTCCTCTACGAGCATTCCATCGAACCTTAACAATTGGTATCTTGTTTTGCTTAAGTCTCTTAACCTCACGATCCATTATTTCGACGGGTTCTTCAATGAATTGAAGTTTTTCATTGATTTGGATTTTGTCCAATGGAATAGTGAGATCTTCTTTAGCAAAACATTTCTTCAAATTCGAGATGTGAAAAGTGTTATGTACAACCGCGAGTTGTTGAGGTAGCTCCAGTTGGTAAGCTACTGGTCCGACACGATGTATAATCTTGAATGGTCCAATGTACCTTGGATTTAGTTTCCCCCGTTTACCAAATCGAACAACGCCTTTTCAAGGTGAAACCTTAAGCATGACCATTTCTCCAATTTCAAACTCTATATCTTTTCTTTTACTGTCCGCGTAGCTCTTTTGTCGACTCTGGGCGGTTTTCAATCGTTGTTGAATTTGGATGATTTTATCGGTAGTTTCTTGTATTATCTCCGGACCTGTAATCTGTCTATCCCCCACTTCATTCCAACAAATTAGAGACCTGCACTTTCTATCATAAAGTGCCTCAAACGGCGCCATCTCAATACTAGAATGATAACTGTTGTTGTAGGAAAATTCTGCTAACGGTAGGGGTCGATCCCAACTGTTTCCGAAATCAATAACACATGCTCGTAGCATGTCTTCAAGCGTTTGTATTGTCTTTTCGCTTTGCCCATCAGTTTGTGGATGATAGGCAGTACTCATGTCTAGACGAGTCCCCAATGCTTGTTGCAACGTCTGCCAGAACCTTGAAACAAATCTACCATCCCTATCAGAGATAATAGAGATGGGTATTCCATGTCTGGAGACAACCTCCTTCAAATACAATCGCGCCAACTTCTCCATTTTGTCATCTTCTCTCATTGGTAGGAAGTGTGCTGACTTGGTGAGACGATCAACTATTACCCAAATAGTAGCATAACCACTTGCAGTCTTTGGCAATTTAGTAATGAAATCCATGGTAATGTTTTCCCATTTCCATTCTGGGATTTCAGGTTGTTGTAGTAGACCTGATGGTTTCTGATGTTCAGCTTTGACCTTAGAACACGTCAAACATTCTCCTACATATTTAGCAATATCGGCTTTCATACCCGGCCACCAAAAGTGTTTCTTGAGATCTTTATACATCTTCCCCGCTCCGGGATGTATTGAATATCTGGTTTTATGTGCTTCTTTAAGTACCATTTCTCTCACATCTCCAAACCTTGGTACCCAAATTCTATCAGCCTTATATCGGGTTCTGTCTTCCTGAATATTAAGATGTTTCTCTGATCCTTTGGGTATCTCATTCTTCAACTTTTCTTCTTTTACAACCCCCTGTTGCGCCTCCTTTATTTGAGTAGTAAGGTTAGTACGAATAATTATATTCATAGCTTTTACCCATATAGGTTCTCTGTCCTTTCTACTCAAAGCGTCGGCTACCACATTCGCCTTCCCCGGGTGGTATCGAATCTCAAAATCATAATCATTCAACAGCTCAATCCACCTACGTTGTCTCATATTCAGTTGCTTCTGATTAAATATATGTTGGAGACTTTTGTGGTCGGTATATATAATACTTTTGACCCCATATAAATAATGCCTCCAAGTCTTTAATGCTAAAACAACAGCACCCAATTCCAAATCGTGAGTTATATAATTTTGCTCGTGAATCTTCAATTGTCTAGACGCATAAGCAATTACCTTCGTTCGTTGCATTAATACACAACCGAGACCTTGCTTTGATGCGTCACAATAAATCACAAAATCATCATTCCCTTCAGGCAATGACAATATAGGTGCCGTAGTTAGCTTTTTCTTCAATAACTGAAATGCCTTCTCTTGTTCATCCTTCCATTCAAATTTATTCCCTTTATGCGTTAATGCAGTCAAGGGTTTTGCTATTTTGGAGAAATCTTGGATGAATCTTCTGTAGTAACCAGCCAATCCTAAAAATTGACGTATATGCTTTGGAGTTTTTGGGGTTTCCCACTTTTCAACGGTTTCGATCTTTGCCGGGTCCACCTGGATACCTTCTTTGTTCACTATGTGACCGAGGAATTGAACTTCTTCCAACCAAAATGCACACTTTGAAAACTTAGCGTACAGTTTTTCTTTCCTCAATACTTCTAGCACTTTTCTCAAATGTTCTTCGTGTTCTTGATCATTCTTTGAGTAAATAAGTATGTCATCGATGAAAACAATGACAAACTTGTCAAGATATGGCCCACACACTCGGTTCATAAGGTCCATGAACATAGCTGGTGCGTTAGTCAATCCAAACGGCATAACCATAAACTCGTAATGACCAATAACGCGTCCTAAAAGCAGTTTTTGGAATATCATCCTCCTTTACTCGCATTTGATGATATCCAGAACGTAAATCAATTTTCGAATAAACCGACGAGCCTTGTAGTTGATCAAATAAGTCGTCAATTCTCGGCAGTGGATAACGGTTTTTGATGGTAAGTTTATTCAACTCTCTGTAGTCAATACACAACCTAAATGTACCATCCTTCTTCTTGACAAAAAAAACAGGAGCTCCCCATGGTGATGTGCTTAGTCGAATGAAACCACGTTCTAATAGTTCTTGCAGTTGGCTTTGCAGTTCTTTCATCTCACTGGGTGTGAGTCTGTAAGGAGCACGAGCTATTGGTGCATCTCCTGGTACAAGATCTATTTGAAATTCAACAGATCGATGTGGAGGTAGTCCCGGTAATTCTTTCGGAAATACATCTGGAAAATCTTTTGTGACGGGAACATCATTGATGCTCTTTTCTTCAGTTTGTACTTTCTCGACGTGTGCTAGAATAGCATAGCAACCTTTTCTTATTAGTTTTTGTGCCTTCAAATTACTAATAAGATGTAGCTTCGTGTTGCCCTTTTCTCCGTACACCATTAAGGGTTCTCCTTCTTCTCGTACAATGCGAATTGCATTTTTGTAACATACGATCTCTGCTTTCATCTCCTTCAGCCAGTCCATGCCAACTATTACATCAAAACTCCTTAACTCTACTGGTATCAAATCAATCTTAAATATTTCTCTACCCAGTTTAATTTCTCGATTCCGGCATATATAATCTGCTGAAATTAATTTACCGTTTGCTAATTCGAGTAAAAATTTACTATCCAACGGCGTCAATGGACAACTTAATTTAGCACAAAAATCTCTACTCATATAGCTTCTATCCGCACCCGAATCAAATAAAACATAAGCAGATTTATTTTCAATAAGAAACGTACCCGTAACAAACTCCGGGTCTTTCTGTGCCTCTGCCGCATTAATATTGAAAACACTTTCGCGGCCTTATCCATTCGTGTTCTCCTGGTTCGGACAATTTCTAATAATGTGGCCCGGTTTTCCACATTTATAACAAACTACATTGGCATAACTTGCTCCGACACTACTTGCTCTGCCATTACTCGTTCCGACACCATTTGTTCCTTTCATTCTGTTAACCCCTGGTCCGTAGACCTCACACTTCACCGCGTTATTACCATTTCTTTTACACTTGTTGCAAAATTTGGTGCAGAACCCCGAGTGATACTTTTCACAACTTTGGCATAGCTGCTTCTGATTGTTGTTGTTGTTGCGGTTGTTATTGTTGTTGGGATGATTGTTGTAGTTGTTGTTGTTGTGCCATTTATTGTAGTTACGATTGATGTTGCGATTGTTGGGATAGTTGTTGTTGTTTTGGTGACTCTTATCACCATTTTCCTCCCACTTTCTTTTGACTAACTTCACGTTGGCCTCTTCGGCCACCTGTTCTTTAATTCTTCCCTCAATCTGGTTCAGTAGTTTGTGAGCCATTCTACATGCCTTTTGTATGGAGGCATTCTCATGTGAACTTATATCTTCTTGGATTCTCTCCGGTAACCCTTTCACAAATGCGTCGATCTTCTCTTCCTCATCTTCGAACGCTCTCGGACACAATAGGCACAATTCTGTGAATCGTCTTTCATACGAAGTAATATCGAATCCCTGTGTTCGTAACCCTCTAAGTTCTGACTTGAGCTTATTGACCTCGGTTCTGGGACAGTACTTCTCGTTCATCAAGTGCTTGAATGCTGACCACGGTAGCGCGTAAGCAGCATCTTGTCCTACTTGCTCTAGATAGGTATTCCACCATGATAACGCAATACCTGTGAAGGTATGCGTAGCGTACTTCACTTTGTCTCCTTCAGCACACTTACTTATGGCAAACACCGATTCAACTTTCTCGGTCCACCGTTTCAATCCAATTGGTCCTTCGGTCCCATTAAATTCTGAAGGTTTGCTGGCAGTGAATTCCTTGTAGGAGCATGCTACACGATTTCTTGTGCCGTTAGCTGTATTGCTAGATTCAAAGTTATTGTTGGTATGTAGCGCAATCTGTACTGCGGCTATGTTTGAAGCAAGAAAGGCACGAAATTCCTCTTCGCTCATATTCAAGGTGTGTCGAGTAGTCGGTGCCATTTCCTTCAAAATAGTCAAATGAAACAATTTAATCATACATAATATTAAGAGTAGTCAATAGTATCTCGTAGCATAATATGAACTCATTTATAAAAGCCTTCATATTAGCGTTTTATAAGTTTAAATTCGGGTACTACCTACCCGTTAAGTTCATACTTAGTAGCTAATATACAATTCAACTACTACAATTCCATATGAAAAACTGATTATAATAATATATCACATACAAATATTCTTCAAACTTACAACTTCGCTATATTACATATAACATGAAATATAGTACACTATGATACATGACAGTTTTGAAGATAAATCTAGTTAATACGCAAGTTGTTCAGCAAAGGAAATAAAGACACGTAATTCATAAGTCCAGAAACAAGTCATGCATTCTGGTTTTACTAAGACGACTTCCCATCCTTGGTCTTGTGGAAAATAACCGTTATGACCATTAGCTAGGCAGCATGTTGTAATGTCGTTAAAAGGACGAGGGTTTCGTAATGTCCAACGGCCCCGTAATAATCTAAAAACCTTGTTTCTCACCCCAACTACTGAATCCGTCACTTGTGGGAAAGTTTTATTTAAAAGCTGCAATCCGATGTTCTTTTTCTCAATTTGGTAAGAAGCGAACATCACTAACCCGTAAGCATAACATGCTTCTTTATGTTGCATGTTAGAAGCTCTTTCTAATTCACGAAATCCTATGTTGGGATATGTTGAGTCAAAATAGTTTCTTAACCCGTAGCGTAAAATTGCATTTGGGTTCCCTGCATTTAACGCTTTAAAGAAAACATGACGTAACTTAAAGTCTCCCCAATGTGATATACCCCACCTATCAAAGGAAAGCCTTTTATAAACTAAGGCATTTCTGGAAAGTCTTTCAAATGTTTGACAAGTGAATTTCGCCATAATTAAATGTGCTGATGAATTCTGACTGACTCTAGACAAGATTTCCTCAATCATATCCTCTGGTAGGTCTTCTAAAATATTCGGTTGTCTACCCTTAACGTCCATTTTGTTTTTATACTGTAAAATAGACAAGGATTAGATTCGTAATAACAAACAATACAAGCAATTTTTACATAGAACATAAAAGTACAAGCACACTACAATACATTTATTACACAACATGCTCACACCCCTCTAATCTGAATCACTGGTTTCTTCTTCTTCAGACTTGGTTCTTTTTCCTAATCTTCTAGGGATATATGATGTTCCTCTAATACGAGTCGTCGTTTTCCACATTGGTTTAGAAAAACCTTGTGGTTTAGAGGTTCCCGGGTTATTGTCACGATATTGAAAATACGGGTGTTGACGGTACATATAAAGTTCATCGGGGTCGGAATCAAATTTCTCTATTTTGATGCCTTTTCCCTTATTATTTTCTTTTGCCTCATTAAATTAGGTCGGGGTAATTTCTATAACATCATCGAAAAATTGGTAATTTTCTCAATATTTTGCTTCCTTAGCGGAAACACCATTGACCATTATTAACTTTGGTCCATTGGTTGAGAATTTTCTTTTATTTGACCGGTTTTCTGTGGTTCCTACTATTCCCCCCTCCGGAACCTCTTCTTCTTCCGGTTCCTCTTCTTCTGGTTCCTCTTCTTCCGTTTCCTCTTCTTCCGGTTCCGGTTCCTCTTCTTCCTCTTCTTTGGTTCTTCGTTATTATTAGGTGAGTCAATGGGATTTGTGCAAGAGGTAGACATCTATCACACAATATCAAATATGTTAATAGATTAATATATCACATAATATTTACATGTTAATAATATATAGTTTCCAACAAAAATGTTAAGCAATCATTTTTAAAGAAAACACGGTCAAAGTCCAGACTCACTAATGCATCCTAACAAACTCGATAAGACACACTAATGCAAATTTTCTGGTTCTCTAAGACCATCGCTCGGATACCAATTGAAATGTCCCGTTCATATTGATTATAAACGTTCCATATTAATTGATTTCATTGCGAGGTTTTGACCTCTATATGAGACGTTTTTCAAAGACTGCATTCATTTTTAAAACAACCATAACCTTTATTTTATCAATAAAGGTTTTAAAAACATTACGTAGATTATCAAATAATGATAATCTAAAATATACTGTTTACACACGACCATTACATAATGGTTTACAATAGAAATATATTACATCGACATATGTTTCTTGAATGCAGTTTTTACACAATATCATACAAACATAGACTCCAAATCTTGTCCTTATTTTAGTATGCAACAGCGAAAGCTCTTAATATTCACCTGAGAATAAACATGCTTTAAACGTCAACAAAAATGTTGGTGAGTTATAGGTTTAACCTATATATATCAAATCGTAACAATAGACCACAAGATTTCATATTTCAATACACATCCCATACATAGAGATAAAAATCATTCATATGGTGAACACCTGGTAACCGACATTAACAAGATGCATATATAAGAATATCCCCATCATTCCGGGACACCCTTCGGATATGATATAAATTTCGAAGTACTAAAGCATCCGGTACTTTGGATGGGGTTTGTTAGGCCCAATAGATCTATCTTTAGGATTCGCGTCAATTAGGGTGTCTGTTCCCTATTTCTTAGATTACCAGACTTAATAAAAAGGGGCATATTCGATTTTGATAATTCAACCATAGAATGTAGTTTCACATACTTGTGTCTATTTTGTAAATCATTTATAAAACCTGCATGTATTCTCATCCCAAAAATATTAGATTTTAAAAGTGGGACTATAACTCACTTTCACAAATATTTCCTTCCTCGAAAATAAGACTTGGCCACGAATCGATTCACGAACCTATACAAATATGTACATATATATATCAAAGTATGATCAAAATATAATTACAACCATTTTATTATGTTTTAAAGATTTGAGTGTATTAAGTCAGTTGTCCTCGTTAGTAACATACAACTAGTTGTCCACAGTTAGATGTACATAAATAAATCGATATATATTATCTTGAATCAATCCATGACCCAGTGTATACACGTCTCAGGCTAGATCACAACTCAAAGTATATATATTTTTGGAATCAACCTCAACCCTGTATAGCTAACTCCAACATTACTGCATATAGAGTGTCTATGGTTGTTCCAAATAATATATATACATGGGTCGATATGATATGTCAAAACATTTGCATACGTGTCTATGGTATCTCAAGATTACATAATATATTAGAATACATGTATAATACAATATAAGTTAGCTAGGATATGATTTGTATATATTTGTTAAACATTTCCCGTAGCTAAAAAGATCAAAAATATCCAATCTTGTTTTACCCATAACTTCTTCATTTTAAATTCGTTTTGAGTGAATCAAATTGCTATGGTTTCATATTGAACTCTAATTTAAGAATCCATATAGAAAAAGTATAGGTTTATAGTCGGAAATTTAAGTTACATGTCAATTACTAAAGAGGTAGTCATTTCCGTCGAAAGAACGACATCTTGATGACCATTTTGAAAAACATACTTTCACTTTGAGTTTAACCAAGATTTTTGGATATAGTTTCATGTTCATATGAAAAATCATTTTCCCAGAAGAACAACTTTTAAATCAAAGTTTATCATAGTTTTTAAATATCCAAACCAAAACAGCCACCGATTTCACTACGACGGCGTATATCCAATTTTATGGTGTTCATCGTGTTTCCAGGTTTTAAAACATTAAGTTAGCATATCATATAGATATAGAACATGTGTTTAGTTGATTTTAATAGTCAAGTTAGAAGGATTAACTTTTGTTTGCGAACAAGTTTAGAATTAATTAAACTATGTTCTAGTGATTACAAGTTTAAACCTTCGAATAAGATAGCTTTATATGTATGAATCGAATGATGTTATGAACATCATTACTACCTCAAGTTTTTTGGATAAAACTACTGGAAATGAAAAAAATGGATCTCGCTTCAAAGGATCCTTGGATGGCTTGAAAGTTCTTGAAGCAGAATCATGACACGAAAACAGTTCAAGTAAGATTTTCACTCGAAATAAGATTGTTATAGTTGTAGAAATTGAATCAAAGTTTGAATATGAATATTACCTTGAATTAGAAAGATAACCTTCTATAAATAACAAAGGTTCCTTGATCTTAGATGATTACTTGGAATGGATTAGAAAGCTTGGAAGTAAACTTGCAAACTTGGTAGTATTCTTGATTTTTATGAAACTATACTTATGGAATTTATGAAGAACACTTAGAACTTGAAGATGGAACTTGAGAGAGATCAATTAGATGAAGAAAATTTAAGAATGAAAGTGTTTGTAGGTATTTTTGGTCGTTGGTATATCGATTAGATATAAAGGATATGTAATTTTGTTTTCATGTAAATAAGTCATGAATGATTACTAATATTTTTGTAATTTTATGAGATATTTCATGCTAGTTACCAAATGATGGTTCCCACATGTGTCAGGTGACTCACATGGGCTACTAATAGCTGATCATTGGAGTGTATATACCAATAGTACATACATCTAAAAGCTGTGTATTGTACGAGTACGAATACGGGTGCATACGAGTAGAATTGTTGATGAAACTGAACGAGGATGTAATTGTAAGCATTTTTGTTAAGTAGAAGTACTTTGATATGTGTCTTGAAGTCTTTCAAAAGTGTAAGAATATATATCAAAACACAACATGTATATACATTCTAATGGAGTCGTTAAGTCTTCGTTAGTCGTTACATGTAAGTGTTGCTTTGAAACCTTTAAGTTAACGATCTCAATTAATGTTGTTAACCCAATGTTTATTATATCAAATGAGATGTTAAATTATTATATTATCATGATATTATGATGTATGAATAACTCTTAACATGATATATACATTAAAATATCGTTACAACGATAATCGTTACATATAAGTCTCGTTTCGTAATTCTTGAGTTAGTAGTCTTGTTTTTACATATGTAGTTCATTGTTAACATACTTAATGATATATTTAAATATCATTTTATCATGTTAAATATAGTGTATCAATATCTTAATATGATACATATGTATTTAGTAGACATTATCATAACGATAATCATTATATATATCATTTCGAGTTTCTTAACTTAGTAATCTCATTTCTTATATATATCACACATTGTTAATATATTTAGTGAGATACTTACTCATCATAATCTTATGTCAACCATATATATATGTCTATATATACCACAACATGTAGTTTTTACAATTTTGTAACGTTCGTGAATCGCCGGTCAACTTGGGTGATCAATTGTCTATATGAAACTTATTTCATTTAATCAAGTCTTAACAAGTTTGATTGCTTAACACGTTGGAAACATTTAGTCATGTAAATATCAATCTCAATTAATATATATAAACATGGAAAAGTTCGGGTCACTACGTAAAGCATATGCTAGATATGTGATGTGCATAACTAACATCTCAATTCTTCATGTTCAATTCAATTACATGATACATATTAACCTTATGATGCGGATCAACATGCAAATAGACTGACAAATTATATAAGCTATTAAACATCAAGTAGATCAACTCAAGTTACTAGCTGAAAGTCAATTACTACTAAGTTTTCATGCAATCATTAATTAAACATAGTCAAACAGAGGATCATCGATTAAGCCTAACAATATTAAACTTTATTATATAAGCGTAACTCATATTCAACAGATTTATCACTAACTATGCATTTTAACTTAGTTGCATGCAATTCAATTTAACCAGTTTGATGGACAAGATCTAAACAAGTAGCATGAATCGAATAATAGATCATCGGATTAAGTATTAATCAACCCTAAAATCATGTTATCTAATCATTAAGCAAGGCAAACAAGCATATTTAAACATAACAGATTCAAAACAGTTCAAACATCATTACAGAAACTCGACCACACAGATCTGGAAAAGAACCAAAAACTGTACGGATTAAACATGAAGCCAGCGGCTTTGTCTCAGTAAAGCCGGCGGCTTTAACTGAGGAAGCCGACGGCTTCATCTGATTCCCAGACAAAGTTTAGTTTTCGTCCACATAACCACTATGAACGTTTAATTCATAATGGAAGACGAACAGAAACAGAAAAAGTAAATAAAACAGAATAAACGATAATATAAAGATAGATTCATACCTCAAAAGGGTAAAAGAAAAGAAACTTGAATTAATAATTTGTTATTCTTGATTACACTTGAAAATAAACCCTAATCTAAGAGTATTCTTGATTTTAAGAAAACCCTAAAAGAAAAACGAAAATGTGTGTTGAAACTGATACAGAAGGCCTCTATTTATATTTTTTCAAGTTCGATGGCCAAGCCGGCGGCTTCAGTGGGAAGCTGGCGGCTTCACATGGCGGTGACCTCTTTTACAAGTTTAACGTGATCCGCAAGCAAATAAACGCGTAACCGTCCTAAGTCAAGCTGGCGGCTTCAGTGGGAGGTCGGCGGCTTCAGTGGGAGGTCGGCGGCTTCAAAGATCTGGATATCTTTTTGATTTCATTTCCATTTTTAGCTTGAACTTGGTCGGCAAGTAGATAAAACCATGTAATTTAGGCCGGCGACTTTAGTGTGAAGCCGGCAACTTTGACTGTATTTTGCTTGGTCGCCAAGTTCATCAAATTCTGTGATCAAATCTGGAACATTCTGGAATAGTCTATCCAAGCCGGCGGCTTTAGTTGCCAGGTCGGCGGCTTCATGCCCTTTTCTGCAAATTTCCTTGTTTTGATCCTGTTTGATACATAACTTCAATAAAATCATTAGAATTATCATTTTCCCCTTTTTACCCAGTTTAGTGTATTTTAGGATTAAAATGACTTTAAAATACCAAGATAACTCCGTAAAATGTTATCAAAATACTGTATAATTTAGGAGTTATCAGTTGTTTATGGATCCTCTCCTTCTTTTTCTCATTTGACGGTGTTTGGGTGTTTATGTAACATCCTCAGATCGGGCTTAAATGTAAGATGACCTTTTTGCCCTTAGGCATAATTGTGTGGCTAATTATGCTTTTATTTTGATTGAATATTTTATGTTATTCTATTATTTGGGTAAGACCAGTTTGTGACATGGGTCACAGAACATGTTCGTTTATTTAATTTGGACTCCATTAGGGTTGTCAAATTAAGTACGAAAGTTATCAGATAACTGGTAAATACCCGTGTGTGATGGGGAATTGTGTTTTTTACCTAATAAAACACTTGATATTGGGTGGAAGGGTTCCAGAACCCTCATTTCATCTCACAACACCTAACTTCACCTTCCTTAAAACAACCATACGATCTTAATCTCGTTTTTAAATCTACAATTGTGTTAAAAAGCTTGTTACTACTAATTTCGTGATTATTTCAAGGTAACAATCCAAGATTTCCAGATTCAAATTCGTGGATTTATGTGGTTTTTTATGTTAGGTTTTGTTAACATAGATTTTGAGTCAAATCTAGCTAATTTGGCGTTGTTAATGTTTAAAACTAGAGGGTTTAAGTCCCTAAACGTTTTACTAACTTGTGGTGTGTGGATTTTGGGTCAAAAACATGTATGGGAAATAGATTGAGTGATTTTGGTTCGAAACCCGTCAGTTTTCTGCTGCTGTTGCTCGATGAACACAACCGTACGGATGCAGTTTGCACCCGTACGGATACAATATGCAACTGTACGGGTGTATGTGCAATCGTACGGATGCAGTGGTGTTTGCGCAACCAGGCTGTGAGCTTGCAACTGTACGGATACATGATGTAACCTTACAGATGCATCTGCAGCCTTACAGATGTATATAAGTGTTGTATTGTTGTTTAATTTAGCTGTTTTCTAGCCGTTAAGCTGCCCGTGTGTCTAATTTTGATTATAACACTATACTAACTTGATTTGCCTTATGTTCAGGTGATAAGGATAAGGAAGCAGCTTAGTGATAGATTATCTGAGCTAGTTGCTGGTAATCGGTGAGTGGGTCTATCTTCAGATAGAGTATTAAGTAGCTGACACGCTACTTGTTTAGACTCTTTATTATTATGTTAATATTCATTATGTTGCCATGCTAGTTAGGACGATTGCATGACTGATTATCTGTGATCTTATGTGCGCACTGTTAGTTGGACACCAACCGAGGCGGAAATATTGGGAACCCACCGAGGTGGCAAGGTAGGGTTTGTGTGAGGTCGACCGTGGTAGCCTAGTCGGGTCATGATGTTATTGACCGTTCAGTATAGCATAGAAGGACGCATGTGTTCCGTCTGGACGGTTATGCAGTATCAATAAAGTGGACTATCGGTAGACTGTAGCCTGATCAGCTAAGTCGTGTGCTTGTACAAGTCGCCAATCCTCATATTGTCAGTTGTTGTTATATGCTAGTTCAGGACGTTAGCATATTTGTGACATGTGCATGTTCAGTTGCTTATGCTTGGTCTGTTAGATAGTATCCATTCACTTAGCAGTTGTGCTAATCTCCCACATTTCCACCCTTGTAGGTTTAGGTACTACTGTAGGACGAGTGTTGCGGACGGGTTAGAAGACATGTTTGACTAAGAGCTTAACGTTGATATTTTCTTATTTTTGTACTGTTTATATGTAACACCGTCGTTCTGGAAAGTTGTAATAAATGGTAACTAAGTTTATCTCTTAACTATGGTTTGTAAACATAACCAGGGCTAATTCAGTAATGTTTTTACTTCCGCTGTGATGTAAAAAAAATCACAGTGAATGTAGGATGTTGTGCATGTTAGTGTTAGTAAACAAACAGTTATCCACTAAACTTGTGTGCGAGTGTTTTGTAGCACAGATAGCAGATAACAGGGATGCGAACGTTACAAACTCGATTCACCCCAGAACATTCAGTGCTACAAATGAGGAGGATGAAACAGAGATTGACCAGGCAGAATATGTGCATGAGCTTGAAAGCTGTAAGATCCAGTTTCTCTCAGTTGTTTGGGACGCCGTCCAAATTGGTGGGACGCCGTCCCAGTGTGAAGGGCTGGACGCCGTCCAAATGGTCTGGCGGGCCAGCTGTCTGTTTTTGGATATTTTAAAGAGGGCAAAGTGGTAAATTCACATGGGGACCGAATTTAAGGCCCTAGATCAGTTTTGGAGCATCATTTACTCCATTTTCAACAACCACACCACTTCCAATTCAATTTAGAGAGAGAAAAGGGTTTCTAGAGTGAGAGAGCTCAAATCAAGGAAGAAGAAGGCCGAATCGGGTCTAAGTGCAAGTTCTAAAGTTGTTCATCTAGTCCTTAGCTACATTTTGGTTGTAGTGGTAAGTCTTAACCTTGATTTCCTTGTTTTGATTATTTAAGGGTCAGGGTTTGAGGTAAAGATGAACATAAAACTCAATTGTTAGAGTTTTGGAGGTTTTTGGGTAAGTTTGGGTCATGAGGACCCAAAGATGACTAACCTAGGGTTTAGAAATGTTAAATGGTGTATATGGGTCTTAAATGATAGTAAATCACTAGCACACTTAGAGTTTAAAGTGAATGGGTGTATTTGGGTATGATAGTGACCCAAATGGGTGTGTTAACCTTGAAATGGGTCAAATGTGTCTTTGGTGGCATAAGTTGGTTAATGAGTGCGAAGTGAGATAACCTTGTGTTGAAAAGTGTTTTAAGACCATAATTGAATCGTTAGTAAGGGTTTGACAAAATCGCAACCTAGTGTTAGAATGAATGGTGCAAATGGGTCACGTTTGCACTATGGGCCAAATGGACTTGTATGGCGAATAAGTTGGTTGACCAACTTGAATGTATGATTGATATATGTGCGTAATGTATTAGGTACTTTGCTTTGAAGAGTACGGAAGTGTAATCATCACCGACGTGTTAAGGTGAGTGGAACAATTATATGCGTAGGTATATAATGTATTTATTTGTTGTAGCGTGAGATGTGAAGTGTCGATGTGCTAAGACACCATATTTCACATGACGAGTGAAGTGTCGATGTGCTAAGACACCACTCAAAGTAATATGACGGGTGAAGTGTCGATGTATTAAGACGCCACCCGGAGTGAAGTATCGATGTGCTAAGATGCCACTCCAAGAAGTTAACGGATGAAGTGTCGACATGTTAAGACACCATACGAGGTGAAGTATCGATGTGTTAAGATGCCACCCATGGGATTAGTGTACGACGTGTTAAGTACTCTAATGGTTGTTATGAACACCGATGGGAAATTCAAGTACCATTCATTGTACGATTGATTAACCATGGTTATGTGTTGTAGTATAGCATAATATATTGTTCATGTTATATGCTATCGTTTGTGCTAGCTCATGATATCGTGGACTTAGCATTTGTATTTTGAGATGGTATGCTAATTTTTAAAATGCTAGCGTGTATGAGGTATTTTTGTAAGTGATTGCAAGTAAGTAGATTATATATGTATGTGTATAATTATTGCATTCACTAAGCTTTGCTTACCCTCTCGTTGTTTACCTTTTTATAGGCTCGGGCGTCGACAAGGGTAAGGGCGTTCGGTTGGATTAGAGATCCCGCTTTGTTTTAATAGGGGATGCTTTTGGATGTGTTAGCTTTTGAAGTTTGGCCAATATGTGGGTAGTTTAACCCCAAACACCATGCTCTAGGTGTCGTTTGGAATTTAAACTCTTATGGTCGAACTTGTATTTTTGAACGAAACTCGTAAAACGACCGATGTGGACCCGATGTTGTAAAACTTGGTTTATGGTGGAAATCTCTTAGTTTAACTTATTATAACATGTTGTGAAAAGGTTTTCACTTAAAAGTGCCGGAAAGCGTGTTTTTCGCTCGCGTAAGTGGGACACCTAGATCAGTCCCTGGCAGTTCATTGGGATGCCATCCCAAAAGCCTGGACGCCGTCCTGGCCTTCAGTGCTGGACGCCGTCCAAAATGCTGTCCAGATGTACTGACCCAGGAAAAAAAAAATTAAGCCGTGTTTTTGGGTATAACGAGGGTTGGGCTGTTACAAGTGGTATCAGAGCATGGTCTAAGGGATTTAGGCGACTTGAGATAGGTGCCTAGACTTAGACTTTATTGTGTGTGTGCTTTATGCGGGACTTGTAGGACTTCGAGTCGGAATGGGAATTGGTTAGTGCTTAGGCTTATATGAACTAACCTTGCACTAATCATTTTGTGTTGTGTTTGCAATCATCAAGCGAGATAAACGTTGTACTAGCAAGTTAATGCGACGTGCTCGCGTAACAATGACTATCTACCATTGTTACGGGCGCAAATCGTGTCAAACAAGTGATGTACGACGGTTATTGAGCAAGATGGGGCGGTGTGGTGTATATGTACAATTGTGTCATGTCTTTTCTTTCGTTTTTTAACCTATTTCCATTTTATAGTATGAAGATGAGAAACGGACATGATACCGATGGTGGGGGCACGAGCGAGGACCCCGAGTTCACGGCCAAAGTTGATGTCATTTTGAAAAGTCATCATGCGGCTTTCCTAGAAGATGTCAAGAAGATGTTCCTAGATACGATTGACGAGCAATTAGTCAATGTAGTAAAAGAACAAATTAAGGTTGTCCTTCAAGAGGATAATGTTGGAAGGCGGGACTTTTTCTATAAGAACTTCAAGGATGCTTAACCTCCTACTTTTGAAGGCAAACGGGATCCACTTAAGAGTGCCCGTTAGATCTCCGATATGAAGGGGGCCTTCCGTACTTGTGAATGCCCTCTCGATAAGAAAATGAGGTACGGTTGTAGCATGTTAAGGGGTGATGCCAAGATGTGGTGTGATGAAAAGATTCCGCTTTATGGTGAAGAGCAATGCATGGAATTCACGTGGGATGAATTCAAGACTGAATTTTTCAAAGAGTACCGAACGTCGGCCGATCTTACAAGGCTTAAAGACAATTTATGTGCCTTGAGGCAAGGGTCAATGGATTTGAACACCTTAAATCCGTTTTCTTGTCAAAGACCCAATTTTGCCCGGAGTATGTCGAGAATGATAAAATGTTGAAGGAAGACTTCTATCGAATCTTGAACGACAACTATCAAGAGAAGATTAGTGTCAACGTGGTGAGAAGTTTTGATGAGTTGTTCGACATGGCTAAAGGTTTTGAAGCGCTTGTCATGAGAAAGGGTGGTTTTACTTTTGGTAAAAGAAAGTTCGAGGGTTCGAGTCAATCGAACTTTTCAAGCAAGAAGAACAAGAAGGGTGCCGAAAGTGTTGGTAGCGTGAAGAAGAGCGCTTCCGGGGGTTTTTCTTATTCGTGCTACAATTGTGGGCAAAAGGGGCACATGGCTCGCGATTGTCCAAACCAATCCGCTACAAACAAAATCACTTGTTTTAATTATAACAAAGAAGGGCACCGAAGGACGGAATGTCCCGAGTTGCGGGGTGATCATGTTAAGAAGTTGGAGAAGGCGGTGGGTACGGCTCGGGGGCGAAACTATTTGATGACCAATGATGAAACCAAGCAATCAAACGAAGTTGTCTCAGGTACTTTCATGGTTAACTCTAATCCTGCAAGGATCCTATTTGATAGCGGTGCTAATTTATCTTTTGTTTCTCCAAGATTTGTGTCTAAGCTTGAGAAACCGCTAGCTAAGTTAAGTCATCCGGTAGAAGTCAAAATAGCGGATGGTAAGACGGTGCTAGGGGTTGATGTGTGTAATGATTGTGATATTGTGTTTGGTTCCGAAACATTTAAAATTGATCTTATCCAGATGACCTTGGGTGAATTCGATATTGTCATTGGTATGGATTGGATCGATCGCTATAGAGCCGATATTGCATGTCATGAAAAATCTATTCGTGTGAAGACCCCAAGTGGGGGAGAGTTAATAATTCATGGTGAGAGGCGGAGAAGACTTGTGCCATTATGCACTTATGCACGGGCACGTCGTTTTCTTTTTAGTGGTGGTATGACTTTTCTTGCTCATGTAGTTGATACTCGTGAAGAGCCACCACCCATTCGTGAAATTCCGGTGGTTAGTGAATTCGAAGACGTCTTTCCGGATGAATTATCGGGTGTTCCGGCGGAAAGATAAGTTGAAGTTCGCATCGAGTTGGTTCCGGGTGCTACTCCCATTTCTAAAACTCCTTCTCGTTTAGCAGCAACGGAGATGCAAGAGTTGTTAAATCAAACCCAAGAGTTGCTTGAAAAGGGTTTTATTCGACCGAGTGCTTCACCATGGGGCGCTCCGGTTTTATTCGTGAAGAAGAAGGATGGTAGTATGCGGATGTGCATCGATTATCGGGAGTTGAACAAAGTGACGATAAAGAATCGTTATCCATTACCTCGGATTGACGATTTGCTTGACCAACTCCAAGGTGCAGCGTATTTCTCTAAGATTGATCTACGGTCCGGCTATCACCAAATGCGGGTCCGTGAGGAAGATATTGAGAAAATGGCTTTTTGAACGCGTTATGGGCATTATGAGTTTGTAGTTATGCCTTTCGGTCTTACGAATGCACCGGCGGCATTCATGGATCTTATGAACCGAGTGTGCCAACCTATGTTGGACAAGTCAGTAATTGTGTTCATTAACGAAATACTTGTCTATTCGAAGAGTATTAAGGAACATGAACATCATTTGCGTGGTGTGTTGAAGATGTTGCGGAAGGAGAAGTTGTATGCAAAATTCTTCAAATGTGAATTTTGGCTAAGGGAAGTTCAATTCCTTGGCCATATTATGAACAAGGATGGTATTCAAGTAGATCCGGGGAAGATTGAGACGGTGAAAAGTTGGGAACGACCGACTACGCCTACGAAAATCCGAAGTTTTCTCGGATTGGCCGGTTATTATCGTCAGTTTATCCAAGACTTTTCTAAAATCGCTTCTCCATTGATAAAGTTAACAAGAAAGAACGCGAGATTTAATTGGGAAAACGAGCAAGAAATTGCTTTCCAATTGTTAAAAGAGAAGTTATGTCAAGCTCTGGTTTTAGTATTGTTGGAAGGTGTAGAAGACATGACGGTTTATTGTAATGCTTCTTTAAATGAGATCGGTTGTGTTCTAATGCAACGAGGTAAAGTCATCGCGTATGCCTCTCGACAATTAAAGGAACACGAAATGAGATATCCGACTCATGATCTTGAGTTGGCGGTGGTTGTTCATGCGTTGAAAATTTGGTGCCATTACTTGTATGGTGTCAAGTGTATGATTTATTCGGATCACAAGAGCTTAAAACATCTTTTGACCAACGAGATTTGAATTATCGTCAACGTAGATGGATGGATGTGGTAAAAGATTACGATTGTGAAATACTTTATCATCCGGGTAAGGCGAAAGTGGTCGCGGATGCGTTTAGTCGGAAAAGTCAACATCCGGCGATATGAGTAGGATCGTTACGCATGATTATTACTAACGATTTTCTTGTAAAGCTTGGCGAGACTCAAATTGAAGCTTTTGTTAACAATAAACATGAGGAACGAATCGTGGGACAAACGGAGTCTATTACTTTAGGTCCGCATGGTTTGTTATCCTTTCAAGGACGAGTGTGGGTGCCTAAGATGGGTGATTATCGATGAGTGCTACTTGATGAAGCACATAAGTCAAAGTATTCCATTCATTCGGACACGACAAAAATGTATCTTGATTTGAGGAAAGAGTATTGGTGGCCGGGCATGAAACGTGATGTTGTGAAGTATGTTGAACAATGCGTCACGTGTTTGCAAGTTAAAGCCGAACACCAAAAGCCGTATGGTATGTTACAACCGTTAGAAATCCCAAAATGGAAATGGGAGCACATTACCATGGATTTCATCACAAAGTTACCAAAGACGGCGAGGACCCAATTTGACTCGATTTGGGTAATAGTTGATCGATTGACGAAAAGTGCCTTGTTTCTTCCCATTCGGGAAACGATATGAGACTTTGGCTAAATTGTTTATCAAGGAGGTGATATCGAGGCATAGGGTTCCTATATCTATTATTTCGAATCGAGACACTCGTTTCACATCTCGATTTTGGGAGAAGTTTCATGAAGATATGGGTACACAATTGAAATTGAGCACGGCATACCATCCTTAAACGGACGCTCAAACCGAACGTACAAATCAAACATTGGAGGATATGTTACGGGCGTGTATTATTGATTTCGGCGGTATTTGGGATGAGCACTTGCCCTTGGTGGAATTTTCGTACAATAATAGTTAACACACTAGTATCGGGATGCCACCTTATGAGATGCTCTATGGGCGTAGATGTCGAACCTCGATTTGTTGGGGTGAAGTGGGCCAAAGAGAAATCGGGTGTACCGATTTGGTTTTAGAGACGAATAGAAAGATTGATATGATTCAGGCTCATTTGAAGAAGGCTCAAGATAGACAAAAAGTGCATGCCGACAAACGAAGGCGACCGATTAAGTTTCAAGAGGGTGACATGGTGATGCTTAAAGTTTCACCATGGAAGGGTGTTATTCGGTTTCGAAAATGAGGGAAGTTAAATCCTCGGTTTATTGGACCATTTAAAAGCTTAGCTCGTGTTGGTGATGTTACGTATCGTTTGGAATTACCCGAAGAGCTTGCGGGGATCCATAATATATTTCATGTTTCCCATCTCCGTAAGTGTCTTGCGGATGATTCCTCATGGGTGTCACTAGACGAGATTGAGCTAAACAATAAGTTAGAGTATGTTGAGGAGCCGATTGCTATACTCGATGAAAAAGTGAAAACGTTGAGAAATAAAGCGGTGAGAACTTTTAAAGTTCAATGGCGTCGAAGTATAGGTTCCGAGTTTACGTGGGAATCTGAAGAGTTTGTGTTGGTGTATCTTCCTACTTGTCATGCGGCTTGGATCGCGAGGTCGCAATCCGGTTCAAGTGGGGGAGAGTTGTAAGATCCAGTTTCTCTCAGTTGTTTGGGACGCCATCCAAAATGGTGGGACGCCGTCCCAGTGTGAAGGGCTGTCTGTTTTTGGATATTTTAAAGAGGGCACAGTGGTAAATTCACATGGGGACCGAATTTAAGGCCTTAGATCAGTTTTGGAGCATAATTTACTCCATTTTCAACAACCACACCACTTCCAATTCAATTTAGAGAGAGAAAAGGGTTTCTAGAGTGAGAGAGCTCAAATCAAGGAAGAAGAAGGCCGAATCGGGTCTAAGTGCAAGTTCTAAAGTTTTTCATCTAGTCCCTAGCTACATTTTGGTTGTAGTGGTAAGTCTTAACCTTGATTTCCTTGTTTTGATTGTTTAAGGGTTAGGGTTTGGGGTAAAGATGAACATAAAACTCAATTGTTAGAGTTTTGGAGGTTTTTGGGTAAGTTTGGGTCATGAGGACCCAAAGATGACTAACCTAGGGTTTAGAAATGTTAAATGGTGTATATGGGTCTTAAATGATAGTAAATCACTAGCACACTTAGAGTTTAAAGTGAATGGGTGTATTTGGGTATGATAGTGACCCAAATGGGTGTGTTAACCTTGAAATGGGTCAAATGTGTCTTTGGTGGCATAAGTTGGTTAATGAGTGCGAAGTGAGATAACCTTGTGTTGAAAAGTGTTTTAAGACCATAATTAAATCGTTAGTAAGGGTTTGACAAAATCGCAACCTAGTGTTAGAATGAATGGTGCAAATGGGTCACGTTTGCACTATGGGCCAAATGGCACTTGTATGGCGAATAAGTTGGTTGACCAACTTGAATGTATGATTGATATATGTGCGTAATGTATTAAGTACTTTGCTTTGAAAAGTACGGAAGTGTAATCATCACCGACGTGTTAAGGTGAGTGGAATAATTATATGCGTAGGTATATAATGTATTTATTTGTTGTAGCGTGAGATGTGAAGTGTCGATGTGCTAAGACACCATATTTCACGTGACGAGTGAAGGGTTGATGTGCTAAGACACCACTCAAAGTAATATGACGGGTGAAGTGTCGATGTGTTAAGATGCCACCCGGAGTGAAGTATGATGTGCTAAGATGCCACTCCAAGAAGTTAACGGATGAAGTGTCGACGTGTTAAGACGCCATCCGGGGTGAAGTATCGACGTGTTAAGATGCCACCCGTGGGATTAGTATACGACGTGTTAAGTACTCTAAGGTTGTTATGAACACCGATGGGAATTCAAGTACCATTCCTTGTACGATTGGTTAACCATGGTTATGTGTTGTAGTATAGCATAATATATTGTTCGTGATATATGCTATCTTTTGTGCTAGCTCATGATATCGTGGACTTAGCATTTGTAGTTTGAGATGGTATGCTAATTTTTAAAATGCTAGCGTGTATGAGATTTTTGTGTAAGTGATTTCAAGTAAGTAGATTATATATGTATGTGTATAATTATTGCATTCACTAAGCTTTGCTTACCATCTCGTTGTTTACCTTTTTATAGGCTCGGGCGTCGACAAGGGTAAGGGCGTTCGGTTGGATTAGAGATCCCTCTTTGTTTTGATAGGGGACGCTTTTGGATGTGTTAGCTTTTGAAGTTTGGCCAATATGTGGGTAGTTTAACCCCAAACACCATGCTCTAGGTGTTGTTTGGAATTTAAACTCTTATGGTCGAATTTGTATTTTTTAACGAAACTCGTAAAACGGCCGATGTAGGTCCGATGTTGTAAAACTTGGTTTTATGGTGGAAATCTCTTAGTTTAACTTATTATAACATGTTGTGAAAAGGTTTTCGCTTAAAAGTGTCGGGAAGCGGATTTTCCGCTCGCGTAAGTGGGACACCTAGATCAGTCCCTGGCAATTCATTAGGACACCGTCCCAAAAGGCTGGACGCCGTCCTGGCCTTCAGTTCTGGACGCCTTCCAAAATGCTGGACGCCGTCCAGATGTACTGACCCAGAATTTTTTTTTAAGGCGTGTTTTTGGGTATAACGAGGGTTGGGCTGTTACAAAAGCAAGCTTAAGGAAGCTCAAATTAGGGTTGCTGAGCTTGAATTAGCAAGAAGTTCGAGTAATGAGGATACACCACCGGGTTTTGCCACTGCTCAGTCGCACACCATACCGCATATACACCAAAATCAGTATCAATACCCATTACAGAACTAATTTCCTCGGTACATCATGCCACCACAAATTAACTACCAGTATCAAAATCCAATGATGATGAACCAAGTTCAGCCACCCATATATCAACAACCATTTCCATAACAACAATTCCAACAACAGTTTCAGCCACCTAAAAGATGTACCTTTAAACAATTCAGGGATTGTGGACCGTCTCCCTACTCAGGAAGTTCTAACCCAACCAGGACTCTCAACTGGTTACGGGAGGTTGAAAAGGCATTTGAGGCATGTTAGTGTGAACCAGAACTGAAAGTGATCTATGCTAGTAGGTTGTTGAATGACAGGGTTATGGTATGGTGGGATTCTGTGATAGCCAGTGTTCCTCCAGAACAAGTTAGAATGATCACTTGTGTGACAACCCGGAAATTTCCGACCAAATTTAAACTTTAATATTTATATGTTTCCGACACGATAAGCAAAGTTTGTTAAGTTGAATCTCAAAAAATTTAAGCTCTGTTCATATATTTATTTAACCACGACCAAATTCCGACGATTCACGAATCATTAAATGAACGGTTATGATTATATATGTATATGTGCATATATTATAACTTGAAAACTTTAACAAAGTAATAGGTATAATACTTTACATGAACGTATTTAGTACAACATGTTTGGAATTTGAAAATAATATCAAATGATTGAATTATCTGATATATCATGATGTGATTACGGGTCTCTGTTGTGAGGTCCATTGAGATTTAAGAAATCTGTCCTTTTTAACGGTATTCGGAATAATTGGTAAAGTAATCTACCATTGAGAACATGTGGCAAATAATGAAAGTTAGACAAAATTTAGTGGAGAATTGAATTTCATAATATTCGATTGATCTATTTACAAACGTGTGGAAACATTTCTCGATTCAATAGAATTTGATTATTAAAATGTTTTGTTTAAATAACATAGTTTGAATATCTACAATATGATATTAATTATTAGAATTAAATATATAACTAACTCGCAACGTGTAATTAAAAAAGTGTTTATATATATTTTGAATTATTTAATAAATAATATTAGTATTCGATTAGTGACTCGATTGATATTTAAATAAGTTAATTAGAATATTTGAGAAGTCAGAGTAAACGCTAGTACATAAATGATTCATAACAAATTATGTTATATAGTATAATTAATAACTATTACAAAATTAACAATATGTAATATTAATAGATTAAATGTAATTACAAGTTTAGAATATAGTTGTTATAATTACTTCCATTATTATTAATACTAATATTAATATTAATAACAGTATTAGTAATATTATTATTTCAATATATAATATATAGATATAATAATTTGATATATATATGATTTGTTATATTATTATTATTATTAATATTATTATTATTAATATTAATTATTAATATCATTAATATAATTACTAATCTTATTATTAATATTATTAGTATTATTATTATTACTAAAATTATTATTAAAATTATTATAAATATAGTTATTGCTATTACAATACAACTAGTTATCATTATCCCTAAGGAAGTTATTATTATTATTATATCAGTATTTTTATTATTATTATTATTAATAATTAATAGTATTATTATTATTAAGATATTTATTTATTAATAAACTAATATCAACTATACTCTATAAAAGAACAGATATTACGCGTAGTTTATTTATTATATGTATCACTATCTAATCTATTTATATGGTCTGTGTGATTGGATTACTGAATCAAATAATTCACATCTTGCCAAAATCTGTTAGGTATATTAATCAACTTTGATTTCTTTTATTCATCCCTTCGTCCTTCTTGTCTGCTCGAATCAAAGTAGATTCCATTTATCACTACGATACAAATGTTAAAACAAATCCTACTACTGTTCAGTGATTTGATTACAAACAATATTATCATATATACATTAGGTATTGGCGTCTGTGAAGGAGAGAAAACCAAAACAGTTCAAAAACAATATGAACACCCTGTACACGAAAACTTTTCAGCCAAATCTCCAATTCGTTTATTTATTCAAAATGTAAAAATGTAGTTTTGTTAGGAATCCTATAACCAAACTTTCTGCAAAGTTTCAAAATCTAATTCGTGATATCGAGTTCTAATTGCAGAGTCAAAGTTTAAATGTAAAAAGTCAAACCATCGTGTTCTTGAAGAAATTCGAAGTCAGGTTTATGTATTTGTATCAATTGAGTAGTTAGAAAGTTTCTAATGATGATTTGAAATATAATTCATGTTATAATTCTTGTCTAAAACATTTTGAAAATCAAAATCAAAATTTATATATTTTTTTTACGCGAACTGATACAGCAGATCTTTAAAAAAAATTTCTTTTATTTAATTAAACCAAATTTCATTCCAGATCATTTACAATCGAATTTCAGACTTTATTTCAAACAATAGTTAATTATTTGATTAAGTGTTAGGTTCTCTGGTCGATTGTATAAATTGAAGAAGTTGAAGAAGATGATAATTGTAAAAATCAGGTTAAATATAATTAAGTTTGAACATAAATCAGAAAGACAACAAGCAGTTGAGTGGTTGGGTGTTAATTCAGGTTAACGATTGGTCATGGGTTCGAGCCCGGGTGTGGGCAGTTATATTTATTTTTGGAACTCTTTGTGAGGTAGTCCTTTCACTATTATTTGTTAATGTTATTGTTATTATTATTATTATTATTATTATTATTATTATTATTATTATTATTATTATTATTATTATTATTATTATTATTATTATTATTATGATTATTATTGATATTATTGTTATTATTATTATTGTTAGTATAAGTATCATAATAATTATTATTAGTATCATAATAAGTGTTGTAACAATTATCATTATTATTACTACATGTATTATTAATGTTATTATCATTATTAATTCATCATTTTAGTACTACTATTATTATTATGATTATTATTATGATTAGGATTATTATTATCGTTATTATAAAAATAATACAAGTTATTATTATTTTCACTAATATTAGTACTAATATCATTTTTGTAATTATTAGTATTACTATTATCAACATAAGTACCAATTTTAACAATAACGTTATTATCATTAGTATTATCAATAGCAAGAAAATTATTATTATTAGTAGATCATTATTATCAAAACTATCATTTTTGCTACAGATAAATATTTTGTACCTATATATACTTAATACATATATTATAAGTATATTAATAGTTTATATACCTATATATCAAACATGTTATCATTTTTATATAAATACTTATATATAACAAACTAATGATTTTTTTTATATACTAACCATATATATATATATATATATATATATATATATATATATATATATATATATATATATATATATATATATATAGATATTAAACATTTTAAATTTATATACAACATAAATATATATATATATAACCTATAATTTAAGATATAATATGAATATTTGTTCTTAATGGAATTTAGTATAAATTCTATATAACTAAAAATATAAAGATTAATACATTCTAATAAAGGAAATCATGTGATTCCACTATGTGTATTAATATATATACAAATGATATAGGTTCGTGAATCCGAGGCCAACCCTGCATTGTTCAGTTCCGTCGTATGAATATTTTTACTACAAAATATTGGATTGTGAGTTTCATTTGCTCCCTTTTAAAAGGCTTTTGCAATATATATTTTTGGGACTGAGAATACATGCGCTACTTTTATAACTGTTTTACGAAATAGACACAAGTAATCGAAACTAAATTCTATGGTTGAATGATCGAAATCGAATATGCCCCTTTTAGCTTGGTAGCCTAAGAATTAGGGAACAGACCCCCTAATTGACGCGAATCCTAAAGGTAGATCTATCGGGCCCAACAAGCCTCATTCTGGAATTTGGAATGCTTTAGTACTTCGAAATTATCATGTCCGATGGGTGTCCCGGAACGATGGGGATATTCTATATGCATCTTGTTAATGTCAGTTACCAGGTGTTCAATCCATATGAATGATTTTTATCTCTATGCAGTTTGCGAAATGCCTGATATGAGATGTGTATTTATGAGAAATGAAAATCTTGTGGTCTATTAAAATGATGAAAATGATCGATTATGATAAACTAATGAACTCACCAACCTTTTGGTTGACACTTTAAAGCATGTTTATTCTCAGGTGTGAAAGAAATCTTACGCTGTGCATTTGCTCATTTTAGAGTTATTACTTGGAGTCATTCATGACATATTTCAAACGACGTTGCATTCGAGTTGTTGAGTTCATCAAGATTCTTATTAAGTCAATTATAGTTGGATATATTATGAAGTGGTATGCATGCCGTCAACTTTCCATGAAATGAAAGTTTGTCTTTTAAAAACGAATGCAATGTTTGTAAAATGTATCATATAGAGGTCAAGTACCTCGCGATGAAATCAACTATTGTGAATCGTTTATAATGTACATGAACGGGTCCTTTCAGTTGGTATCAGAGCGGTGGTCTTAGCGAACCAGGTCTTGCATTAGTGTGTCTAACTGATAGTTGTTTAGATGCATTAGTGGGTCTGGACTTCGACCGTGTCTGCATGTCAAAAGTTTTTCTCATCATTTTGTGTCGAAAATCATCTACTTATCATCCTTAGGAAATTACCTGCTTATCATTCTTAGTCTAGACACGTCTTGCTGCATTGATTGCATGAATAGTGTATAGACAAAATTCATATATTAGCGTATCTGCTAAATCACATCTTATCGTATCTATTACTGTAAACTTTGTCTGATATATCCCGTAAATTCCTCCGTAATCTACGAAATATTTTGTTCTATATCTATGGATATTCTATAGAATACCATCCGATAACTGAAAATCATTTCATATCAAAAAATCCTTATTCAATCGTACGAAATGGAATTCATCATTAATTCAAGTTCCTCGGATTCCGAAATGGAATCCCATTCCAACTCCAAAAGCAGTGTGACCGAAATGGATCAACCAATTAGCCATCATCTATTCTGGATGAATTGGGGATGGGTTCGTAGCCTCCTTAATCATTGGAGAAAAGAAGAAGGTGATCTCTTCCATCCACCACATTGCCCTCTTGACGAAGAACCTGAAGCACTTACCGGCGAACCTGTCCGAAACACCATTTTCTCTCTCATTTCCAGAGTATCTCGTCACGATTATATATTACATCAAATTTTAGATTTTATTTATCCACTCGTCCGAACCAACAATCACCCCGGTGTAATAGAAGAAGTCAACGAGCTTCGCGCTCGGGTAGTGGCTTTGGAGAATATGGTACAGAGATTACAAACACCAGCAGCAGCACCAGCAGCATAACCAGTACCACCATCATCAACGCCATCAGTACCATTACCACCTCCAACCACAACCACATCGTAAACCACAATTTCACAATCTGTCCCACGAGCATCAACGTCATACGCACCATAGAGTACCAACAACAATAATTGACGAAGTACTAATTCATAACTTCATTGGAGAAACATTCCGCGGCGATTATACAATCTATAAAGTCTTAGAGATTATCTAATCTAGCCCTAACCATAAATCAGTTAAGCAAATCAAAATGATAGAAGGAAGAGTAGAAAACCTGACAAAAATGGTGTGTGGTTAACAAGCTAAACTTGTTTTACCAACAGCATCAACAGTACCGTCAGCGTCACCAGCATCGTCAGTACAGTCAACATCAGAATCAACAACACCTATAACATCACAAACTCCGTCAGTTCAAGAATCACTGTGGAGATCATTACGAATCAATGACGCGTATATTGTATCAACGAGTTATGAAGAATTAACTCATTCCCTCTGAAGAAATTATATGTATATTTTATATATATATTTTTTGAAATAAAAAAAATAAATCTTTCCGTGCTAAGCTATTATGTGTGAATCTTAACTACTCGGTTAATTCATATTACAAATATGCAATAATGTACGTCCTTCGCCCGCAACTTAACCATCATTAACTACAATCTCTGTCTCAATTCAACAAATTTCAATTCCTAATAAATCAAGTATATATTTGATTTTTCACTTTCATCATCGATGTAACCGAAAACTTTTCAGATAACATCATTTGTACTTTGCGAAGTTCACAAGAATTTAACGAAAACCAACATCACACCTCAACAAATAATGACGTATTGATTCATAATTTCAAAATTATTGAAGAAATACTTATGTAATCTCTAAAGCCTTCAAGGGATTATTCAATTCTAGTTCCAACAGTAAATCGAATGAGTTTAATTTAGTATTAACTCATTAAAAATCTATGTTACATCTGAGGAGAATATATACATATATATTTTCATAAAGACTGTAATAAAATTCTTATGTACAAAATATTAATTGTGCAATTTTTTAACGGGTAGGTAATACCCGAGAGATATATATATTCACAATTAATATGTTACATTCTTCGAATCAGATTAAGTAAATTATCAACTATACTTCCTACTTTCACAATAATATACATTCCTTTATAGAAATCAAAACAACCATACTCATTTAAACCCAATTACATATTCTGATTTTGAAACCTCAGAATTTAATTCGAGATATAACCGGTACCATCACTTTTAGATTCCTACATCTTTCAAAGATATACTTTGACTTCAAAACTGTGTTAGAACATCAAATGTATATTAACGATTACAATCTGTGTTCAAACCCTTCGAAAATTTCCGAAGACACTTCAAATAAAGAGCAATCGAGATGATGATTCAACCACTTATTACCCACAGTTATGTACTTAAAAAGCTCTCGAAACCAAAGTCATAATTCAACACATATCTGTGTCAGATCCTTTGGCATTAATTAGCAAAAATAACTTTGCAAATCCTTTTCAAAGTAGCAAATTCTATCACAGCTCCAACAAGACAACTTCGATTTTTCATTCGGAGTAGCCTTATCATAATCTTGATATATATGTTGCCCTTTCGTCATTGTTACCGGGGAACCTTTCATATCTCGCCACATTAGCAGTAAACTTATCAGCAACCGTAATGATCTGAAATTTTCTAAAAAGTCGTTATATTTATCAAAACCCCATCATTTACTCATCTTCCTCTTGTAACGAGAATTACCATACGAATCATTGGGAATTAGCAATCAGTATTTTGAAATCTCGCAGCATGTTGACGCCAACAGTTATACATATAACGTCTATCTTCAAGGCTTACATACTTCGAATGTGAATTTTCTGAAAAACACTCTGAACCGCGAACTAGTTCTCGAAATGCTGATGAAGCAACAAAAACTGTAAACGACTTTAGCAGTAAAAAGTTTGATGATAAAGATTAGTGTATTGGCAAAGCTCGGAAAAAGAGAAGTTTTGGAACTGGAAAACGGATTGAGCAAAGTATGAAGGAGGTTGTGGACAAATCACAAAGACTGAACCTGCCTTCAAAGAATCTAAATGACTCAGTGTCTGCTGAAGTCATTAACGAATACCTTGCTCCTTACTCTAAACCTTTGCGGATAATATTCTTCATCATCCTCTGATCTTAGATATTTTAAGGTATCATCGTATCTTTCATTATAAATATCCTTCATAGTTCTGAAGATATTTTCATAATTATTCTTATCTGAAATCATTACCTCTTCGCGCTATCTGTATTACATCATAAAAGAAACTATTTTAGTTTCTAAATTCTGAAACATTCGAGTTTAAAATAGGAATACTTTTGAAGTAGTCTTGGGAGCTGAAGCATGAGTTAGTATAATATAATGACACTTGATCAACGTGATTATATTACAGTAAGTCATGCTGAGTTTCTAAATGGAACGTGATGATTCACAGATCATAACATCATCATGTGCCATGTTATACGACTCTTGTATTCTATTTAACCTCTAAAATATCAAGAAAAATATTTCTTGATGATTCGGCTTTTTTCGAGGTATTTTAGTAATTTGACAAGTCAAGATCGTGCCATTACAATTCCCTTCTTAGAACATTAACAATGTTCATTCCGAAATTCATATCTGCGAATTATGGATCATTATAAGTAGTACTTACTCGCAAGAAGAAGAAACGAAAGGACAAAGCTCCGAAACAGAAAATTGGGATATAAATTGCAGCAAATAAAAGAGAGCATTAATTGGAGATAACGATGATTATAGAAGACAGAAGCAGGGACATCGAAATATAAGGGAAGATATAAAACCCAACAACCACCCAGAAATTATAAACCGTATATGTCGATGCATATAGCAATATAAAGACAAATGAGGACTAGAAACACTATAAACCCAAGAGTATAGTAGAAGTAAATAGATTCTTCCGGCGGTAGATGAAAAAGAAGAATGACCGATATGAAAGTTAGAAGTATATCAAGAATCAGAACTGGATGGAGCATATTGATGAATACTTTAAAATATGAGTGGAGAGAGAAAGAATAGAAGGTGTGAGTTGTAAGGAAATGAAGGAGGTGGATTTATAGGAAAATCTCCGACAGAGCAATCAAAATGGATGATCGCATTTAAAGCGGATCCTAATTCTCTTGGTTACCGGAGAATCAAATCTTATTACGAAGTTTTTTGTCCCAAAAATCTTGAACTTGAAAATCAATCATATCTACGTCAAAAGATATGACGAATCTATACCTACTCATTTCACTCTTTTGTGATAACTTCACTCATACTCTTTCCATAAATGGATTGTTTATTCTATATTACTCAATGATGATAAAAATTCTATTTATCAACTCATATTTGTCATGAAAACATTCTTATTGTTACCCATGACGACCTCGATCAAATTTCGGGGACGAAATTTCTTTAACTGGTAGGTACTGTGACAACCCAGAAATTTCCGACCAAATTTAAACTTTAATCTTTATATGTTTCTGACACAATAAGCAAAGTTTGTTAAGTTGAATCTCAAAAATTTTAAGCTCTGTTCATATATTTATTTAACCTCGACCAAATTCTGACGATTCACGAATCATTAAATGAACGGTTATGATTATATATGTATATGTGTATATATTATAACTTGAAAACTTTAACAAAGTATTAGGTATAATACTTTACATGAACGTATTTAGTTCAACATGTTTGGAATTTGAAAATAATATCAAATGATTGAATTATCTGATACACCATGATGTGATTACGGGTCTCTGTTGTGAGGTCCATTGAGATTTAAGAAATCTGTCCTTTTTGACGGTATTCGGAATAATTGGTAAAGTAATCTACCATTGAGAACATGTGGCAAATAATGAAAGTTAGACAAAAGTTAGTGGAGAATTGAATTTCATAATATTCGATTGATCTATTTACAAACGTGCGGAAACGTTTCTCGATTCAATAGAATTTGATTATTAAAATGTTTTGTTTAAATAACATAGTTTGAATATCTACAATATGATATTAATTATAAGAATTAAATATATAACTAACTCGCAACGTGTAATTAAAAACGTGTTTATATATATTTCGAATTATTTAATAAATAATATTAGTATTCGATTAGTGACTCGATTGATATTTAAATAAGTTAATTAGAATATTTGAGAAGTCAGAGTAAACGCTAGTACATAAATGATTCATAACAAATTATGTTATATAGTATAATTAATAACTATTACAAAATTAACAATATGTAATATTAATAGATTAAATGTAATTACAAGTTTATAATATAGTTGTTATAATTACTTCCATTATTATTAATACTAATATTAATATTAATAACAGTATTAGTAATATTATTATTTCAATATATAATATATAGATATAATAATTTGATATATATATGATTTGTTATATTATTATTATTATTAATATTATTATTATTAATATTAATTATTAATATCATTAATATAATTACTAATCTTATTATTAATATTATTAGTATTATTATTATTACTAAAATTATTATTAAAATTATTATAAATATTGTTATTGCTATTACAATACAACTAGTTATCATTATCCCTAAGGAAGTTATTATTATTATTATTATATCAGTATTTTTATTATTATTATTATTATTAATTAATAGTATTATTATTATTAAGATATTTATTTATTAATAAACTAATATCAAATATAATCTATAAAAGAACAGATATTACGCGTAGTTTATTTATTATATGTATCACTATATAATCTATTTATATGGTCTATGTGATTGGATTACTGAATCAAATAATTCACATCTTGCCAAAATCTGTTAGGTATATTAATCAGCTTTGATTTCTTTTATTCATCCCTTCGTCCTTCTTGTCTGCTCGAATCAAAGTAGATTCCATTTACCACTACGATACAAATGTTAAAACAAATCCTACTACTATTCAGTGATTTGATTACAAACAATATTATCATATATACATTAGGTATTGGCGTCTGTGAAGGAGAGAAAACCAAAACAGTTCAAAAACAATATGAACACCCTGTACACGAAACTTTTCAGCCAAATCTCCAATTCGTTTATTTATTCAAAATGTAAAAATGTAGTTTTGTTAGGAATCCTATAACCAAACTTTCTGCAAAGTTTCAAAATCCAATTCGTGATATCGAGTTCTAATTGCAGAGTCAAAGTTTAAATGTAAAAAGTCAAACCATCGTGTTCTTGAAGAAATTCGAAGTCAGGTTTATGTATTTGTTTCAATTGAGTAATTAGAAAGTTTCTAATGATGATTTGAAATATAATTCATGTTATAATTCTTGTCTAAAACGTTTTAAAAATCAAAATCAAAATTTATATATTTTTTTTACGCGAACTGATACAGCAGATCTTTAAATTTTTTTCTTTTGTTTAATTAAACCAAATTTCATTACAGATCATTTACAATTGAATTTCAGACTTTATTTCAAACAGTAGTTAATTATTTGATTAAGTGTTAGGTTCTCTAGTCGATTGTATAAATTGAAGAAGTTGAAGAAGATGATAACTATAAAAATCAGGTTAAATATAATTAAGTTTGAACATAAATTAGAAAGACAACAAGCAGTTGAGTGGTTAGGTGTTAATTCTGGTTAACGATTATTCGTGGGTTCGAGCCCGGGCGTGGGCAGTTATATTTATTTTTGGAACTATTTGTGAGGTAGTCCTTTCACTAGTATTTGTTATTGTTATTGTTGTTGTTATTATTATTATTATTATTATTATTATTATTATTATTATTATTATTATTATTATTATTATTATTATTATTATTATTGATATTATTATTATTATTATTATTATTATTATTATTATTGTTAGTATAAGTATCATAATAATTATTATTAGTATCATAATAAGTGTTGTAACAATTATCATTATTATTACTACAAGTATTATTAATGTTATTATCATTATTAATTCATCATTTTAGTACTATTATTATTATTATGATTATGATTATGATTATGATTAGGATTATTATTATCGTTATTATAAAAATAATACAAGTTATTATTATTTTCACTAATATTAGTAGTAATATCATTTTTGTAATTATTAGTATTACTATTATCAACATAAGTACCAATTTTAACAATAACGTTATTATCATTAGTATTATCAATAGCAAGAAAATTATTATTATTAGTAGATCATTATTATCAAAACTATCATTTTTGCTACAGATAAATATTTTGTACCTAAATATACTTAATACATATATTATAAGTATATTAATAGTTTATATACCTATATATCAAACATGTTATCATTTTTATATAAATACTTATATATAACAAACTAATGATTCTTTTTTATATACTAACCATATATATATATATATATATATATATATATATATATATATATATATATATATATATATATATATATATATATATATATTAAACATTTTAAATTTATATACAACATAAATATATATATAACCTATAATTTAAGATATAATATGAATATTTGTTCTTAATGGAATTTAGTATAAATTCTATATAACTAAAACAACATAAATATATATATAACCTATAATTTAAGATATAATATGAATATTTGTTCTTAATGGAATTTAGTATAAATTCTATATAACTAAAAATATAAAGATTAATACATTCTAATAAAGGAAATCATGTGATTCCAGTATGTGTATTAATATATATACAAATGATATAGGTTCGTGAATCCGAGGCCAACCCTGCATTGTTCAGTTCCGTCGTATGAATATTTTTACTACAAAATATTGGATTGTGAGTTTCATTTGCTCCCTTTTTAAATGCTTTTGCAATATATATTTTTAGGACTGAGAATTAATGCGCTACTTTTATAACTGTTTTACGAAATAGACACAAGTAATCGAAACTACATTCTATGGTTGAATGATCGAAATCGAATATGCCCCTTTTAGCTTGGTAGCCTAAGAATTAGGGAACAGACCCCCTAATTGACGTGAATCCTAAAGGTAGATCTATCGGGCCCAACAAGCCCCATTTTGGAATTTGGAATGCTTTAGTACTTCGAAATTATCATGTCCGATGGGTGTCCCGGAACGATGGGGATATTCTATATGCATCTTGTTAATGTCAGTTACCAGGTGTTCAATCCATATGAATGATTTTTATCACTATGCAGTTTGCGAAATGCCTGATATGAGATGTGTATTTATGAGAAATGAAAATCTTGTGGTCTATTAAAATGATGAAAATGATCGATTATGATAAACTAATGAACTCACCAACCTTTTGGTTGACACTTTAAAGCATGTTTATTCTCAGGTATGAAAGAAATCTTACGCTGTGCATTTGCTCATTTTAGAGTTATTACTTGGAGTCATTCATGACATATTTCAAACGACGTTGCATTCGAGTTGTTGAGTTCATCAAGATTCTTATTAAGTCAATTATAGTTGGATATATTATGAAGTGGTATGCATGCCGTCAACTTTCCATGAAATGAAAGTTTGTCTTTTAAAAACGAATGCAATGTTTGTAAAATGTATCATATAGAGGTCAAGTACCTCGCGATGAAATCAACTATTGTGAATCGTTTATAATGTATATGAACGGGTCCTTTCAACTTGGGAGAAGTTTTACACGAAGGTATCCGAACAATATTGCAATGTGTTTGACATGAACATAATCAAGATGGTGTTTTTGGAAATGCGGATGACCCCTCAGATGTCTATTGATGAGGTAATTGAGAAATACATGGATAAGTTAAGATTTGTACAACAATGGGTGCCGGATGAACAATCCATAATCCAGCATTTTATAAACAAGATCTTACCTGAGTACATGACCTTTGTGAGGTCATCACTGACATTATCTCAAGCTTTTGTGATGGCAAAGATGGTGGAAAGTGATGTAAGAGCATCTAGGGGTATGAACTTGGGAAACATTGCATTATAGGGTAATCAAGCTACCAATTAGTCAGGTTCAAAGTCTAAGAAATCGTTTGGTTTTAGACACAAAGGTAAAGGTAATCAAGTAAACTCAGAATCTGGTTCTGGAAAGAGAGAATGGTGTAAAGGGTCTTGCTTTTTAGCTTTGATCTTGATTATATCTTGTAGATTCAAACTTGGATTTGAATCCTTTAAGAACATGGAAGATTCAAGCTTTCTAGCTTTGAATCTTTACCTACTTTGTAGATCTAAATCTTTTCACTTTAATCTTGTTATTTTGTTACAAAGATTCAAACTTGTGTTTGTAATCTTCATGTATCTTAAAGATCCAAGCTTTATGCTTCAAGATCTTCAAGAACAACCAAGATGCAAGCTTTCTAGCTTGAATCTTCATATCTTTTGTCGGATCTAAGTTTTCTAACTTATGGTCTCATTATTTTGTTATAAAGATCAAAACTTGTGTTTATGGTCTTCATGTAACTTAAAGATCCAAGCTTTATGCTTCAAGGTCTTCAAGAACACTAAAGGTTCAAGCTTTCTAGCTTTGTGACCTTATAACTTGTGTGAAAAGGATCCAAGCTCTCTAGCTTAGGGTTCCATCACTTCATTTGATCTAGATTGTGTTAATACTTGTTTGATTGAAGTAAAGTTTGTAACTTTGTTTGTAAATAGGACTTGTATTTGTGTTAAGACTAAGGATATGATGTAACCTTGGTTCATCATCCATCTAAGACTCTTAAATGAGTTGTGTTCTCACTTGGTCTTAACATATTGTGTGTTGATGGTAGAATCTTGGTCAAGGTGATGCTAACCCATCAATATGTTGTACACTTGAAGCAACAAGCATCAAGGATGAGAACCGTGATGAGCATCAAGCACCAAGAACCCCACCGGAGCACTTGTTTACTATTTTTGGGATTTGATCAGATTTCTGGACTTCTGGAAATTGATTTTAAGTTAGTTCTTTTCGAGTAGATGACTTTTTTGTTTAGGCCTCGACTTAATCCGATATACAGTTTAGGATTTATGGCCCTCCGAAAGTCACTACGCCCTTGTAACGTTGTGCTGAAATTTCTGACCTACTCGCACTTAAACCATTGCTACGGTCAAACGAAGACGAGTTAGGTTCTGAAAATTGGTCAGAGGTTAGAGGACTCACATACGGAGCCATAGCCACTGACTACGCGTCTTTTCAATTTACGTAGAGGTGGTAGAAGCTGATTCAAGTCAGCCTATTGCTTCGATCTCTATACTTGTTAAACTTACTTAGCTTTTACAATGATGAATGATGATGATGACACTTAAACTTATTTTATGCACTATTAGAACCTATAAGGACAACATACTGACCTAGTAACCTTTGATTTAGGTTGACGACCTTTCAGACCAACTTACTACTTGCATACTTTCATTACCGACTTTACGGCTTTTATCACTGTGAGTTATAGCTTCCCTTTTTACTTATACTATTTTTGGGACTAAGAATACATGCTCTTTTTATGTTTTACTTACTTGGCATGAGCACTTAAACTTTACATATGTGTGGGTTATATAACGGCATAAAGATTCCCCTTAGCACGGTAACGTTTAACTATTGGTTTTTGAACCGGTAGACGCGAATCTTAGATATGGATCCATAGGGTTTGACATCCCCACTCGGGCTAGTCGCGCTAGCATTTAACGGGTGTTTAATACTTCGAGGACATACGCACTCGCCAGGTGTACTTTTAGGGGGTCATATTTATATTTACGTTAAGTCTAGTTACCATGTGCCCACGGTTATACATATACTTTTCATACTATTTGAAACACTGAAATCTCGTGGCCTACCTTACATTACTGTTACAACTTAAACTATAGCTCACCAACATTATTGTTGACGTTTTTAAACATGTTTTCTCAGGTGCATAGAGGTTTGTTGCTTCCGCTGTTAGACTTGCAGTCTTGGTGTTATTGATTGCTGTTAAGGACCTGCCGTGTTAGATTTCTGCTGCATTACTTAGAGATGTCTCAATCATGAAACTTTTATTTTGCATTCGCAATTTATGTTAGTTGAATAATGGCTTTGTAATGACCTTTGTGTCACGTTATCTTTTGTAAAACGCTATCTTTTTATGAATGCAAAATGGTTTTCAAACAGCATATAGTATTTGACCGTGTAAAGATCCTGTTGTTGACGAATTGTACACGATGGTTTTGTACGGGGCGTCACATTTGGTATCAGAGCATTGGTTGTAGAGAATTAGGTTGCATTAGTGTGTCTAGACCGGGCCGAGTAGGATTCACTAATAGGACTAATCTACAACTTGCTTGTTTACTTGTTTCTGTGAAACTGCTGCATGCTACTGATAGATATTACTGCATGTTACTGCTTATTACTACTGCATGCTACCGCTTACTTTACTGCTGTATGAACTTACTACATGCTACCGCTTCCTTTTACTACTATGTGAACTTGTTGTAAGCTATTGCTATTTTCGCTACTGCATGCTACTATCTGCTTTTGATTGCATGTTACTTCTGCTTAGTACTGTTATTATTGTCATACTATGTACTACTGTAGCCGATCTAGGATGCTGTAGTTACTATGCCTGATTACGTGCTTGCTACCCGTCTGCTTTTCGCTGTACCGACTTGGAGAATTTACCTTTCCTAGTTCAGATGTTTTTCTAAACCCTTTTCCCACTCGCTTAACCCAAAGGATTGGTATTGTAATCCACCTATTACTACCGTACCACCGTTCCAGAGATCGAAACATTACTTCACGTAATCCAGGAAGAGTACCCCTCGGATTACACGCTCACTAAGGTTGATCCTCAGAGTAGGAGATATGCGAGGACTTGTCGGAGTAACCGCACCCCGAGCTCACCCTAATTAGCCACGTACAACGTATGAACATTAGAAGGATGTTCAGTTTCTATAAGATGACTCGTATCTCGTACACTTTCACGACCGTCACTCATCTCTTTCATCTTTCACCGCTGCTCGACGATCTAACGACACTTCTGGATTTAGGTCCCCAACACTCTTAGGAATTGGAGAAGTCGGGAGGACATCTCCTTTCACAAGGTCAGAGTACCTTCTACTGATGCTCAGCCATACCCAAAGACTTGGGAGTCGCCTCAATACATATCATATTACTACTTGCTACATGTATAACTCGACACGAGACCCAGATTGCATTTCTAGAAAGGAACCTAATGACGTTACCCGAACCCGAACATTTTGAAGAAATTTCGGGACATTTAGGCATTGATGCATGACCTATGGAACCTACGCACCCACACCGAGAAACCGAGAAATTAATTTCGTAGATTTTGTTTTGAGATAACATAGATAAAGCACCGTTAGATGAAATTGAGTAGAATTCGAAGTGATCACGTTACATTAACCATATGGAGTGATATTGGAATGAACGTACGATTTAGTACAATATAATGACGCCAGGCCAGCGTAATTATGTTGAAGTAAATCATGCAGAAGTCCCAATGTCACTATATAATGGAGATGAAGCGATTCAAAGAAAATTTTGGTAGGAACCACTTGAGTTTACGCATTATGGTCTGTTAGAGGTAGGGAAAGAATAACCACTTAGCCCAGATACTGTACAAGAAGGGCCTTGATTGCTGAATTGATAACCCGAAAATCTGTTATAGATATAGACATCCAGGACACTTAAGGAAAAGTTTTCAAATAGGAAAAACTTTGGACTTACTTGCGGTAGATCAATCGTTATGGAGACGCGCATGGATCCTGATTATAGTTAGGGGACGATTCGTCACAACATTTTATTTTCTCGAGGTTGTTTATTACTAGAGCGATAGAAACCTTATATCTAAGGACCTTAGTGTTATGACTAATAAGCCATTAACAACCATGAGGGTTAAGTATTCTATAGGACAAACAAATGGTAAGCTGGCAGAGATAGAGGAATAATTTAAGGTAGTACCTTAAAATTAACAGGTGGGTCATTTGGAGATGACCTCATGTCAATAAAACTTGGAAGTTTTAAAGTGATAGTGAAAAGGATTAGTTACCTACGCACAAGCAGATGTTATTTGAGAAGATTGATAGAATTTTCAGGGTGGTATAATAAGATTTGGTTAGAACGAACCTTAAGAATAACCTAATGCTCATCAAGTTAGGAAGCTTGATGTAATGGATGGAATGAACTTTAGGATTAACCTAATACTCTTCAAGTTAGGAAGCTTGATGAAATAGTTGGAACGGACTGGCTTTCAAGGATGAAAGCGAAAGTTATTTATAGTAGGAAGATTGTTCGTACCTCATGAGAATGGTGAGACAAAAGCCATCTGGGTTACTTCAACAACCCGAGATCCCACAATGGAAATGGGAAGAGATGACAATGGATTTCATCCCGAAGCTACCGAAAACAATAGGCAGTTATGACACTATCTGGGTTATCGTTGACCGCCTCACCAAATCTGCTCACTTCCTAGCCATGAAACAAACCGATACAGTGGATAAACTCGCACAACGATACATAAAGGAAATTGTATCCCGTCACTTCATCGATTCAGATTCTATATTAAGGACTACCCAAGAATCCTATTTGATACTCATTCTTACGCGACTCTAAATCCTAACTTATTCCGAGAGATTTCTTATTTGATGATGATCACACCATCATCCTTCTTACTTTGATATTAGTCATACCAGTTCAAAATATCCAAAATCAATGGGTAGTTAATTCCCATTCTCATACTCTCCCTTTCGTATCTCACTTATAAGCAACAACTTCACACTTAAGCATTTTTGGTCGAAGGGCTTATGCCCTACTAATAGTCATCAACCACATTTAAATTCAATAGTTTTCATTACCTCGTAACATTTTTGCTCAAATATCACCCGAAATTTTCAAAAATCTTTTACTCATAAATCTTTTTGTAACATCCGAAATATGAAAATTTTGTTTGCCAAAATTTTACTCACACTATTTTACTGTGCGATCCTCTCAAAGTTTTATAAAAAATAAATTTATTTTATTGTCATTCGTACAAATTTTAGAAACCGTATATGATATATATAATAAAGTAAATAATTACTTATTTTTTACTAGTACATATGAAATTTTACTTTCTCTTTTACAAAATAATTCTTTTATTCAAAAGATATTCTACTTGGAGTAGTCTATATTTACTAAGAACTTCGTTTCTTTCCTTACATTGTTACCTAAAACGATTTCTATAAAAAAAAAATTTCGTTGCTTATTATACAAAATTCTTCGTTGCTTATTCGTATCCAAGTCATCATGAAGACTTTACAACCGTCGAAATTGAGAGTTTCATGTATGTGTGTGTGTGTGTGTGTGTATGTATGTGATGAAGGCACTTACTACCACGTCATGGAGAGCCTTCGGGCATCCACTAACACTTAAATCATTCAAAATTACTGCGTTACCCCAGGAAGCTTATTTGTCACACCTGTCGGAGCAATGCTCTTTCTTACATAACTCTAAGTCCTGACTTATACTAAGGGATTCACATTTAGTGATATTAACACCATTAGTATTTCGACTTTAACATTAGTCATAACCTGTTTGGCATTCTGCAAAGTCAAGAAACGATTAACTTCTCGTCCTCATGCTCTATCCTTCATACCTCACTTTTTAATAACGGCTCTGCACGTGAACATTTTTGGCCCAGAGACTTCTGTCCTGACAATTATCAAAACTACATTTAAATCATTAGTTTTCATTACCTAGTAACATGTCACCCGATGATTCAAAGATTTTCACTCAATACTCGTAACCTCTGAAATACGAAAAACTATGTTGATCAAAAATTTTACACGTTGATTTTTACACGTTGTTATTTGCGCGGACCTCACGAGATTTATGGACAAATGAAAATAATAAAATTTTTCTATCACTTATGCGATTTATAAAATCATATATGTATGTATATAATTAAGTTAACAAGTTTACCTTTACTTATTTTGGTTGGTACATACTAAGTGGTACCTTCAAATTCTTTAAAAATCACTCCTTTGATGAGTGTTTAACTAAAGTCAAATGGTTTTGTGCAAAATAGTACACGTTGTACATACTTCTAAATTTACTAAGAACTTCGTTCCGTTTATGTTGTCACATCAAACGTTTAAAGGTTTTTCAAAACTTTCTTGGTTGATTTTATTAAAGGTTTTCATATTAGACTACACCATGTATGGACAACACTTCTTCTCGCCCTCCGTTAGGGATGAAACTTACTATTAAGATCTTTGTAAAAAACCCTTGAGCCACTTTGGATGGCAGTTTTATAAAAATTATTAAGAAGTCTTTGCGCTCATGAAATGTTCCCCTTAAGGTTAGACTTGGCAAAATCGCGGGCCGATAACTCAGTTTTCCGATGTACACTCAGTGGTCACCCTATCGTAGGGAAAGCACTAGGCGGGTTTCTACTCTCAATGTTTCACGTCTAAATCGCAACACCCTCGTAAACGTCATCTCTATGAATCAGTAGGTTGAGGTACATGGAATCGTTTTTGAGATTCTTTTCACTTAGAGTAAACCATTTTTTATGACCAAGGGTTCACATATCCTCTCATCCGCGCATCCCCTTAAGTATAAGGACAAATTCAGGATGAACCGCTAGGATAGTTCACTCTTGTTCAAAGATCACACCTTTCGTGCGATTTTCTTTCGGAATTGTAGTGTAAAATACTTTAGGAATCTATGAATCTTGTTATCCTCTTGGAAGGGGACTGCTTAAAACATTTACGGCACTGATGTGGATACTCTACATGTTTCTTCCTCCGTTGGTTACAACTATATGTTGTTCTAGTTAATATTAACCCTAACTTCAACATGTAACTGAAAGGATAAAGTTATATTATAGAACTGTGCTTACATTCCATCCAAGGATAAGTTCACACGCAGTATGTTGTGATCGCCATGTTTTCCATTCTACCTGTCAGCTTTGTATTGCGACATAAGCGCTCAATGTTTTAGATGAGTTTAGTAACATTCATAATGTATTTCATGCTTCCAGCTTACTAAAGATGCCTGTAGGGCTAAAAACATTATCTTTCCTTTTGTGGGCATATATTCAGATGACATACACTTGTTAACCAGAAACGAAATCAATTTGTTGATCTCTTAGGATAAGAGACTAAATCAATGACATATACCTATTCTTACTTTTATACGCCCAAGCACCTTTCAAGGTAAACAGCTCACTTTTGAGCCCACGAGTCTCCCGGGACTTTGATACGCTCCTTCTTATTCAAATACGGTACCATTGTTGGTCACTCCTCCAAAATTTCGGGACGAAATTTTCTTTAACAGGTGGGTAATGTAACGACCCGGCTTTTTCGACTTGCTTTTGTGCTTTGTGTTTTTGCGAAACTGCGTATTTGTGCGTACTGAGCTATATTATACTCTGGGAACTCCCTACATGTTGATTTCTTTCATTTATATGTTAAAACATGTCTTTAAGTACGTAGGTTACTTAACTTGAACCCCGGAAGCTTTTATGACCGTTAGTATCACTTGACGTTTTTAACGAACTGCGTACTGTGTACACGTTTAACTTTTATCGTAATCGGAATATTATGACTACGAAATATTAATTATTATTTTATAATAATAATTACTTAGGTCTTTGGATGCTTAATTACGCGTAGTAATTTACTTATGCTTACTAGTTAGTCTTGTTGGACTTTCAACCTTATTGAACCTTAGCCCACCCTACACTAGTTAATGGACTATTTAATTAGCCCAATTATTAATAGCTAGTGACCCATTAATAAGTACGACAAATGCCCATTTATTAGAGGGAACATGCTAGCATTTGTGTCAAGTATTATCCTTAATGTTGCATGAGATCCTAACATAAGCACCTACTTTAGACAACCATTAACCAAAAAGCAAACTTTTGTCCCCCTTGTCCCCCTCCCTTGCTCACGGCCTAAACACCACCACCACCTCCTCACCATCTATAAATACAAGCCTTATTCCATCCATTATACACTTGCTCTCATTTGCATTTCACACACACTTACTCTCTAATTCTTTCTCTAGTCTTTCTCTCTCTAAAAAGTGTAAGTAATTGATTTTTCTTCTTCTTCCCTTGCCTTTCACGAATTCATCATCATCATCTAAGGGTCTTGCTTTTTAGCTTTGATCTTGATTATATCTTGTAGATTCAAACTTGGATTTGAATCCTTCAAGAATATGGAAGATTCAAGCTTTCTAGCTTTGAATCTTCACCTAATTTTTAGATCTAAATCTTTTCACTTTAATCTTGTTATTTTGTTACAAAGATTCAAACTTGTATTTGTAATCTTCATGTATCTTAAAGATCCAAGCTTTATGCTTCAAGATCTTCAAGAACAACCAAGATGCAAGCTTTCTAGCTTGAATCTTCATATCTTTTGTTGTATCTAAGTTTTCTAACTTATGGTCTCATTATTTTGTTAAAAAGATCAAAACTTGTGTTTATGGTCTTCATGTAACTTAAAGATCCAAGCTTTATGCTTCAAGGTCTTCAAGAACACTAAAGGTTCAAGCTTTCTAGATTTGTGACCTTATAACTTGTGTGAAAAGGATCCAAGCTCTCTAGCTTAGGGTTTCATCACTTCATTTGATCTAGATTGTGTTAATACTTGTTTGATTGAAGTAAAGTTTGTAACTTTGTTTGTAAATAGGACTTGTATTTGTGTTAAGACTAAGGATATGATGTAACCTTGGTTCATCATCCATCTAAGATTCTTAAATGAGTTGTGTTCTTACTTGGTCTTAACATATTGTGTGTTGATGGTAGAATCTTGGTCAAGGTGATTCTAACCCATCAATGAGTTGTACACTTGAAGCTACAAGCATCAAGGATGAGAACCGTGATGAGCATCAAGCACTAAGAACCCCACCGGAGCACTTGTTTACTGTTTTTCGGGATCTGATCAGATTCCTGGACTTCTGGAAAATTGATTTTCAGTTAGTTCTTTTTGAGTAGATGACTTTTCGTTTAGGCCTCGACTTAATCCGATATACGGTTTAGGATTTATGGCCCTCCGAAAGTCACTACGCCCTTGTAACGTTGTGCTGAAATATCTGACCTACTCGCACTTAAACCGTCGTCACGGTCACACAAAGACGAGTTAGGTTCTGAAAATTGGTCAGGGGTTATAGGACTCACATACGGAGCCATAGACACTGACTACGCATCTTTTCGATTTACGTAGAGGTGGTAGAAGCTGATTCAAGTCAGCCTATTGTTTCGATCTCTATTCTTGTTAAACGTACTTAGCTTTTACAATGATGAATGATGATGATGATGGCACTTAAACTTATTTTATGCCCTATTAGAACCTATAAGGACAACATACTGACCTAGTAACCTTTGATTTAGGTTGACGACCTTTCGGACCAACTTACTACTTGCATACTTTCACTACCGACTTTACCGCTTTTATCACTTTGAGTTATAGCTTCCCTTTTTACTTATACTATTTTTGGGACTGAGAATACATGCGCTTTTTATGTTTTACTTACTTGACACGAGTACTTAAACTTTACATATGTGTGGGTTATATAACGGCATAAATATTCCCCTTAGCACGGTAACATTTAACTATTGGTTTTTGAACCGGTAGACGCGAATCTTAGATATGGATCCATAGGGTTTGACATCCCCACTCGGGCTAGTCGCGCTAGCATTTAACGGGTGTTTAATACTTCGAGGACATACGCACTCGAAAGGTGTACTTTTAGGGAGTGATATTTATATTTACGTTAAGTCTAGTTACCATGTGCCCACAGTTATACATATACTTTTCATACTGTTTGAAACACTGAAATCTCGTGGCCTACCTTACATTACTGTTACAACTTAAACTATAGCTCACCAACATTATTGTTGACGTTTTTAAGCATGTTTTCTCAGGTGCTTAGAGATTTGTTGCTTAGACTTGCTGTCTTGGTGTTATTGATTGCTGTTAAGGACCTGCCGTGTTAGATTTCCGCTGCATTACATAGAGATGTCTCAATCACGAAACTTTTATTTTGCATTCGCAACTTATGTTATTTGAATAATGGCTTTGTAATGACCTTTGTGTCACGTTATCTTTTGTAAAACACTATCTTTTTATGAATGCAAACTGGTTTTCAAACAGCATATAGTATTTGACCGTGTAAAGATCCTGTTGTTGACGAATCGTACACGATGGTTTTGTACGGGGCGTCACATTTGGTATCAGAGCATTGGTTGTAGAGAATTAGGTTGCATTAGTGTGTCTAGACCGGGCCGAGTAGGATTCACTAATAGGACTAATCTACAACTTGCTTGTTTACTTGTTTCTGTGAAACTGCTGCATGCTATTGATAGATATTACTGCATGTTACTGCTTATTACTACTGCATGCTACCGCTTACTTTACTGCTGTATGAACTTACTACATGCTACCGCTTCCTTTTACTACTATGTGAACTTGTTGTAAGCTATTGCTATTTTCGCTACTGCATGCTACTATCTGCTTTTGATTGCATGTTACTTCTGCTTAGTACTGTTATTATTGTCATACTATGTACTGCTGTAGCCGATCTAGGATGCTGTAGTTACTATACCTGATTACGTGCTTGCTACCCGTCTGCTTTTCGCTGTACCGACTTGGAGAATTTACCTTTCCTAGTTCAGATGTTTTTCTGAACCCTTTTCCCACTCGCTTAACCCTAAGGATTGGTATTGTAATCCACCTATTACTACCGTACCACCGTTCCAGAGATCGAAACATTACTTCACGTAATCCAGGAAGAGTACCCCTCGGATTACATGCTCACTAAGGTTGATCCTCAGAGTAGGAGATATGCGAGGACTTGTCGGAGTAACCGCACCCCGAGCTCACCCTAATTAGCCACGTACAACGTATGAACATTAGAAGGATGTTCAGTTTCTGTAAGATGACTCGTATCTCGTACACTTTCACGACCGTCACTCATCTCTTTCATCTTTCACCGCTGCTCGACGATCTAACGACACTTCTGGATTTAGGTCCCCAACACTCTTAGGAATTGGAGAAGTCGGGAGGACATCTCCTTTCACAAGGTCAGAGTACCTTCTACTGATGCTCAGCCATACCCAAAGACTTGGGAGTCGCCTCAAGACATATCATATTACTACTTGTTACACGTATAACTCGACACGAGACCCAGATTGCATTTCTAGAAAGGAACCTAATGACGTTACCCGAACCTGAACATTTTGAAGAAATTTCAGGACATTTAGGCATTGATGCATGACCTATGGAACCTACGCACCCACACCGAGAAACCGAGAAATTAATTTCGTAGATTTTGTTTTGAGATAACATAGATAAAGCACCGTTAGATGAAATTGAGTAGAATTCGAAGTGATCACGTTACATTAACCATATGGAGTGATATTGGAATGAACGTACGATTTAGTACAATATAATGACGCCAGGCCAGCGTAATTATGTTGAAGTAAATCATGCAGAAGTCCCAATGTCACTATATAATGGAGATGAAGCGATTCAAAGAAAATTTTGGTAGGAACCACTTGAGTTTACGCGTTATGGTCTGTTAGAGGTAGGGAAAGAATAACCACTTAGCCCAGATACTGTACAAGAAGGGCCTTGATTGCTGAATTGATAACCCGAAAATCTGTTATAGATATAGACATCCAGGACACTTAAGGAAAAGTTTTCAAATAGGAAAAACTTTGGACTTACTTGCGGTAGATCAATCGTTATGGAGACGCGCATGGATCCTGATTATAGTTAGGGGACGATTCGTCACAACGTTTTATTTTCTCGAGGTTGTTTATTACTAGAGCGATAGAAACCTTATATCTAAGGACCTTAGTGTTATGACTAATAAGCCATTAACAACCATGAGGGTTAAGTATTCTATAGGATAAACAAATGGTAAGCTGGCAGAGATAGAGGAATAATTTAAGGTAGTACCTTAAAATTAACAGGTGGGTCATTTGGAGATGACCTCATGTCAACAAAACTTGAAAGTTTTAAAGTGATAGTGAAAAGGATTAGTTACCTACGCACAAGCAGATGTTATTTGAGAAGATTGATAGAATTTTCAGGGTGGTATAATAAGATTTGGTTAGAACGAACCTTAAGAATAACCTAATGCTCATCAAGTTAGGAAGCTTGATGTAATGGATGGAATGAACTTTAGGATTAACCTAATACTCTTCAAGTTAGGAAGCTTGATGAAATAGTTGGAACGGACTGGCTTTCAAGGATGAAAGCGAAAGTTATTTATAGTAGGAAGATTGTTCGTACCTCATGAGAATGGTGAGCCAAAAGCCATCTGGGTTACTTCAACAACCCGAGATCCCACAATGGAAATGGGAAGAGATGACAATGGATTTCATCCCGAAGCTACCGAAAACAATAGGCAGTTATGACACTATCTGGGTTATCGTTGACCGCCTCACCAAATCTGCTCACTTCCTAGCCATGAAACAAACCGATACAGTGGATAAACTCGCACAACGATACATAAAGGAAATTGTATCCCGTCACTTCAGCGATTCAGATTCTATATTAAGGACTACCCAAGAATCCTATTTGATACTCATTCTTACGCGACTCTAAATCCTAACTTATTCTGAGAGATTTCTTATTTGATGATGATCACACCATCATCCTTCTTACTTTGATATTAGTCATACCAGTTCAAAATTTCCAAAATCAATGGGTAGTTAATTCCCATTCTCATACTCTCCCTTTCGTATCTCACTTATAAGCAACAACTTCACACTTAAGCATTTTTGGTCGAAGGGCTTATGCCCTACTAATAGTCATCAACCACATTTAAATTCAATAGTTTTCATTACCTCGTAACATTTTTGCTCAAATATCACCCGAAATTTTCAAAAATCTTTTACTCATAAATCTTTTTGTAACATCCGAAATATGAAAATTTTGTTTGCCAAAATTTTACTCACACTATTTTACTGTGCGATCCTCTCAAAGTTTTATAAAAAATAAATTTATTTTATTGTCATTCGTACAAATTTTAGAAACCGTATATGATATATATAATAAAGTAAATAATTACTTATTTTTTACTAGTACATATGAAATTTTACTTTCTCTTTTACAAAATAATTCTTTTATTCAAAAGATATTCTACTTGGAGTAGTCTATATTTACTAAGAACTTCGTTTCTTTCCTTACATTGTTACCTAAAACGATTTCTATAAAAAAAAATTTCGTTGCTTATTATACAAAATTCTTCGTTGCTTATTCGTATCCAAGTCATCATGAAGACTTTACAACCGTCGAAATTGAGAGTTTCATGTATGTGTGTGTGTGTGTGTGTGTGTGTATGTGATGAAGGCACTTACTACCACGTCATGGAGAGCCTTCGGGCATCCACTAACACTTAAATCATTCAAAATTACTGCGTTACCCCAGGAAGCTTATTTGTCACACCTGTCGGAGCAATGCTCTTTCTTACATAACTCTAAGTCCTGACTTATTCCAAGGGATTCACATTTAGTGATATTAACACCATTAGTATTTCGACTTTAACATTAGTCATAACCTGTTTGGCATTCTGCAAAGTCAAGAAACGATTAACTTCTCGTCCTCATGCTCTATCCTTCATACCTCACTTTTTAATAACGGCTCTGCACGTGAACATTTTTGGCCCAGAGACTTCTGTCCTGACAATTATCAAAACTACATTTAAATCATTAGTTTTCATTACCTAGTAACATGTCACCCGATGATTCAAAGATTTTCACTCAATACTCGTAACCTCTGAAATACGAAAAACTATGTTTATCAAAAATTTTACACGTTGATTTTTACACGTTGTTATTTGCGCGGACCTCACGAGATTTATGGACAAATGAAAATAATAAAATTTTTCTATCACTTATGCGATTTATAAAATCATATATGTATGTATATAATTAAGTTAACAAGTTTACCTTTACTTATTTTGGTTGGTACATACTAAGTGATACCTTCAAATTCTTTAAAAATCACTCCTTTGATGAGTGTTTAACTAAAGTCAAATGGTTTTGTGCAAAATAGTACATGTTGTACATACTTCTAAATTTACTAAGAACTTCGTTCCGTTTATGTTGTCACATCAAACGTTTAAAGGTTTTTCAAAACTTTCTTGGTTGATTTTATTAAAGGTTTTCATATTAGACTACACCATGTATGGACAACACTTCTTCTCGCCCTCCGTTAGGGATGAAACTTACTATTAAGATCTTTGTAAAAAACCCTTGAGCCACTTTGGAAGGCAGTTTTATAAAAATTATTAAGAAGTCTTTGCGCTCATGAAATGTTCCCCTTAAGGTTAGACTTGGCAAAATCGCGGGCCGATAAATCAGTTTTCCGATGTACACTCAGTAGTCACCCTATCGTAGGGAAAGCACTAGGCGGGTTTCTACTCTCAATGTTTCACGGCTAAATCGCAACACCCTCGTAAACGTCATCTCTATGAATCAGTAGGTTGAGGTACATGGAATCGTTTTTGAGATTCTTTTCACTTAGAGTAAACCGTTTTTTATGACCAAGGGTTCAAATATCCTCTCATCCGCGCATCCCCTTAAGTATAAGGACAAATTCAGGATGAACCGCTAGGATAGTTCACTCTTGTTCAAAGATCACACCTTTCGTGCGATTTTCTTTCGGAATTTTAGTGTAAGATACTTTAGGAATCTATGAATCTTGTTATCCTCTTGGAAGGGGACTGCTTAAAACATTTACGGCACTGATGTGGATACTCTACATGTTTCTTCCTCCGTTGGTTACAACTATATGTTGTTCTAGTTAATATTAACCCTAACTTCAACATGTAACTGAAAGGATAAAGTTATATTATAGAACTGTGCTTACATTCCATCCAAGGATAAGTTCACACGCAGTATGTTGTGATCGCCATGTTTTCCATTCTACCTGTCAGCTTTGTATTGCGACATAAGCGCTCAATGTTTTAGATGAGTTTAGTAACATTCATGATGTATTTCATGCTTCCAGCTTACTGAAGATGCCTGTAGGGCTAAAAACATTATCTTTCCTTTTGTGGGCATATATTCAGATGACATACACTTGTTAACCAGAAACGAAATCAATTTGTTGATCTCTTAGGATAAGAGACTAAATCAATGGCATATACCTATTCTTACTTTTATACGCCCAAGCACCTTTCAAGGTAAACAGCTCACTTTTGAGCCCACGAGTCTCCCGGGACTTTGATACGCTCCTTCTTATTCAAATACGGTACCATTGTTGGTCACTCCTCCAAAATTTTGGGATGAAATTTTCTTTAACAGGTGGGTAATGTAACGACCCGGCTTTTTCGACTTGCTTTTGTGCTTTGTGTTTTCGCGAAACTGCGTATTTGTGCGTACTGAGCTATATTATACTCTGGGAACTCCCTACATGTTGATTTCTTTCATTTATATGTTAAAACGTGCCTTTAAGTACGTAGGTTACTTAACTTGAACCCCGGAAGCTTTTATGACCGTTAGTGTCACTTGACGTTTTTAACGAACTGCGTACTGTGTACACGTTTAACTTTTATCGTAATCGGAATATTATGACTACGAAATATTAATTATTATTTTATAATAATAATTACTTAGGTCTTTGGATGCTTAATTACGCGTAGTAATTTACTTATGCTTACTAGTTAGTCTTGTTGGACTTTCAACCTTATTGGACCTTAGCCCACCCTACACTAGTTAATGGACTATTTAATTAGCCCAATTATTAATAGCTAGTGACCCATTAATAAGTACGACAAATGCCCATTTATTAGAGGGAACATGCTAGCATTTGTGTCAAGTATTATCCTTAATGTTGCATGAGATCCTAACATAAGCACCTACTTTAGACAACCATTAACCAAAAAGCAAACTTTTATCCCCCTTGTCCCCCTCCCTTGCTCACGGCCTAAACACCACCACCACCTCCTCACCATCTATAAATACAAGCCTTATTCCATCCATTATACACTTGCTCTCATTTGCATTTCACACACACTTACTCTCTAATTCTTTCTCCAGTCTTTCTCTCTCTAAAAAGTGTAAGTAATTGATTTTTCTTCTTCTTCCCTTGCCTTTCACGAATTCATCATCATCATCTAAGGGTCTTGCTTTTTAGCTTTGATCTTGATTATATCTTGTAGATTCAAACTTGGATTTGAATCCTTCAAGAACATGGAAGATTCAAGCTTTCTAGCTTTGAATCTTCACCTAATTTGTAGATCTAAATCTTTTCACTTTAATCTTGTTATTTTGTTACAAAGATTCAAACTTGTATTTGTAATCTTCATGTATCTTAAAGATCCAAGCTTTATGCTTCAAGATCTTCAAGAACAACCAAGATGCAAGCTTTCTAGCTTGAATCTTCATATCTTTTGTTGTATCTAATTTTTCTAACTTATGGTCTCATTATTTTGTTAAAAAGATCAAAACTTGTGTTTATGGTCTTCATGTAACTTAAAGATCCAAGCTTTATGCTTCAAGGTCTTCAAGAACACTAAAGGTTCAAGCTTTCTAGATTTGTGACCTTATAACTTGTGTGAAAAGGATCCAAGCTCTCTAGCTTAGGGTTCCATCACTTCATTTGATCTAGATTGTGTTAATACTTGTTTGATTGAAGTAAAGTTTGTAACTTTGTTTGTAAATAGGACTTGTATTTGTGTTAAGACTAAGGATATGATGTAACCTTGGTTCATCATCCATCTAAGATTCTTAAATGAGTTGTGTTCTTACTTGGTCTTAACATATTGTGTGTTGATGGTAGAATCTTGGTCAAGGTGATGCTAACCCATCAATGAGTTGTACACTTGAAGCTACAAGCATCAAGGATGAGAACCGTGATGAGCATCAAGCACTAAGAACCCCACCGGAGCACTTGTTTACTGTTTTTCGGGATCTGATCAGATTCCTGGACTTCTGGAAAATTGATTTTCAGTTACTTCTTTTTGAGTAGATGACTTTTCGTTTAGGCCTCGACTTAATCCGATATACGGTTTAGGATTTATGGCCCTCCGAAAGTCACTACGCCCTTGTAACGTTGTGCTGAAATTTCTGACCTACTCGCACTTAAACCGTCGTCACGGTCAAACAAAGACGAGTTAGGTTCTGAAAATTGGTCAGCGGTTAGAGGACTCATATACGGAGCCATAGCCACTGACTACGCATATTTTCGATTTACGTAGAGGTGGTAGAAGCTGATTCAAGTCAGCCTATTGTTTCGATCTCTATTCTTGTTAAACTTACTTAGCTTTTACAATGATGAATGATGATGATGATGATGGAACTTAAACTTATTTTATGCACTATTAGAACCTATAAGGACAACATACTGACCTAGTAACCTTTGATTTAGGTTGACGACCTTTCGGACCAACTTACTACTTGCATACTTTCATTACCGACTTTACCGCTTTTATCACTGTGAGTTATAGCTTCCCTTTTTACTTATACTATTTTTGGGACTGAGAATACATACGCTTTTTATGTTTTACTTACTTGACACGAGTACTTAAACTTTACATATGTGTGGGTTATATAACGGCATAAAGATTCCCCTTAGCACGGTAACGTTTAACTATTGGTTTTTGAACCGGTAGACGCGAATCTTAGATATGGATCCATAGGGTTTGACATCCCCACTCGGGCTAGTCGCGCTAGCATTTAACGGGTGTTTAATACTTCGAGGACATACGCACTCGAAAGGTGTACTTTTAGGGGGTGATATTTATATTTACGTTAAGTCTAGTTACCATGTGCCCACAGTTATACATATACTTTTCATACTGTTTGAAACACTGAAATCTCGTGGCCTACCTTACATTACTGTTACAACTTAAACTATAGCTCACCAACATTATTGTTGACATTTTTAAGCATGTTTTCTCAGGTGCTTAGAGATTTGTTGCTTAGACTTGCTGTCTTGGTGTTATTGATTGCTGTTAAGGACCTGCCGTGTTAGATTTCCGTTGCATTACTTAGAGATGTCTCAATCACGAAACTTTTATTTTGCATTCGCAACTTATGTTATTTGAATAATGGCTTTGTAATGACCTTTGTGTCACGTTATCTTTTGTAAAACACTATCTTTTTATGAATGCAAACTGGTTTTCAAACAGCATATAGTATTTGACCGTGTAAAGATCCTGTTGTTGACGAATCGTACACGATGGTTTTGTACGGGGCGTCGCAGGGTGCGTCGTACTTTTCGAAAATAGATCTTAGATTCGGGTATCGTCAGGTTCGGGTTGCAGAATCTGATATACCGATGACAGCGTTTAGAACGAGATATGGGCATTACGAGTTCTTGGTTATGCCATTTAGGTTGACTAATGCTCCGACAGTCTTCATGGATTTGATGAAAAGGGTTTGTAAGACGTATTTAGATCAGTTTATTATTGTATTTATTGTATTTATTGATGATATATTGGTATATTCTAAGACAGAAGCCGATCATGCGACACATCTTCGAATAGTTTTATATATGCAAAGTTTTCGAAGTGTGAGTTTTGGCTTCGAGAGGTACAGTTTTTGGGTCATGTTATCTGTGAGGCAGTTATTAAGGTAGATCCGTCGAAAATAGAAGCGATAATGAGTTGGAATTTTCTGAAGACGCCGACAGAAGTTAAGAGTTTCTTGGGTCTTGCGGGTTCTTATCGCCGGTTTATAAAAGATTTTTCTAAATAGCGGGTCCATTGACCAAATTGACCAGAAAAGATATAAAATTTCGATGGATTGACCAACAGGAACATGCTTTTCAGACTCTGAAACATTTGTTGTGTCAGGCTCCAGTGTTAGCATTACCAGAGGGTTCAGACGTTTTTGTGGTTTATTGTGATGCGTCAATAGCCGGGATGGGGTGTGTATTGATGTAAAGAGATAAGGTTACGCGTACGCTTCTCGTCAGTTAAAGACACACGAACGTAACTATTCGGTTCATGATTTAGAAATGGCTGCAGTGGTATTTGCATTGAAGCTATGGAGACACTACTTATATGGTACAAAGTGTGTGATATGTACAGACCATAAGAGCCTCCAGTATATTTTCACGCAGATGGAACTAAATATGCGACACAGACGGTGGATAGAGATTATAAAAGACTACTATTGCGAAAAAAGTATCATCCGGGTAAAGCGAATGTTGTTGCCGATGCTTTAAGTCGTAAAAAGACCGTGGAGACGGTGAAATTTATGAGAACCGAAATAGTTTCAGACCTTATTAAACAGATAAAGCAGGTTTAAGCCTAAGCTTTATTGGAATAAAATTTAAAGACTGAATTGATGACTAAAATTAAAGATTAGTTGACTGACGATTCTCGTGGACTGACGTTTAAGAACCGAATTTGGGTGCCTATGCTTGGAGATTTAAGGAAATTGATTTTAAATGAAGCACATAAATCGAGGTTGACTGTCCATCCGGGTAGTACCAAGATGTATAATGACTTAAAACCGATGTATTGGTGGCCAACGATGAAGAAAGATGTTGCTCAATTGGTAGAAAGGTGTCACGTTTGTGCTCAGGTTAAAGCCGAACACCAGAAACCTTATGGTTCGTTACAACAGTTGAAAATTCCAGAGTGGAAGTGGGATCATATTACGATGGATTTTGTAACTAAATTTCCTAGAACTCAGAAAGGTAATGATATGATTTGGGTATTTGTTGATCGACCGACAAAGAGTGCACATTTTTTAGCAACAAAAGAGACAGCCTCGTTGAGCATTTTAGCAGAGTTATACTTAAAAGAGATAGTTAGTCGACATGGGGTTCCGTTTTCTATCGTATCCGACAGGGATTCTAGATTTGTGTCTAACTACTGGAACAACCTACAGAAGAGTTTGGGAACGAGGGTTGCTCTGAGTACATCGTATCATCCACATACCGACGGTCAAAGTGAACGTACAATACAGACACTAGAGGATATGCTTAGGTCCTGTGTGTTAGAGTATAGTGGTCCGTGGGATATACTTTACCTTTGATCAAGTTCGCCTATAATAATACTTATCATTCGAGTATTGGTATGCCGCCATATGAGATGTTGTATGGTCGCAAATGTAGAACGCCGACTTGTTGGTTAGAAGCAGGTGAGAAACAGTTTGCAAGACCAGAATTAGTTCAAATAACAGACGACAAGGTAGCGATAGTGCGTGAAAAGTTAAAAGTGGCACGTGATAGACAGAAAATGTAAGCCGATCCACGTCGACGTCCGGAAAACTTTGAGGTGGGAGATCGTGTTTACTTGAAAGTTTCGCCATGGAAAGGGGTTATCAGATTTGGTAAACGGGATAAGTTAGCACCAAGGTATATTAGGCCGTTCAGAATTATTCAGAAGGTTAATGATCAGACGGTGGTGTTAGATTTCCGGCAGAGTTGACAGGGATACATAACACATTCAACGTGTGTTACCTTAGAAAGTGTAAGGTCAACGATGAAACGCAACTGGTTCCATTGGGTGATTTGAGGGTATATTTGAATCAAAAGTTAGTTGAAGAACCGGAGAGAATTGTCAATAGAAAGGTGACAAAGTTAAGGAAGAAGGAGATCCGTATGGTGCTTGTTGAGTGGAAGCATAGTTTAGGATCTAACCTTACGTGGGAGACTGAAGAGCTGATGAAGGCTCGTTATCCACGTCTGTTTGACCATGTTCCGATTACGAGGACGGAATCTTCTTAAGGGGGGTGAATTTGTAACATCCTCAAATCGGGCTTAGATGTACGATAACCTTTTTGCCCTTATGCATAATTGTGTGGCTAATTATGCTTTTATTTTAATTGAATATTTTATGTTATTTTATTATTTGGGTAAGACCAGTTTGTGACATGGGTCACTAACAGGTTCGTTTGTTTAATTTAGACTCCGTTAGGGTTGTCAAATTAAGTACGAAAGTTATCAGATACATGGTAAATACTCGTGTGTGATGGGGTATTGTGTTTTAACCTAATAAAACACTTGATATTGGGTGGAAGGGTTCCAGAACCCTCATTTCATTTCACCAACACCTAACTTCACCTTCCTTAAAACAACCCTAAGATCTTAATCTCGTTTTTGAATCTACAATTGTGTTAAAAAGCTTGTTACTACTAATTTTGTGATTATTTCAAGGTAACAATCCATGATTTTCAGATTCAAATTGGTGGATTTATGTGGATTTTTTATGTTAGGTTTTGTTAAAATGGATTTTGAGTCAAATCTAGCTAATTAGGTGTTGTTGATGTTTAAAACTATAGGGTTTAAGTCCCTGAACATTTTACTAACATGTGGTGTGTGGATTTTGGGCCAAAAACATGTTTGGGAATGAGATTGAGTGATTTTGGTTCGAAACCCGTCAGTTTTCTACTGTTGTTGCTCGATGAACACAACCGTACGGATGCAGTTTGCACCCGTACGGATACAATATGCAACCGTACGGGTGTATATGCAACCGTATGGATGCAGTGGTGTTTTTGTAACTGGGATGTGAGCATGCAACCGTACGGATACATGATGTAACCGTACGGATGGACTTGTAATCGTACGGATGCATTTCGAACTGTACGGATATAGATCAGTGCTATATTGTTGTTTAATTTGGCTGTTTTTTAGCTGTTATGCTGCCTGTGTGTCTAATTTTGATTAGAACACTATACTAACTTGATTTGCCTTATGTTCAGGTGATAATGATAAGGAAGCAGCTTAGTGATAGATTATCTGAGCTAGTTGCTGGTATTCGGTGAGTGGGTCTATCTCCGGATAGAGTATTAAGTAGGTGACACGCTACTTGTTCAGACTCTTTATTACTATGTTTATTTTCAGTAGGTTGCTATGCTAGTTAGGACGATTGAATGACTGATTATCTGTGATCTAATGTACGCACTGTTAGTTGGACACAAACCGAGGTGGCAAGGTTGGAAACCCACTGAGGCAGCAAGGTAGGGTTTGTGTGAGGTCGACCGAGGTAACCTGGTCGGGTCATGATATTACTGACCGCTCAGTATAGCGTAGAAGAACGCATGAGTTGCGTCTGGACGGTTATGCAGTGGATTCAGTAAAGCGGACTATCGGTAGACTGTAGCCTGATCAGCTAAGTCGTGTACTCGTACAAGCCGCCGATCCTCATATAGTCAGTTGTTGTATGCTAGTTCAGGACGTTAGCATATTTGTGACATGTGCATGTTTAGTTGCTTATGCTTGGTCTGTTAGATAGTATCCATTCACTTAGCAGTTGTGCTAATCCCCCACATTTCCACCCTTATAGGTTTATTATTATTATTATTATTATTATTATTATTATTATTATTATTATTATTATTATTATTATTATTAATTAACCCTTAAATACTAAAAGACATGTGGAAATGTGTAGTTTTAGTTGTTTTTTATTGTAGTTTCGAGTTTGCGTTCAAACTACAATCGGTCCCTCAACTTTGGCTCAATTTACACAACAACCCCTCAAGTTTACACTTTCTTAGGGGTACAAAGTGTAAAAATATAATTTTATTAAAATAAAAGAAACTAACTCCCCCGAATTTATAACGGGCCCTATCTCCTCGCTCGGTGCGAGTTAAATTTTTCCGAGACTATCGTTCAACTCGAAAAAGTCTCACGAATCCAACGGGGCTAACTATACGCAAAACGGACACTTTTTAAAAAACGCTTAACACAACGACAGCCCGTATCTTTCTGTTCGCAGCAAGTTAAATTTTTCTGACAGCACCGTTACACTCGAAAATTTTTTATGAACATAACGAAACTAACTACGTTCGAAATGGACACTTTTTAAAAAACGCTTAAGACAACGACAACTAAAACGACGCTTAAGACATGAGCCGTTTTTCCCTCTATAAATGCACAACGCTAAGTTAAATATGAGTACACAAGCAGAAAGCTCCCGCTGCATCGCGCGGGCCGGATCCGAACTAGTTGTTGTTGTTCTTATCTGTTGTTTTGAAACGACCTCGATCCATTTTCAGAAAAACGACAATTTTTTATATATAGACTTATGGTGGGGCGCACCTGATTATAGGTGTGGCGCAACTCAAAGCTAGATTTTGACCCCACTAAGTCAGTACCAATTTCCCATATTATAGTGAGGCGCTTTCCTTTCAGGTGCGGCACACTATTTGTTGAAAATTTAATTTCAGCTTTTTAAAACACTGTGACCTATCTTTGATGACCCAAATTGACACCAAAACACACACAATTCAATTACAACTTGTTTTACTTCAAATATTACATCCAACATATCTTATCATACCCAAAATAATAAAATTTGACCATTTGGATACACCCGACCCATTTAAAACAACAAAGGTATTAAACTTGACCCATTGAAATTTGACTCAAAGACCAAGATATAAAGAGCATAAGGTATAAGGTAATTACTACCCATCCACAAGAACTACAATCAAATCCTGGAAGTGCAAAGTCTAGTCTTCAAGCCACAACTAAAGTCATAAACTAAAGTCATAACAAGTAGATAAACGCCATGTTCTTACCCTTCCCTTGCACAAACTGAAACCTAAAAAAAGGTTAAACAATAGGTAAGCGAAACGCTTAGTGAATACAATATATGCATATTAATCAACAAAATTCATACGGATAATAAAATTGCATACAGAATTCAATCACAATTTCGTAAAACACCAAAACAAGCACAATTGCTCACAACACGAAACCAATCACAATTTTGTACATCACTAAATTAAGCACAATTTCATACATCACAGAAACCAATCACAAATTCACATTTGATGCTAACCTAGGTGCTTGCTGCGTTCCCAACGTGAAGAAAGTACCCCTTGCTGTGTTCCCAACGTGAAGCAAGTTCTTTACCATCTTTCATAAAACAGGAACTGTGTTCCCAACGTGAAGTAAGTGCCACTTGCTGCGTTCCCGGCGTGAAGCAAGTTCTTTTTGTTGCCTTCCCAACGTGAAGCAAGCTTTACCAAACCAATCCACATCATACATTTGCATAACAATATCAACTTTGTAAACAAATATGCACACATTGTACTCACCTGTAATCCGAGCAAGCAATTCAACAAATACTTCCAAGCAAAAGTCCACACAATCTTTCTCAAGCACAAGGACCTAATCAATAGCTATATACAATATATCACATATCTAGTACACTTGGTCAAACAAGGTCAACAAAACCTAGGGTTTATCTCTCAAACCCAAAAAACCCACTTTTGACATCTTTTAACAACCTCAAGACTTATTTACATAAGTCTTCTCAACTCAAACATCACTTCATTAATTAAAAACCTACTTTCACAAACTCTCTTAGTCAAACATAGTCAAAATTAGAGTTTAGACTCTATCAAACAAGCTTTTCAAGTACAAGTTTATTTCTTAACAAAATCCACAATTTTTCTACATTTATATTGTCCAAACACAAGAGTTATATTACAGAACTAACAAATTATAACTTGCCATTTCAAAGTCTTATGTGAAACATGACTTTTACAATTTCAACTTAATTAAACAAGTTACCTACTAAAAGTCTCCATTTTTACAAGTTCGTCATTATGCCCAACCTTTAATCCATAAACCCTAACTTTTCAAATTCGAATTAGGGTTTAGATGTTGTTAAAAACCTCAATTAAACACTAACCCACCCACAATGACACATAATTTCGGATTTAAAAACATACAATTACATACCTCAACTCTAGGGTTACAAAACCCTTAAATTCACTAAGAGGATGAACAAGAGATGGTAAATCTAAAGCTCCAATGGTGATGGCAAGTAATTAGATGGTGGATAACAATCATAGATTGGATTGCATGCGAAAAAATAAAGATTTCTTGTTCCTTCTTTTCCAAATCGCCACTTACACCCAAGACCCACTTCTCACTCAAATTCTGCTCAAAAGAGAAGAATGAGCATTTTTGGCCAGCATTTTATTATTTAAATTAAGGCATACTTTCACCTTTTTCCCTCTGTCCACCTAAAACTTGCACACAAAGTCCGTATTCTAACTTTTGCTAAGTTAACTAACACCAAAAATAATAAATAATACCAGATCAAAAATTGGGATGTCATGTGTTGGTACTGAAGAGTCATATACATATATATATATATATATATATATATATATATATATATATATATATATATATATATATATATATATATATATATATATATATATATATATATATATATATGTATATATGTATATATAGTGGTAGGATCAAGAGGGAAGTAACCATTCGGGGGGAAGCGGGGGGAAGCAAAAACTTTTTTTTTTTTCGTTTTTTGAAAAAACTTTGTTCACGAACATTATAGATGAGATGAAAATATGAACATTTAGTAGAGACACTTTGTGATAAATGTTTTTATTTTGGTTGGAAAACGCTCGAAGAAGTAATATATAACAATTATCGTGTTTTTCGAGCGTATTTTGAGGTTTTAGTTATTGGGATTTAGATATTAGGGTTTATAGGGTTTAGGTATTAGGGTTTAGAAATTTAGGGTTTAGATTTAGGGTTTAGATTTAGGATTTAGATTGAGTTTTTAACACGAACGGTTTAGAGTTTAGGGTTTAGGGTTTAGGGTTTAGGGTTTGGTGTTTTGGGTTTATGGAATAAACCCAAAACACCAAACCCTAAACCCTAAACTCTAAATCGGGCTAAATTTTACTTCACAAAACATGGAAAAAAAACATTCATATTCTTCACGAACAATATTATCTTGAATGTTATTTTTGTCGATCGTTTTCCCGCCTAAATAATAACATTCATCACGAAGTGTCTCTTCTAAATGTTCATATTTTTGTGTGATCTTGATGCCGAAAAAATAAATTCAAAAAAAACGAAAAAAAAAAAAAAATTTGCTTCCCCCCACTTCCCCCCGATTGGTTACTTCCCCATTGATCCTGCCCCAAGACTGATATTATTAACAATAATAAGGATTACAAGGATCTATCTTTACTATACATCAATGGATTTCGGTAATAATCTAACACGAGTATATAACAAGAGGACACAGTCCTAAAGATACCAAAAACTCTACGATACTATGCCGACAAAACAAAACAAGCGATGTAATTAGCCTATGCCGACACGATTAGTGGGAGTCGCAACATAAGAGGATGGATTTATGAGCCATTTTTGCCATGCGAGTGATTTCTTTTTTGAACGTTTGGAGATCCAACTAAAGCTTTGAGTTTGTATTTCGGATATGATAGTTGCGGGAACCCAATCTTTTTTGGAGAAGACTTTCAAATTTCTATATTTCCAAATATGATAGCAAACTATCTATTTTGTTGCTTGCCATATGAAATTTCCGAAATCATTTGTTGTAAAGGATTGTTTGTTGATTATGGCATTGTTTCCAATCTTTGAGTTTGTATTTCTGAAGAGTCATATATATAATTACCAAAACTGGTGGTATGAATCATAATCTGTGGGTTGATATTTAAATTCGCACACTTGACACTTTAGAAGTGAAATTATTCAAGAGGTTAAGAAACAAGATGCTTCAAGAGCTCTTACTTTGCTACAACTTATATAAGTATGCATCTTGGTTTTAAATTATAGAGCTAGTAAACCTAACGCCAGTTAACTTGTTCTGTTAATTAGTTAACTAGCGTAAGTTTAGGACCACCGTTGTGCATTTTAAAAACCCCAAGACTACCGGTATGATTTTAAAAAGATAAAGACTAGCGATATAATTTTAAGTAAACTACAGGGACTAATGATATAAATAGCTCTATATTTTATATTTCACTACAGGCTTCGGCTACAATCTCTTAGTTAATATAAGTAGTGTTAATTCACTAGCTAAATATTAAAATATGGTTAAATGATAAAGAATCCCCAGTTGGGACACACACAAAAAAATCAAAAGAACTGTTCGAGGCTTTACCTCCGAATGAGTAAAGTTCTTGTAATTTACATATTGTCTTAGCCAGTAAAGTAAATTAATTTATACAATTGGCCGATAGTACGTACGTACTTGAATGATTGATTTCAATACGTTGAAATATCATTAGCAATTTTTTTTTTTTTTACTTTCTCATCTCCAAAACACTCAAACCATTTGTATCGGGGGTTAAACAACCCCGTTGTTGCCAACGTGTTCACCCGAAAACGCCGTCTGGCGGCCGTATCGCCGCGTTGCCGACCGGCGTTGGGCCGGCGTTGGGACGAGTCCAACGTACACTACAACAGACGTTTAGTCCACGTGGTGCGATTTGATTTGGCAAAAAAATTGATCCGTTGGGAGTGGTAGCCGTTGGGGAAAAAAAATTAATTATTAACCTTATATACTAAATGTGGTTAGAAATGTTGTACTTTGCGTTACTTTTAATTGTAGTTTTGAGTTTGCGTTCGCATTACAAACGGTCCCCCCATTTCACCTATATTTCCACAACGGTCCCTCAACTTTACACTTCCTAAGGGGTAAAAAGTGTAAATATATAATTTAATTAAAATAACCTTATATACTAAATGTGGTTAGAAATGTTGTAGTTTGAGTTACTTTTAATTGTAGTTTTGAATTTGCGTTCGTATTACAAACGGTCCCTCCACTTTACCTATATTTCCACAACGGTCCTTCAACTTTACACTTCCAAATGGGTAAAAAGTGTAAATATATAATTTAATTAAAATATAAGAAACTAATTCTACCCAAATTTATAACGGGCCCTATCTTCTCGCTGGGTGCGAGTTAAATTTTTCAGAGACCACCGTTCAACTCGGAAAAATCTTACGGACCCAACGGGACTAACAATACGCGAAACGGACACTTCTAAAAAAACGCTAAATACAACGACAACCTGTATCTTCCCGCTCGGCACGAGTTAAATTTTTCCGACTGCAGCGTCAGACTCGAAATAATTTTATGAAGAGAACGATACTAACTACGTTCGAAACGGATACTTTTAAAAAAAAAGGCTAAACACAACGACATCCCGTATCTTCCTGCTCGCCACGAGTTAAATTTTTTCGCCAGCACTATTAGGCTCGAAATAATTTTGTCAACAAAACGAAACTAACTACGTTCGAGCAGGACAGATTTTAAAAACACTAAAGACGACGACACCAACAACGACGCATAACACATGACCCATTTTCCCTTCTGTAAATAAAACTGCGTTAAATATGAATACCCCGGCCGAAAGCCCCCGCCGCATCGTGCGGGCCGGTCCGGACTAGTTTTTACTATTATATATATATCCCCAATTTACTCAACAAAAATACGCACAATTTACCTCAAACACTCTCAATTTCATCTTTATTTACAAAAACATGGCTAACACTCCAAGCAATTCACAAAACGTAAATGTTGATGAGCACGATGCACCACTCTCAAGTACCCGTCAGTTATCAAATCTTTTGGCGTTCGGGACTCCTGATAGTCCCGGGTTAAACCGTCCTCTTCATACACCAAGTCCACAACAATTGCTATCCGTCACTAGAAATTTATTTGGGTTCAATCAACCGCCACAAATCGTCCCTCCATTAACTCATGAACAACAACAACAATGGGCATTTTTACAACACCAACAAATGATGCAAAATCAACAAATGTTCCATAACCAATCACAACAATTGTTCCAAAGCCAACAAATGTTCCAAAACCAAACACAACATAATATTCAAACCCAACAAACAACTTCTCAATCCCAATCGCAAGAATCGCAAAAAGTGCAAGAACCTCGGGCTACTCGCAAACACGAAAAAAAGAAAAAAGGTATAACGTATTGTTTATTTTTATTATATATATATATATATATATATATATATATATATATATATATATATATATATATATATATATATATATTTATTTATTTATTTATTTTTACCTACTGTTATATGTATATATATATTTATTTATTATTTATTAATTTATTATTATATATATTTATTATATATATAATAATTTATATATTTATTATATCTATATACCTACTAGTAATATATATATATATATATATATATATATATATATATATATATATATATATATATATATATATATATATTTCGTATTTATTATATATTATATATGTTAATATAATATGTTAATATTTATAGGGAAAGCGGGAGAAGAACCAAGCAAAAAGAACGCAAGAGGGTGGTCGCAAAAAGAGCTTGAGTGGTTAGCATCAAGATGATTATCACGTGGATACTACGGGTGTAGGTGGAACTCAAGGAGACCCGATAAGCCTCAGTCAAGACTTTGATGAGGCCGAGTTGTTTGGGGAAGTTCCGATGCAACGTCCAATGGGACGTGATAGAGCAAAGAAAGCCCAAAAAAGTCGGCTTCGTCGGGCGCAGAAGCGTCATCTCGTGGTAAAAGTTCAAGTACGTCGAGGACGGAAGAGTTTATGGACCAATGGGGAATTGTGGCACAAGAAAAGACAAGTGCGATTGGGAGCTTCAAGCAGTTTTGCACTATGCAAACCGCACTCACTCAAATTGATGTGTTGGGGAGATCATCGGCTTAGATGGAAGAACCTGAAGACGTGATACGTCTTCAAAAACTCAAAAAATTGGTTCGTAAGCAGATGAAAGACAACTTGGACATCGACGCTAACCCGGATGACTAGATTCACTTTATGTTATTTGATCTTTTAATATTAAGTATTTAATTTATGTATTTTTAATTATGTACTTTATTTTATTTAATGTTATTAATTTTGTCTTTTTAATTTTTAACAAATTTTTATTTTTATTTTTAACAATAAAAATAAAATAAAACAAATAAATAAAACAGAAAAATTCAAAATTAAATGCCACATCAGCATTCCACTAACACAATACCAACTCACAACACCAACTCACAACACCACCACTACTCCACAACACAACACAACACGTCATAGTCATAAAAAAAGTGCAAAAGTGCACAACACGAACTCACAACACCAACTCCCACTACAAATGGTTTCATAAAGTTCGTTATATATGTGGCGTTTTGAGATGGAAAAAATTGCATGAAATCAAAGGTTTTTCAAGGAGTATTTTATGGGACTTTCTTCTTACACTTTAGTATACATATGATTAAATTAACACCCTTCACTATTATTTTTTCTTGCAACTGCCGATGTGTAAAAAGGCTTTTAGCAAAAAGCTAAAAAAAGTTTACATGGAATTACTAAGTTTCATTTAGAGATTTTACATATATGCTTTAACCAAGAAAAAGTAAAAAGCATATTAAAGCTACCAGATCTTTTTAATGTTACAAGCAACAAATATAGAATCATTCCGAAATCGTCAAGTCCAACATATTGATTCCGTGCAGGCAAGACTTTCGAAGCGAAGTCTATTTACTTCTACTACCTTGGCAAATCACCAAAAAGTGTCCTGCAAAGCTAACAAAACTTCTATAAAGCCCCCACAAGACTCCTATAACGAATGGTTTTGAGGTCATTGGTGGCCTCGTGGGAGAGTAGGAAGTATAGATAATTTTATCGTTTAGCTTTTGAGATTTTTTTTTGAACAGGTGTTATGAGTTACAATTGGGTCCGAACGCGACGTTGGAGCTCACCAACCCGTTCATTTTTTTGGGACAAATTATTACAGTCCAACTGCTTCTCAAGATGAAACCCCCGATGAATCTATACATGCATCGTGTGTGGTAAAACCCTCTCAGGTGATACTCGAAAGCAAAATGTCTAAGACCTTCTAGGTTCATGAAATGAGCGGGTAACATCAAAAAAATATAGGGATCGAACCTTTGACCACCTTGACGTTTTATACACTAAATTATTATAATAATAGTGCATTTTAACCTAATAAATTTGACTAAGGTGTTGAATACGTCCTCAAAATTGATCACAATAAAATGTCTAAAAGTAGTATAACACCTTCACGTGTAGTAGTATTTTTTTATTTATATTATTATTATTATGTTCTTTTGTTTTAAATTAAATATCATATATCATATATCATATCAATCAATATCTTAATTAAATTGCTTACTTTGCTCCATGTCAACAACTTATATACGAAGAAATTACACATATTAACGAACGTAACACCTAATAAGTAAAAAATCTGAAAAATTTGTTCATTTTTGCTTTTGGCTGCGATTATTAAGAAGAAGATCGTTATCTATGAAATTTACGATATGTGTGACAAAAAATCTTAGAAAATAGCTTACTATACTCTCAATGGTTGAATTTCGTATTCATTTCTCATATTAGTATGATAAGTAGTTGTCTACCAAACATAGTTAAAAAAGGTTATGAAAAATACAATTAACTGATGAAAAACAAAGTCAATGAGTATGAAGATTTCAATCGATCATATCAATTTTTTATTTATTTATGCTAAAGTCATTACTAGAGAAATGAGAACACAAACCCCTATTCGTAACCGGTTTTTTAGGGATTAAAAAAAACTGGTTTGCATAGACAATCGAAATCGATTAGGACATGTAAATGGATGCTGGTCATTGCCCTTAGTTTTACAAAGGCCAATACAACGCTAATGAACTGTATGTAGCAAGCAGCAAGGTACTGCTATATTTTTATAAAGTTTCATAAACCCAAAACACCAAACCCGAAACCCTAAACTCTAAACCTTAAACTCTAAACCGTTCGTGTTAAAAACTCAATCTAAACCCTAAATCTAAACCCTAAACCCTAAATTTCTAAACCCTAATATCTAAACCCTATAAACCCTAATATCTAAATCATAATATCTAAACCCCAATAGCTAAAACCTCATCATACGCTCGAAAAACACGATAATTGTTATATATTACTTCTTCGAGCGTTTTTCCGCCAAAATAAAAACATTTATCACAAAGTGTCTCTACTAAATGTTCATATTTTCATCCCATCTATAATGTTCGTGAACAAGGTTTTTTCAAAAAACGAAACAAAAAAAAAATTGCTTCCCCCCGTTTCTCCCGATTGGTTACTTCCTTCTTGATCCTACCACTATATATATATATGTATATATATATATATATATATATATATATGTATACACACGTATATATGTATATACATATACACGAAAAGTTAATAATTAAATACATTTTTATAAAGTATAAATTAATATCTTCTATACGTAAAAATAAATAAATAAATAAGTATATAAAAGATGACCACTTTTTTGGGGGAAGTAGGGGGAAGTAAATTTCTTTCGTTTTTTCGACATTTTTTTTTTCAGGCATCAAGATCACATGAAAATATGAACATTTAAAAAATACACTTTGTGATAAATGTTATTATTTTGACGGGAAAACGTTTAAAGAGAAAAATGAAAACATGCATCATGTGTAATATTATGCTTCTGAGTTTTTTTTTAATGTTTAAAAATTAGGGTTTAGTAATTAGAATTTAGAAATTAGGGGGTTAAAAATTAGGGTTTAGCTATTAGGGTTTAGAAATTATGGTTTAGTGTTTAGAAATTAGGGTTTAGGGTTTAAAAATTAGGGTTTAGGGTTTAGAAATTAGGGTTTATATTGAATTTTTAACACGAACAGTTTAGGGTTTAGGGTTTAGGGTTTTGGGTTTAGAGACTAAACCCAAAACACTAAACCCTAAACTCTAAACCGGACTAAATTTTAAAAAAGAACTTCATATAAGATGAAAGAAAACAACGTTTCAAATATATTATTAGGAATAACATTACTCATGATGAATGTTATCAATTATTTCTTCGATCGTTTTTCCGCCTAAATAATAGCATTCATCACAAAGTATTTTTTTAAATGTTCAATTTTCAGCTAAACTTGATGTCTGAAAAAAAATTTCAAAAAAAAAACGAAAAAAATTTATTTCCCCCCAAAAAAGTGTTTCTCTCTTAATTATGATCATATATATATATATATATATATATATATATATATATATATATATATATATATATATATATATATATATATATATATCTATATATTGTGATGCCCTGTACTAAATTATCATGTACGGACCATCAACAACATGATCATTACAAGGTTAAGTACTATATGCGATTTCAAAAAGAGTTTGCATTCATAATAAAAGTGACGTCATAACCAACGTTGAATGTTTTACATCAAAAGTATGGTTCACTAAGTAGAAGCAATTAATAATTATATGTGACCCCAATGGTCGTTACAAATCATCGTTTCAAAAGTACCAAAGTTTGAATGCAAAAGTAAGCGTTCATGCAGTGACATCTCTAAAGCAGCGGGTGTCTACAGCATGACTAGTATAACAGCGGAAGCAACCTTAAGCACCTGAGAAAAACATGCTTAAAAACGTCAACACAAAGGTTGGTGAACTATAGTTTAAGTATAACAGTAATGTAAGGTAGGCCACGAAATTTCAGTGCTACAAAGAGCGATTCAAAACAGTAATCCAAATCAGTATGTTTAAGTATATGCTCAACCGTGGGCACTCGGTAACTAACTTAACGTTTAATAATATATCACCCCCTGAAAGTACACTTGGCAAGTGCGTATGTTTACGAAGTATTAAACACTCGTTAAATGCTAGCGCGACTAGCCCGAGTGGGGATGTCAAACCCTATGGATCCATATCTAAGATTCGCGTTCACGGTTCAAAAACCAATGATTAAACGTTAACGAGCTAAAGGGAATGTTTATGCCGTTGTATAACCCACACATATATAAGTTTAAGTACTCGTGCCTAGTATGTAAAACATAAAATCCGCATGTATTCTCAGTTCCCAAAATAAGTTAAAGTAAAAAGGGAATGCTATAACTCATAATGATAAGTAGTGGTAAAGTATGACTCGGAAAGTAAGCAAGTAATGAAGGTTGTCCAAACGGGTCCTCAACCTAAGTCAAATAGTACTAAGTCAGTAAATCGTCCTAATAGGTTTATAAGTATGTAAAATAGGTCTTAAAGGTCATCATCATTCATCATCAAACGAAAAGTATAAAGTAAGTTTTGTTCAAAGAAAGAGTTTAAAACAAGGGCTGACTTCGGTCAGTCACCACGGCCTCTACACAAACTGAACAGAGGTGAGACCAGGGGCCATGGCTCCGTATATGAGTCCTTTAAGTGTGGTAAAACTTACAGAATCAAACTCGTCTTCGTTTAACCGTGGTGACGGTTTAAGTGCGAGTAGGTCATAAATTTCTGCACAACGTTAAAAGGACATAGTGACGATCGGAGGGCCATAAATCCTAAACCGTAACTCGGATGAAGACGAGTCTTAAACGAAAAATTATCTACTCGAAAAGAGATATCTGAAAATCAAGGTTACAGTAGCCCAGGTGTACTGGTCTGTTACAGAAACCAGAAAACAGTAGCCAGAAGACAGAAAACAGAAAAAAATAGTGGGTTCCGGTGGGTTTGGTGCTTGATGTTCATCATGGTTCTCATCTTTGATGCCTATAGCTTCAAGTGTACAACTCATTGATGTGTTTACATCATCTTTACCAAGTTTTGACCATCATAACCCTTGTGCAAGTCTAAGACATGTAGCACAACTTCACTTAAGAGTTGTAAGTGTTTTGATGAACCAAAGTTACATCAAAGTCTTAGTTTTAACACATACATGAAATCTAAAAGTAATGTAGAACTATAAACTTGAAAATAAACTAACTAATCAAGATCATAAGTTGTAGAACATAGTTCTTAGTTTGATCTTGAAGATCCAAGACTCAAAAGTCTTGATCTAAAGTTATTAAGTTACATCCTAAGTATTAACACATGAATCTTTACTTTAATGAAACCAAAAGTTACAAAACTTTGATTATCAACTAGTAAAGTGTATGTAAGATTTAAAGCTCTTGTTTATGACCAAATGATTAGACCATAAGCTATAGAACTTAGATCCATTACAATTATATGAAGTTATAACTAGTAAGTTAAACTTCTATGTTCTTGAACCTTTAAAGTTAACTTTAAGTTCAAGAAAGTTATGAGATCAAGACTAACTTGTAGTACTTGACCAACAACAACCAAAATCACAAAATTAAAGTGCAAGTAAATGAAGTAGTAAACTAAATAAACAAGTAATTAGTTCATGGGTTGTTCATACTTTAAAGATTCAAGCCTAAGTCTTGATCTTTAGAAAGTAAACTTTAAAGTTTGCTTCATGAACTTCAAGTATGAGTTACAACACATGAACTTTCCTTCTTTAAACAAGTATTAAGTGGAGATCATAAACTAGAGAGTTTATGTCTTGTATGTTCTTGTTAGAACAAGATAGATGAAGAATCAAACTAACAAGTTTGCTTCTTAGAAGATCATAAGTAAATAACAATAACAACTAGTAACTACATGTATTTAAACATTAAGCAAGAACAAGTAAACAACAACAAACAATGATGATGATATTGTGTAGCATATGATACGGTTTTGGGTCAAAGGAAAAGGGAGAAAAGAAGTTCATAATACTTACAAGTATGAAGAGAAAAGAGAGAAAGTTTGAGAGAAAGTTGAGAGGCAAGTGTGTGTTTTTGGAAATGAGAGAAATCTAACAAGTGAAGTAATGAAAAATTGAAACAAAATCCCATCTAAGGGCCATATGGCCGACGGCCTGCTGCAAAAAGAAAGGGGGGGTGAGTTGTTCAAAGGTCACTTGCATGTTAAAGCTTAAAAGGTTGGATAAAAGATGTAGTTGCATGGGGATTATGTGTAAACTAGATTTCAAGTGCATAAACTAACTAGTTACAATTAAAGATGATACTTACATGCAAGAGTGGGCTAGTTAGTCCACTTAAAATGTAGGGTGGGCTTATAAGCCCAATATCATGAGTCTATAACACTAATAAAGCCCAAGTCCAATTAATTAACAAATAAATCCAATTAAAGCCCAAGTAATTAACTAATAACTTTAGTTAATTAAAATGATTAATAAAATCAATCATGAATGTAAATAATATTCTAAAAATATTATTCGTGAAAGTTTCGTGTGTCACAAGGACGTTTCGGGCATTTAAAGTCAAGTACGGGCAATCATGGCAACATGTAAATGTAATAACATACATTCATTTAATCACACGTATTACTAATAATAATTATTAATCAATAAATGTTGGAAAATCCCGGGTCGTTACATTACCCACCTGTTAAAGAAAATTTCGTCCCAAAATTTTAAGGAGTGTCCAAACAATGATACCGTATTCGACTAAGAAGGAGCGTATCAAAGTTCCGTGAGTCTCGTGGGCTCAGAAGTAAGTTATTTACCCTGAAAGGTATTTCGGTGTATGAAAGTAAGAATAGGTATATGCCATTAATTAAGTCTCTTGTCCTAAGAGATCAACAAATTGATTTCATTTCTAATTAACATGAGTATGTCACCTGAATGTATATCCACAAAAGGAAAGATGGTGTGTTTAGCCTTACAGGCACCCTCAGTAAGCTGGATGTGTGAAATGCATCCTGAATATTTCTAAGCTCATCTAAAACATCGAGCGCTTATGTCGTAATACAAAGCTGACAGGTAGAATGGAAAACATGATGATCACAACCATGCGATTTGATGTCTGGATAGTGTTAGCCATGGATTTTACTAACCCCTTAATTTCGGAAGGAGACCATAGGCATAAGGAACCCGATATTTAAGAACGTTTCATTTGAATAAGTGAATTGAAATTTAGCTAAAAGTGATCAATCGGACTGGCAAGCCATAGTTTACCATACTGCAGGTGAACCTATCCTTGGATGAAATGAAAACACAGTTCCGCAATGTAACTTCATCCTTTCAATTACACGTTGAAGTTAGGGTTAACGTTAACTATAGCAACATACAGTTGCAACAAATGAAGGAAGAAATGTGTAGAGTAACCACATCAGTGTCGTAGATGTTTTAAGCAGTCCCCCTGCCAAGAGGATAACAAGATTCATAGGTTCTCAAAGTGTCTTATATTACATTTCCGAAAGAAAGTCGCACGAAAGGTGTGGTCTTTGGACGAGAGTGAACTCTTCGAGTGGTTCGTTCTGAATTTATCCGTGTACTTAAGGGGATGTGCGGATGAGAAGATACGTGAACCCTTGGTCCTAACGAATGGCTTACTCCGAGTGAAAAGAATCTCCAAAAATGATTCTTGTATATTAACAGACTGATTCATAGAGATAATGTTTACGAGGGTGTTGCGTTTAGCCGTGAAATTTTGAGAGTAGAAACTCACCTAGTGCCTTTCCCACAATGGGGTGACCAATGAGTGTACCTCAAGAAACTGACTTATCGGCCCTCGTTTTTATCATGTCTAGCTTTAAAAAGAACATTTTATGGGTGCAAAGATTTTCTGACCAATTTTATAAAACCGCCATCCAAAGTGGCTCAAGAGTTTTTAACAAGATCTTAATAGTAAGTTTCATCTCTAATAGAGGGCGAGAAAAGTGTGACCCCTACATGGTGTAGTCTAATATGAAAACCTTTAATAAAATCAACTAAGGGAGTTTTGAAAAACAAAACCTTTAACCGTTTGTTGTGACAATGTAAACGGAACGAAGTTCCTAGTAACTTTAAAAGTAGGTACAACGTGTACCATTTTGCACAAAACTATTTGACTTAAGTTGAATAACTCGATAAAGGAGCGGTTTGAAGATATAACTTAGTATCAAAATAAGTAAGTATAAATTTATACATATATGATTTTATAAATCGTTTAAGTGACCAAAAAGTTTTTAGTACTTTCATTGTCTGTAAATCTTGTGAGGACTGTGCAAATAAACAACGTGTAAAAATTTTTGATAAACATAGTTTTTCGTATTTCAAAGGTTACAAGTTGAAAAAGATTGAGTGAAAAAGCTTGGAATCCTTGGGTGACCAGTTACTAGGTAATGAAAACTAATGACATAAATGCAGTTTTGGTAATTATCAGGACACAAGTCTTTGGGTCAAAAATATTTACGTGCGAAGCTGTTGCTAAAAGTGGGGTACGAAGGATAAAGCACGAGGATGAGAAGTTAATTGCTTCTTGAATTTGAAAAGTGCCAAATAGGTTATGGCTATTGTTAAAGTCAGAATAATTATGGTATTAATACCACTAAATGAGAATCCCTTAGATTAAGTCAGGACTTAGAGTTATGTAAGAAAGAGCATTGTTCCAACAGGCGTGGCAATTAAGGTTCTTGGGGTAACGCAATGATTTTTAAATGTTTTAAGTGTCAGTGGATGCCCAAAGGCTCTGAATGACGTGGCAGAAGTGTCTTCAACACATACACACATGAATCTCTCGATTTCGACGGTTGTAAAGTCTTCACGATGACTTGGGTACGAATGAGCAACGGAGAATTTTATATAGCAAGCAAAGAAAATTTTTATAGAAATTGTTTAAGGTAACAATGTATGGAAAGAAACGAAGTTTTAGTAAACTAGGGTTATGTACAACCCGTACCATTCAAAGTAAAATATATTTTGAACACAGGATTTGATTTGTAAGAGTGAAAGTAAAATTTTACATGTATTTGTCAAAGATAAGTGATCATTTACTTTATTTTATATAACGTATATGATTCCAAAATTTGCTCGAATGGCGGACAAAATATATTTATTTTTATAAAGCTTTGAGAGGATAGCACAGTAAAATAATGTGGGTAAGATTTTGGCAAACAAAATTTTCATATTTCGGAGGTTATAAGTTGGAAAAGATTGATGAGAATAGAGTAAAAGACTTTTGAAAATTTCGAGTGATATTTGAGGTAATAAAAACCATTGAATTTATATGTGATTGACGACTATTAGTAGGGCATAAGTCCTTTGACCAAAAACGCTTAAGTGTGAAGTTGTTGCTTATAAGTGAGATACGAATGGGAGAGTACGAGGATGAGAATGAACCACCCATTGATTTTTGGAAAATTTCGAACTGTTATGACTAATATCGAAGTAAAAGGATGGCGGTGTGGTTAACATTGAATAAGAAATTCCTCGTAATAAGTTAAGATTTAGAGTTGCGTAAGAATGAGTATCAAATGAGATTCTTGGGTAATCCTCAATATAGAATTTGAATTGCTGAAGTGACGGGATACGATTTCCTTCGAGTATCGTTGTGCAAGTTTGTCCATTGTATCGGTTTCTTTCATGGCTAGAAAGTGAGCAGTTTTGGCGAGATGGTTAATAATAACCCAGATGATTGCCTAACTGCATACCGTCTCTGGTAGTTAATGATGAATTTCTTCCCATTTCCATTGTGGGATTTCGGGTTGTTGTCATGTAACTAATAAGGTTCAGTTTTCGGGCTACATCTCTCCCCATAATAGTTTCACCATTCTTGCGAGGTATACAAATAAATTTTCCCATTATAAATAAATTCCGCTTTCATCCTTGAAAGTCAGTTCGTTCCAACTATTTCATCAAAGCTTCCTAGCTCGATGAGTATTAGGTTAATCTTAAAGTTCATCCCAAATCAAATCTTACTGTACTACTGTGAAAAATTCTATCAATCTTCTCAAATAACATATGCCTGTACGTAGGTAACTAATCCGTTTCAACTACTACATTAAAACTCCCAAGTTTGGTTAATATGAGGTCATCTCCAAATGACCCACCTGTTAATCTTAAAGTACTACCTTAAATTATTCCTCTATCTTCCTCAGTTTACCATTTGCTTGTGTCCTATAGAATACTTAATTCCCATGGTTGTTGATGGTTTATTATTCATGATAATGCTAAGGTTCTTAGATGTAAGGTTTCTATCATTCTAGTATTAAACAACTCTGAAACAATAAAACGTTGTGCCGAAACGTACCCTAACAAGAATCAGGATCCATGCAAGTTTCCACAATGATTTCTTTACCGCAGGTAAGTTTAAAGTTTTTCCTATATGAGAACTTTCTCCTTAAATGTCCAGGGTGTCGATATTTATAACAAATTTTCGGGTTATCAATTCTGCAATCAAAGCCCTTCTTGTATAGTATCTGGGCTACGTGGTTATTCCTACCTTTAACAGACTATAATGCGTATGCTTAAATGATCCCTGTCAAAATTTTCCCTGGATCACCTCATATCCCTCATGTAGTAACATTGGAACTTCTGCATGATTTACTTCAATATAATCACGCTGGCCTGGCATCATTATTTTGTACTAAATCGTATGTTCATTCCAATATCATTTTATATGGTCAATGTAACGTGATCACTTCCAATTATACACAATTTCATCTAACGGTGCTTTAACCATGCTATCTCAAAACAGAATCGGCATAACTAATCTCACGGTTTCTCGATGTGGGTGCGTAGGTTCCGTAGATCAAGTATTAATGCCTAAGTGTCCCGAAGTTTCTTCAAAGGTTCGAATTCAGGTAACATTGTTAGGTTCCTTCAAGATATTCATTCCGGGCCTCGCGTCAGGTTGTACGTGTAGCAAGTAGTGATACGATATGTCTCGAGGCGACTTGCAAGTCTTTGGGTATGGCTGAGTATTAGTAGAAGACACTATGACCTCACTAAAGGGAATGCCTTTCCGACTTCTCCAATGTCTAGGAGTGGTAGGGACCTAAGTGCAGAAGTGTCGTTAGATCGTTGAGCAGTCGTGAAGAATGAAAGAGTTAAGTGACGGTCATGAAAGCGTACAGTGTATGTGTCAACTGAACAATCTTCTAGATTGCGTGAAGTAATGTTTCGATCTCTGGAACAGTGGAACAGTAGTAACAGGTGGATTACACTACTAGTTCTTAGGGTTAGACGAGTGGGAAAGTAGTTCAGGAAAACATCTGAACCGGGAAGGATAAGTTCTCCAAGTCGGTATAGCGGATAGTAGACAGGTAGCAAGAGCGTAATCAGGCATAGAAACTACATCAGCCTAGATCGTTCACAGCAGTATGTAGCATGGCAATAGTAACAGTATCATACCGAGGTAACATGCTAAAGGCAGATAGTGGCATGTAGTAATATATCACAGTAGCATGCAATCAAAGGCAAATAATAGCATGCAGTAGTGAAACATGTAGTAGCATACAGCATATAGCAGTAAAAAGTAAGCAGCAGCATGCAGTAAGTTCAGCGGAAACAAGTAAACTAGCAAGTTGTAGATTAGTCCTATTAGTGAATCCTACTCGGGTCGGTCTTAGACTCACTAATGCAACCTAATTCCCTACAACCAATGCTCTGATACCAAATGTGATGCCTCGTACTAAATCATCATGTACGGACCATCAACAACAGGATCATTACAAGGTTAAGTACTATATGCGATTTCAAAAAGAGTTTGCATTCATAATAAAAGTGACGTCATAACCAACGTCGAATGTTTTACATCAAAAGTATGCTTCACTAAGTAGAAGCAATTAATAATTATATGTGACCCCAATGGTTGTTACAAATCATCATTTCAAAAGTACCAAAGTTTGAATGCAAAAGTAAGCGTTCATGCAGTGACATCTCTAAAGCAGCGGGTGTCTACAGCAAGACTAGTATAACAGCGGAAGCAACCTTAAGCACCTGAGAAAAACATGCTTAAAAACGTCAACACCAAGGTTGGTGAGCTATAGTTTAAGTATAACAGTAATGTAAGGTAGGCCACGAGATTTCAGTGCTACAAAGAGCGTTTCAAAACAGTAATCCAAATCAGTATGTTTAAGTATATGCTCAACCGTGGGCACTCGGTAACTAACTTAACGTTTAATAATATATCACCCCCTGAAAGTACACTTGGAAAGTGCGTATGTTTACGAAGTATTAAACACTCGTTAAATGCTAGCGCGACTAGCCCGAGTGGGGATGTCAAACCCTATGGATCCATATCTAAGATTCGCGTTCACGGTTCAAAAACCAATGATTAAACGTTAACGAGCTAAAGGGAATGTTTATGCCGTTGTATAACCCACACATATATAAGTTTAAGTACTCGTGCCTAGTATGTAAAACATAAAATCCGCATGTATTCTCAGTTCCCAAAATAAGTTAAAGTAAAAAGGGAATGCTATAACTCACAATGATAAGTAGTGGTAAAGTATGACTCGGAAAGTAAGCAAGTAATGAAGGTTGTCCAAACGGGTCCTCAACCTAAGTCAAATAGTACTAAGTCAGTAAATTGTCCCAATAGGTTTATAAGTATGTAAAATAGGTCTTAAAGGTCATCATCATTCATCATCAAACGAAAAGTATAAAGTAAGTTTTGTTCAAAGAAAGAGTTTAAAACAAGGGCTGACTTCGGTCAGTCACCACGGCCTCTACACAAACTGAACAGAGGTGAGACCAGGGGCCATGGCTCCGTATATGAGTCCTTTAAGTGTGGTAAAACTTACAGAAGCAAACTCGTCTTCGTTTAACCGTGGTGACGGTTTAAGTGCGAGTAGGTCAGAAATTTCTGCACAACGTTAAAAGGACATAGTGACGATCGGAGGGCCATAAATCCTAAACCGTAACTCGGATGAAGACTAGTCTTAAACGAAAAATTATCTACTCGAAAATAGATATCTGAAAATCAAGGTTACAATAGCCCAGGTGTATTGGTCTGTTACAGAAACCAGAAAACAGTAGCCAGAAGACAGAAAACAGAAAAAAATAGTGGGTTCCGGTGGGTTTGGTGCTTGATGTTCATCATGGTTCTCATCCTTGATGCCTATAGCTTCAAGTGTACAACTCATTGATGTGTTTACATCATCTTTACCAAGTTTTGACCATCATAACCCTTGTGCAAGTCTAAGACATGTAGCACAACTTCACTTAAGAGTTGTAAGTGTTTTGATGAACCAAAGTTACATCAAAGTCTTAGTTTTAACACATACATGAAATCTAAAAGTAATGTAGAACTATAAACTTGAAAATAAACTAACTAATCAAGATCATAAGTTGTAGAACATAGTTCTTAGTTTGATCTTGAAGATCCAAGACTCAAAAGTCTTGATCTAAAGTTATTAAGTTACATCCTAAGTATTAACACATGAATCTTTACTTTAATGAAACCAAAAGTTACAAAACTTTGATTATCAACTAGTAAAGTGTATGTAAGCTTTAAAGCTCTTGTTTATGACCAAATGAGTAGACCATAAGCAATAGAACTTAGATCCATTACAAGTATATGAAGTTATAACTAGTAAGTTAAACTTCTATGTTCTTGAACCTTTAAAGTTAACTTTAAGTTCAAGAAAGTTATGAGATCAAGACTAACTTGTAGTACTTGACCAACAACAACCAAAATCACAAAATTAAAGTACAAGTAAATGAAGTAGTAAACTAAATAAACAAGTAATTAGTTCATGGGTTGTTCATACTTTAAAGATTCAAGCCTAAGTCTTGATCTTTAGAAAGTAAACTTTAAAGTTTGCTTCATGAACTTCAAGTATGAGTTACAACACATGAACTTTCCTTCTTTAAACAAGTATTAAGTGGAGATCATAAACTAGAGAGTTTATGTCTTGTATGTTCTTGTTAGAACAAGATAGATGAAGAATCAAACTAACAAGTTTGCTTCTTAGAAGATCATAAGTAAATAACAATAACAACTAGTAACTGCATGTATTTAAACATTAAGCAAGAACAAGTAAACAACAACAAACAATGATGATGATATTGTGTAGCATATGCTACGGTTTTAGGTCAAAGGAAAAGGGAGAAAAGAAGTTCATAATACTTACAAGTATGAAGAGAAAAGAGAGAAAGTTTGAGAGAAAGTTGAGAGGCAAGTGTGTGTTTTTGGAAATGAGAGAAATCTAGCAAGTGAAGTAATGAAAAATTGAAACAAAATCCCATCTAAGGGCCATATGGCCGACGGCCTGCTGCAAAAAGAAAGGGGGGGGTGAGTTGTTCAAAGGTCACTTGCATGTTAAAGCTTAAAAGGTTGGATAAAAGATGTAGTTGCATGGGGATTATGTGTAAACTAGATTCCAAGTGCATAAACTAACTAGTTACAATTAAAGATGATACTTACATGCAAGAGTGGGCTAGTTAGTCCACTTAAAATGTAGGGTGGGCTTATAAGCCCAATATCATGAGTCCATAACACTAATAAAGCCCAAGTCCAATTAATTAACAAATAAATCCAATTAAAGCCCAAGTAATTAACTAATAACTTTAGTTAATTAAAATGATTAATAAAATCAATCATGAATGTAAATAATATTCTAAAAATATTATTCGTGAAAGTTTCGTGTGTCACAAGAACGTTTTGGGCATTTAAAGTCAAGTACGGGCAATCATGGCAACATGTAAATGTAATAACATACATTCGTTTAATCACACGTATTAATAATAATAATTATTAATAAATAAATGTTGGAAAATCCAGGGTCGTTACATATATATATATATATATATATATATATATATATATATATATATATATATATATATATATATATATATATATATATATATATATATATATATAATCATCAAGAGGGAAACACTTTTTAAGGGAACGGGAAAGTTCATGTTTTCCATTTTTTTAATTTTTTTTCACAAACATTAGGATTAAGTGAAAATATGAATATTTAAAAAAAATACTTTCTGATAAATGTTATTATTTTGACCAAAAATAGTGTTTTATACCTGATAACTTGCATAATGAGTCTTCGAGCGTTTTTTCCATCTTCTGTGAAGTTTTTCAAATTTAGCCCGATTTAGAATTTAGGATTTAGTCCCTAAACCCTAAACAACAACAAAAACAAAAACAACAAAACCCAATACCACATGTGTGGCATGTGGGGAAGGTGAGATATAGACAATCTTTCTCCTATTCGAGAATAAAAATCAGTCATTTTTTCACACAGAGTGAAACACTCTCAAAAGTTGAGAAAGTCATCACTCTCTCCATTCGACGGATAAAGATATTGCTTCCAAGTAGACCTCCAGCCAATAAGTAGAAATTTTTTGAAAAAAAATAAAATTAAAAATTAAAAATCGCCATGAAAATGGTATAATCAAATTTTCATGGGTTTTAAATCATGTCTGAAATTCAATTTAGGCTCTAAAATTCAGTCAAAACGCCAATAGATTGACGCTTGCTATTGACTCAAAAATAGAGCCGAATCCCTAAACCCGAAACTCTAAAGCGTTCGTGTTAAAAACTCAATACAAAACCTAAATCTAAACCCTAAACCCTAAACCCGATTTTCTAAATCCTAAAAAATCGCTCGAAGCATAACATTACTCATGATGCATGTTATTAAGAATAACAATTAACGATAAATGTTATTTATTCGCGAGCATTTTCTGGTCAAAATAATAACATTTATCACAAAGTGTCTTTTTTTAAATGTTTATATTTTCACGTGATCTTGACGTTTGTAAAAAAATTTCAAAAAAAAGAAAAAACTTACTTCCCCTTCCCTTAAAAAAGTTTCCTTCTTGATACAGTAGGTCTTAATTTTTGTGAGGAAGTATGTTATATTTGTGAGTGTTTAGTCCTGTGTTATTTCTGTTGAGAAAATGATGATGTGGCGATGATGTAACAATTAGTTTTTGTGAGAAAGTATATATCAAGGTTGAAACGACCCGTCCATATTACTATAAACGCAGTACGTTATTCATTGGTCCCATAGCGAGGTATTTGATCTCTATATGATACGTTTTAGAAAAATATTGCATTCGTTTCATAAAAAGCACACCATTATTATACATAATGCATGTTTTAAACAATTGGGCGATTATTTAAGGAATAATCCCCATAATACATCGGTTTGCAAATACTACACACTTGACATAACAGTCAAATATAATACATGACAAAGGTTTTATTGAATGCAACATTTTATTTAAACAAAAGCATGAGACTCCATGCACAGCTTGCTCAGATAATGCAACAGCAGAAGACTTTCTTAAGGACCTGAGAATAAACATGCTTAAACAGTCAACACAAAGGTTGGTGAGATATATAGGTTTAAAGCTATCATCGATATAAATATAGACCACAAGATTTCATAGTTATAAATATATGTACACTCGCAAGTGTATAAAAGTATTCTATAAGTTGTTGAGCGCTTCGGTAACCATACTTAACCATTAATGTGGCATATTCCCTTCATTATGAAATCTCCCTACACTGTACCAAGTGTAGTAAAAATGAAGTACTATGCAACCGTTTACGATACTAGAGCGACTAGCCCGGTTGGGGTTGTCAAACCCGATAGATCTATCAATAGGATTCGTGCTTACATGTTCTTACAACATGTAAATATTAGTTACCAAGCTATTAGGGAAGATATGCAAGGTGGTACATGTGATGCCCCGTACAAAACCATCGTGTACGAATCATCAACAACAGGATCATTACAAGGTCAAACACTATATGCTATTTCAAAATACGTTTGCATTCAAGATAAAAGGTGACGTCATAACTAAGGTTAATGTTTTACATCGAAAATATGCTCCTATGAATAGAGCAAAGATAATAGTACATGACCCTTAGGTCGTTACAAATCATAGTTCCAATGTAATTAAGTTTGAATGCAAGATAAAGTAGTTCATGCGGTGATAACACTAGAGCAGCGGGTGTCTACGGCAAGACTAGCACGACAGCGGAAGCAAATAACCTTAAGCACCTGAGAAAAACATGCTTAAAAACGTCAACACAAAGGTAGGTGAGCTATAGTTTAAGTATAACAGTATGTAAGGTAGGCCACAAGATTTCAGTGCTACAAAGAGCGTTTCAAAACAGTATGATAAAGTATATGCTTAACCGTGGGCACTTGGTAACTAACTTAACGTTTATACCCCCTGAAAGTACACTTGGAAAGTGTGTGTGTATAAGAAGTATTAAACACTCGTTAAATTCTAGCGCTACTAGCCCGAGTGGGGATGTCAAACCCTATGGATCCATATCTAAGATTCGCGTTCACCGGTTCAAAAACCTATGACTAAACGTTACCAAGCTAAAGGGAATGTTTATGCCATTGTATAACCCACACATATATAAAGTTTAAGCACTCGTGCCTAGTATGTAAAACATAAAATCTGCATGTATTCTCAGTTCTCAAAATAAGTTAAAGTAAAAAGGGAATGCTATAACTCACAGTGGTAAAGTAGTGGTAAAGTCGAGTCGGGAAGTAAGCAAGTATGTAGGTTGTCCAAACGTGTCCTCAACCTATGTAAAATATCACTAGGTCAGTAAATCATCCCAAAAAGTTTAAATGTATGTAAATAAGGTCTTAAGGGTCATCATCATTCATCATCTAACAAAAGGTATAAAGTAAGTTTCGTTCATGAAAGAAGTTTAAAACAAAGGCTGATTTCGGTCAGTCACCACGGCCTCAATACCTACTGTAATAAGGTGAGACCAGTGGCCATGGCTCCATATATGAGTCCTTTAGTTGTGGTAAAAATTCCAGAAGCCAACTCGTCTTCGTTTGACCGTGGCGACGGTTTAAGTGCGAGTAGGTCAGAATTTTCAGCACAACGTTAAAAGGACATAGTGACACTCGGAAGGCCATAAATCCTAAACCGTAACTCGGATTAAGACGAGTATTAAATGAAAAGTTATCTAAACGAACTGAGCTATCTGAAAATCAAGGTTACAGTAGCCCAGGTCTACTGGTAAGTTACAGAAACCAGAAAACATAAAGCAGAAAACAGAAAACAGAAAAAGAATGGGTTCCGGTGGGTTTTTGGTACTCGATGCTTATCACGGTTCTCATCCTTAATGCATATAGCTTCAAGTGTACAACTCGTTGATGGTTTTACATCATATTTACCAAGTTTTGACCATCATAACCCAAGTGCAAGTCTAAGATGTGTAGCACAACACAATCAAGTGTTGCAAGTGTTTTGATGAACCAAAGTTACATCAAAGTCTTAGATTTAACACATACATGAAATATAAAAGTAATGTAGAACTATAAACTTAAAAATAAACTAACTAATCAAGATCTTAAGATGTAGAACATAGTTCTTAGTTTGATCTTGAAGATCCAAGACTCAAAAGTCTAGATCTAACATAAGTGTACAAAGTTATAATTAAAGAAAGCTTACTTACATGTTCTTGAACTTTTAAAGTTAACTTTAGTTCAAGAAAGTATGAGATCAAGACTAACTTGTAATACTTGACCATCTAGACCAACAAACATGAAATCAAAGTGCATAATATAAAGAAGTAAACTAAGTAAACAAGTAACTAGTTCATGGGTTGTTCATACTTTAAAGATTCAAACCAAGTTTGATCTTTAAGAATGTAAACCTTAAGTTTACAAACATGAATTACAAGTATGACTTACAACACATGAACCTTAAATCTTTTAAAACAATAAAGGTAGAATCATAAACTAGTAAGTTTATGTTCTTGTATGCCTTGTAAGAACAAGTTGATATGAAGAATCAAACTAAGGAGTCTGATTCTTAATTAACTAGAAGTAGTAACTACAACAACAAGTAAGTAAATCATAATCAAAGACTAGTAGCAATAAACAAAAGAATGATGATGATGTTCATGTAGAAATCAATTTTTACAAAGGAAAAAGAAGAGAAGTATTTGTTCATGTTACTTACAAAATGAGAGAAAAAGGAAGAAAATGTTTGAGAGAAAGTATGTGTGTATTTTGAGAGTGAGTGAATGGAAGTAGAATGTAATGAAAATTTGAAAAACAAAACCCCCTTATTGCTTGCCCAAACCGATTGTTTCCAAGTGGGGGAGGGAGGAGGAGTTTGTTCACTAGTTATTTGCAAGTAAAGTCTTAAAAGGTGGTTACAAGAGGTAGCTTCATGGGGATTATGGTGTAACTATATTCCTTAAGCACAAAACTAGCTAGTTCCATTCTAAAATGATACTTACATGAAAGAGTTGGGCTAGTAAGTCCATTAATATGGGTAGGGTGGGCTTCTAAGCCCAACTACAATAATAAAGCCCAAGTATGTAAGAAATTAACAAGTAATCCAATAAAAGCCCATGTAATTAACTAATAACCTTAGTTAAATAAAATGATTAATAAAACTTAATCATGAATGTAAATAATACTTGAAAATATTATTCATGCAAGTTTCGTGTGTCACAAAGACGTTTCGGACAATTAAAGTCAAGTACGGGCAATCATGGCAACATGTAAATGTAATAACATACATTCGTTTAATCACAAGTATTAATAATAATAATTATTAATAATAATTAACGTTGGAAAATCCAGGGTCGTTACATTACCCACCTGTTAAAGAAAATTTCGTCCCGAAATTTTAAGCTGAGGTAGATGGAGGAGTCGGGAAAAGGTGAGGATACTTCTGCATCATTTGATCCTCTCGCTCCCAGGTAAACTCATGTCCTCGTTTGGCATTCCATCGTACTCGAACAATCGGAATCTTGTTACGTTTCAAAGTCTTGACCTCACGGTCCATAATTTCAACAAGCTCTTCCACAAAGTGCAGTTTGTCATCAATCGTAAGTTCTTCCAGTGGTATGATGAGTTCGGGTGCAGCATGACACTTCTTCAAGTTTGACACGTGGAAGGTAGGATGAACTGAGCTCAATTGTGCTGGTAGATCCAAACGGTATGCAACGGGTCCAACACGTTCCAAGATTTCAAAAGGACCAATGTATCGTGGGTTTAACTTTCCACGTTTTCCAAAACGGATTACACCTTTCCAAGGTGCAACCTTCAACATTACACTGTCACCAACGTTGAATTCAAAGTCTTTACGTTTAAGATCGGCATAACTCTTTTGACGATCGCAGGCAGTCTTAAGTCTAGCTTGAATCTGAGCAATCTTCTCCGTGGTTTCATGGACTACCTCGGGTCCGGTGATTTGCTTTTCGCCTGCTTCGGCCCAACAAATAGGAGATCGGCACTTACGGCCATACAATGCTTCAAAAGGTGCGGCATTAATGCTTGAGTGATAACTGTTGTTGTATGAGAATTCGGCTAACGGCAAATGCCTTTCCCAAGCCTTTCCAAAATCAGTGACACATGCACGCAGCATGTCCTCCAAAGTCTGAATTGTGCGTTCACTTTGCCCGTCAGTCTGAGGGTGATAAGCAGTACTCATGTCAAGACGAGTTCCCATGGCTTCTTGCAAAGAACGCCAAAATCTGGAAGCAAAACGGGGATCGCGATCTGAGATGATCGATAAAGGTACACCATGACGAGATACAACCTCTTTAATGTAAAGTTGAGCAAGTCTCTCCATCGTATCTGTTTCTTTCATCGCTAAGAAATGTACAGATTTAGTAAGGCGGTCAACAATAACCCAAATGGTAACGTATCCGCCCACCGTCTTTGGCAGCTTGGTAATGAAATCCATTGTGATCCTTTCCCACTTCCATTGCGGGATTTCCGGCTGTTGAAGTAACCCAGAAGGTCTCTGATGCTCGGTTTTAACCTTCGAGCAAGTCAAACACTTACCAACATAAGTCGCAACATCCTTCTTAAGATTCGGCCACCAGTACTGTTCCTTAAGATCGTGGTACATCTTGCCCGCTCTGGGGTGAATCGAATATCTCGATTTGTGTGCTTCATCAAGTATAAGGTTCCGTAGATCTCCATAAAGAGGTACCCAAATTCTTCCGGCATAACATCGGAGTCCAGATTCCCTAACCTCGAATCGAGAGACAAGTATGTTCAAATGTTCATGAGTTATATTCTCCTTCTTGAGAGCCACATCTTGGGCTACTCTGATCTGGCTGTTGAGGTTCGAATGAATGATGATGTTTAGATCCCTAACACGAAGAGGTGACGTCCTCTCCTTTCGGCTTAAAGCGTCAGCTACAACATTGGCCTCGCCAGGATGATAGCGAAGTTCACAATCGTAGTCGTTCAGCGTCTCAATCCATCGATGCTGTCTCATATTCAGTTGCTTCTGATCAAAGATGTGCTGGAGGCTCTTGTGGTCGGTGAAAATAGTGCTCTTAGTTCCATACAAATAGTGTCTCCACAATTTGAGCGCAAAGACAACGGCTCCAAGTTCAAGATCGTGAGTAGTGTAGTTCCGCTCGTGAATCTTCAATTGTCGGGAGGCATAAGCGATAACCTTTGATCGTTGCATCAGTACACAACCAAAACTACTCTTCGATGCATCATAATAAACGACAAAATCGTCACTGCCTTCAGGAAGAGATAGGATAGGTGCGGTGGTTAACTTCTTCTTTAAAGTTTGGAATGCTGATTCGTGTGCGGGTTCCCAAATAAACTTCTTGCCTTTGTGAGTCAGTGTGGTCAAAGGACGCGCAATCAGAGAGAAACCTTCGATAAACCTTCGGTAATAACCGGCGAGACCTAGGAATTGGCGAATATGCGTAGGAGTAGTGGGGGTCTCTCACTTACTGATAGCTTCAATCTTGGCGGGGTCAACTTTGATACCCTAGTCGCTCACAACATGACCCAGAAATTGGACTTCCTTCAACCAAAATTCACACTTAGAAAATTTCGCATACAGTTGCTCCTGTCTCAAGAGTTCAAGTACTAGTCGGAGGTGTTGCTCATGCTCTTCTTCGCTCTTGGAGTATATGAGGATATCATCTATGAAGACGATAACAAACTTATCCAAGTACGGCTTGCAGACACGATTCATGAGATCCATGAACACGGCAGGTGCATTGGCCAATCCGAACGGCATAACGAGAAACTCATAATGACCATAACGGGTTTTGAATGCAGTTTTCATCACATCACTTTCCTTCACCCTCAACTGGTGATAACCGGATCGCAAATCGATCTTAGAATAAACACTCGATCCTTGTAGTTGATCAAAAAGATCGTAATTCGGGGAAGAGGATACCGATTCTTGATTGTCAATTTATTGAGTTCACGGTAGTCGATACACATACGGAAGGATCCATCCTTCTTCTTTGCAAACAAAACGGGTGCACCCCAAGGTGAGAAACTCGGTTGGATAAATCCACGGTCTAACAGCTCTTGCAGTTGACTCTGTATTTCTTGCATCTCAGAAGGTGCGAGTCTATAAGGTGTGCGAGCTACAGATGCAGCTCCTGGCACTAATTCGATCTGAAACTCTACTGCTCTCGGCGGTGGTAATCCAGGCAATTCTTCAGGGAAGACATCAGAAAATTCGTTCACAATTCGAACGTCGTTCACATTCTTCACCTCGGTTTCTACCGTTTTCACATGCGCTAGGACAGCAAGACATCCCTTCTTCATGATCTTTTGCGCTTTCACGCAACTAATGAGGTTCAGCTTCGAGGTACATCTCTCTCCGTAGATGATCAGTGGCTCACCGTCTCCTTTTGGTATACGAAGAGCTTTATCTCCACAAATAATATCGGCCCTTACTTTCGTCAGCCAATCCATACCAACGATCACGTTAAAACTTCCCAGTTTGATGGGTATCAAATCGATTTCGAAATCTGCACCAGCTATGTTGATAATAGCTCCTCGACTAATGTGGTCAACTTTCTCAAGTTTTCCATTGGCGACCTCGACAAGCATACTCTCTTTTAACGGGACTAACGACCAATTAATCTTATCGCAAAAATGTCTACATACATAACTTCTATCCGCATCAGTATCAAACAAACAGAAGCTAAAAGATTGTTGATAGTGAATATACCTGTCACCAAGTCAGGGTTTTCTCGGGCGTCCCTTGCATTAACGTTGAAAGCTCTACCACGGGGTGGCCCGCCATCTTTTTGCTTGTTTGGACACGCATTTCTAAAATGGCATGTCTGTCCGCATTCGTAACACTTCCTCGGCCCTGTGGGGTTCGGCTTCCCATTCAAAGTGGTGACCTTGCAGTCCTTCCCGATATGCCCAGTCCGTTGGCACTTTTCACAAACAACGTTACAATACCCAGTATGGTGCTTGTACGGCTTGCGTTGTGGTAAGGTTCCCTTGTAGTTCGGGTTTGAGTTGGTGTTCGGATTGGGATTTCCACCGTTGTTGTTTCCCCTAAAACCCTCATGTCGTTTCGTCGGGTTTTGCTCATAGGTCCTTCCCCTGTTCTTATCCCATTTGCGCTTCTCACTACTACCTGCTTCAGACTTAGCCTTCTCCGGTTCATCGATGATTATTTGATTCATTAAAGTATGCGCCATGCGCATCGCTTCCGGGACATTTGGTGGCTTGGACGAGGTGATGTTTCCCTTAATGCTCTTAGGAAGTCCCCAGAAGTATCTTTCCATTCGCTTGAATTCCGGGGTGACCATTGTCGGACACATCAGGGCTAATTCCAAAAATCTCCTGTTGTAACCATCAAGGTCGTTCCCAACGGCCTTTAACTGCATAAATTCCATTTCCATCTTTTGTATCTCGGTTCTCGGACAATACTCCTCAATCATGGCACACTTAAATTCTTCCCATGGCGTAGCATACGCCTCATCAATTCCTTGTGCCTGTGCGATAATGGAGAATATTTCGAACATATATATCATAGCATTATTCCTCAAGAAAGACAAGCTTTTAGTTGCAATTGTCCTATTTACAAGTGATATTCGTTTAAATAATAAAAGGTGAAGACAAAAGGCAGATTCGACGAATTGAAGACGCAAACGACCAAAAAGCTCAAAAGTACAAAAGACAATCAAAGAGGTTCCAATTATTGATAAGAAACGTCTCAAAATTACAAGAGTACAAGATTCAAAACGCAAAGTACAAGATATTAAATTGTACGCAAGGACGTTCGAAAATCCGGAACCGGGACCAGAGTCAACTCTCAACGCTTGACGCAACGGACTAAAAATTACAAGTCAACTATGCACATAAATATAATATAATATTTAAATAATTCTTATAATTATTTATATATTATATATTATATTATTAAAAACCGTCGGCAGAAAAAACACAGGCATGTGAGCCTCTCCAGCTGGCCATGCGATCGCATGGCCTTGAAGGGTAAAGCTCATGCGATCGCATGCGCCACTTTTCCAGCCCACATGCCTATAAAATTCGCAGCTTGATGAACATCAAAACACATCATTTTCTTCTCCTCATTCAACGTATAATATTTATATTTATATTATAATTTTAATTTTAATTTATAATAATAAGGGTGTGTTAGCGAATGTTGTAAGGGTGTAAGTTGAAATTCTGTCCGTGTAACGCTACGCTATTTTTAATCATTGTAAGTTATGTTCAACCTTTTTAATTTAATGTCTCGTAGCTAAGTTATTATTATGCTTATTTAATCCGAAGTAATCATGATGTTGGGCTAAAAATATTAAAATTGGGTAATTAGGCTTTGTACCATAATTGGGGTTTGGACAAAAGAACGACACTTGTGGAAATTAGACTATGAGCTATTAATGGGCTTTATATTTGTTTAACTAAATGATAATTTGTTAATGTTAATATAAAGATTTACAATTGGACGTCCCTATAAATAACCATATACACTCGATCGGACACGATGGGCGGGGTATTTATATGTACGAATAATCGTTCATTTAACCGGACACGGGAATGAATTAATAGCCACTAGAATTATTAAAACAGGGGTGAAATTATGTACAAGGACACTTGGCATAATTGATAACAAAGTATTAAAACCTTGGGTTACATTCAGTCGACATCCTGGTGTAATTATTAAACAAAGTATTAAAATCTTGTTACAGTTTAAGTCCCCAATTAGTTGGAATATTTAACTTCGGGTATAAGGATAATTTGATGAGGACACTCGCACTTTATATTTATGACTGATGGACTGTTATGGACAAAAACCAGATGGACATATTAAATAATCCAGGACAAAGGAAAATTAACCCATGGGAATAAAACTAAAATCAACACGTCAAACATCATAATTACGGAAGTTTAAATAAGCATAATTCTTTTATTTCATATTTAATTTCCTTTATTTTATATTTAATTTCACTTCTAATTATAGCACTTTTATTTATTGTTATTGTATTTAATTGCACTTTTAATTATCGTACTTTTTAATTATCGTAAGTTTATTTTATCGCACTTTTATTTATCGCAATTTCATTATCGTTATTTACTTTACGCTTTAAATTAAGTCTTTTATTTATTTAATATTTTACATTTTGTTTTAACTGCGACTAAAGTTTTAAAATCGACAAACCGGTCATTAAACGGTAAAAACCCCCTTTATAATAATAATATTACTTATATATATATATTTGTATTTTTATAAAATATAGCGTTAAGCTTTGATTAAAAGATTTTCCCTGTGGAACGAACCAGACTTACTAAAAACTACACTACTGTACGATTAGGTACACTGCCTATAAGTGTTGTAGCAAGGTTTAAGTATATCCATTCAATAAATAAATAAATATCTTGAGTAAAATTGTATCGTATTTAATAGTATTTCCTTGTAAAATATAAGCTATTTTATATACACCTCGCAGAACATCAAGTAATTTTTGGCGCCGCTGCCGGGGAACATCTAGCTTAAAAGCCGGAAGCGCAATGCTAATATATATAAAAAACAAAAAGATTTTTATTTTTAGTTTACTTTTATTAAAATACGCTTTTGTAAAAATACGTTTTAATATATTCGAAAATATAAAAAGAAAAACAAAAATATAAATATTTTTAAGAGTTTGTTAAATATTTAAGTTCTATAAAAGCTTCTTTATATTTATTTTATAAAAATATAAGTTTTATTTAATTTATAAAAATATATTATATAAATATTTTAAAAAATAAAAATAAACACAGCAAAATAAAAAAAAATAATAAAACATTCGGCCTGCTACTGTAGCAGCCCTTAAACTGGCCCAAAATCCTGGCTCATGCGATCGCATGAGCCCGAAGGCATAAACTCATGCGATCGCATGAGATCGTCTGACACGCCACAGTTTACCCTAATTCAGCATTTATTACGGGTATTATTTATTATTATTAATTTAAAACCCTAATTAGGTTATATATATTATATTATTTAGTTCAGTTATTTTATTATTTGTATTATTTAGTTTAATTAGTTTAATTAATTTATAAAATTAATAGTTTTATAAAATAAATAATATAAAAATAATATTTTTATAAAAATTGTAATTTTTGCAACTTTTAGTATATTTTTATATTTTGTCCCTTTTTAATTGTTTTAGCATAATATTTGTATTTTTCGCTCGTATTTAGTTTTAAACTTAGTTTTTGCCATAGTTATTTTTATTTATAGATTTTTAGGCCTTGCCGTAAAATCCCTTAAGTGCTTTTTCTTTAGACTAAGATTTAGGTGCTTTAGAATTTTGCGACGCCTTTTTAAGTTTTTGTTCCTTTTTAAGATATTGCCATTTGGGATACAGTTTTACTTGTAAGCTTTAATATTTTTAGACGCCTTTTACCTATGTATCAATTATCATTCCAATTAGTAATCTCAATTTGCGATTATAATTTTAAGTTAGTGATAGTAATAAGGTTGGGTTAGTCAAGTATTTTTAAGTTTTATAAGTCACTCTTTTTCTTTCTTATTTTTCGACGCCTTTTATTTTTCGACCTTTTTCGACGCGCTCTTTTTCTTTCTTATTTCTCGCTATTCTAGTTTTAGGACATAGATTTTTATTCTACTTCTTATCTAAATTTCTTAAAATTACGAAAATTTATTTTAAGTGGTTAAATTGATAGACATCAAAATTTTCTGGTTCGTAGTAATAGTTGGATTTGTACGTGGACCGGGTTATTGGAGCCAAATTCACCACCTGTAACTTGATCAAGACATCTAGCTAATATTACCTCCGTTGAATTTTCTTTAGAATCGTCATCCAGTCAACCAAGTACTCCAGTTCAAATTTTCGATAATCCATTTTTTGAACCCGACCTCACAATTGAGAATCCGGAGAATATTCAGGGACGATTCATAGATCCCGAACCATTAAATTTTCCTCCGGAACCACCAATCATTCAAACAGAGATTGTTGAGGAACGAACCATTAAATCAGAATCCTCTAGTGATTCCGATTCAACAAATTCAATTATGGAGAATCTGGAACCTTTAAGTATGGAAGACCGAATGAGAGCTAAACGCACTGGCCAAGGTCACGGAATTACTCATCCTGACATTAATGAGCCAGATTATGAAATCAAAGGACAAATTCTACACATGGTAACTAATCAATGCCAATTTAGTGGTGCGCCGAAGGAAGATCCAAATGAACATCTTCGTACCTTTAATAGGATCTGCACACTATTTAAAATCCGAGAAGTGGAGGATGAACAGATATATCTCATGTTATTTCCCTGGACTTTAAAGGGAGAAGCCAAAGATTGGTTGGAATCGTTACCTGAAGGGGCGATTGATACATGGGACGTTTTAGTTGAAAAATTTCTTAAACAATTCTTTCCGGCATCTAAAGCCGTAAGACTTCAAGGAGAAATTGTTACGTTCACACAGAAGCCAAATGAAACTCTATATGAGGCGTGGACAAGATTTGGAAAGTTATTAAGAGGATGTCCACAACATGGTTTAGACACCTGTCAAATAGTACAAATATTCTACCAAGGATGCGACATCACTACAAGGAAAGACATCGACATAGCAGCTGGTGGTTCTATTATGAAGAAAACCGAAACTGATGCTTATAAAATTATTGATAACACTGCTTCCCACTCACATGAGTGGCACCAAGAAAAAGATATCGTTAGATCATCTAAAGCAGCTAGATCCGATTCTAGCCATGACTTAGATTCCATTTCTGCAAAGATAGATGATGTCGAGAGACGAATGGAAAAGATGACTAAAGATATACACTCAATACGAATTAGTTGTGAGCAGTGTGGAGGACCACATTTGACAAAAGATTGTCTTAGTATTGAACTAACAATGGAACAAAGAGAGAATATTTCATACATAAACCAAAGGCCTGGAAATAATTATTAGAATAATTATCAACCGCCAAGACCGATCTACAATCAAAACCAGAATTATAATTGAAATATTCCATACAACAACCAACAAGGTCCTAACAATCAACAAGTATCCAATAATACTTACAATCAGCAAAGACCTAATTTTCAAAACAAACCACCACAAACCGATGATAAAAAGCCGAATTTAGAAGATATGATGACGAAGCTAGTTGAAACTCAAACGCAGTTTTTCACATCTCAGAAACAAACTAATGAACAAAATGCTCAAGCATTTAGAAATCAACAAGCTTCTATTCAAAACTTGGAACAAGAAGTAAGTAACCTAGCAAGGTTAATAGGTGAAAGAAAAATGGGAAGTTTACCTAGTGATACAAATGCAAACCCCCGGAATGAAACAGCTAAAGCCATTACCACAAGAAGTGGTACAACACTTAAACCACCTGAAATACCTGTAACTTCTGATGAAGCTATTCCTACTCCACAAGAACCGCAACCTGATCAAGATAAGGAAAAAGAACCAGTAGTTGAAAAGGTTAATGAAGATAACACAGCTAAGGCTAAACCTTATGTTAAACCATACCAACCATCACTTCCTTACCCGAGTAAATTGAAGAAAGAGAAACTTGAAGCCGAGCAATCCAAATTCTTGGATATGTTTAAACAGATAAATGTAAATCTTCCTTTCATTGATGTGATTTCAGGAATGCCTAGATATGCTAAATTCTTGAAAGATCTAATCTCAAATAGAAAGAAAATGGAAGAACTCTCGGCCGTTACTATGAATGCTAATTGTTCAGCAGTGCTGTTGAATAAAATACCAGAAAAACTATCTGATCCAGGAAGTTTCACAATTCCATGTTTTCTGGGTAGTCTTAGTTCAATAGAAGCATTGGCAGACTTAGGTGCTAGTATAAATTTAATGCTGTATTCACTATACTCTAAACTAGACCTTGGAGAATTGAAACCAACAAGAATAAGCATACAACTAGCCGATCGATCAATAAAATATCCTAGAGGGATAATGGAGAATATGCTAGTTAAAGTTGGTACTTTAGTATTTCCAGTAGATTTTGTTGTTCTGGACATGGAAGAAGATTCTCAAGTTCCTCTCATATTAGGAAGACCATTCTTAAACACGGCTAAAGCAATGATAGACGTGTTCGGTAAGAAATTGACCCTAAGTATAGAGAACGAGAGTGTTACCTTTTCAGTTGATAGAGCAATGCAACAACCGCAATCTGCAGATGATACATGTTATTATATTCAAACTATAGATTCACATGCAGTATTGTTAGAAGAATTTCCAGAATTACAAGGAACAGGAGAATGTTCTTTAGGAGAAGGTAATGAACCGATTGATGAAGCTGAAATGTTAGCTACACTAATAGCTAATGGATATGAACCAACAACAGAAGAAATTCAAATGCTAAAAGAAGAAGACAGATATCGATATAAATCATCGATAGAAGAACCTCCGACATTACAGTTAAATCCACTTCCAAACCATTTGGAATACGCTTATTTACATGGTGAATCTGAATTACCTGTAATAATATCGTCTTCTCTTACTGAAAATGAAAAATCACAACTCATTTCTGTGTTGAAAGCTCATAAACCAGCCATTGCATGGAAGATTCATGATATTAAAGGAATAAGTCCTTCGTATTGCATACATAAAATCCTTATGGAAGAAGGTCATAAAACGTATGTGCAACGCCAACGAAGACTAAATCCGAATATGCAAGATGTAGTTAAAAAAGAAATTATTAAGCTGCTAGATGCAGGTTTAATTTATCCAATCTCTGATAGTCCATGGGTAAGCCCAGTTCAATGCGTGCCTAAGAAGGATGGCATGACTGTCATTACAAATGAAAACAATGAGCTTATTCCTACTAGGACTGTAACAGGATGGCGTGTATGTATTGATTATATAAAATTAAATGACGCCACCAGAAAAGATCACTTTCCCTTACCTTTTATTGATCAAATGTTGGAAAGATTAGCCGGAAACAGTTACTATTGTTTTCTTGATGGATTTTTCGGATATTTTCAAATTCCAATAGCACCTGAAGATCAAGAGAAAACCACGTTCACGTGCCCTTATGGTACTTTTGCTTACAAACGCATGCCATTTGGACTTTGCAACGCCCCTGCAACCTTTCAAAGGTGCATGATGGTGATTTTTCACAACATGATAGAAGAATGCATGGAAGTTTTCATGGATGACTTTTTAGTCTTCGGTGATACATTTGAATCATGTCTAGTTAATCTTGAACGAATGCTTATTAGATGCGAACAATCAAATCTAGTACTTAATTGGGAGAAATGCCATTTCATGGTTAAAGAAGGCATCGTTCTTGGACATAAAATTTCAAAAGAAGGAATTGAAGTGGATAGAGCTAAAGTAGATGTAATTGCTAAACTTCCACATCCCACCAATGTTAGAGGAGTTAGGAGTTTTCTAGGGCATGCCGGTTTTTACCAACGTTTCATAAAAGATTTTTCTAAAATTACCACTCCTATGAATAAACTCCTAGAAAAAGATGCTCCATTCATCTTTTCAGATGAATGCATAAAATCTTTTAATATTCTTAAAGAGAAACTCACTAATGCGCCGATCATGATAACACCAAATTGGAATCTACCGTTTGAACTAATGTGCGATGCAAGTGATTTTGCAATGGGAGCCGTTTTAGGACAAAGGATTGAAAAACGATTTCAACCTATATATTATGCTAGTAAGACGTTACAAGGAGCACAAACGAACTATACAACTACTGAAAAAGAACTCCTTGCTATTGTCTTTGCTTTTGACAAATTTCTTTCATATCTCGTTCTAGCAAAAACGGTGGTCTATACCGACCATTCTGCTCTTAGATACCTATTTTCGAAACAAGATGCCAAACCAAGATTGATCCGTTGGATCTTACTCTTACAAGAGTTCGATATTGAAATCCGAGATAAAAGAGGAGCAGAAAATCTCGCCGCTGATCATCTTTCTCGTCTTGAAAATCCCGAATTAGAAGTTCTAAATGAATCGGCCATACAAGACAACTTTCCTGATGAATATCTATTGAAGATAGATTATAATGAAATTCCATGGTTTGCAGACTATACAAACTACTTAGTATGTGGATTCCTTGAAAAAGGATTATCGTACCAAAAACGAAAGAAATTCTTCAGTGATATAAAACACTATTTCTGGGAAGATCCACATCTGTTTAAAAGTTGTCCAGATGGAATAATACGCCGATGTGTATTTGGAGATGAAGCTAGTAAAATTTTAAACCATTGTCACACAGGACCAACAGGAGGGCATTATGGGCCTCAACTAACAGCAAGAAAAGTTTATGATGCTGGATTCTATTGGCCTACAATTTACAAAGACGCACACCTTCTTTGCAAAACCTGTGATGCATGTCAAAGAGCCGGAAAAATAAGTCAACGTGATGAAAAGCCACAAAATGTCATTCAAGTATGTGAAGTATTTGACATTTGGGGTATTGACTTTATGGGTCCATTTCCAAAATCTCATAATAATCTCTATATTCTCGTAGCCATTGATTATGTATCTAAATGGGCGGAAGCACAAGCTCTTCCAACTAACGATACACGAGTTGTAGTCAACTTTTTAAAACGTCTTTTTGCAAGGTTTGGAACACCGAAAGCTTTAATAAGTGATCGGGGTACTCATTTCTGTAATAATCAGCTTGAGAAAGTTCTCAAAAGATATGGAGTAACTCATAAAATCTCCACCGCATATCATCCACAAACAAGTGGACAAGTTGAAAATACCAACCGAGCTTTAAAACGTATTCTAGAAAAAACCGTAGGATCAAATCCGAAGGAATGGTCCATTAAATTGGAGGATTCACTCTGGGCTTTTAGAACAGCCTACAAAACTCCAATTGGAACCACACCTTTTAGACTCGTTTATGGAAAAGCATGTCATCTTCCAGTAGATATTGAACACAAAGCATTTTGGGCTTTGAAGACATGTAATCTTGATTTACATGAAGCTAGACGTCTACGGTTAAGTCAATTAAACGAATTAGAAGAATTAAGACATGAAGCATACGAAAATTCGTTAATCTATAAAGAAAGAACAAAGAAATGGCATGATAAAAGAATCAGAAGTTCAAAAGAATTCAAAGAAGGAGACAGAGTTCTTCTTTTCAATTCACGATTCAAGCTATTTCCTGGAAAATTGAAATCAAGATGGTCTGGACCATTCATAGTCAAAAGAGTTTTTCCATACGGAACGATAGAATTAATAAATTCAAATGGAATTGAATTTAAGGTTAATGGTCACAGAGTTAAACATTACATAGATAGTCCGATGGAAGTCGACAATGAAGTTAATCACAATTTCGATACCACAGCTAACTAAGTGTGGGGAGAATCAAGTATTTAAAGGATAATATATATTTCTGTTAGAGTTAGATTTTCTGTTTTCGTGTAGTTCTCGAAAATGGAACCCGAATGGTCTTTCCCTAGCAGACCCTAAAGAACTAGTCTTCTCCCCCCATTCTGAATTTTTATTTTTTTAGGAAATGAAGACTGCCTGTGAACTAAACCATGGTCTAATGCTACACGCTTTGATCACTAAACGTAATAATGACACACTTCCGAGTGAACTAGTATCAGTAATCAGAGAAAGATTGGACGGAGTAAGAAAAGAATCCAGATGCGAAGATAATAAGTTACAACTTGGTAAAGGAAAATCAAAATCCGCAGCGAAAAGAAGAGCACGACACCTTGAAAGATGTCACAAATGCGGAAAATGGTCACATGGAGGTAAATGTTCAAATAATCAAACCTATTCAAACACCGAATTTGTTACTTTATGCAGAGACGGACCGTTCATATGTTTAGAAGAAAAAACACTGAATGCTCGAGGTTACGCCTATGTAGCTATGGAAAACCAATTAAACTGACTATCTTATGAATGGGATAGATCATATAACTAAGAATACTATCTCACAGGTAAGTCTGTATAGTTTTTATTTTTTATTTTTATTTTTAACCTTTTGATAATAAACGCTAATTTGTTCGCTATAAAGTATTAAATTGGTATTGAATAAAATTAGGTTTGGCGACCGAAATTATTGATATCATTCAAAAATTTATTACATCACTGCGAAATTTAACGTTTATTCTTAAGGTGTAAATATCTTTAATCAATCAACCCAAAATATTTCAAAAATTCGTCATGAGTTAAATTAGGTCATGGAACCAAAATTACTTTACCGAAAAGAGGGGCGCATATTTTTGATAATATTTGATTGATTAAAGTGGGATAAAAGCCAAAAAGATTTTTAATTTTATTTTTTACCATGTTTTTAAAATTAATATATAAATATTAAATTAATATTTTGAACTTTGTAAAATCAATATATTTAAGTTTGTAAATATTTGAAAAATTAATCTTTTTAATATAAGTTTGTATGTATAAAAACAAAAATATAATATAAGTTTGGTGTAAATTTATAATATGAATTTTTGATTAAGTTTAATATGAATTTTTAATTTTATGCATTTTAAATTTAAGTTTGGTGTGAATTTAAAAACAAAAATTTACTTTATTTCGCTAAGTTAAAAATATGATTTTTAAAATTCGTCGTGAGTTGAAGACTAGGTCGTTGAACCGAAATTGCTTTACCCGAGGGAGGGATGAGAACTTTTATTATCATTATTTTTAATCTTATTGAATTAAAGTATGCCAAAAACATTAAAAAATCCAAAAATCTTTACTTTTAAAACCGCGCTTTGATTTGACAAATTTTAAAAATTTTGTCGAGGGACAGACTAGGACATCGATCCGAAACGCCCTCATCCGAAAAAGAAACAAATTTTTAATATTTTATTAATTTTATGTTTTATAAAGAATAAGGTTTTATTAAAAAAAAAAAAAAGGTGAAAACACTGTACCCGGGACTCCATGCGATCGCATGGAGTTTGGCCTTTGGTGCCATGCGATCGCATGGGGAGAAAATCCAGGCCAGATACAAACTAGCCAGAGAGCTGTTCTTCACACAAAACACACACAAATACACGAAAATACCCCAAAATACTCTCTAAAATTCGCAATTTTTCACCGTAATTCGTCATTTTTCTTGCTCTAATCATGCCTAGATTCTCATTCTTCAGCAAAATGGTAAAAATTACACCCCTAAACTCTATAAATTCCTAGTTTTTGTGATAATTACCATTTTTTTACCTAATGCAATTTTGTTAATTTCTAGTGTAATTAATGTTAAATTGTTAGTATTTTATGCATGTATAACCTAGATTGATGCTATTTAACATGATTTGAAGCCAAAAACTTCAAAATTTTTAGAAATCTAGGGTTTGTGTTCTTGAGCAATTTGGGGCTTTTTGATATAAACAGGTTATGGTCGATTTTTGTCATGAATTATTGCTAAATTGAGTAGTGTAACATGTTTAGATAGTTAAATGATCCAAACATTGATTCTAAACATGATTTTTGGAGATTAAAGTGGACTTTTTAAGTCTAAAATTCATGAACTTGAATAATTTGATATATTTGCCATTTGAGACTTGTTTAATTATTAGTAATGACTATTTTGACATGTTATTTGAGTTAAATGCTTATGAATTTTGTATACATTTTCATATGTGCTTATTTGAAAAGTATAGAATTGTGAAAAATTGTGAAAATGTGTATAAGTTTAATTTTGATTTAACATGTTATAGTGATTGTTTTAAGTTGTTATTTTGCTAACACTAATGCATATTTGGATGCACAAATTTTGTGTTTAATGTGTTTTGCAGAAAGCCGATACGGGAGGTTCAGGAGCATCATCATCTAGACGACCAGCACCGAAACCAGAACCAGAAATGCAACACGAACAAGAACCACAACAAGAACCACAACAACAGCCTAATCATCACATACCTTATTATGATCCGGTACAGTTTGTTGATGAATTCATAGTATTCCCGATGAGGCCGCCAGTAGAATTCCCAACGATTCCTGAGCACACTCTGCATCCTAATCTAAGATTTGATAGGAAATGGAGAGATTACGAGACATATCAAAGGAACAAATTCAAATTGGTAACAAAAAATGTAGAGGTGCCAAGGGTAATCGATTGGGCCCCTTTGAAAATGGTCCATCTAGCTGACCATGTTAGACAGCTTTTGGTACAAAGGTATGACAGTTCTTCTTTTACAGATTGAGAACGTCTTTTCACCATTCGTAGACCTGTATACAAGGAATGGTGTGTTGAGTTGATGAGTACTGTATCACTTGATACAAATATAGTTAGAATAGATGATAGAAGATTTCTTAGGTTTATCCTTGGCGGTAGGATGTACAGAATGTCCATACTGGACATGGCCAGGGCTTTACAGATATATACTCCTGGTGAGTTGCTACTACCCGATTGTACAAACTTGATTCATTATGGTGAAAGGGTAGATAGCAACTTTGACGCTGACGCCATTTGGAGGCGTATGTCACATTTTGATATTTTTACACGAGCAGGAGGACACTCCTATACACATATTGACAGAGCCGAGCTTCGTATTATTCATAGATTTTTAGCTAACTCAATTACACAGAGAGGTCACAATAAAGAAAAAATTACCTTACATGATTTATTCTACCTAAAGTGTATTCGGGATCCTAGAAGCTTTGTCAATATCCCTTACTGTGTTGCTTTTTATTTATCTAAAATGGTAGAGGGAATGCAGGACGGGAGTATAATAGGAGGAGGTATTTTTATTTCTCTCATTGGAGAGTATTTAGGTGTTGATAGGAACCAAGGGGGTCCATTACAGCTTTGTAGAGAACAGGTTGAGCCCTTAGGATTGAAAGTTTATGTGGGTGCTAAGGTATTGAAAAGTAGACGTAACCAGGCAGTACCCTATGAGGGATCTCATCCTCAGGTAGAGAGAGGCTCAGATGAGGAAATGGAGGAGGCGGAAGACATTAGGGATGTCTTTCGAGATGCTATTCTTGACGTCCACGTTCGTATAGATGAGGAAGCAATGACGAACGCGGCCAGACATAGTATGTACGAGCAGTGGAACTCCGAGCGAGTATACGAGGATTATAGGTGACGCCAACACGATAGCTGGGTAGTTCATCAGCACCAAATCATGAGCCAGCTATCATATCAAGTACCAAATAATTACGTGCCTACTCGACCTGCTCATTTTCCGCCACACAGCCCCGATATCCGACCACCCTTTAACCGGTATGACTATAACCAAGCCTATGAGAACACCTATAACCAACAATGGAACCCACCTGATGAGATAAACTGGAACCCCTATCCAGACTGATTTGGTTCCATTTGGTTATTTATATGATTTTTATGTTTTTATCTTTTTACTTATTCATGTTTAAACTTATGTTATTGAATATACTTATGTAATCTTTATCATTTTTATTATTATTGTGTACTAATATTTCACATTTAGGATTTGAAAGTGGGATATTAAGTCCCATTTCAAATTGCCATGCATGTTTATATTTGTATGTATGTATATTGTAAATTGTACAAAACAGGGTAAAACAGCGCATTTTCAAAGACTGGCATTAAGTTCAGCAAAAGCTACTAATTTTGACGACAAGATGACAAATAAATGTGATGTAACAACAGACGGAATGAATAAATGATATGCACCATTTATCATTCAGCAAACAAACGCCAATATGTTTGGAAACTTTGGTAAAATTTAATCATTTTTCTACGCTAATCACCCTCAATAATTTAAATTGTTACTGATTTCTTGCAAATGAGGGCATTGCAAGATCTTAAGTGTGGTAAGGGGTTAAATTCTTTTGGATTTTTAAATTTTTTTACTTTAAACACTTGGTTACCATTAGAAATACTAGTAAAGTAGTAGTTGTATTAGAATCTAGTGCTCTCTGATAAAAAAAGAACAACCCTAGTCTTATATACTGACTACCCAATTCTAGTAAAAAATTTTAAAATTTTCAATTAAATGAACTCAAAATCATGTTTATACATATTTATGAACGATAAAACTAGGTGTTAACACCGAAATTATTGTTACCTCGGAAAGGACATAAATTGAGAAACAAACAAAAATGTTAAAATTCGTTTAAAATGGAATAGAGGACAATAAAAAGGAAAATAAAAGCCAAGTGTGGGAAAAATTACCAAGTTATCTTAAACATATATCACATATTTCTGTAACAAATAATTGAAGATACTTTTGCTTTGGACTAAACTACACTGTGTAATGACCCAGAATTTTCCGACCAAATTATACTTATGAGATTAATATTTACATAAATTAAACCATACCAACATGATAAGCAATCCAAATTGTTGAGACTAGTGTTTTTGAAAGGAGTTTTACACAACGTTTGACCGTCCAATATGACCGATGATATCACGAACTATATAACATACGATAATTATACGTTTTTGTATATATATGTATTTATATATATTTAACATGATTTAAGGATGCTTTAACATCTCATTGTGTACTAATGACAATGAGTTATAAGTATATTTTGAAACTACTAACTTAAGTTTTCAAAACGATAACTATACGTAACATTCTTTGATATATATACTTATAATCTATAATGCTTATACATGTATCGTATATATAATGTATTTAATAACTTTTTAAGGACTTAAATACATAAAACAATATAAGTATATTCACAAAAGATAGCTATATTTGAATTCTCGTTTCGTTTCCTCAAGATTTCTATACGTATATCTAGGGTATATGTACCGGTATCATATCCAGCTTCTATAAGTATTTACTATTGGTATATACACATCAAATCAACATCCTAATCAACATTATTACTGCCCTAGATATGAGGTAACTAGGATTTGTCAAGTAGTATGAATTATTAGTAAGAAAACAAAATTAGGAATCATTTTCTTTCTTTATAAACTAAAAACGTTTTTTTAAATGAACACCATTTCTTCACTCCATTTTCTCATACCTACACCCTCATTTCTCTCTCAAAATACTCCTAACTTCATACTTGATCATCTCCAAGCATTTTCCCCATCATTTAGCTTCAATTATAAGCCTTAAACACCATAAGAAAACTCTTTCAAGAACATATCAAAATAACCACCCATTTGAAGAAGTTTACTTTCAACCTTTTGATCTAACTCCACCACTCTTTGATTCTAAGATTATTTCTTATCTTTTGCAGTAACTTTGTGATGTTATGCGAGGTGTATATAAAATAGTTATTAATTTTAGCAGGAAATACTATTAAATACGATACAATTTTACACAAGATATTTATTTATTTATAGAATGGATATACTTAAACCTTGCTACAACACTTATAGGCAGTGTACCTAATCGTACAGTAGTGTAGTTTTTAGTAAGTCCGGTTCGTTCCACAGGGAAATCTTTAAACAAAGCTCAACGCTATATTAGTTTACTTTTATAAAAATACAAATATATATATATGTAATATTATTATTATAAAGGGGGGTTTTTACCGTTTAATGACCGGTTTGTCGATTTTAAGACTTTAGTCGCAGTTAAAACCTAATGTAAAATATAAAATAAATACAAGACTTAAATTAAAGCGTAAAGTAAATAACGATAATGAAATTGCGAATAATAAAAATGCGATAAAATAAAATTGCGATAATTAAAAAGTACGATAATTAAAAGTGCGATTAAATAACAATAAATAAAAGTGCGATAATTAGGAGTGCAATTAAATATAAAATAAAGGAAATTAAATATGAAATAAAAGAATTATGCTTATTTAAACTTCCGTAATCATGATGTTTGACGTGTTGATTTTAGTTTTATGCCCATGGGTTAATTGTCCTTTGTCCTGGATTATTTAATATGTCCGTCTGGTTTTTGTCCATAACAGTCCATCAGTCATAAATATAAAGTGCGAGTGTCCTCGTCAAATTATTATTATACCCGAAGTTAAATATTCCAACTAATTGGGGATTCGAATTGTAACAAGGTTTTAATACTTTGTTTAATGAATACACCAGGTTATCGACTGCGTGTAAACCAAGGTTTTACTACTTTGTTAACAATTACACCAATTACCCTTGAATGTAATTTCACCCCTGTTTTAATTATTCTAGTGGCTATTAATCCATTCCCGTGTCCGGTTAAATGAACGATTATTCGTACATATAAATACCCCGCCCATCGTGTCCGATCGAGTGTATATGGTAATTTATAGAGACGCCCAATTGTAAATCTTTATATTAACATTAACAAACTTTCATTTAGTTAAACAAATATAAAGCCCATTAATAGCCCATAGTCTAATTTCCACAAGTGTCGTTCTTTTGTCCAAACCCCAATTATGGTACAAAGCCCAATTACCCAATTTTAGTAATTAGCCCAACATCATGATTACTTCGTTTTAAATAAGCATAATAATAACTTAGCTACGAGACATTAATGTAAAAAGGTTGAACATAACTTACAATGATTAAAAATAGCGTAGCGTTACACGGACAGAATTTCGACTTACACCCTTACAACATTCGCTAACATACCCTTATTATTAGAATTATAATTAAAATTAAAATTAAAATATAAATTATATATATATATATATCGTATATATTGAGAGATGAGAGAAATAAGATATGAAATTTGATCAGAATTCGGTTTGCTTTATAGCCAGAGTTGAATTTTGGGGCTCCGCGACTCGCGGCAAAATCCCCTTCAAACTCCGCGAGTCGCGGAGGTTAATTTTACAGCTCAGCCCTTGGAGTTTTCTCTGCCGACGGTTTTTAATATATATATATAATATATATATAATTAATATAATTAATTATATATTATATTATATTTATATACATAGTTAACTTGTAATTTTTAGTCCGTTGCGTCGAGCGTTAAGAGTTGACTCTGGTCCCGGTTCCGGATTTTCGAACGTCCTTGCGTACAATTTTATATTTTGTACTTTGCGTTTTGAATCTTGTATTCTTGTAATTTCGAGACGTTTCTTATCAATAATTGGAACCTTTTTGATTGTCTTTTGTACTTTTGAGCTTTTTGGTCGTTTGCGTCTTCAATTCGTCGAATCTGTCTTTTGTCTTCACCTTTTATTATTTAAACGAATATCACTTGTAAATAGAACAATTGCAACTAAAAGCTTGTCTTTCTTGAGGAATAATGCTATGAAATATATGTTCGTTTTTAGCATTATCAAATATTCCCACACTTGAGCGTTGCTTGTCCTCAAGCAATATTGTCTTGAAATACTAGAATCACTTCTTTATTCTTCACACTTTGTACATCAGTGATTTCTATACGGCGGTATAAACAATGGTAGTAACGATATGGTTTACAGTCCCACATGACTATAAAAATTTAGATCCATTAAGGAAATTGGATCTTTATGAAAACATTTGATCTTTTGAAAATTAAATCTAGTTTTTACCCTAGATAAGTTTTCCGGAATAACCCTTTACCGGTGTTTGCAAAATATTTTTGTGGGTTTGGTGGGTTTCAGATTTGAAAATTTTAGCTCAAAACTTGCGGTTTTGTGTCACCCACTTGCTAACCTTGTATTTGGAAAGCAACACGTCCAGTTTACTTGTCCCGTATATTACCTTTCGGCAAACTACCGTCCGGTTATAAAGGAAAGCGTTGAACAAGCAACTGTTAAGGCAATGTCCCGTGATATGCTTTTGATTATGGTCTATAACGTGTCGGACGCAATTACTATCCTTGGTAGGAGCAATAGTAAAGCTCACCCTTATAATTTTTCGGTCTGGCACAAGGTCTTATCTTTGACCATTATGCAACCACCGTTCTTACGGTTGACACCCGATTTAGTTCAGGTGACCTAATGAATTCCAGGTGAATTCCTAGGATTTTACGTTCAATGGTAATGAACGCATTGAAAATAGGGTTTTCAGAAAACAAATCGGTTTGTAATTTTGATCAAAATATTTTCTCGTTTAAGCTCGAGTTTAGATATCATTGAATTCCATGAGCTTGAATTCTCAATCTTTAAGGTCAATCTCTAGGATTGAGTAATATCAGTCTTAAAAGCTGATTTTTAATCTTTAAGGAGATTATCCTTTCTGGGGATCTGATTCATTAGTCTTATCCAGCTAATTTGCATGGTGCCCCCCCATTGTACGAGATAAATCCTTCTCATGGTTAGGATAAATCTGACCACTTGGCGACCCTGTTTAATGCTGAGGTCCGTGGATTTCCTGCTGATTTTAGTGATGACTTTTCTAGGTTTTTCGTCAACCTACAGCTGGTCTGGACGACAACTTCATGACCTAAATCAAGAAGCGCGTGTCTTTTTCGGAAGACTTTACTTCCTTTTAATGATGGAATTGATTCATCGTGTAGATCCATCTCTTCTTTTCTTTCATCGGGTAAAACAGTTTAGTTTAGTCCAAAGCAAAAGTATTTTCAGTTATTTGTTACAGATATATGTGACATATGTTTAAGATAACTTGGTAAATTTTCCCACACTTGGCTTTTATTTTCCTTTTTATCGTCCTCTATTCCATTTTTAAATGAATTTTAACATTTTAGTTTGTTTCTCAATTTATGTCCTTTCCGAGGTAACAATAATTTCGGTGTTAAAACCTAGTTTTATCGTTCATAAATATGTATAAACATGATTTTGAATTCATTTAATTGAAAATTTTGAAAAATTTTACTAGAATTGGGTAGTCAGTATATAAGACTAGGGCTGTTCTTTTTTATCAGAGAGCACTAGATTCTAATACAACTACTGCTTTACTAGTATTTTTAATGGTAACCAAGTGTTTAATATAAAAATTTTAAAATCCGAAAGAATTTAACCCCTTCCCACACTTAAGATCTTGCAATGCCCTCATTTGCAAGAAATCAGTAACAATTTAAATTATTGAGGGTTATTTGTGTGAAAATGATTAAATTTTTACCAAAGTTTCCAAATATATTGGCGTTTGTTTGCTGAATGATAAATGGTGCACATCATTTGTTCATTCCGTCTTGTTGTTATTTCACATATATTTTGCATCTTGTCGTCAAAATTAGTTGCTTTTGCTGAACTTAATGCCAGTCTTTGAAAATGCGTTGTTTTACCCTGTTGTGTACATAAGATAAACTGCAAACATATATACATATTTTTGAAGTTTGGTATATTACCCCACATTCAAAAATTATTAAAATCTAAGAATAAAAGTTAGATAATTATTAAAATGATTACAATATTAACAAAAATATTAAATGTATCAATAATTACAAATTACAAAATAAAAAAAAAATAATAAGTAAACTAAGGATGATATTGGTACCAATAGGGGTTCCAGGCATAACCATAAGTGCTATAGAATGCTTCGGCAGGGTCATACGTTGGATATGGTGGCTGCATCTCTATCGACCAAGGAGGGAAGACGGGTTTCGGTGTAGGAATATAGTTTCTACCTATATGTTGGCAATGAGCTATGATCTGGTTCTGATGAACTTGCCAATCTTCAAATGCTCTCTGTCTAGCATTTTCGTATTCCTGAGAAGCTATAAACCTATGCATTTCTTGCATCTCATTCCCCCCTCCTACATTACCTTGCTGCTGGTTTCTCTCCACCTGTGGATGTCTACCATGGTATCGTACTGCGGCGTTATTTCGCCTCTTCAAAACTTTCGCACCATGGTATACATTTAAACCTATAGTATCGCGGGGTTCCGGCTCTTCTAGTAATAATCCCCCCCGACTTATATCCACACCGAGATATTCACCAATCAAAGTAATAAAAATACCACCTCCTATTATGCTATGTGGTCGCATCCCCCGAACCATAGATGATAAATAATAACCCACACAATATGGTATACTTACAGCGCTTTGTGGGTCTCGAATACACATATGGTAAAACAAATCCTGTTCATTTACTTTTTCTTTGTTCTTACCCCTTTGTGTAATCGAATTAGCTAAAAACCTATGTATCACTCTTAATTCGGCTCTATCTATATCCAAATAAGAGTAGTTTCCCCCTTTGAAACGGTGATGGCTTGTCATTTGACTCCACACACCGTGTGTATCAAAATTCTCATCTATCTTTCTACCGTTTAGTATCAATCCTCTACAATCGGCAGACGCTAATTCCTCAGGCGTATATATACGTAAAGCCTGAGCCATGTCCAGTAAAGACATGTGGCGCATCGAACCGCCTAACAAAAATCTAATAAAAGAACGATCGGTTAAACTAGCTACCCGATCATTCAACTCTATACTACATAACAACTCTTCACACCATACTTTATATACAGGTCTGCGTATGGTGAATAAACATATCCAGTCATTAAAAGAAGAATTACCATACCTCTGTACAAGTAATTCCCTAATTGGCCCGGCCAATTCTACAGCTTCTAAGGGTCCCCATTCTATGACCCTCGGTACCTCAACAACCTTAGAGTGAAGAGTATGCAAACCCCGTTGATATTTTGGATAATCTATCCAAAGTCTGTCAAATCTCAGGTTCGGGTGCAACTCTTCCAAGTGCATATCGGAAAAAGTCATGACTGGATGAGGTACATCCTGCTTGTAGTAGTTATCTACCTCCTGTTGTTCCAAATTCTCGGCAGGAGCATTGCGGGCTTGGGATGAAGATTCACCCCTTTCATTCTGCAAAACACATTAAACACAAATTTTGTGCATCCAAATATGCATTAGTGTCAGCAAAATCATCAATCAAAATAATTACAATGACATTATCAATTTATATCAAACTTAAGCTTATTTTCACATTTTTATCAAATCTACACTTTTTCAAATAAGCATATACGAAAATTTTCGCCAAGTTCATAAGCATTCAACTCAAATAACATGTCAAAATAATCATTACTAGCAATTAAACAAGTCTCAAATGGCATTATCTTTCAAAAATCAAGTTCATGAATTTTAGACTTGAAAAAGTCCACTTTAATTCTCAAAATCATGTTTAGGCTCAAAGTTTGGATCATTTAACTACCTAGACATGTTACACTACTCAATTTAGCAACAATTCATGACAAAAATCAGCCATAACCTGTTTATATCAAAAAGCCCCAAATTGCTCAAGAACACAAACCCTAGATTACTCAAAATTTGAAGTTTAAGGCTTCTAATCATGTTAAACAGCATCAATCTAGGTTATACAAGCATAATACATAAACAATTTAAGTCTAATTACACTAAAAAGCATCAAAATCAAATTGGGGAAAAAATAGCTCAAGAACACCAAATTTCGAATTAAATGGTGTTTAGGTGTAGAAATTTACCGTTTTTCTTGAGTAATTCTTAGATAGCATCCTTCTCAACATGATTTTAGCAAAAAATTTGGTGATTAACGGTTAAAAATTGGGATTTTTGGGGGTGTTTTTCGGGTTCTTTTTTCGCAGTATTTTTCTGTTTTGTGTGTGGGGGAGTTGGGACTGATCTGTTGTTCAGTTATATTTTTTTTTCCGGTTTTAAGTCTCTCCGCGACTCGCGGAGATTTAAGCTCCAAACTCCGCGAGTCGCGGAGTTTGGTATTTTTTTTTTTTTTTTTTTTTATAATAATTTTTTTTAAAAACAATTAAGAAATTAATTTTAAAATTTTGTTTCCCTTGTTATTTAGGACGAGGTCGTTTCGGATCGATGTCCTAGTCCGTCCCTCGACAAAATTTTAAAATTTGTCTTTTAGTAGCGATTGTTTTAAAAGCTAAGATTTTTGGGTTTTTTAATTTTTTTGGCATACTTTAAATCAATAAGATTAAAAATAATGATAATAAAAGTTCTCGTCCCTCCCTCGGGTAAAGCAATTTCGGTTCAAAGACCTAGTCTTCAACTTACGACGAATTTTAAAAATCATATTCTTAACTTAATGGGATAAAGTAAATTTTTGTTTTAAATTCACACAACTTAAATATAAAATTCAAAATTATTATTAAAAATTCACACCAAACTTAAAATTTGAAATGCATAAAATTAAAAATTAATATTTTAAAAATTAAAAATTCACACCAAACTTAATTTTAAAAATTTATAAATTCATATCAAACTTATATTAATTTTTCAAATATTTACAATTTTAAATATATTGTTTTTACAAAGTTTACAATATTAATTTAAGATTTAAATATTAATTTTAAAAATATGGTAAAAATAAAATTAAAAATCTTTTTGTCTTTTTATCCCACTTTAATCAATCAAATATTATCAAAAATATGCGCCCCTCTTTTCGGTAAAGTAATTTCGGTTCCAAGACCTAATTTAACTCATGACGAATTTTTGAAATATTTTGGGTTGATTGATTAAAGATATTTATACCTTAAGAATAAACGTTAAATTTCGCAGTGATGTAATAAATTTTTGAATGATATCAATAATTTCGGTCGCCAAACCTAATTTTATTCAATACCAATTTAATACTTTTTAGCGAACAAATTAGCGTTTATTATCAAAAGGTTAAAAATAAAAATAAAAATAAAAACTGTACAGACATACCTGTGAAATAGATTTCTTAGTTATATGATCTATTCCATTCATAAGATAGTCGGTTTAATTGGTTTTCCATGGCTACATAGGCGTAACCTCGAGCATTCAGTGTCTTTTCTTCTAAACATATGAACGGTCCGTCTCTGCATAAAGTAACAAATTCGGTATTTGAATAGGTTTGATTATTTGAACATTTACCTCCATGTGACCATTTTCCGCATTTGTGACATCTTTCTAGGTGTCGTGATCTTCTTTTCGCTGCGGATTTTGATTTTCCTTTACCAAATTGTAACTTATTATCTTCGCATCTGGATTCTTTTCTAACTCCGTCCATTCTTTCTCTGATTACTGATACTAATTCGCTCGGTAGTATGTCATTATTACGTTTAGTGATCAAAGCGTGTAGCATTAGACCATGGTTTAGTTCACAGGCAGTCTTCATTTCGTAGAAACCTAAAAAAAATAAAAATTCAGAATGGGGGGAGAAGACTAGTTCTTTAGGGTCTGCTAGGGAAAGACCATACGTGTTCCATTTTCGAGAACTACACGAAAACAGACAATCTAACTCTAACAGAAATACATATTATCCTTTAAAGACTTGATTCTCCCCACACTTAGTTAGCTGTGGTGTCGAAATTGTGATTAACTTCGTTGTCGACTTCCATCGGACCATGTATGTAATGTTTAACTCTGTGACCATTAACTTTAAATTCAATCCCATTTGAATTTATTAATTCTATCGTTCCGTATGGGAAAACTCTTTTGACTATGAATGGTCCAGACCATCTTGATTTCAATTTTCCAGGAAATAGCTTGAATCGTGAATTGAAAAGAAGAACTCTGTCTCCTTCTTTAAATTCTTTTGAACTTCTGATTCTTTTATCATGCCATTTCTTCGTTCTTTCTTTATAGATTAACGAATTTTCGTATGCTTCATGTCTTAATTCTTCTAATTCGTTTAGTTGACTTAATCGTAGACGTCCGGCTTCATGTAAATCAAGATTACATGTCTTCAAAGCCCAAAATGCTTTGTGTTCAATTTCTACTGGAAGATGACATGCTTTTCCATAAACAAGTCTAAAAGGTGTGGTTCCAATTGGAGTTTTGTAGGCTGTTCTAAAAGCCCAGAGTGCATCCTCCAATTTAATGGACCATTCCTTCGGATTTGATCCTACGGTTTTCTCTAGAATACGTTTTAAAGCTCGGTTGGTATTTTCAACTTGTCCACTTGTTTGTGGATGATATGCGGTGGAGATTTTATGAGTTACTCCATATCTTTTAAGAACTTTCTCAAGTTGATTATTACAGAAATGAGTACCCCGATCACTTATTAAAGCTTTCGGTGTTCCAAACCTTGCAAAAAGACGTTTTAAAAAGTTGACTACAACTCGTGCATCGTTAGTTGGGAGAGCTTGTGCTTCCGCCCATTTAGATACATAATCAATGGCTACGAGTATATATAGATTATTATGAGATTTTGGAAATGGACCCATAAAGTCAATACCCCAAATGTCAAATACTTCACATACTTGGATGACATTTTGTGGCATTTCATCACGTTGACTTATTTTTCCGGCCCTTTGACATGCATCACAGGATTTGCAAAGAAGGTGTGCGTCTTTGTAAATTGTAGGCCAATAGAATCCAGCTTCATAAACTTTTCTTGCTGTTAGTTGAGGCCCATAATGCCCTCCTGTTGGTCCTGTGTGACAATGGTTTAAAATTTTACTAGCTTCATCTCCAAATACACATCGGCGTATTATTCCATCGGGACAACTTTTAAACAGATGTGGATCTTCCCAGAAATAGTGTTTTATATCACTGAAGAATTTCTTTCGTCTTTGGTACGATAATCCTTTTTCAAGGAATCCACAAACTAAGTAGTTTGCATAGTCTGCAAACCATGGGATTTCTTTATAATCTATCTTCAATAGATATTCATCAGGAAAGTTGTCTTGTATGGCCGATTCATTTAGAACTTCTAATTCGGGATTTTCAAGACGAGAAAGATGATCAGCGGCGAGATTTTCTGCTCCTCTTTTATCTCGGATTTCAATATCAAACTCTTGTAAGAGTAAGATCCAACGGATTAATCTTGGTTTAGCATCTTGTTTTGAAAATAGGTATCTAAGAGCAGAATGGTCGGTATAGACCACCGTTTTTGCTAGAACGAGATATGATCGAAATTTGTCAAAAGCAAAGACAATAGCAAGGAGTTCTTTTTCAGTAGTTGTATAGTTCGTTTGTGCTCCTTGTAATGTCTTACTAGCATAATATATAGGTTGAAATCGTTTTTCAATCCTTTGTCCTAAAACGGCTCCCATTGCAAAATCACTTGCATCGCACATTAGTTCAAATGGTAGATTCCAATTTGGTGTTATCATGATTGGTGCATTAGTGAGTTTTTCTTTAAGAATATTAAAAGATTTGATACACTCATCTGAAAAGATGAATGGCGCATCCTTTTCTAGGAGTTTATTCATAGGAGTGGCAATTTTAGAAAAATCTTTTATAAAACGTCGGTAAAAACCGGCATGCCCTAGAAAACTCCTAACTCCTCTAACATTGGTGGGATGTGGAAGTTTAGCAATTACATCTACTTTAGCTCTATCCACTTCAATCCCTTCTTTTGAAATTTTATGTCCAAGAACGATGCCTTCTTTAACCATGAAATGGCATTTCTCCCAATTAAGTACTAGATTTGATTTTTCGCATCTAATTAGCATTCGTTCCAGATTAACTAGACATGATTTAAATGTATCACCGAAGACTGAAAAGTCATCCATGAATACTTCCATGCATTCTTCTATCATGTCATGAAAAATCGCCATCATACACCTTTGAAAGGTTGCAGGGGCGTTGCAAAGTCCAAATGGCATTCTTTTGTAAGCAAAAGTACCATAAGGGCACGTGAATGTGGTTTTCTCTTGATCTTCGGGTGCTATTGGAATTTGAAAATATCCGGAAAATCCATCTAGAAAACAATAGTAACTATTTCCGGCTAATCTTTCCAACATTTGATCTATGAAAGGTAAGGGAAAGTGATCTTTTCTGGTGGTGTCATTTAATTTTCTATAATCAATACATACACGCCATCCTGTTACAGTCCTAGTAGGAATAAGCTCATTTTTCTCATTTGTAATGACAGTCATGCCACCCTTCTTAGGTACGCATTGAACTGGGCTTACCCATGGACTATCAGAGATTGGATAAATTAAACCTGCATCTAGCAGTTTAATAATCTCTTTCTTAACTACATCTTGCATATTAGGATTTAGTCTTCGTTGGCGTTGCACATACTTTTTATGACCTTCTTCCATAAGGATTTTATGTGTGCAATACGAAGGACTTATTCCTTTAATATCATGAATCTTCCATGCAATGGCTGGTTTATGAGCTTTCAACACAGAAATGAGTTGTGATTTCTCATTTTCAGTAAGAGAAGACGATATTATTACAGGTAATTCAGATTCACCATGTAAATAAGCGTATTCCAAATGGTTTGGAAGTGGCTTTAACTCTAATTTCGGAGGTTCTTCTATCGATGATTTATATCGATATCTGTCTTCTTCTTTTAGCATTTGAATTTCTTCTGTTGTTGGTTCATATCCATTAGCTATAAGTGTAGCTAACATTTCAGCTTCATCAATTGGTTCATTACCTTCTCCTAAAGAACATTCTCCTGTCCCTTGTAATTCTGGAAATTCTTCTAATAATTCTGCATGTGCATCTATAGTTTGAATATAATAACATGTATCATCTGCAGATTGTGGTTGTTGCATTGCTCTATCAACTGAAAAGGTAACACTCTCATCCTCTATACTTAGGGTCAGTTTCTTACCGAACACGTCTATCATTGCTTTAGCCGTGTTTAAGAATGGTCTTCCTAATATGAGAGGAACTTGAGAATCTTCTTCCATGTCCAGAACAACAAAATCTACTGGGAATACTAAAGTACCAACTTTAACTAGCATGTTCTCCATTATTCCTCTAGGATATTTTATTGATCTATCGGCTAGTTGTATACTTATTCTTGTTGGTTTCAATTCTCCAAGGTCTAGTTTAGCTTATAGTGAATACGGCATTAGATTTATACTAGCACCTAAGTCTGCCAATGCTTCTATTGAACTAAGACTACCCAGAAAACATGGAATTGTGAAACTTCCTGGATCAGATAGTTTTTCTGGTATCTTATTCAACAGCACTGCTGAACAATTAGCATTCATAGTGACAGCCGAGAGTTCTTCCATTTTCTTTCTATTCGTGATTAGATCTTTCAAGAATTTAGCATATCTTGGCATTCCTGAAATCACATCAATGAAAGGAAGATTTACATTTATCTGTTTAAACATATCCAAAAATTTGGATTGCTCGGCTTCAAGTTTTTCTTTCTTCATTTTACTCGGGTAAGGAAGTGGTGGTTGGTATGGTTTAATATAAGGTTTATCCTTAACTGTGTTATCTTCATTAATCTTTTCAACTACCGGTTCTTTTTCCTTATCTTGATCAGGTTGTGGTTCTTGTGGAGTAGGAATAGTTTCATCAGAAGTTACAGGTATTTCAGGTGGTTTAAGTGTTGTACCACTTCTTGTGGTAATAGCTTTAGCTGTTTCATTTCGTGGGTTAGCATTTGTATCACTAGGTAGACTTTCCGGTTTTCTTTCACCTATTAACCTTGCTAGGTTATTTACTTCTTGTTCCAGATTTTGAATAGAAGCTTGTTGATTTCTAAATGCTTGAGCATTTTGTTCATTGGTTTGTTTCTGAGATGTGAAAAACTGTGTTTGAGTTTCAACTAGCTTCGTCATCATATCTTCTAAATTCAGCTTTTTATCATCGGTTTGTTGTGGTGGTTTGTTTTGAAAATTTTGTCTTTGCTGATTATAAGTATTATTGGATACTTGTTGATTGCTAGGACCTTGTTGGTTGTTGTATGGAATATTTCGGTTATAATTCTGGTTTTGATTGTAAATCGGTCTTGGCGGTTGATAATTATTCTGATAATTATTTCCAGGCCTTTGGTTTATGTATGAAATATTCTCTCTTTGTTCCATTGTTAATTCAATACTGAGACAATCTTTTGTCAAATGTGGTCCTCCACACTGCTCACAACTAATTCGTATTGAGTGAATATCTTTAGTCATCTTTTCCATTCGTCTCTCCACAGCATCTATCTTTGCGAAAATGGAATCTAAGTCATGGCTAGAATCGGCTCTAGCTGCTTTAGATGATCTAATGATATCTTTTTCTTGGTGCCACTCATGTGAGTGGGAAGCAGTGTTATCAATAATTTTGTAAGCATCAGTTTCGGTTTTCTTCATAATAGAACCACCAGCTGCTATATCTATGTCTTTTCTTGTAGTGATGTCGCATCCTTGGTAGAATATTTGTACTATTTGACAGGTGTCTAAACCATGTTGCGGACATCCTCTTAACAACTTTCCATATCTAGTCCACGCCTCATATAGAGTTTCATTTGGCTTTTGTGTGAACGTAACAATTTCTGCTTGAAGTCTTACGGCTTTAGATGCAGGAAAGAATTGTTTAAGAAATTTGTCAATTAAAACGTCCCATGTATCGATCGCCCCTTCAGGTAACGATTCCAACCAATCTTTGGCTTCTCCCTTTAAAGTCCAGGGAAATAACATGAGATATATCTGTTCATCCTCCACTTCTCGGATTTTAAATAGTGTGCAGATCCTATTAAAGGTACGTAGATGTTCATTTGGATCTTCCTTCGGCGCACCACTAAATTGGCATTGATTAGTCACCATGTGTAGAATTTGTCCTTTGATTTCATAATCTGGCGCATTAATGTCTGGATGAGTAATTGCGTGACCTTGGCCAGTGCGTTTAGCTCTCATTCGGTCTTCCATACTTAAGGGTTCCAGATTCTCCATAATTGAATTTGTTGAATCGGTATCACTAGAGGATTCAGATTTAATGGTTCGTTCCTCAACAATCTCTGTTTGAATGATTGGTGGTTCCGGAGGAAAGTTTAATGGTTCAGGATCTACGAACCGTTCCTGAATATTCTCCGGATTCTCAATTGTGAGGTCGGGTTCAAAAAATGGATTATCGGAAATTTGAACTGAAGTACTTGGTTGACTGGATGACGATTCTAAAGAAAAATCAACCGCGGTTATATTTGCTAAATGTCTTGATCTAGTTACAGGTGGTGAACGTACAAAAGGTGATGAACGTCTTGCTCGGTGCATTCACTGAATATCCTATTAGTTTTAAAAAAGGAAAGAAAAATTATAATAAGTTATCCAATTAATAGACTTTTCTGATTTTGCCCACGTTTCGAATAGCCAAAAGATGCAGCAGAGGGGCAGGATTCGTTTGGTCTCAATATAATTGAGGACTGTTTGGCTCCAATAACCCGGTCCACGTACAAATCCAACTATTACTACGAACCAGAAAATTTTGATGTCTATCAATTTAACCACTCAAAATAAATTTTCGTAATTTTAAGAAATTTAGATAAGGAGTAGAACAAAAATCTATGTCCTAAAACTAGAATAGCGAGAAATAAGAAAGAAAAAGATTTCGTCGGAAAAAGGTTGAAAAAGAAAAATGGTGGAAAAATAAAAGGTGACGGAAAAATAAAAGAAACTTATAAAAACTTAAAAATACTTGACTAACCTAACCTTATTACTACAACTAACTTAAAATTATAATCGCAAATTGAAATTACTAATTGGAATGATAATTGATACATAGTAAAAGGTCTAAAAATATTAAAGCTTACAGGAAAAACTAAATCCCAAATGGAAATAACTTAAAAAGAAACTAAAACTTAAAAAGGCGTCGCAAAATTCTAAAGCACCTAAATCTTAGTCTAAAGAAAAAGCACTTAAGGAATTCTACGGCAAAGCCTAAAAATTTAGGAGTAAAAATAACTATAGCAAAAACTAAGTTTAAAATTAAATATGAGCTAAAAAATACAAATATTACGCTACAACGATTAAAAAGGGACAAAATATAAAAATATACAAAAAGTTGTAAAAAGTACAATTTTTATAAAAATATTATTTTTATATTATTTATTTAATAAAACTACTAATTTTACAATTTAATAAAACTAATTAATACTAAATACATTAAAAAGTAAAAATAAAAATAAAACTAATAATAATACTACTTAATTAGGGTTTAATAATAATTAATTAATAATTACCGTCATTAATGCAGGATTAGGGTTTTCTGTCGTGTGTCAGATGGTCTCCGCGAGTCGCGGCAATTGAGGAGAAAACCCCACGAGTCGCGGGGTTCAGAAATTCAGTTGACAGCTTATAATTTCAACGCGTTTTTCTTTATTTAATTTTTTTTTTCTTTTTCTGTTTTCTGTTTTTTTTACTTAAATAAAAGATATTAAAACTTATATTTTTATAAACTAAAATAAAAATAAAGAAACTTATAAAACTTAAATATTTAACAAAATCTTAAAAATACTTATATTTTTGTTTTTCTTTTTATATTTTCGAATTTTTAAAACGTATTTTTACAAAAACAAATTTTAATAAAAGTAAGCTAAAATCTTTTTTTTTTTTTTTTTTTTATATATTAGCGTTGCGCTTCCGGCGTTTAAGAGTTTCCCCGGCAGCGGCGCCAAAAATACTTGATGTTATGCGAGGTGTATATAAAATAGTTATTAATTTTAGCAGGAAATACTATTAAATACGATACAATTTTACACAAGATATTTATTTATTTATAGAATGGATATACTTAAACCTTGCTACAACACTTATAGGCAGTGTACCTAATCGTACAGTAGTGTAGTTTTTAGTAAGTCCGGTTCGTTCCACAGGGAAATCTTTAAACAAAGCTCAACGCTATATTAGTTTACTTTTATAAAAATACAAATATATATATATGTAATATTATTATTATAAAGGGGGGTTTTTACCGTTTAATGACCGGTTTGTCGATTTTAAGACTTTAGTCGCAGTTAAAACCTAATGTAAAATATAAAATAAATACAAGACTTAAATTAAAGCGTAAAGTAAATAACGATAATGAAATTGCGAATAATAAAAATGCGATAAAATAAAATTGCGATAATTAAAAAGTACGATAATTAAAAGTGCGATTAAATAACAATAAATAAAAGTGCGATAATTAGGAGTGCAATTAAATATAAAATAAAGGAAATTAAATATGAAATAAAAGAATTATGCTTATTTAAACTTCCGTAATCATGATGTTTGACGTGTTGATTTTAGTTTTATGCCCATGGGTTAATTGTCCTTTGTCCTGGATTATTTAATATGTCCGTCTGGTTTTTGTCCATAACAGTCCATCAGTCATAAATATAAAGTGCGAGTGTCCTCGTCAAATTATTATTATACCCGAAGTTAAATATTCCAACTAATTGGGGATTCGAATTGTAACAAGGTTTTAATACTTTGTTTAATGAATACACCAGGTTATCGACTGCGTGTAAACCAAGGTTTTACTACTTTGTTAACAATTACACCAATTACCCTTGAATGTAATTTCACCCCTGTTTTAATTATTCTAGTGGCTATTAATCCATTCCCGTGTCCGGTTAAATGAACGATTATTCGTACATATAAATACCCCGCCCATCGTGTCCGATCGAGTGTATATGGTAATTTATAGGGACGCCCAATTGTAAATCTTTATATTAACATTAACAAACTTTCATTTAGTTAAACAAATATAAAGCCCATTAATAGCCCATAGTCTAATTTCCACAAGTGTCGTTCTTTTGTCCAAACCCCAATTATGGTACAAAGCCCAATTACCCAATTTTAGTAATTAGCCCAACATCATGATTACTTCGTTTTAAATAAGCATAATAATAACTTAGCTACGAGACATTAATGTAAAAAGGTTGAACATAACTTACAATGATTAAAAATAGCGTAGCGTTACACGGACAGAATTTCGACTTACACCCTTACAACATTCGCTAACATACCCTTATTATTAGAATTATAATTAAAATTAAAATTAAAATATAAATTATATATATATATATCGTATATATTGAGAGATGAGAGAAATAAGATATGAAATTTGATCAGAATTCGGTTTGCTTTATAGCCAGAGTTGAATTTTAGGGCTCCGCGACTCGCGGCAAAATCCCCTTCAAACTCCGCGAGTCGCGGAGGTTAATTTTACAGCTCAGCCCTTGGAGTTTTCTCTGCCGACGGTTTTTAATATATATATAATTAATATAATTAATTATATATTATATTATATTTATATACATAGTTAACTTGTAATTTTTAGTCCGTTGCGTCGAGCGTTAAGAGTTGACTCTGGTCCCGGTTCCGGATTTTCGAACGTCCTTGCGTACAATTTTATATTTTGTACTTTGCGTTTTGAATCTTGTATTCTTGTAATTTCGAGACGTTTCTTATCAATAATTGGAACCTTTTTGATTGTCTTTTGTACTTTTGAGCTTTTTGGTCGTTTGCGTCTTCAATTCGTCGAATCTGTCTTTTGTCTTCACCTTTTATTATTTAAACGAATATCACTTGTAAATAGAACAATTGCAACTAAAAGCTTGTCTTTCTTGAGGAATAATGCTATGAAATATATGTTCGTTTTTAGCATTATCACTTTGTCCAAGTAACTTGAGGTAGTAACCTTGTTCATAATCTTACTCAATTCATATTCATATAGCTATCTTGTTTTGTGGTATAAAATTTTAACAACAAGAACATAGTTTGAATGATTTCAAACTTGTTCGCAAACTAAATAGATCCTTCTAACTTGACTTTTAAAACACTTCAAGACCTATAATATATCATAATGATATGCTAACCTAACAAGATATAACTTGGTTTTACAAAGAACATCTTAAAAACTGAATCTACGTCATCGGAGTGCAACCGGGGGCTGTTTCGGGTTGTATAATTAAAAACCATCTTGAACTTTGAATTGGAAGTTCATGTTCTGGAAAAATGATATTTCTTATGAATATGTTAACACATAAAAATTTCATGGTTTAACTCAAAGTGTAAGTATTTTTAGAAAAATGATCATTAAATGTTGTTTTTATGATGGAAAATGATCACTTTCATAAGTTTCACCAAAGTTTGACCTATAACCTATGATTTTGAATACAAACTAAGGTATTTTAAGTTCATATTCTTAAAATTTGACTCGATCCAAGGAAGTGGCAAGTTGAACCAACAAAAACGGAGTTGTAATGAAGAAACTACGATTAAAACAAGATTGGGTATCCGAAGCTAGTTTAGCTACGAAAATATTTGGAGAAAAAGTAAATTAATCATATCTTTTCTAATTAATATAATATTTTATATATAATTACTTATGATTTGATTTTATATATTTAAGGACCACCCGTAAATAACACGAGAAGATTAATCATAAGACCTCATGATTGTACGCAACACGTCATTTGACAACACGGTACTTTATGTACGCAACACGTCATTTGACAACATGGTACCATGGGTCGAGATTAATTCTGATCAATACGAATACGATGGAGTCTTTATTTATTTTATTTAAGCAACTAATTGTGGACCACTAACATCGGACTGCTAACTACGGACTAAGAAAATATTAAAAGTATTAAAAGTATATATATATATATATATATATATATATATATATATATATATATATATATATATATATATATATATGTAACGATTACTTAAAAAGAAAATATGTTGATATATTATATATATGGTTAGGTTCGTGATATCTATCGGAGACCAAGTCAAATTAAATACCTTCAAGGCAAAAGTGAGTTTCATTTGCTTCCTTTTTAACTGCTTCTGCAATATATATTTTTGGGCTGAGAATACATGCGCTGCTTTTATAAATGTTTACGAAATAGACACAAGTACTTAAAAATATATTCTACGTTGAGTTGTACCACTGGCATACTTCCCTGTAGCTTGGTAACTAATATTTACATGGGTATTGTAAACGCGAATCCTGTTGATAGATCTATCGGGCCTGACAACCCCAACCGGACTGGACGACCAGTATTCAACGGTTGCACAGTACTTCGTTTCGGTGACTACACTTGGTACGGTGTAGTAAGATTTCATAATAAAGGGAATATGCGACATTGATTAAATGTTAAGTATGGTTATCAAGTGCTCAACCACTTAGAATATTTTTATTAAAACGTTTATGAATATGAAATCTTGTGGTCTATTAATATATTAAAAAGATTGTTATGATAAACCTATGAACTCACCAACCTTTTGGTTGACACTTTTAAGCATGTTTATTCTCAGGAACGAATTAAGTCTTCCGCTGTGCATTTGCTCATTTTAAGGACATTATTTGGAGTCGATCATCGCAATGGGACCAAATATTGATGATTTCGTCCAGGTGGATTAGGACGGGTCATCACAGGTGGTATCAGAGCAGTGGTCGTAGCGAACCAGGTCTTGCATTAGTGTGTCTAACTAGTAGTTGTTAGGATGCATTAATGAGTCTGGACTTCGACCGTGTCTACATGTCAAAAGTTTTGCTTATCATTTCTAGTCGGAAATCATCTGCTTATCATCCTTAGGAAATTACCTGCTTATCATTCATAAGTCGAGACACATTTTACTGCATTTACTGCATTGATAGTGTATAGACGAATTCTTATCTTAGCATATTTGTTATTGCGAACTTTGACTGATATCTTTTCAAAGATTCTCCGTAATTTACGGGATTTTGGTATTATATATACATATGTAAATTATGTATTGAAGAGTACCAAATCTAACTCCTATAATCTATTCCATACCAAAAATTCATTTTCCCCATTATACAAGATGGATTCCGCATCTAGTTCGAATTCTTCAGATTCTGACAGTTATGCCGATATGGATTTCCATTCGGGCTCCGAAAGCAGCGTCACCGGAATGGATCAACCAATTTCCCATCATCTATTCTGGATGAATTGGGGATGGGTTCGTAATATACTAAATCACTGGAGACAAGAAGAAGGTGATCCATTCCATCCACCAAATTTCCCTCTTGGCGATGAACCTGAAGCACTTACCGGCGAACCTATTCGAAACACCATTTTCTCTCTCATTTCTAGAGTATCTGGTCACGATTATATACTATCCCATATTACAAATCTTGTTCATTCGCTCGCTCCAACCGCCAATCATCCCGGTGTACTAGCAGAAGTTAACGAACTTCGCGCTCGCGTAACGGCTTTGGAGAACATGGTGCGAAGGTTGCAAACACCAGCAGCAGCACCAGCAGCATAATCAGCACCACCATCAATAACATCAACAATACCATCATCACCACTAACAAACAACATCCGCATCACACGTCTCGACATCATAATCTGTCCCACAAACATCAACATCATACGCACCATTGATACCAAGGAGTACCAACAATAATGAACGATGAAGTATTGATCCATAACTTCATTGATATTCTGCGAAGAATATGTGGTTTCAAAAAGTTTTAGAGATTTCTTATTCTAGCTCAAACCGAAAAGCAAATGAGATTAATATCATATTAACTCATTAAATTCATGATTTCATCTGAAGAAAATATATATGTATATATGTTTTCATAAAGATTGTAATTAAAAGTTCTTTTGTACAAAATATTAATGGTGAAATTTTTTTTTAACGGGTAGGTAATACCCGAGGAATAATTAGATTTCATCTTAATAATTTACATTGTACATTCGTCGAAGCTGATTCAACAGTCATTTACTATCCTACTTACAACCACCGATATACGTATCCATTCACCGCAGAATAACCATTTTCATTCAATTTCATATTTGGATTTTGACTTCCCAGAATTCAAAAAGTGGCATATGAAGAAAACATATGACAAAATAAAATCTGTTAGAAACAAACAAATTAACTATGAAAAATTTTGTTAAGAATCCACGCTAACTGTTCCAGCTAACTGTTCCTAGCTAACTGATTACATTTTATTTATCGTAGTTTATTTATCGCAATTTAATTATCGCACTTTTATTTATCGTCATTTAATTTCTGTAATTATTTTACGCACTTTAAATATCGGGACACGTATACAATGTTTTGACATATCATATCGACGCATATATATATATTATTTGGAATCACCATAGACACTCTATATGCAGTAATGATCGAGTTCTCTATACAGGGTTGAGGTTAATTCTACAATAATATATATAGTTTGAGTTGTGATCGAGTCTGAGAGGTATACGGGTCATGACACGTATTAATTAATTCGTATATTATATATTAAACTATATATGAATTATTGGACTGTTACTGTGGACTATCGACTGTGGACTAATGACATTGGACAATTAAAATGAATTAAAATATTGATTATAACATATGAAACTAAACATTTCTTCAAGATTGCCACTTGATTTCATCTTAAACCTCATTGTATCTCGACGATTACAATCAGCGTTCAAATCTATCATGATTCTTAAAAACACCTCAATCGAGAGGATAAACCAACCGCACTTCATCTACGGAAGAAAAGATTGATGCATATAGTTATGCACCTGAAAAACCCTCGAAAACTGAGTAAACGTTTGACACGTATCTGTTCTAGTTCCTTTGACATTGTTATTACCGAAGATCGTTTTGCAATCCCTTTCCAAAGTAGCTAATTTTGTTACAGCTCCAGCAAGTCAACTCCAACTTTTCATCCGAAACAACTTTATTATAACCGTGATATATATGCGTACTCTTTATTGTTACTGGGGAACCTTTTATATTCCACAATATTACCATCAGTGATTAATCATTCTAAAAACACAATTCTCCTGAAACTACCTAGGTTTGATAACCGATGACCCAGATCAGTTAACTTTGAAAATGCTGACGAAGCAGCATGTTGTAGATGATCTTAATGGCCAAAAGTTTGATGATAAAGAAAGGAGTGTTAGGAACGCTCGATAGAAAATTTAGTACCGAAAAGTGAATTATGTGAAACTATGAAGAAAGCCGTGGACAAATCACAAAGAATAAGTTTGCCTTCAAAGAATCCAAATGATTCTGTGCCTGCTGAAATCGTTAGCAAACATCTTATTTCTCATTCTAAACCTTCACAGACAAATCTTCTTCATCATCCATTGATATTAGAAATTCTTAGATATTCTCGTATGTTCTATTATAAATATCCTCCATATTTCTGGCGATATTTTCACAACTATTCTTATCTGAGATCATTTATCTCTCCATAATATCTGCAACATAAAAGAAACTGTGTTAGTTTCTAAATTCTGAAACCTTCGAGTTTAAAATATGAATGTTTTGAAGTAGTGTTGGGAACTGAAGCATGGATTAGTATAATATAATGACACTTGATCAACGTCATTATATTACAGTAAGTCATGCTGAGTTTCTAATGAAGCATGATGATTCACAGTACCGTCATCATGTGCCATTTACACGACTCTTACATTCTATATAATCTCTAAACATATCAAGAGAATATTTTTCTGGATGACTCGGTCTTCTCCAGGGTATTCTGATAATTTAACAAATCAAAATCGTTCTATTACCATTTTCTTCTTAGAGCATTAGCTATGTTCATTCTGAATTTCATATCTACGAATTCTGGACCATTACAGGCTTTACTCGAAGTCGGGAAGAGAAAACGAAAGCATGAAGCTCCGAAAAATAATGAAGAATATAAACTTCGATAATAACCCCGAAATTACAAACCGTGTATATCGATACAGATAGCAATATAGAGACACGGGAGAATTAGAAACACTATAAACACAAGAATATAGTAGAAGTAAATAGATTCTTCTGGTGGTAGATGAAAAAGAAGAATGATAGATATAAAAGTTAGGAGTATATCAAGAATCAGGACTGGATGGAGCATATTGATCAATGCTTTAAAGTAAGAATCAAGGGAGAAAGAATAGAAGGTGTGAGTCGTGGAAAATAAGGAAATGAAGGGGTGAATTTATAGCGAAATATCCGACAGAGCAATCGAAACAGATTATTGCATATAATCAAAGAAGATCCTGATTTCCTTAATCACCAAAGAACCAAATCTTATTACGTAAGATTCTCTTTAAATCCCTTAAATCCCGAAAATCAATCATAACTACGTCATCGGTTAAGACGAATATATTTTACTCATCTCACTCTTTTACGATAGTCTCATTTATATTCTTCGCATAATCGAATCGTTTTATCTACATTACTCAATGATGATAAAACTCCATTATCACCTTATATTTGTCATGAAAACCATCTTATTGTTATCCATAACAACCTCTATCAAATTTCGGGGACGAAATTTCTTTAACGGGTAGGTACTGTAATGACCCAGAATTTTCCGACCAAATTATACTTATGAGATTAATATTTACATAAATTAAACCATACCAACATGATAAGCAATCCAAATTGTTGAGACTAGTGTTTTTGAAAGGAGTTTTACACAACGTTTGACCGTCCAATATGACCGATGATATCACGAACTATATAACATACGATAATTATATGTTTGTGTATATATATGTATTTATATATATTTAACATGATTTAAGGATGGTTTAACATCTCATTGTGTACTAATGACAATGAGTTATAAGTATATTTTGAAACTACTAACTTAAGTTTTCAAAACGATAACTATACGTAACATTCTTTGATATATATACTTATAATCTATAATGCTTATACATGTATCGTATATATAATGTATTTAATAACTTTTTAAGGACTTAAATACATAAAACAATATAAGTATATTCACAAAAGATAGCTATATTTGAATTCTCGTTTCGTTTCCTCAAGATTTCTATACGTATATCTAGGGTATATGTACCGGTATCATATCCAGCTTCTATACGTATTTACTATTGGTATATACACATCAAATCAACATCCTAATCAACATTATTACTGCCCTAGATATGAGGTAACTAGGATTTGTCAAGTAGTATGAATTGTTAGTAAGAAAACAAAATTAGGAATCATTTTCTTTCTTTATAAACTAAAAACGTTTTTTTAAATGAACATCATTTCTTCACTCCATTTTCTCAAACCTACACCCTCATTTCTCTCTCAAAATACTCCTAACTTCATACTTGATCATCTCCAAGCATTTTCCCCATCATTTAGCTTCAATTATAAGCCTTAAACACCATAAGAAAACTCTTTCAAGAACATATCAAAATAACCACCCATTTGAAGAAGTTTACTTCCAACCTTTTGATCTAACTCCACCACTCTTTGATTCTAAGATTATTTCTTATCTTTTGCAGTAACTTTGTCCAAGTAACTTGAGGTAGTAACCTTGTTCATAATCTTATTCAATTCATATTCATATAGCTATCTTGTTTTGTGGTATAAAATTTTAACAACAAGAACATAGTTTGAATGATTTCAAACTTGTTCGCAAACTAAATAGATCCTTCTAACTTGACTTTTAAAACACTTCAAGACCTATAATATATCATAATGATATGCTAACCTAACAAGATATAACTTGGTTTTACAAAGAACATCTTAAAAACTGAATCTACGTCGTCGGAGTGCAACAGGGGGCTGTTTCGGGTTGGATAATTAAAAACCATCTTGAACTTTGAATTGGAAGTTCATGTTCTGGAAAAATGATATTTCTTATGAATATGTTAACACATAAAAATTTCATGGTTTAACTCAAAGTGTAAGTATTTTTAGAAAAATGATCATTAAATGTTGTTTTTATGATGGAAAATGATCACTTTCATAAGTTTCACCAAAGTTTGACCTATAACCTATGATTTTGAATACAAACTAAGGTATTTTCAGTTCATATTCTTAAAATTTGACTCGATCCAAGGAAGTGGCAAGTTGAACCAACAAAAACGGAGTTGTAATGAAGAAACTACGACTAAAACAAGATTGGGTATCCGAAGCTAGTTTAGCTACGAAAATATTTGGAGAAAAAGTAAATTAATCATATCTTTTCTAATTAATATAATATTTTATATATAATTACTTATGATTTGATTTTATATATTTAAGGACCACCCGTAAACAACACGAGAAGATTAATCATAAGACCTCATGATTGTACGCAACACGTCATTTGACAACACGGTACTTTATGTACGCAACACGTCATTTGACAACATGGTACCATGGGTCGAGATTAATTCTGATCAATACGAATACGATGGAGTCTTTATTTATTTTATTTAAGCAACTAATTGTGGACCACTAACATCGGACTGCTAACTACGGACTAAGAAAATATTAAAAGTATTAAAAGTATATATATATATATATATATATATATATATATATATATATATATATATATATATATATATATATATAACGATTACTTAAAAAGAAAATATGTTGATATATTATATATATGGTTAGGTTCGTGATATCTATCGGAGACCAAGTCGAATTAAATACCTTCAAGGCAAAAGTGAGTTTCATTTGCTTCCTTTTTAACTGCTTCTGCAATATATATTTTTGGGCTGAGAATACATGCGCTGCTTTTATAAATGTTTACGAAATAGACACAAGTACTTAAAAATATATTCTACGTTGAGTTGTACCACTGGCATACTTCCCTGTAGCTTGGTAACTAATATTTACATGGGTATTGTAAACGCGAATCCTGTTGATAGATCTATCGGGCCTGACAACCCCAACCGGACTGGACGACCAGTATTCAACGGTTGCACAGTACTTCGTTTCGGTGACTACACTTGGTACGGTGTAGTAAGATTTCATAATAAAGGGAATATGCGACATTGATTAAATGTTAAGTATGGTTATCAAGTGCTCAACCACTTAGAATATTTTTATTAAAACGTTTATGAATATGAAATCTTGTGGTCTATTAATATATTAAAAAGATTGTTATGATAAACCTATGAACTCACCAACCTTTTGGTTGACACTTTTAAGCATGTTTATTCTCAGGAACGAATTAAGTCTTCCGCTGTGCATTTGCTCATTTTAAGGACATTATTTGGAGTCGATCATCGCAATGGGACCAAATATTGATGATTTCGTCCAGGTGGATTAGGACGGGTCATCACACACTGTTTTACCCGATGAAAGAAAAGAAGAGATGGATCTACACGATGAATCAATTCCATCGTTAAAAAGAAGTAAAGTCTTTCGAAAAAGAAACGCGCTTCTTGATTTAGGTCATGAAGTTGTCGTCCAGACCAGCTGTAGGTTGATGAAAAATCTAGAAAAGTCATCTCTAAAATCAGCAGGAAATCCACGAACCTCAGTATAAAACAGGGTCGCCAAGTGGTCAGATTTATCCTAACCATGAGAAGGATTTATCTCGTATAATGGGGGGCACCGTGCAAATTAGCTTGATAAGACTAATGAATCAGATCCCCAGAAAGGATAATCTCCTTAAAGATTAAAAATCAGCTTTTAAGACTGATATTACTCAATCCTTGAGATTGACCTTAAAGATTGAGAATTCAAACTCATGAAATTCAATGATATCTAAACTCGAGCTTGAACGAGAAAATATTTTGATCAAAATTACAAACCGATTTGTTTTCTGAAAACCCATTTTTAATGCGTTCATTACCATTGAACGTAAAATCCTGAGAATTCATTGGAATTCATTAGGTCACCTGAACCAAATCGGGTGTCAACCGTAAGAACGGTGGTTGCATAGCATGGTCGAAGACAGGACCTTGTGCCAGACCGAAAAATTATAAGGGTGAGCTTTACTATTGCTCCTACCAAGGATAGTAATTGCGTCCGACACGTTATATACCATAATTAAAAGCATGTCAGGGGACATTGCCTTAACAGTTGCTTGTTCAACGCTTTCCTTTACAACTGGACGGTAGTTCACCGAAAGGTAATATACGGAGCAAGTATACTGGACGTGTTGCTTTCCCAATACAAGGTTAGCAAGTGGGTGACACAAAACCACAAGTTTTGAGCTAAAATTTTAAAATCTGAAACCCACCAAACCCACAAAATTTTTTGCAAACACCGGTGAAGGGTTATTCCGGAAAACTTATCTAGGGTAAAAGCTAGATTGAATTTTCAAAAAGATCAAATGTTTTCATAAAGATCCAATTTCCTTAAAGGATCTAAATTTTATAGTCATGTGGGACTGTAAACCACATCGTTACTACCATTGTTTATACCACCGTAAAGAAATCACTGATGTACAAAGTGTGAAGAATAAAGAAGTGATTCTAGTATTTCAATACTATATTGCTTGAGGACAAGCAACGCTCAAATTTGGTCCTCCACACTGCTCACAACTAATTCGTATTGAGTGTATATCTTTAGTCATCTTTTCCATTCATCTCTCGACATCATCTATCTTTGCAGAAATGGAATCTAAGTCATGGCTAGAATCGGCTCTAGCTGCTTTAGATGATCTAACGATATCTTTTTCTTGGTGCCACTCATGTGAGTGGGAAGCAGTGTTATCAATAATTTTATAAGCATCAGTTTCGGTTTTCTTCATAATAGAACCACAAGCTGCTATGTCGATGTCTTTCCTTGTAGTGATGTCGCATCCTTGGTAGAATATTTGTACTATTTGACAGGTGTCTAAACCATGTTGCGCACATCCTCTTAATAACTTTCCAAATCTTATCCAAGCCTCATATAGAGTTTCATTTGACTTCTGTGTGAACGTAACAATTTCTCCTTGAAGTCTTACGGCTTTAGATGCCGGAAAGAATTGTTTAAGAAATTTTTCAACTAAAACGTCCCATGTATCAATCGCCCCTTCAGGTAACGATTCCAACCAATCTTTGACTTCTCCCTTTAAAGTCCAGGGAAATAACATGAGATATATCTGTTCATCCTCCACTTCTCGGATTTTAAATAGTGTGCAGATCCTATTAAAGGTACGAAGATGTTCATTTGGATCTTCCTTCGGCGCACCACTAAATTGGCATTGATTAGTCACCATGTGTAGAATTTGTCCTTTGATTTCATAATCTGGCGCATTAATGTCAGGATGAGTAATTGCGTGACCTTGGCCAGTGCGTTTAGCTCTCATTCGGTCTTCCATACTTAAAGGTTCCAGATTCTCCATAATTGAATTTGTTGAATCGGAATCACTAGAGGATTCTGATTTAATGGTTCGTTCCTCAATAATCTCTGTTTGAATGATTGGTGGTTCCGGAGGAAAATTTAATGGTTCAGGATCTATGAATCGTCCCTGAATATTCTCCGGATTCTCAATTGTGAGGTCGGGTTCAAAAAATGGATTATCGGAAATTTGAACTGGAGTACTTGGTTGACTGGATGACGATTTTAAAGAAAAATCAACGGCGGTAATATTAGCTAGATGTCTTGATCAAGTTACAGGTGGTGAACGTACAAAAGGTGATGAACGTCTTGCTCGGTGCATTCACTGAATATCCTATTAGTTTTTAAAAGGAAAGAAAAAATTATATAAGTTATCCAATTAATAGACTTTTCTGATTTTGCCCACGTTTCGAATAGCCAAAAGAAGCAGTAGAGGGGCATGATTCGTTTGGTCTCAATATAATTGAGGAGTGTTTGGCTCCAATAACCCGGTCCACGTACAAATCCAACTATTACTACGAACCAGAAAATTTTGATGTCTATCAATTTAACCACTTAAAATAAATTTTCATAATTTTAAGAAATTTAGATAAGAAGTAGAATAAAAATCTATGTCCTAAAACTAGAATAGCGAGAAATAAGAAAGAAAAAGAGCGCGTCGAAAAAGGTCGAAAAATAAAAGGCGTCGAAAAATAAGAAAGAAAAAGAGTGACTTATAAAACTTAAAAATACTTGACTAACCCAACCTTATTACTATCACTAACTTAAAATTATAATCGCAAATTGAGATTACTAATTGGAATGATAATTGATACATAGGTAAAAGGCGTCTAAAAATATTAAAGCTTACAAGTAAAACTGTATCCCAAATGGCAATATCTTAAAAAGGAACTAAAACTTAAAAAGGCGTCGCAAAATTCTAAAGCACCTAAATCTTATTCTAAAGAAAAAGCACTTAAGGGATTTTACGGCAAGACCTAAAAATCTATAAATAAAAATAACTATGGCAAAAACTAAGTTTAAAACTAAATACGAGCGAAAAATACAAATATTACGCTAAAACAATTAAAAAGGGACAAAATATAAAAATATACTAAAAGTTGCAAAAATTACAATTTTTATAAAAATATCATTTTTATATTATTTATTTTATAAAACTATTAATTTTATAAATTAATTAAACTAATTAAACTAAATAATACAAATAATAAAATAACTAAACTTAATAATATAATATATATAACCTAATTAGGGTTTTAAATTAATAATAATAAATAATACCCGTAATAAATGCTGAATTAGGGTAAACTGTGGCGTGTCAGACGATCTCATGCGATCGCATGAGTTTATGCCTTCGGGCTCATGCGATCGCATGAGCCAGGATTTTGGGCCAGTTTATGGGCTGCTACAGTAGCAGGCCGAATGTTTTATTATTTTTTTTATTTTGCTGTGTTTATTTTTTATTTTTTTTAAATATTTATATAATATATTTTTATAAATTAAATAAAACTTATATTTTTATAAAATAAATATAAAGAAGCTTTTATAGAACTTAAATATTTAACAAACTCTTAAAAATATTTATATTTTTGTTTTTCTTTTTATATTTTCGAATATATTAAAACGTATTTTTACAAAAGCGTATTTTAATAAAAGTAAACTAAAAATAAAAATCTTTTTATTTTTTATATATATTAGCGTTGCGCTTCCGGCTTTTAAGCTAGATGTTCTCCGGCAACGGCGCCAAAAATTACTTGATGTTCTGCGAGGTGTATATAAAATAGCTTATATTTTACAAGGAAATATTATTAAATACGATACAATTTTACTCAAGATATTTATTTATTTATTGAATGGATATACTTAAACCTTGCTACAGCACTTATAGGTAGTGTACCTAATCGTACAGTAGTGTAGTTTTTAGTAAGTCCGATTCGTTCTACAGAGAAAATCTTTTAATCAAAGCTTAACGCTATATTAGTTTTATTTTATAAAAATAAAAATATATATATATATAAGTAATATTATTATTATAAAGGGGAGTTTTTACCGTTTAATGACCGGTTTGTCGATTTTAAAACTTTAGTCGCAGTTAAAACAAAATGTAAAATATTAAATAAATAAAAGACTTAATTTAAAGCGTAAAGTAAATAACGGTAATGAAATTGCGATAAATAAAAGTGCGATAAAATAAACTTGCGATAATTAAAAAGTACGATAATTAAAAGTGCAATTAAATACAATAACAATAAATAAAAGTGCTATAATTAGAAGTGCAATTAAATATAAAATAAAGGAAATTAAATATGAAATAAAAGAATTATGCTTATTTAAACATCCGTAATTATGATGTTTGACGTGTTGATTTTAGTTTTATGCCCATGGGTTAATTTTCCTTTGTCCTGGATTATTTAATATGTCCATCTGGTTTTTGTCCATAACAGTCCATCAGTCATAAATATAAAGTGCGAGTGTCCTCATCAAATTATCCTTATACCCGAAGTTAAATATTCCAACTAATTGGGGACTTAAACTGTAACAAGATTTTAATACTTTGTTTAATAATTACACCAGGATGTCGACTGAATGTAACCCAAGGTTTTAATACTTTGTTATCAATTATGCCAAGTGTCCTTGTACATAATTTCACCCCTGTTTTAATAATTCTAGTGGCTATTAATTCATTCCCGTGTCCGGTTAAATGAACGATTATTCGTACATATAAATACCCCTCCCATTGTGTCCGATCGAATGTATATGGTTATTTATAGGGACGTCCAATTGTAAATCTTTATATTAACATTAACAAATTATCATTTAGTTAAACAAATATAAAGCCCATTAATAGCCCATAGTCTAATTTCCACAAGTGTCGTTCTTTTGTCAAAACCCCAATTATGGTACAATGCCCAATTACCCAATTTTAATATTTTTAGCCCAACATCATGATTACTTCGGATTAAATAAGCATAATAATAACTTAGCTACGAGACATTAAATTAAAAAGGTTGAACATAACTTACAATGATTAAAAATAGCGTAGCGTTACACGGACAGAATTTCGACTTACACCCTTACAACATTCGCTAACACACCCTTATTATTATAAATTAAAATTAAAATTATAATATAAATATAAATATTATACGTTGAATGAGGAGAAGAAAAAGATGTGTTTTGATGTTCACCAAGCTGCGAATTTTATAGGCATGTGGGCTGGAAAAGTGGCTCATGCGATCGCATGAGCTTTACCCTTCAAGGCCATGCGATCGCATGGCCAGCTGGAGAGGCTCACATGCCTTTGTTTTTTCTGCCGACGGTTTTTAATAATATAATATATAATATATAAATAATTATAAGAATTATTTAAATATTATATTATATTTATGTGCATAGTTGACTTGTAATTTTTAGTCCGTTGCGTCAAGCGTTGAGAGTTGACTCTGGTCCCGGTTCCGGATTTTCGAACGTCCTTGCGTACAATTTAATATCTTGTACTTTGCGTTTTGAATCTTGTACTCTTGTAATTTTGAGACGTTTCTTATCAATAATTGGAACCTCTTTGATTGTCTTTTGTACTTTTGAGCTTTTTGGTCGTTTGCGTCTTCAATTCGTCGAATCTGCCTTTTGTCTTCACCTTTTATTATTTAAACGAATATCACTTGTAAATAGGACAATTGCAACTAAAAGCTTGTCTTTCTTGAGGAATAATGCTATGAAATATATGTTCGTTTTTAGCATTATCACATACGCCTCATCAATTCCTTGTGCCTGTGCCATTGTGTTCCACCACGTGAGCGCGCCGTCTGACAGCGTGCAAGAAGCAAATTTGGTTTTGCTGTCCTCCGAACAGTTGCTAACTCGGAATACTGATTCTAGCTTTTCGAACCATCTAGTGAGACCAACCGGTCCCTCAGTGCCGCTGAAGTTATGTGGTTTACAGCTCTGGAATTCCTTGTAAGTACACCCATTTCGAGCGGGTGAGATAACCGGCGGTGGCAGACCTTGAGGGTTCCTTTCCGCTAGGGCTGCGGCGACTCGTTCGTTAATCATCTCTTCAATCTAAGCAGCGGTAGGTGTTGATGTTGATCGTCCGTTGGCCATGATGTTCTAAACAAAAATTTTGACTCAAGTCAAAATCCAGTATTCAAATAGTAATAATACAGTATATAGTAACCAACATGGAATCAAAACATCACTTGTTATTAAATAACGCATCTAGGTACAAATATCACAGAATCATCGTACAGTAATGTAAATAGAACATCGTGCAAGAATTAAATAATGCAAAGTTCCATTCATTAATAATAATAAGTTTCATACATCTGAATAAGTCCGTACAATACATAAGTGAAACATAAAACTACAACTAGATTACATAATGAAATCTAAATACAAAAGCCCTACGGTGAAGGTGGGTGTAGGATGTCCAATACATGGGACATCTGGTCCTCGAGCTCAGTAACTCGGGCTCGGAGGATCCCCACCTCCCTTGTAAATTCCTCAACAGTGGGAGATGGTGGGGCAGGCGGTGCTGGCGGTGCAGGTGGTGCGGGTGGTGCCGGTGGTGCAGATGTAGACGGTCCAGCTCCAGAAATAGTCAGTATGTAACGGGGTGCCTTATGCACGAGTGGGTCGACAGGGTACGGCACAAGTCGCTTACGGGCAGTAACCCTACGACGCCGACCGAATGCGTCAGTGAATGCTCGTCCTCCGTTGATTCCCGGAATAATAGTACCGTCGAAGTGATACCGCTTCTTCGGCGGGGTAGAGGGTGGCTGTACAGGTGCATCAGGGTCCTCCTCGTCGGAGTCATCGTCACTCGAGTCGTCTGTGGATGAGTCATCAGATGAAGAATCAGCGGATGATGGGTCATCCGAATCATGTGGTGGTGACTGCACGGGTGGCCTTCTTTGGGCGGCTATCATCTGTCTGTACCTAGCGGGTCCGATCGGAATGAGACGTCCATCAGGGGCGCGTCGGCACCAATGGCGATACCGGTTACGGAACGGACCTTCCCCGAACTCCGCGGGAATCACAATCTCACCGGAGCGGGGCTGTGATCCTGAGGGTCCGGGGGCAGATGGAGCTGGAATCTCCGAAGGGTCCTGGGCTCCGCTAGAAGTAACCACTGGGGCAGGCGCCTGGCTGCTAGTCCTGAAAGATGAAGCGCCGGGGTCACTCGTGGGTAGCGGGATCGGTGTATCGGTAGCAGCAGCAGGTGGGGTGGCTGACGAGTTTGAACTGCCCAAAATGATAATAGGTGGAGTATCCGGCATCTGAACAAGGAAAAATAAAGCAAGCACGTATTAGGCCAACAGTCTAAATCATGTGTAACAGTAAGTAGCATGGCAATAACGACAAGTATCATGCAATCGAAAGCAGATAATAGCATGCAGTAGTAAAATCATGTAATAGCATACGACATATAGCAGTAAAAGTAAGCAGCAGCATGCAGTAAGTTCAGCGGAAACAAGTAAACTAGCAAGTTGTTGATTAGTCCTATTAGTGAATCCTACTTGGGTCGGTCTTAGACTCACTAATGCAACCTAATTCCCTACAACCAATGCTCTGATACCAAATGTGATGCCCCGTACAAAACCACCGTGTGCGAATCAATAACAGCAGGATCATTACAAGGTCAAACACTATATACTATTTCAAAATACGTTTGCATTCAAGATAAAAGGTGACGTCATAACTAACGTCGAATGTTTTACATCGAAAATATGCTCCTATGAATAGAGCAAAGATAATAGTACATGACCCTTAGGTCATTACAAATCATAGTTCCAAATGTAATTAAGTTTGAATGCAAGATAAAGTAGTTCATGCGGTGATAACACTAGAGCAGCGGGTGTCTACGGCAAGACTAGCACGACAACGGAAGCAAATAACCTTAAGCACCTAAGAAAAACATGCTTAAAAACGTCAAAACAAAGGTTGGTGAGCTATAGTTTAAGTATAACAGTATATAAGGTAGGCCACGAGATTTTAGTGCTACAAAGAGCGTTTCAAAACAGTATGATAAAGTATATGCTTAACCGTGGGCACTTGGTAACTAACTTCATGTTTATACCCCCTGAAAGTACACTTGGCAAGTGCGTATGTATACGAAGTATTAAACACTCATTAAATGCTAGCACTACTAGCTCGAGTGGGGATGTCAAGCCCTATGGATCCATATCTAAGATTCGCGTTCACCGGTTCAAAAACTAATGACTAAATGTTACCGAGCTAATGGGAATGTTTATGCCGTTGTATAACCCACACATATATAAAGTTTAAGTACTCGTGTCTAGTATGTAAAACATAAAATCCGCATGTATTCTCAGTTCCCAAAATAAGTTAAAGTAAAAAGGGAATGCTATAACTCACAGTGGTAAAGTAGTGGTAAAGACGAGTCGGGAAGTAAGCAAGTATGTAGGTTGTCCAAACGGGTCCTCAACCTAAGTAAAATATCACTAGGTCAGTAAATCATCCCAAAAGGTTTAAATGTATGTAGATAAGGTCTTAAGGTTCATCATCATTCATCATCAAACAAAAGGTATAAAGTAAGTTTCGTTCATGAAAGAAGTTTAAAACAAAGGCTGATTTCGGTCAGTCACCACGGCCTCAATACCTACTGAAATAAGGTGAGACCAGTGGCCATGGCTCCGTATATGAGTCCTTTAGTTGTGATAAAAATTCCAGGATCCAACTCGTTTTTGTTTGACCGTGGCGACGGTTTAAGTGCGAGTAGGTCAGAATTTTTCAACACAACGTTAAAAGGACATAGTGACACTCGGAAGGCCATAAATCCTAAACCGTAACTCGGATTAAGACGAGTCTTAAATGAAAAGTTATCTACACGAATTGAGATATCTGAAAATCAAGGTTACAGTAGCCTAGGTGTACTAGTCAGTTACAGAAACCAGAAAATAAAAGCAGAAAACAGAAAAAGAATGGGTTCCGGTGGGTTTTTGGTACTCGATGCTTATCACGGTTCTCATCCTTGATGCATATAGCTTCAAGTGTACAACTCGTTGATGAGTTTACATCATCTTTACCAAGTTTTGACCATCGTAACCCAAGTGCAAGTCTAAGATGTGTAGCACAACACAATCAAGTGTTGCAAGTGTTTTGATGAACCAAAGTTACATCAAAGTCTTAGATTTAACACATACATGAAATATAAAAGTAATGTAAAACTAAAAACTTGAAAATAAACTAACTAATCAAGATCTTAAGATGTAGAACAAAGTTCTTAGTTTGATCTTGAAGATCCAAGACTCAAAAGTCTAGATCTATCATAAGTGTATAAAGTTATAATTAAAGAAAGCTTACTTACATGTTCTTGAATTTTTAAAGTTAACTTTAGTTCAAGAAAGTATGAGATCAAGACTAACTTGTAATACTTGACCATTTAGACCAACAAACATGAAATCAAAGTGCATAATATAAAGAAGTAAACTAAGTAAACAAGTAACTAGTTCATGGGTTGTTCATACTTTAAAGATTCAAACCAAAGTTTGATCTTTAAGAATGTAAACCTTAAGTTTACAAACATGAATTACAAGTATGATTTACAACACATGAACCTTAAATCTTTTAAAACAATAAAGGTAGAATCATAAACTAGTAAGTTTATGTTCTTGTATGCCTTGTAAGAACAAGTTGATATGAAGAATCAAACTAAGGAGTTTGATTCTTAATTAACTAGAAGTAGTAACTACAAAAACAAGTAAGTAAATCATAATCAAAGACTAGTAGCAATAAACAAAAGAATGATGATGATGTTCATGTAGAAATCAGTTTTTACAAAGGAAAAAGAAGAGAAGTATTTGTTCATGTTACTTACAAAATGAGAGAAAAAGAAAGAAAATGTTTGAGAGAAAGTATGTGTGTGTTTTGAGAGTGAGTGAATGGAAGTAAGATGTAATGAAAATTTGAAAAACAAAACCCCCTTTTTGCTTGCCCAAACTGACGGTTTCCAAGTGGGGGAGGGAGGAGGAGTTTGTTAACTAGTTATTTGCAAGTAAATCTTAAAAGGTGGTTACAAGAGGTAGCTTCATGGGGATTATGGTGTAACTATATTCCTTAAGCACAAAACTAGCTAGTTCCATTCTAAAATGATACTTACATGAAAGAGTTGGGCTAGTAAGTCCATTAATATGGGTAGGGTGGGCTTCTAAGCCCAAGTACAATAATAAAGCCCAAGTATGTAAGAAATTAACAAGTAATCCAATAAAAGCCCATGTAATTAACTAATAACCTTAGTTAAATAAAATGATTAATAAAACTTAATCATGAATGTAAATAATACTTGAAAATATTATTCGTGCAAGTTTCGTGTGTCACAAAGACGTTTCGGGCAATTAAAGTCAAGTACGGGCAATCATGGCAACATGTAAATGTAATAACATACATTCGTTTAATCACAAGTATTAATAATAATAATTATTAATAATTAACGTTGAAAAATCCAGGGTCGTTACAGTACAACTCAACGTAGAATATATTTTAAGTACTTGTGTCCATGGCGTAAAACATAAAATGCATGTATTCTAATCCCAAAATATTTTTAGAGTTTAAAAATGGGACTATATACTCACAGTAGTAAAAGTATATTAATAATAAGTTTCCAACTTATTAAAAATATGACCGTCGTCCTTGGATTCACGAACCTATAACAATAATAACGATTCTGATAATAATACGACATATGAATAAAATAAAGCAAGTTCATAGAATACTTATATAATAATTTTTAACATTTTATGTTAGTAGTCCATTGTTAGTAGTCCAAAATAGTCCGAAAAGTCCAACAGTCCAAAAATCGGTATATATATATATATATATATATATATAAAATCTTAGAATTACCCCACGACGTATTGTCTTTTCATCAACCCAGAGATGTATTGTATACGTATTGTCTTAGAATTAACTAAGACGTATTGTGTATGTATTGTCTTAGGATTTATCAAAACGTATTGTATACTTTTTGTGTTAGGACGTACCAAGAATATTATTATATATATATATATATATATATATATATATATATATATATATATATATATATATATATATATATATATATATATATATATATATATATATATATATATATATATATATATATATATATATATATATATATATACAATCACAGAATTAACCAAGATTATAATATTTTGTTATACTACTGATAACATGTCCAAATATATATAGGATATAGGAAAAGTTAACAAGGATATGGTTAATATAGTTTTTATAATATAAATTTCGTCCATACAACGTTAATTTTAACAGATTTTATTTTGCTTGCCAAATATTCATTACAACTCCGTTTAAAGTGAATCAAATTGCTATGGATTCATTAAGAAGTAAATTTTACAAAACCAATTCAAAAAGTTCATCCCAAGTAGTAATTTTTAGAGCTTTACCCTCTTTTTGTGTCGGTGGACAGATTTGGAAAAATCCCGGCATCCACCCAATATATGATTTTTGATAAAATACTTTCACTTTGTCTAAAATCATGAAAAAAATACTAGAAGTCTTATTTACATATATTAACATATTTCCAAAGTCTTAACCTCGAACTCAAAGTCTAAGATAGGTTTTTAATTCCCAACCCAAAACAGCCTGCTTTTTACCTAATGGAGATTAAAGGATATATGTTAAGTTTCAAGGTGTTCTTCATATGTACAAGTTATAAGTTCTTATATTAACTTAATATACCATCATAATACATATAAATAAGTGTTATTAGAGTTAAATTAGAAAGATTAGATTAGTTTTTCAAACAACCTTGGTGTTCACCAAAACAAGTTCTAGTTTTTACAAGTTTTATAAGTATAATAAGATAGCAACTATACAAGGAATTGAACAAGGATTTTGAGAAGTATTTTACCTTGATTATGAAGAGGAAAGTTGCTGAGATTAAAGTATGATATGAGAGCATTCAAGTGTGTGTTTTTAGTTTAAGAAAATGTGGAGTAAAAATGAGTTAAAATGGTCCTTATTTATAAGCTTATAATTTTGTCTTTTAGTGAAAATATCTAAAATAAGTTAAATTGTATTAAGTCATGCATGATATATTAAATTGATTAGGTCATGGATGACATATTACACAAATAATTGCGGATTTCTATTGGTATATACTAATAGTAAATACTTCTAGAAGCTGTGTATAATACGGGTAAAAATACCGTATGAATGCGAGTAGAATTCTTTGAGAAAATTGAACGGAAATACGAGTATAGCTATCCTTTATATGTATTGGTATATTATAAAGTGTATTCAATACTTGTAAGGATATATTTACACTCGTAATACATTATATGTAAATACATTTTAACATAAGTTAATTACGTCGTTTAAATAGTAATATATATATTGTTTGAAAACTCTTTAAATTAGTAGTATGAAAATATATATATAATACTTTGTTAATATACTTAATGAGATATTTAATTATCATATTTTCAAGTTAAATATATATAAATCCATATATATACACAATAATTAAACAATTAAACAATTAAATCAAGTTATGACGTTCGTGAATCGTCGGAATAAAAGGGTGACCAAAAGCTTGTGTAAAACTCTTTTCGGAGGTTCAAGATTTATTAAAATTCATTGCTTATCAAGTCGGAATTATATAAAGATTAAGTTTAAATTTGGTCGAAAATTTTCGGGTCGTCACAAAGGTTGAGAGTAGTTTTAGTATCGAAAAATAGTATCACCTATGAGAAAAACTTCTACAGTTTCTATTAAAATGCTGTAATGATGATGTTATTATTATGATAATTCTTTTGTTAAGAAAACATTAAAAAAAAAAAGAAAAAAAAATTAAGCAAGGTAGGTGATGTCATTAATATAATAATTTTAAATTAAAATTAAATCTTATTAATTAATTATTATTATTAATAGTTATTAATAATTATTTTAATTATTAAAATTAAATAATTTTTAATTATTTTAATTAATTATTTTGAATTGAGTACGATAATGTATAAAAGCTAGGAGAAAGAAACCAATTCTAAATTTATATTTTAATTTACACTTTTAAAATAAAATGACAATCAATATTATCTTTTATGATTGGATGTGGATTGTTTAATATACATTTTAGGTGTTTGAAGAAATGTTCAGCTGACGAGTTTCTTAGTCGGACTCTGTGGTTTTACGGGTCATTAAACTAAATAACTTTAGCATTTACGTTCACTTAATACCTAAAACATATCATTAAACTGTTTCGTTTAAACAAACTCGTGATTCCACGGGTCATTTTACTAGTTTAATCTATTTATTTAAATGCTAAATTAAGCGGTTTAACTTTTGTAGAGGAATGTTACGTTTACACATAACATATATGGTGAAATTAGTCAATCATGATTCAAGATTATCAGCCCCATATTTTTTTCCTCTTAACCTTATTACTTTACATCATTGTGTGAAAGTTTTTTTGTAGATATTATGTAGTTATAACATTTTCCAATTTTCTTTTATCTTATATTGCAATTGTAATGGTCTTTACCAAACAATTTTATGATAAAAATTAAAAATAAAAGAAAGTATTACAAACTCACTTTTATGAATGTAATGTGAAAATAAAATATGAGATGAAAGATTATAGTAGAAAATTTTCTGATAGAACATTATAGAGGGAGTTTAAAGAATAAGTAATATGAGTGGTGAAGTGAAATATATTAGGTTATTAGATGGTTGAGTTCAAAACATTTTAAAAAGTTTTTAATTTTTGAATGGTGCCAACTCAAAGAAATTAGTGACATTAGACGCATTGTAATTAAGCTTTATTAAAGTTTCAAGAAAAATAATGAGGGTGTAAGCTTCTTTCATAAATTTTTATTTGAATAATAAAAATAAATAAACTATTAATAATAACTAGTTCGGGTCCGGCCCGCGCGATGCGGCGGGGGCTTTCGGCCTGCGTATTCATATTTAACGTAGTTTTATGTATTTACAAAAGAGAAAACGGTTTATGTGTTAAGCGCCGTTGGTGGTGTTGTCGTCTTTACTGTTTTTTAAAATCTGTCCGGTTCGAACGTAGTTAGTTTCGTTTTGTTGATAAAATTATTTCGAGTCTGACGGTGCTGGCGAAAAAATTTAACTCGCGGCGAGCAGGAAGATACGGGCTGTCGTTGTTTTTAGCGTTTTTTAAAAAGTGTCCGTTTCAAACGTACTTTTTATCGTTTTGTTCGTAAAATTATTTCGAGTATGACGCTCATGTCGAAAAAATTTAACTCGCGGCGAGCGGAAAGATACGGGTTGTCGTTGTGTTTAGCGTTTTTTGAGAAGTGTCCGTTTCGCGTATAGTTAGTCCCGTTGGGTTCGTGAGTTTTTTTCGAGTTGAACGGTGACCTCGGAAAAATTTAACTCGCACCGAGCGAGAAGATATGGCCCGTTATAAATTTGGGTGGAATTATTTTCTTTTATTTTAATATAATTATATATTTACACTTTTTATCCATGAGAAAGTGTAAACTTTAGGGGTTGTTGTGTAAATATAACGGAAGTTGAGGAACCGGGTGTAATGTGAACGCAAACTCAAAGTTACAATCGATTTTAACTAAAACTACACAAGTTCCCACCTCTAACTACACAAGTTCCCACCTCTTTTAGTATGTAAGGGTTAATTAACTAGAAGATAACAAAAATTTTAAAACATTTTATAATATATATGGCATTTTTTATGTAAAAATGACACATAAGCACCCTAAAGCATGTGGGTTTGTCAATTAGTCAAAATGACATCATCTCAAACTCTTTTTTGTTAGATAATGTATATATTAGTTATGTACGTTAGCTTTATTTTTGTGTGCCATTTATAAAAGGTGTAGTTTTATGATTTGAGTTTTGAATACATTGTTTTCTTTACACGAACTTATAATTACGTTGACAAAATTTATATACAACAAATTGTTTCGAAGGGATTTCAGTGTAAGTTTTTATTTGAATTATAATTGTTAGTGTTTATGACAGAAAAAACGCTTCTAAAAAAACGTCCTTGTTTGGTATGAAATCAAGCTGATTGCAGTTAGAAGTCTATATTTTTTTGATGTCCTAATGTTGGTGTGGCGTAGGTGTTCTTGGTTTGGCTAGTCCAGTTTTTAGGATCTAACTAGATTTTTTTTTTTGGTTTAATGTGAGGCTAGGTGAGCTCGTGGTTGGTATGCTTTATTGTATCTTTTATTATTATTGAATAATACTTATCGAGTTAAAACCCATTTATCTCAAAAATTATAATTGTTATACATATGTAAATAATTAATCTTATTGAATGACATTTGATACTATAGATGTACAGGGCAAGTCCTAGGGCCGAGAGCAGAGTGGGCAATAACACTGGGCATCAAAGAACAAGCGGCATCAAATTTTTTATTCGAATCTGGATATTAATTTAACAAACTCATTTATAAAGGATTAAATCGAGTTATATGATTATTTTGTATATATAAGGTACGATTGTTAATTTAAGTTTAGTTAAGGTATGAAAGAAGATTGAATAATTATGGTTTATGTTTGAGAGGGAATAAAGTTTCAGGTTTGTATGAAGACGATGATTTATTGAAATACAAAGTATTTTTTTATTATCATATCGCTTAATATTGTAGTATGTATGATTTAATTCCTCAACTTTAACACTTTAACATCTTATCCTTTGATAGTATGAAAATTTAAAATTGAGACTTTTAATATTAATTAATCATTCTAAACTCTAACTATAGTCAAACTTTGTAGTTTAGTTTCGAGCGTTGTTAAATACTGCCTCCTTCATTGTATGTTTGATTAAGTTTTTTAGAGGCAATTTTTTTATTAATACTATATAATATGTACTAGTCACAGCTTGCAGAAGCAGTACATATATTGACCTACTCGAAACAGCTGTAAAATTTTACAGACGCCAACATGAGATCCAGACGTGCACTCAAGCCGGGAAGGGAAGGGCAACATTAGTGGGGTCGAACAACAAAGTAGCCCAAAACCCACTCATTTAACCACCCATACCTATTTTAAAGAGAACGAGCAGCAGTAATCTTAAACATAATAAAGAATCTCGGACATGAAGAGCAGTTACTACAATGCCCAACTCGAGAATTTTACAGGAATAAGCAACAGAAGCTTGCATCATCTAAGCGAAATTAACCAATGCCCGCTCTGATTGAAGGAGGGCTATAAATAGACAAAGGAGAATTAAGCCAACTTAGCCATTCGACGGGTATTTTTTCAGACTATTCGAGATCCAATCAAAACTCCGCAACTGAATTTCATTGACAACCATAGCGTTACCCTGTTTTGTTATAACAAAAATGTTTGTATTCCGGTTTTGCCATATGAAATAGCTTAAAATCTAGAGGACCGCTTGCCAATGTTTCTAATATGGATCAATTTTTTACCATTTGAAGATATGCATCCATATATCATTCACGACTTTACACGAGAATAGTGCATCGTCTACATGTTCAAGGCTATCATCGCACAAAAGGAATCTTATGGAGTCTAAGTCTACTCCTCGTTTGTCTAATTCGATGTAGCGACCCCGACAAATCGTCAAGTGACGGCGTCGGCTACATGGGTCCCATTACCTGATTATAAGTCTTTAAGATAACGTTTGACCAAAATATGTCGCCTTCATTTCAAAATAAAGATTGTTTCAAAGTTTACAAGAATTGTTCAACCAAAAGTTAAATTACAACGTTATAAGTACGATTGAAATCTAGGCGACACGGTTTAAAGTAAAGTCAAAAGACGCTCCATGAAATGCATGTATACTCGACATCGGATGCAAGTATCAAATAGTGAGCGGAAGCATGTATCACATATCGTGCAAGACCTGAGAAAAACATAGAAGAATCTGTCAACGAAAACGTTGGTGAAATCATAGGTTTAGCAAGTAAATTGTATTGAACCACAAGGTTCTTTAAGAATTGTTCAACCAGAATCGTTCACATTCCAAAATAGTATTTGTATCACGAGCACCCAATTATCAAGGCTTAACCGAATCTCCCCTCTGAATTTTTGAATTTAGTGTTAGAACTTACACTATACATTGTTGAAATTATATTTCATTCACTAACGGTAGCGAACCGTCTGAATGAGGGTTTGTTAAACCCGTATGGCCACACAACATAATTACACGCTTACACTTACACCCTGCAAGTGGAACTAATGATAATTGGATTGAGGACTTTTGTTCAAACTCGTATGCATCTTTGTATTCGTATTTGTTCACAATGTAAAAGCATGAAAAGTAAATAAGTGTGAAATGTATGTGTTTCTCAGCCCACGATGTAAAGAATAAAAGTGATTAAAAAGTGGGACTATGATCTCACCTCGAGTGCACGAGTATAAAAGTACTTCAACAAGTAAACGTGTGCATGAAAGTTGCTTAGCCTTGACCTAAACAAGTAAGTTATATCAATTAACCGGTTACGACACAAGGTCGGGTGAAATGTGTTCAATTAGTCCTATGGCTCGTTACGACTCGAATAGTATAGCATGTGAACCACGTTGTCAAGTTTCATGCAAGAATCAAGTATAAAAGCATGTTAGAACGATTGTAATAAAGTTTGAGTTGACATTTCAAAACCTTACCATTAGAAAGGAAATCTTATTACGTTTCCAACGATATTTGATTCATCGAAAACGGAGTTACGGTCAAAAAGTTATGGCCAAAACAAGTTTGCTGAAGTTCGGATGAAACAGGCAATTGTCGCGGCGCGACAAATTGCTCCGCGGCGCGACAAATGCCTATGTTGAAGGTCAGAAAGCCTGAAAAACATGTTCTAAAATCACCCTTTGGGCCACGGCGCGACAAATTGCTCCGCGGCGCGACAAATAACGTGGTCTGGTGCCTGGTCAGTTTCAAAAGTTCAAGTCTTGATCCAAAATTCAATTTAGCACAAAACGCAAACCGTAAACACTTAGAATACGCATCTTATATCATTGGAAAGCTCTTTTGACAAGGAATACAATTAACTACCTTTCACAAGCATAACATCAATTACTATAACCGAAAACTCGTCAATTGATCAAGAAGGGTTTATTTTCAAAATTTTCAAGTTCGTAAAACGTATTTTATGATTCGGGAATCCAATTTACACATACGATATGCCGTTTTGAAGGTAATGAAGCATACATTACAACTAAACACTTACTAATAACATTTCATGGCATTCGAAACATTAAAAGCTCGTTTTAAGTCTATCAAACCCTAACCACAATCCGCAAAAATCAATATTCATGTTTTTGAAGTTTCCTTAATCAACCTACGCATCAAAACGAAGCTAGTGATACTAGTAACACAATTAAAACATGAACTTTAACAATTTAACAACATTAACTCATCCAAAATCAAAGATTTAGCACACCCATTTCAAATGTTCAAACTAGTTACTCAAAACAACGAATCGAGCAAACAAAACATATATTCATGTTATACACGAGCCATAGACACTAACTAACACCATTTCAAGTCAAAAACACGAATTTAGAGAAATCTAGAGTTTTAGAAATGTTACCCAAACGAGATGAAGTTGGTATCAAATTGTAGAGGATGAAGAGAGGATTCCAAATATGTAATTTGTTTTGTTGTAAGCCTCCTAAATCGAGTTTAGATGATGAATGATTGAATTGGGTGTTGTGTGTGTGTGTTCTTGCTAGAGAGAAAGAGAGATGAGGGAGATGGATGGAAATGGATGGAGGAGGTGAAGTGGTTGACTAGTTGACCTAGTCACCACTTTGCCCACTTGTCAACTTAAGTCCCTCATGTTTGTAGACGGGTGCGGGAATTAACCAAACGAATATTTTTAAAACGCTCGAGTAAACGGGTGATGTCAAAATTAAATAGCGGGAATATAATGAACGTTACTCACGGAAACTATTAATTTAAATACGAAAGATTATGTTAAAAAAAAAAAGACGGTGTTAAAATTAAATTTAACGGAAAAACGCGGGATGTTACATTATCCACACCTCAAAAGAAATTTCGTCCCGAAATTTAGTTGAAAGTAGTAGTTGTTGAATCTTCCTCGAGATCTTGCGTTGCCAATTCTACGAGTGAGGGAGAAGTACGTTCTAGGGTATTTCAACGAATTTTGACGGTCGGGATCATACGATGTTTTAAGGTTTGGCTTCACGATTTATGGTTTCAACCGGTCCTCATAGGAAGTGAGGGTTATCGTCGATAGTGAGTTCATCAAAGGAGATAACAAGTTCTCGTTTCGCAAAACACGTCTTTGAGTTGATACATCGAATGTAGGATAAACGGAGACTCAAAATGAGTCGGAAAAGTCTAAACGGCTAGCGACGGGTCCAAAACACCCCAAGAATTTAAAGGATAAAAATATCGCGGATTTAGCTTCCTACGTTTCCCGAAACGGATTGCACCTTTCCAAGGTGCGACTCTTAACGTGACGCGGTTTCCCACGTGGAATTTGAAATGTTTACGTCTAACATCGGCGTAGCTCTTGGTGATTACGAGTCGCGTAGGGTTTTACCTGAATATGAATAAATTTTTCTCGGTTGCTCATGAACAACCTCGGCCCCGGTGAATTGATCATCGTTTACTTGGTTCGACAAGGGAGAATGACGTTTCCGGTCACATGTGGTTTCAAAAGGAGTGACGTTAAAGCTTGAATGAAAATCATTGTAGTACGAGGATTCGGTTAAAGGAAAATACTTTTCTCAAGTAAATTTGAAGTTGGTAATACAAACTTGTATTATGGTTTCCAAGGTTTAAATCACATGTTTGTTCGGTCCGTCGGGTTGTGGATGGTACGCGGTACTCATGTCTAAACGCGGTCCCGAGGCTTCTTGTAAAACTAGAAGTGAAACGAGTATTTCGATACGGGATAATTAACAAAGATACACCGTGTTGGAATAGAATCTCTTAAGATATGTTTGAACGAGTCAGTTAGGGTTCGAAAAAAAATGTTCGTTAGGACTATTCACCCTCGTGGCGAATACTTATGTAATATGAAGAGTTTCTCTATCCATTGAGAAATGTTACAAAAGTTTCCTTAAACGGAAATGCGAGCGATGAGGATAGGAGTGAAATGAGGATTTTGAATAGGATGAGCTTACATCTCGAGGTTGCCATAACGTGCCTCTAGTTGTCAAAAGTTGAAGTCTGAAAGAGAAACGAGATAGTACACGTAGTTGTATAGTTCGGGGTTGCATAATAGTTGACCGATTATCAGAAACACAAGGGCGTTAAGTCAAAGAAGAGTGAAGTATCGTTGGTTTGTGTGTTATCTTAAATTCCAGTAATATCAGACAGTAACGGTGAAATAACAAAGGTATGTGTGTGGTACGTGATGACGAGAAAGTTGATCGGGTCTACAGTTTAGTATTCGAATTCTTCGTGCAAAATAACGAATTTTTGTTACGTTAATTTTGAGTCGAGAGAGTATGCCTTTCGGCGTTCATGTAGAAATATTTCCATGTTTGAGTTCCATCTGTTGCTATACGATTTTAACTAGAAATGTTGGTGTGAAGAGTCACGCTCAAGGTTCGAACACGGAGAGGTTTAAAGTTTTCCCTTAGTGAGTTAACGAGTTTAAAAGTCGGGTAACACGAGAAAAGTCAGAAATGAATCTTCGGTGATAACAGGCGAGATCTAAGATTTTACGAATACAAGTCTGAGTTGAGAGAGTTTCATGATTACGTGTGGCTTGATTTCGAGATTGATTGTAATGCCTTGACCATTAACATCATGGTCTAGAAAATTTGACTTCGTTTAACAGAAATTCTCACTCGGAGAATTTGGTATAGAGTTGCTCTTTTCTCAAAGTTCGAGCGTAAGATGATGATGTTGTTCGTTTGCCTTCTTTACTTGAATAAGTTAAGATGTCATCTATAAATATGATAACAGATTTGTCTAGATAAGTTGCATACGTGGTTTAGGAGGTTTATGGATACGGACGAGCTTTGGATAAATCGAATGGTACTAAGAGAGATTTACAACTAACGTTGCGAGTTCGGAAAAGACTCAGGAGACATTGTCTCCCTTAACCCCCAATTGATGATAACCGGAACGGAGGTCGTTTTGGAATACACACGGGATTCATGCAAGAAATCATGAGGTCATGGATGCGAGGGAGAGGGTATCGGTTTCCAACCGAAAATTACTCAGTTCACAATAATCTATACAAGACGATGGGAAAACATTTTTTTTTTTTTTTTTTTTTTTTTATTTTAACGAATATGTTCCGAGCTCCCTAGTTCTATAGGTGTCAAGTCAAAAGTCTTAATGTATATCCTCCAATAAAATTCATAGGCACACAATATTTTTCCGTTGGTCACTTAAATCGTCTAAGTAGTATCTAGGGGAAAAAGTGGAATGTAAAGAGCACGAGTCAAAGACTTGTTTATAAAACGTCTAACGGTAACCGAATCGAATAAACATGAAACGTGAGAATTTCGAGAAGAAACATACCCGTGACTAGTCCATCGTCGTCTCGGGCATCCTGGGCGTTGATGTTGAAAGTTTAACGGCGTGCGTTGGGGTTGATTTTCTTATTTGGGCACGCACTCCTAAAATGACCCGGTTGGCCACATTCAAAACAAACACCCGTCTTGGGTGCATTGTGCTCCTTTTGAGCGACGGGAGCGGTATTCCTACAATCGTGGGCTACATGGCCACTTCTTTGACACTTCAAGCAAAATGGTTTGCCACATTCGCCTAAATGATGTTTGTAGCACTCGTTACAATACGGTAGGTGTCCGGTATAACCCTTCTTGCCGTCGGAGGTGTAAGGCTTCTTAGCAAAGTTGTTGTTGCTTGATTGGGAGGGTTCCCACTTTCTTTTGTTGCCGCCCGATTTATCCTCGGCCTTAGGTGCCGGAACTACGATTTCGTCAACCGTTTCAATTAGTTGGCGAGCCATGTTCATAGCGGCTTGATGAGTAGTGGGTTTGGATGACATCACCCCTTGTTTGATGCTTTTTGGAAGACCGAGCATGTAGAGCTCAATCCTTTGAGATTCGGGATTAACAAGATTAGGACACATCAAGGATAGTTCGGCGAAGCGTTGATTATAAGCTTTAAGATCGTTTCCGACCGCTTTCAAAGCTCTTAGTTCTTCCTCAAGCTTTCGGGTTTCTTCGCGCGGAAAATATTCAACAATCATCTTTTCCTTTAGATCGGCCCAAGAGAGGGCATGAGCTTCATCGGTACTCACCGATTGAACATAGGTGTTCCACCATGTTAGAGCAATTCCGGAGAAAGTGTGAGTGGAGTATTTGACCTTGTCTTGGTCCCGACAACCGCTTATGCTAAAGACGGCTTCCGTTTGCTCAAACCATCGGGTGAGCACGACCGGTCCCCCGGTTCCATCAAAAGTGTGAGGTTTGCACCCCATGAAAGCTTTATAGGAGCATCCCTCGTTTGAGTTTCCGGCTCCATTGTTGTTGTTGTTGTCGTTGTTGTTGTGGTTGTTATTATTATTGTTGTTGGATGAGTGACCGGCCATGGCCGCATCTACGGCGGTAGCTATCATCCGTTCGAGAGCTTGTTCGGGAGTTTCATTGCGGCGTACACGACGAGGAGCCATTGTTCCTTCAAGACACAAGAATATCGTTGGTTAGTATTTTCAACAATACTAACCGGAGTATGGAATAAGGATAGAGAGAAAATTTTCCTTGACTCGCCCTAAATTCTTTATGTCATAATGTCGGAACGTCCATGTGAATCACCGTAATATAATCCCGGAAATTATATTACCCTGATTCTCATGTGCATTTAACATTACTTCATAAAGTCAAGGTGGCGCGTCAACAAAATTTATCAACATAAGATCAAGATCGAATACGAGCTAGATATGATAGAAGAGTTCGAGTATAAATGCACAAATAGTCAAGTAATTCCTACTGCAGTCTATATGCCGGTTGTAGTCTAGATTCACCTATGTACCCTATGACTCGGGGTGGACACAAATGAACTCTAAATCCCTACAACCAAGGCTCTGATACCAACTGTAGCGACCCCGACAAATCGTCAAGTGACGGCGTCGGCTACGTGGGTCCCATTACCTGATTATAAGTCTTTAAGATAACGTTTGACCAAAATATGTCGCCTTCATTTCAAAATAAAGATTGTTTCAAAGTTTACAAGAATTGTTCAACCAAAAGTTAAATTACAACGTTATAAGTACGATTGAAATCTAGGCGACACGGTTTAAAGTAAAGTCAAAAGACGCTCCATGAAATGCATGTATACTCGACATCGGATGCAAGTATCAAATAGTGAGCGGAAGCATGTATCACATATCGTGCAAGACCTGAGAAAAACATAGAAGAATCTGTCAACGAAAACGTTGGTGAAATCATAGGTTTAGCAAGTAAATTGTATTGAACCACAAGGTTCTTTAAGAATTGTTCAACCAGAATCGTTCACATTCCAAAATAGTATTTGTATCACGAGCACCCAATTATCAAGGCTTAACCGAATCTCCCCTCTGAATTTTTGAATTTAGTGTTAGAACTTACACTATACATTGTTGAAATTATATTTCATTCACTAACGGTAGCGAACCGTCTGAATGAGGGTTTGTTAAACCCGTATGGCCACACAACATAATTACACGCTTACACTTACACCCTGCAAGTGGAACTAATGATAATTGGATTGAGGACTTTTGTTCAAACTTGTATGCATCTTTGTATTCGTATTTGTTCACAATGTAAAAGCATGAAAAGTAAATAAGTGTGAAATGTATGTGTTTCTCAGCCCACGATGTAAAGAATAAAAGTGATTAAAAAGTGGGACTATGATCTCACCTCGAGTGCACGAGTATAAAAGTACTTCAACAAGTAAACGTGTGCATGAAAGTTGCTTAGCCTTGACCTAAACAAGTAAGTTATATCAATTAACCGGTTACGACACAAGGTCGGGTGAAATGTGTTCAATTAGTCCTATGGCTCGTTACGACTCGAATAGTATAGCATGTGAACCACGTTGTCAAGTTTCATGCAAGAATCAAGTATAAAAGCATGTTAGAACGATTGTAATAAAGTTTGAGTTGACATTTCAAAACCTTACCATTAGAAAGGAAATCTTATTACGTTTCCAACGATATTTGATTCATCGAAAACGGAGTTACGGTCAAAAAGTTATGGCCAAAACAAGTTTGCTGAAGTTCGGATGAAACAGGCAATTGTCGCGGCGCGACAAATTGCTCCGCGGCGCGACAAATGCCTATGTTGAAGGTCAGAAAGCCTGAAAAACATGTTCTAAAATCACCCTTTGGGCCACGGCGCGACAAATTGCTCCGCGGCGCGACAAATAACGTGGTCTGGTGCCTGGTCAGTTTCAAAAGTTCAAGTCTTGATCCAAAATTCAATTTAGCACAAAACGCAAACCGTAAACACTTAGAATACGCATCTTATATCATTGGAAAGCTCTTTTGACAAGGAATACAATTAACTACCTTTCACAAGCATAACATCAATTACTATAACCGAAAACTCGTCAATTGATCAAGAAGGGTTTATTTTCAAAATTTTCAAGTTCGTAAAACGTATTTTATGATTCGGGAATCCAATTTACACATACGATATGCCGTTTTGAAGGTAATGAAGCATACATTACAACTAAACACTTACTAATAACATTTCATGGCATTCGAAACATTTAAAAGCTTGTTTTAAGTCTATCAAACCCTAACCACAATCCGCAAAAATCAATATTCATGTTTTTGAAGTTTCCTTAATCAACCTACGCATCAAAACGAAGCTAGTGATACTAGTAACACAATTAAAACATGAACTTTAACAATTTAACAACATTAACTCATCCAAAATCAAAGATTTAGCACACCCATTTCAAATGTTCAAACTAGTTACTCAAAACAACGAATCGAGCAAACAAAACATATATTCATGTTATACACGAGCCATAGACACTAACTAACACCATTTCAAGTCAAAAACACGAATTTAGAGAAATCTAGAGTTTTAGAAATGTTACCCAAACGAGATGAAGTTGGTATCAAATTGTAGAGGATGAAGAGAGGATTCCAAATATGTAATTTGTTTTGTTGTAAGCCTCCTAAATCGAGTTTAGATGATGAATGATTGAATTGGGTGTTGTGTGTGTGTGTTCTTGCTAGAGAGAAAGAGAGATGAGGGAGATGGATGGAAATGGATGGAGGAGGTGAAGTGGTTGACTAGTTGACCTAGTCACCACTTTGCCCACTTGTCAACTTAAGTCCCTCATGTTTGTAGACGGGTGCGGGAATTAACCAAACGAATATTTTTAAAACGCTCGAGTAAACGGGTGATGTCAAAATTAAATAGCGGGAATATAATGAACGTTACTCACGGAAACTATTAATTTAAATACGAAAGATTATGTTAAAAAAAAAAAAGACGGTGTTAAAATTAAATTTAACGGAAAAACGCGGGATGTTACATTCGACACGGACATGGATTCTCTTACGCCTTGCCCTCCACACAAAGATTGCAACTAATAAGGGAGAAAGTTTGTTTATTAGAGTTTCGGAGACGATAATATCAGGAGGGTATTCGGCCCTATTGATTAGGAAAGTCTGCTCTTGAATAGTGAAACGTCTACGAGTAGAAAGCTTCTAATTCCATTCATCCCTGCCGTCACTGTAAGGAACAAAACTAGATAATTCCTTAGTGAGATAGGCGAGGTCCCTTTGAAGTCTACCTAAGATCTCTTGGGACCAGCACCAATAAGTACGAAAAATATTGTTATCCTATCGAACCTGATCATGGATAGAAGCGTCTTTATTTAAATCTAGTCAGAAAAGCTTGTCAAATTTTACTTTCAGCCTAACATCACCTAACCAAGAATCATCCCAGAAACTAGTTGTCTTACCATCGAAAATGCGTTTTTTAAAGGAGGAGGTAAACGGATTTCCAGTTGCATCTTAACCACTACGAGATTTAATGATGGTACCCAGTCGAAGAATTATAATTAGCATTGAAAACCGAGTTATAATCAAGACTTCCGTCTATAACATATATACTCTGTACCAAAGAGCATTATGTTCTAATTTAAACCTCCACCACTATTTTCCAAGAAAAATAATATTTTTTAGTAGGGTGGTTTACCCCACCTATTTCATATTTCATATGATTTTAAAACAGAATATTAATTTATTCATGACATTTTTGAGGTATCTGCCGACCCGCACTATAAAAATTTACAGTGTAAACCCTCGAGAATGGTTTGCTAGGATGCGAACGATCTAACGGGGGTGATTTGTGATATATCGAAATTTTGGAGGTAATATTTTATAAGTATTTATAATTTGAATTGTTATACATTAGTAATTTTCTAGTGATAGAAATGGAAGTGCTTAATGTCGTTAGTTAAATATTATCAAGAACTATGCATGTAAAGTTAGATTAGGACCTCCTTTAACATAGTTTTGGTGGGGAGGGTAGAAAGTGCTAAAAGGCCAAAGTTTTATCAAAATAAATATAATAAAATGAGGAAAAAGATTGCTAGTTGGGAAAAAGGTTCCAGAATATTAGTATGTGTGTGTGTGTGTGTATGTGGTGACTGGAACAAGCCAAGGAGTAGATCCATCAAATTGAAAGATCAGCACCCATGCAAGTATAAATTCAAGTGATTAAGAGTACATAATTCCTACTAGGAGCAGTGAAATCTTTTTTTGATTTCTTTTTGGTCTGCAATTAGGGTTCATAACTCTAGAAGCTAAAGGTATGTATTTTGTTGGATTTTGAGGCAATTGATGAATGATTCATGCTAGTAAGTGTTTTGTAAGTTGTTTTCATCATGATTATGTTCCAAGAATGAACTTATATGATGTTTAGATACATAAACTTGCTATAAGAAGTTGTGTTTTGGAAAAAGTGGTGATTTTGGTGTTGTAGGTAGTTAAAATTAGTTCCTGCACACAAGATGTTTGCTGAAATGCTTCAATGAAAGTAAATGTGAGATTTTGACAAAATTGTAGGTAAAGGTTAATGTTTTGAGTGATGGAGTTTTGTTAGTACTTGTTGTTAAGAAATGAATTGAGGGAAATAATGACTCAATTACAAGATTTACTTGATAAGGCTTTCATCCGTCCTAGTAGCTCACCTTGGGGAGCTCCGTATCTATTTGTGAAAAAGAAAGACGGTACGATGAGAATGGTATTGATTATCGTGAATTAAATAAGGTTACTATCAAGAATAAATATCCATTGCCAAGAATCAACGATTTATTTGATCAATTGCAAGGGGCATTTTTCTTTTCAAAGATAGATTTGAGGTCGGGTTACCACCAATTGAAAGTAAAGGTACAACATATTCCTAAGACGACTTTTCGTACTAGGTATGGTCATTATGAATTTGTTGTTATGCCATTTGGGTTGACTAATGCTCCGGCCGCGTTTATGGATTTAATGAATCGAGTGTGTCGTCCAATGCTCGAAAATTTTGTAATAGTATTCATCGATGATATTTTGGTGTATTCGAAGGGTGAAGAGGAACACACTGAGCATTTAAGACAAGTGTTAGAAACTTTAAGGAAAGAAAAACTTTATGCTAAGTTTTTGAAGTGTGAATTTTGGCTTCGTGAAGTTCAATTTTTGGGTCATGTCATTAACAAGAAGGGTATTCATGTTGATCCGACTAAGGTTGATGCGGTGTTGAGATGGGAACCGCCTATGAATCCTACCGAAGTTAGAATTTTTCTTGGGTTAGCGGGGTATTATCTACGGTTTATACAAAATTTCTCGAGAATAGCCACCCCGCTTACAAAGTTAACGCGTAAGAATGTACATTGGAAATGGGAAGCAAAGCATGAGAAAGCGTTTCAACTCCTAAAGGAGAAGCTTGTTCCAGCTCCGATTTTAGTACTACCAAAAGGGAATGAGAATATGGCAGTATATTGTGATGCGTCTAAGAAAGGTCTGGGGTGTGTCCTAATACAAAAAGGGAAGGTTATAGCTTACGCCTCGCGTCAATTTAAATCTCGCAAAAAACGATACCCCACTCATGACGTAAAGTTGACGACTGTGGTTTTTGCCTTGAAAATATGGCGCCACTATCTTTATGGTGTAACATTCTGTATCTATACCGATTACAAGAGCTTAAAGTATTTATTCGATCAAAAGGATTTAAATAACCGACAAAGGAGATGGCTCGATTTGGTAAAAGACTATGATTGTGAAATCTTATATCACCCCGAGAAATCTAATGTAGTAGCGGATGCTTTAAGTCAAAAGTCGAGTCATCATTTATTAAGGATAAACAGCCTAGCTATGATTGTGACCCCACAAATTTTTGATCGAATACGAGAAGCTCAAAATGTGGCATTGTCACCTGACATTGTGCGAAGGGAAAGGATTAAAGGTCAAGTTAATGAATTTGAGGAAGATTCATGAGGTTTGAAAATATGATATGGAAGGATTTGGGTTCCTATTCAATGTAACGTAAGAAATGAGATTTTAGAAGCGGCACATAAGTCTAGGTATTCGATCCACCCCGACGCTACTAAGACGTATAAAGACTTAAAAAGGGACTATTGGTGGCCAAGAATGAAAAGAGATATAGTTAAATATGTTCACAAGTGCCTTACTTGTCTCCAAGTGAAGGCCGGTCATCAAATGCCTTATGGTAAACTTCAGCCGCTAGAGGTACCGGTGTGGAAATGGGAGCATATCACTATGGATTTAGTAACTAAGTTACCTAGGATCCCTCGTCAACATGATGCTATATGGGTTATTGTTGATAGGTTGACCAAGAGTGCACTATTTTTGCCAATAAAAGAAGCTTCGTCTTCGGAAGCAATGTTGAAATTGTATATGTAAGAGGTTGTAGCTAGACATGGAGTGCCGGTTTCCATAGTCTCGGACCGCGACACTCGCTTTACTTCGCGTTATTGGAGGAAGTTTCAAGAAGAAATGGGTACCAAATTACATGTAAGTACCTCGTTTCACCTACAAATGGATGCTCAAAGCGAAAGAACCATCCCAACCCTTGAAGATATGCTAAGAGCTTGTGTGATAGATTTTGGCGGTAGTTGGGATACTCATCATCCTTTAGTTGAATTCTCTTATAACAATAGCAACCATTCTTTCATCGGCATGCCACCCTACGAAATGCTACATGGAAGAAAGTGTAGAACCCTGATATGTTGGGATGAAGTGGGTCAAATGGAATTAAGAAGCAGGGAAATAGTTTTACAAACTACCGAAATGATTGATCAAATCCGTGAAAGATCGAAAACGGCTCAAGATCGACAAAAGTCATATGCGGATAGGAGAAGGAGACCGATAGAATTTGAAGTGGGGGACAAAGTAATGCTTGAGGTTTCCCCATGGAAGGGCATTATTCATTTCTAGAAAAGAGGAAAATTGGGTCCAAGATTTGTGGGACCATTTGAGATATTTGCAAGAGTTGGAAAAGTTGCTTACGGGTTAGCTTTACCTGATGAACTAAGTGCTATTCATAACACAAGCACATTTCATGTGATGTAACTAAGGAAGTGTTTAGCAGATGAATCAACTTATGTGCCACTCAATGAAATTATAGTGGATGAAAAGTTAAGATATACGAAAAAGCCAGTGAAAGTCTTGGATCATAAAACCAAACAATTGAGAAACAAGTCGGTGACTATGCTTATTGTTCAATGGGAATTTAGAAAGGGTTCCGAGTGTACTTGGGAACCCGAAGAATGGCTAATAATATATATTATCCATCTTTACATCAAAAATGGTTCGTGAGGACGCGAACGGTCTAACGGGGGTAAGTTGTGACTTCCCGAAATTTTTGAGGTAATATTTTATAAGTATTTAAAATTTGAATTATTATATTTTAGTAATTTTCCAGTAATAGAAATTGAAGTGCTTAATGTCGTTAGTTAAATATTATCAAGGACTATGCATGTAAAGTTAGATAAGGACCTCCTTTAACATCGTTTTGGTGGGGAGGGTAGAAAGTGCTAAAAGGCCAAAATTTTATCAAAATAAATATAATAAAATGAGGAAAAAGATTGCTAGTTGGGAAAAAGGTTCCATAGTATCAGTGTCTGTGTGTGTGTATGTGTCGACTAGAACAAGCCAATGAGGAGATCCATCAAATTGAAAGATCAACACCCATGTAAGTATAAATTCAAGTGATTAAGAGTACATAATTCCTACTATGAGTAGTGAAATCTTATTTTGATTCCTTTTTGGTGTGCAGTTAGGGTTCATAACTCAAGAAGCTAAAGGTATGTGTTTTGTTAGATTTTGAGACAATTGATGAATGATTCATGCTAGTTAGTGTTTTGTAAGTTGTTTTTATCATGATTATCTTCCAAGAATGAATTTATATGATGTTTAGATACAAGTTATGTATAAACTTGCTATAAGCACTTGTGTTTTGGAAAAAGTGGTGATTTTGGTGTTGCAAGTAGTTAAAATTAGTTTATGCACACAAGATGTTTGTTGAAATGCTTCAATGAAAGTAAATGTGACATTTTGACAATATTGTAGGTAAAGGTTAATGTTTTGAGTGATGGATAAGTGATTTGTGCACTAGTCTTGTTTGAATTAGTTGATTATGAGATTAATGAAGATTAGCATATTTTAGGTGCTAGTCAAGGAGAGGAGGCTAAAAGTGGTCAAGGAAAGGCTAGAGAACACGGTGAGTTTATATGGGATAAATTGGGCGGGTCAAGAGTGACATAGTGCTCCCGGATTGCACCAGTGCAAGAGGGTGACGACTATGGTTGCTAGGGTACTAGCTTAGACGTTACAATTAGGCGTGCCTAATTGTGATGTCTATAGTTGATGTTTTAGCTTAAGCATAATTCATTAGGTTCGCCTAATGATTATGTCTATGGTATGATAGCTTAGACACTTTGTATGTATGACCATAAGTTATGTGAGCTTAGACATATGCGTATGTCTATGGTGTTTGTTAGCTTAGGCATAATTACTAGGTTATCCCTAGTAAGTTATATATATATGGTATGTTAAATCGGATCCGTTAATAACAAACAACCTTCGGATTATAAGGTTAAGTTAGTGTTGATGTTATGTCCTTAATATGAAAGTATTTAAATTTACTTGCCTATAACTCACTAGGAAATATAGCTTACCCCATTGTTATGTTTACGTTTTGATAGGTTCTAAAGGTCATCACGAAGGTATAGAACCGGCTCGTGATTAGAGGAGCATTTCGGCACTTAGTAAGTAGTAGTGCAAGTCCCTTTTGTAGGTTGCTCATGAAACCGCTTATTGACGCCATGATTAAACTTGTATATTGTATAAATTGGAACAAACTAATGTTATGGGACAAATTGAATGTTATAATGTGAATTGGGTCTTACATGACCAAGGCATGTGTTAAGAATGTTTATGATTAAAATCGTCATGCTTTTGTTTAAACTCAAGTTATGATTATGTTGTGTTTCGAATTTTATGTTGTGTAGTTGAAATGGGTCAAAAGTGCATGATAAAGGTGAAAAATTAGCCTAGGTGGTGTGTGCGCCGCGCACATACCAAAAAAATATGATCAGAGATTTGGAAGCACTAGTGCGCGTCGAGCACCTTCTCGTGTCTATCGCGCTTTATTAAAAAAAAATTCCTCCAATTTCTTTTCTGAGTTTACGGGCGTTATAATCCTTTTAGAAACTATCATGATTTCCCAAAATTGTTGAAAGCTCGAACTAAATCTTCTTTGATAGTGTTCCAACAAAACCTTGAAGAACTTTAAATTAAACTCGTCAGGGCCAGGAGATTTTGATCCACCACATTCCTTTATTGCATCGACAATTTCAGATTCTTGAAAGGGGGACTCAATATCTGCAGCTTCCGTCTCAGAAAGTTTTTTCTCTGTGTTGCATGTGAATCTAAAACTCCTCGGGTTGTCAGACCTGAAGTGAAGCCTAAATTTCTTGAAAGCCTCTGAAATGTCCCGTTCATATTGATTATAAACGTTCCATATTAATTGATTTCGTCGCGAGGTTTTGACCTCTATATGAGAAGTTTTTCAAAGACTGCATTCATTTTTAAAACAACCATAACCTTTATTTTATCGATAAAGGTTTAAAAGCATTGTGTAGATTATCAAATAATGATAATCTAAAATATACTGTTTACACACGACCATTACATAATGGTTTACAATAAGAATATATTACATCAAAAATAAGTTTCTTGAATGCAGTTTTTACATAATATCATACAAGCATGGACTCCAAATCTTGTCCTTATTTTAGTATGCAACAGCGGAAGCTCTTAATAATCACCTGAGAATAAACATGCTTAAAACTTCAACAAAAATGTTGGTGAGTTATAGGTTTAACCTATATATTATCAAATCATAATAATAGACCACAAGATTTCATATTTCAATATACATCCCATACATAGAGATAAAAATCATTCATATGGTGAACACCTGGTAACCGACATTAACAAGATGCATATATAAGAATATCCCCATCATTCTGGGACACTCTTCGGATATGATAAAAATTTCGAAGTACTAAAGCATCCGGTACTTTGGATGTGGTTTGTTAGGCCCAATAGATCTATCTTTAGGATTCGCGTCAATTAGGGTGTCTGTTCCCTAATTCTTAGATTACCAGACTTAATAAAAAGGGGCATATTCGATTTCGATAATTCAACCATAGAATGTAGTTTCTCGTACTTGTGTCTATTTTGTAAATCATTTATAAAACCTGCATGTATTCTCATCCCAAAAATATTAGATTTTAAAAGTGGGACTATAACTCACTTTCATAGATTTTTACTTCGTCGGGAAGTAAGACTTAGCCACTGGTCGATTCATGAACCTATAACAAATATGTACATATATATCAAAGTATGTTCAAAATATATTTACAACATTTTTAATACGTTTTACTGTTTTAAGTTTATTAAGTCAGCTGTCCTTGTTAGTAACCTACAACTAGTTGTCCATAATTAGATGTACAGAAATAAATCGATATATATTATCTTGAATCAATTCACGACCCAGTGTATACACGTATCAGGCTAGATCACAACTCAAACTATATATATTTTTGGAATCAACCTCAACCCTGTATAGCTAACTCCAACATTACTGCATATAGAGTGTCTATGGTTGTTCCAAATAATATATATAGATGGATCGATATGATATGTCAAAACATTTGCATAGTATGGTATCCCAAGATTACATAATATATTAGAATATATATATAATACAATATAAGTTAGCTAGGATATGATTAATATAGATTTGTTACCAATTTTCACGTAGCTACAACAAGCAAAAATAACCAATCTTGTTTTACCCATAACTTCTTCATTTTAAATCCGCTTTGAGTGAATCAAATTGCTATGGTTTCATATTGAAATTAAATTTATGAATCTATACATAAAAAGTATAAGTTTATAGTCGGAATTATAGGTTACAAGTCGTTTTTGTAAAGGTAGTCATTTCAGTCGAAAGAACGACGTCTAGATGACCATTTTGGAAAACATACTTCCACTTTGAGTTTAACCATGATTTTTGGATATAGTTTCATGTTCATAAGAAAGATCATTTTCCCATAAGAACAACTTTTAAATCAAAGTTTATCATAGTTTTTAATTATCCAAACCAAAACAGCCCCCGGTTTCACTACGACGGCGTATATCCGATTTTATGGTGTTCATCGTGTTTTCAGGTTTTAAATCATTAAGTTAGCATATCATATAGATATAGAACATGTGTTTAGTTGATTTTAAAAGTCAAGTTAGAAGGATTAACTTTTGTTTGCGAACTAGTTTAGAATTAACTAAACTATGTTCTAGTGATTACAAGTTTAAACCTTCGAATAAGATAGCTTTATATGTATGAATCGAATGATGTTATGAACATCATTACTACCTCAAATTTTCTGGATAAAACTGCTGGAAATGAGAAAAATGGATCTAGCTTCAAAGGATCCTTGGATGGTTCGAAAGTTCTTGAAGCAGAATCATGACACGAAAACAGTTCAAGTAAGATTTTCACTCGAAATAAGATTGTTATAGTTGTAGAAATTGAATCAAAGCTTGAATATGAATGTTACCTTGAATTAGAAAGATAACCTACTATAAATAACAAAGGTTCCTTGATCTTAGATGATTACTTGGAATGGATTAGAAAGCTTGGAAGTAGACTTGCAAACTTGGAAGTATTCTTGATTTTTATGAAACTATACTTATGAAATTTATGAAGAACACTTAGAACTTGAAGATGGAACTTGAGAGAGATCAATTAGATGAATAAAATTGAAGAATAAAAGTGTTTTTAGGTGTTTTTGGTCGTTGGTATATGGATTAGATATAAAGGATATGTAATTTTATTTTCATGTAAATAAGTCATGAATGATTACTCATATTTTTGTAATTTTATGAGATATTTCATGCTATTTTCTAAATGATGGTTCCCACATGTGTTAGGTGACTCAAATGGGCTGCTAAGAGCTGATAATTGGAGTGTGTATACCAATAGTACATACATCTAAAAGCTGTGTATTGTACGAGTACGAATACGGGTGCATACGAGTAGAATTGTTGATGAAACTGAACGAGGATGTAATTGTAAGCATTTTTGTTAAGTAGAAGTATTTTGATAAGTGTCTTGAAGTCTTTAAAAAGTGTATGAATACATATTAAAACACTACATGTATATACATTTTAACTGAGTCGTTAAGTCATCATTAGTCGTTACATGTAAATGTTGTTTTGAAATCTTTAGGTTAACGATCTTGTTAAAAGTTGTTAACCCATTGTTTATTATATCAAATGAGATGTTAAATTGTTACAATATCATGATATTATGATATATAATATATCTTAGTATGATATATGTACAGTTAAATGTCGTTACAACGATAATCATTACATATATGTCTCGTTTCGAAATCATTAAATTAGTATTCTTATTTTTACATATGTAGTTCATTGTTAATACACTTAATGATATATTTACTTATCATTTAACATAATTAACCAAGTGTATCAATATCTTAATATGATTCATATGTACCTAGTAAGACGTCGTTATAACGATAATCGTTATATATATCGTTTTCGAGTTTCTTAACTTAGTAATCTCATTTCTTATGTATATCAAACATTGTTAATATACTTAGTGAGATACTTACTCATCATAATCTCATGTCAACCATATATATGTCAATATATACCACAACATGTAGTTTTTACAAATTTGTAACGTTCGTGAATCGCCGGTCAACTTGGGTGATCAATTGTCTATATGAAACTTACTTCATTTAATCAAGTCTTAACAAGTTTGATTGCTTAACACATTGAAAACATTTAGTCATGTAAATATCAATCTCAATTAATATATATAAACATGGAAAAGTTCGGTTCACTACAGTACCTACCCGTTAAATAAATTTCGTCCCGAAATTTTAAGCTGTTGAAGGTGTTGACGAATCTTCTGAAAATAGATGCGGGTATTTCTTCTTCATCTAATCTTCACGCTCCCAGGTGAACTCGGGTCCTCTACGAGCATTCCATCGAACCTTAACAATCGGTATCTTGTTTTGCTTAAGTCTCTTAACCTCACGATCCATTATTTCGACGGGTTCTTCAATGAATTGAAGTTTTTCATTGATTTGGATTTCGTTCAATGGAATAGTGAGATCTTCTTTAGCAAAAACATTTATTCAAATTTGAGACGTGGAAAGTGTTATGTGCAGCCGCGAGTTGTTGAGGTAGCTCCAGTTAGTAAGCTACTGGTCCGACACGATCTATAATCTTGAATGGTCCAATGTACCTTGGATTTAGTTTCCCTCGTTTACCAAATCGAACAACGCCTTTCCAAGGTGAAACCTTAAGCATGACCATTTCTCCAATTTCAAACTCTATATCTTTTCTTTTACTGTCCGCGTAGCTCTTTTGTCGACTCTGGGCTGTTTTCAATCGTTGTTGAATTTGGATGATTTTCTCGATAGTTTCTTGTATTATCTCCGGACCCGTAATCTGTCTATCCCCCACTTCATTCCAACAAATCGGAGATCTGCACTTTCTACCATAAAGTTCCTCAAACGACGCCATCTCAATACTAGAATGATAACTGTTGTTGTAGGAAAATTCTGCTAACGGTAGGTGTCGATCCCAACTGTTTCCGAAATCAATACACATGCTCGTAGCATGTCTTCAAGCGTTTGTATCATCCTTTTGCTCTGCCCATCAGTTTGTGGATGATAGGCAGTACTCATGTCTAGACGAGTTCCTAATGCTTGCTGTAATGTCTGCCAGAATCTTGAAATAAATCTGCCATCCCTATCAAAGATAATAGAGATTGGTATTCCATGTCTGGAGACGACTTCCTTCAAATACAGTCGTGCTAACTTCTCCATCTTGTCATCTTCTCTTATTGGCAGGAAGTGTGCTGATTTGGTGAGACGATCAACTATTACCCAAATAGTATCAAAACCACTTGCAGTCCTTGACAATTTAGTGATGAAATCCATGGTAATGTTTTCCCATTTCCATTCTGGGATTTCGGGTTGTTGAAGTAGACCTGATGGTTTCTGATGCTTCGCTTTGACCTTAGAACACGTCAAATATTTCCCTACGTATTTAGCAACACCGGCTTTCATACCTGGCCACCAAAAATGTTTCTTGAGATCCTTGTATATCTTCCCCGTTCCAGGATGTATTGAGTATCTGGTTTTATGAGCTTCTCTAAGTACCATTTCTCTCATATCTCCAAATTTTGGTACCCAAATTCTTTCAGCCCTATACCGGGTTCCATCTTCCCGAATATTAAGATGCTTCTCCGATCCTTTGAGTATTTCATCTTTTAAATTTCCCTCTTTTAAAACTCCTTGTTGCGCCTCCTTTATTTGAGTAGAAAGGTTAGTGTGAATCATTATATTCATAGCTTTTACTCGAATGGGTTCTCTGTCCTTTCTGCTCAAGGCGTCGGCTACCACATTTGCCTTCCCCGGGTGGTAACGAATCTCAAAGTCGTAAGCATTCAACAATTCAATCCACCTACGCTGCCTCATATTCAGTTGTTTCTGATTAAATATGTGTTGAAGACTTTTGTGGTCGGTATATATAATACTTTTGACCCCATATAAGTAGTGCCTCCAAGTCTTTAATGCAAAAACAACCGCGCCTAATTCCAAATCATGCGTCGTATAATTCAGTTCGTGAATCTTCAATTGTCTAGACGCATAAGCAATTACTTTCGTTCGTTGCATTAATACACAACCGAGACCTTGCTTTGAGGTGTCACAATATATCATAAAATCATCATTCCCTTCAGGTAATGACAATATAGGTGTCGTAGTTAACTTTTTCTTTAACAATTGAAACACTTTCTCTTGCTCATCTTTCCATTCAAATTTCTTCCCTTTATGCGTTAATGCAGTTATGGATTTTGCTATTCTGGAAAAGTCGTGGATGAACCTTCTGTAGTAGCCAGCTAGTCCTAAAAACTGGCGTATGTGTTTCGGAGTTTTTGGGGTTTCCCACTTTTCAACGGTTTCGATCTTCGCCGGGTCCACCTGGATACCTTCTTTGTTCACTATGTGACCGAGGAATTGAACTTCTTCCAACCAAAATGCACACTTTGAAAACTTAGCGTACAGTTTTTCTTTCCTCAATACTTCTAGCACTTTTCTCAAATGTTCTTCGTGCTCTTGATCATTCTTTAAGTAAATAAGGATGTCATCGATGAAAACAATGACAAACTTGTCAAGATATGGCCCACACACTCGGTTCATAAGGTCCATGAACACAGCTGGTGCGTTAGTCAATCCAAATGGCATAACCATAAACTCGTAATGACCATAACGCGTCCTAAAAGCAGTTTTTAGAATATCATCCTCCTTTACTCGCATTTGATGATATCCAGAACGTAAATCGATCTTCGAATAAACAGACGAGCCTTGTAGTTGATCAAATAAGTCGTCGATTCTCGGTAGTGGGTAGCAGTTCTTGATGGTAAGTTTGTTCAACTCTCGGTAGTCGATACACAACCTGAATGTACCATCTTTCTTCTTCACAAACAGAACAGGAGCTCCCCATGGTGATGTACTTGGTCGAATGAAACCACGCTCTAAAAGTTCCTGTAACTGACTTTGTAATTCTTTCATTTCGCTGGGTGCGAGTCTGTATGGAGCACGAGTTATTGGTCCAGCTCCTGGTACAAGGTCTATTTGAAATTCAACGGAACGATGTGGGGGTAATCCCGGTAATTCTTTCGGAAATACATCGGGAAATTCTTTTGTGACGGGAACATCACTGATGCTCTTTTCTTCAGTTTGTACTTTCTCGACGTGTGCTAGAACAGCATAGCAACCTTTTCTTATTAGTTTTTGTGCCTTCAAATTACTAATAAGATGTAGCTTCGTGTTGCCCTTTTTTTCGTACACCATTAAGGGTTCTCCTTCTTCTCGTACAATGCGAATTGCATTTTTGTAACATACGATCTCTGCTTTCATCTCCTTCACCCAGTCCATGCCAACTATTACATCAAAACTCCCTAACTCTACTGGTATCAAATCAATCTTAAATATTTCGCTACCCAGTTTAATTTCTCGATTCCGGCATATATAATCTGCTGAAATTAATTTACCGTTTGCTAATTCGAGTAAAAATTTACTATCCAACGGCGTCAATGGACAACTTAATTTAGCACAAAAAATCTCTACTCATATAGCTTCTATCCGCACCCGAATCAAATAAAACGTAAGCAGATTTATTGTCAATAAGAAACGTACCCGTAACAAGCTCCGGGTCTTCCTGTGCCTCTGCCGCATTAATATTGAAAACTCTTCCGCGGCCTTGTCCATTCATGTTCTCCTAGTTCGGGCAATTTCTAATAATGTGGCCCGGTTTTCCACATTTATAACAAACTACATTGGCATAACTTGCTCCGACACTACTTGCTCCGCCATTTCTCGTTCCGACACCATTTGTTCCTGTCGTTCTGTTAACCCCTGGTCCGTAGACCTCACACTTCGCCGCGCTATGACCATTTCTTTTACACTTGTTGCAAAATTTAGTGCAAAACCCCGAGTGATACTTTTCACACCTTTGGCATAGCTACTTCTGATTGTTGTTGTTGTTGCAGTTGTTATTATTGTTGGGATGATTGTTGTAGTTGTTATTGTTGTTGTTGTTGTTGTTGTTGTGCCGTTAGTTGTAGTTGCGATTGATGTTGCGATTGTTGGGATAGTTGTTGTTGTTGTTTTGGTGACTCTTATCACTGTTTTCCTCCCACTTTCTTTTGACTAACTTCACGTTGGCCTCTTCGGCCGCCTGTTCTTTAATTCTTCCCTCAATCTGGTTCACTAGTTTGTGAGCCATTCTACATGCCTTTTGTATGGAGGCAGGCTCGTGTGAACTTATATCTTCTTGGATTCTCTCCGGTAACCCTTTCACAAACGCATCGATCTTCTCTTCCTCATCTTCGAATGCTCTCGGACACAATAGGCACAATTCTGTGAATCGTCTTTGGTACGAAGTAATGTCGAAACCCTGTGTTCGTAACCCTCTAAGTTCTGACTTGAGCTTATTGACCTCGGTTCTGGGACGGTACTTCTCATTCATCAAGTGCTTGAATGCTGACCACGGTAGCGCATAAGCAGCATCTTGTCCCACTAGCTCTAGATAGGTATTCCACCATGTTAACGCAATACCTGTGAAGGTATGCGTAGCGTACTTCACTTTGTCTCCTTCAGTACACTTACTTATGGAAAACACCGATTCGACTTTCTCGGTCCACCGTTTCAATCCAATTGGTCCTTCGGTTCCATCAAATTCCAAAGGTTTGCAGGCAGTGAATTCTTTATAGGAGCATCCTACACGATTTCTTGCGCCGTTAGCTGCATTGCTAGATTCAGAGTTATTGTTGGTATGTAGCGCGGCCTGTACTGCGGCTATGTTTGAAGCAAGAAAGGCACGAAATTCCTCTTCGCTCATATTCATGGTGTGTCGAGTAGTCGGTGTCATTTCCTTCAAAATAGTCAAATGAAACAATTTAATAATACAGAATATTAAGAGTAGTCAATAGTATCTCGTAGCATAATATGAACTCATTTATAAAAGCTTTTTCTTCATATTAGCGTTTTATAAGTTTAAATTCGGGTACTACCTACCCGTTAAGTTCATACTTAGTAGCTAATATACAATTCAACTACTACAATTCCATATGAAAAACTGATTATAATAATATATCACATACAAATATTCTTCAAACTTACAACTTCGCTATATTACATATAACATGAAATATAATACACTATGATACAGGACAGTTTTGAAAATAAATCTAGTTAATACGCAAGTTGTTCAGCAAAGGAAATAAAGACACGTAATTCATAAGTCCAGAAACAAGTCATGCATTCTGGTTTTACTAAGACGACTTCCCATCCTTGGTCTTGTCGAAAATAACCGTTATGACCATTAGCTAGGCAGCATGTTGTAATGTCGTCAAAAGGACGAGGGTTTCGTAATGTCCAACAGCCCCGTAATAATCTAAAAACCTTGTTTCTCACCCCAACTACTGAATCCGTCACTTGTGGGAAGGTTTTATTTAAAAGTTGCAATCCGATGTTCTTTTTCTCACTTTGGTAAGAAGCGAACATCACTAACCCGTAAGCATAACATGCTTCTTTATGTTGCATGTTAGAAGCTCTTTCTAATTCACAAAATCCTATATTGGGATATGTTGAGTCAAAATAGGTTCTTAACCCGTAGCGTAAAATTGCATTTGGGTTCCCCGCATTTAACGCTTTAAAGAAAACACGGCGTAACTTACGGTCTCCCCAATGTGATATACCCCACCTATCAAAGGAAAGCCTTTTATAAACTAAGGCATTTCTGGAAAGTCTTTCAAATGTTTGACAAGTTAATTTCGCCATAACTAAATGTGCTGATGAATTCTGACCGACTCTAGACAAGATTTCCTCAATCATATCCTCTGGTAGGTCTTCTAAAATATTCGGTTGTCTACCCTTAACGTCCATTTTGTTTTTATACTGTAAAATAGACAAGGATTAGATTCGTAAAAGATAATTAACAAACAATACAAGCAATTTTTACATAGAACATAAAAGTACAAGCACACTACGATACATATAATACACAACATAATTACAACCTTCTAATCTGAATCACTGGTTTCTTCTTCTTCGGACTTGGTTCGTTTTCCTAATTCTCTAGGAATATATGGTGTTCATCTAATACGAGCCGTCGTTTTTCATAATGGTTTAGAAAAACCTGGTGGTTTAGAGGTTCCCAGGTCATTGTTACATTTTAGGAAATACGGATGTTGTCGATACATATAAAGTTCATCGGGGTTGGAATCGGGTTTCTCTATTTTTATACCTTTTCCCTTATTATTTTCTTTCGCTTTATTAAATTGGGTCGAGGTAATTTCTATAACATCATCGGAATCCTTATCGGGATTCAATTCATCGGAAAATTGGTAATCTTCCCAATATTTTGCTTCCTCGGCGGAAACACCATTGACCATTATTAACTTTGGTCCGTTGGTTGAGGATTTTCTTTTATTTAATCGATTTACTATAGGTATCAATATTTCTTCCTCCGAAACCTCTTCTTCTTCTGGTTCCTCCTCTTCCGATTCATCCTCTTCTGGTTCCTCTTCTTCCGGTTCCTCCTCTTCATGTTCCTCCTCTTCCGGTTCCTCTTCGGGAATTTGTAAATCTTTCCAAAATATATTCGACTCTTCATTATTATTAGGTGAATCAATGGGATTTGTACTAGAGGTAGACATCTATCACACAATATGAAACACGGTAAGAGATTAATATATCACATAATATTTACATGTTAATAATATATAGTTTCTAACAAAAAAAATGTTAAGCAATCGTTTTTGAAGAAAAACACGGTCAAAGTCCAGACTCACTAATGCATCCTAACAAACTCGGTAAGACACACTAATGCAATTTTCTGGTTCTCTAAGACCAATGCTCGAATACCAACTGAAATGTCCCGTTCATATTGATTATAAACATTCCATATTACTACCTCCGTCCCAACACAAGTGTCCACATTTCCATTTTAGGATGTCCCATATCAAGTGTCCACTTTGTGTTTCAACCAATAAGAAGAGGTTGTTCTGGAGAGAGAAGATTTCTAATTGGTGGAGAATGAAGTTAGTGGGATTTTCTAAAACTGTGTGCAAAAAGTAAGTGGACACTTGTAGTGGGACGGAGGGAGTAATTGATTTCGTCGCGAGGTTTTGACCTCTATATGAGATGTTTTTCAAAGACTGCATTCATTTTTAAAACAACCATAACCTTTATTTTATCGATAAAGGTTTAAAAGCATTACGTAGATTATCAAATAATGATAATCTAAAATATACTGTTTACACACGACCATTACATAATGGTTTACAATAAGAATATATTACTTCAAAAATAAGTTTCTTGAATGCAGTTTTTACATAATATCATACAAGCATGGACTCCAAATCTTGTCCTTATTTTAGTATGCAACAGCGGAATCTCTTAATAATCACCTGAGAATAAACATGCTTAAAACGTCAACAAAAATATTGGTGAGTTATAGGTTTAACCTATATATTATCAAATCATAATAATAGATCACAAGATTTCATATTTCAATATACATCCCATACATAGAGATAAAAATCATTCATATGGTGAACACCTGGTAACCGACATTAACAAGATGCATATATAAGAATATCCCCATCATTCCGGGACACCCTTCGGATATGATATAAATTTCGAAGTACTAAAGCATCCGGTACTTTGGATGGGGTTTGTTAGGCCCAATAGATCTATCTTTAGGATTCCCGTCAATTAGGGTGTCTGTTCCCTAATTCTTAGATTACCAGACTTAATAAAAAGGGGCATATTCGATTTCGATAATTCAACCATAGAATGTAGTTTCTCGTACTTGTGTCTATTTTGTAAATCATTTATAAAGCCTGCATGTATTCTCATCCCAAAAATATTAGATTTTAAAAGTGGAACTATAACTCACTTTCACAGATTTTTACTTCGTCGGGAAGTAAGACTTGGCCACTGGTCGATTCACGAACCTATAACAAATATGTACATATATATATCAAAGTATGTTCAAAATATATTTACAACATTTTTAATACGTTTTACTGTTTTAAGTTTATTAAGCCAGCTGTCCTTGTTAATAACCTACAACTAGTTGTCCATAATTAGATGTACAGAAATAAATTGATATATATTATCTTGAATCAATCCATGACCCAGTGTATACACGTCTCAGACTAGATCACAACTCAAACTATATATATTTTTGGAATCAACCTCAACCCTGTATAGCTAACTCCAACATTACTGCATATAGAGTGTCTATGGTTGTTCCAAATAATATATATAGATGGATCGATATGATATGTCAAAACATTTGCATACGTGTCTATGGTATCCCAAGATTACATAATATATTAGAATACATATATAATACAATATAAGTTAGCTAGGATATGATTAATATAGATTTGTTACCAATTTTCACGTAGCTACAACAAGCAAAAAAAACAATCTTGTTTTACCCATAACTTCTTCATTTTAAATCCGTTTTTAGTGAATCAAATTGCTATGGTTTCATATTGAACTTAAATTTATGAATATATACATAAAAAGTATAAGTTTATAGTCGGAATTATAGGTTACAAGTCGTTTTTATAAAGGTAGTCATTTCAGTCGAAAGAACGACGTCTAGATGATCATTTTGGAAAACATACTTCCACTTTGAGTTTAACCATGATTTTTGGATATAGTTTCATGTTCATAAGAAAAATCATTTTTCCAGAAGAAAAACTTTTAAATCAAAGTTTATCATAGTTTTTAATTATCCAAACCAAAACAGCCCCCGGTTTCACTACGACGGCGTATATCCGATTTTATGGTGTTCATCGTGTTTCCAGGTTTTAAATCATTAAGTTAGCATATCATATAGATATAGAAGATGTGTTTAGTTGCTTTTAAAAGTCAAGTTAGAAGGATTAACTTTTATTTGCGAACAAGTTTAGAATTAACTAAACTATGTTCTAGTGATTACAAGTTTAAACCTTCGAATAAGATAGCTTTATATGTATGAATCGAATGATGTTATGAACATCATTACTACCTCAAGTTTTATGGATAAAACTACTGGAAATGAGAAAAATGGATCTAGCTTCAAAGGATCCTTGGATGGCTTGAAAGTTCTTGAAGCAGAATCATGACACGAAAACATTCAAGTAAGATTTTCACTCGAAATAAGATTGTTATAGTTGTAGAAATTGAATCAACGTTTGAATATGAATGTTACCTTGAATTAGAAAGATAACCTACTGTAAATAACAAAGGTTTATTGATCTTAGATGATTACTTGGAATGGATTAGAAAGCTTGGAAGTAGACTTGCAAACTTGGAAGTATTCTTGATTTTTATGAAACTATACTTATGGAATTTATGAAGAACACTTAGAACTTGAAGATGGAACTTGAGAGAGATCAATTAGATGAAAAAAATTGAAGAATAAAAGTGTTTGTAGGTGTTTTTGGTCGTTGGTATATGGATTAGATATAAAGGATATGTAATTTTGTTTTCATGTAAATAAGTCATGAATGATTACTCATATTTTTGTAATTTTATGAGATATTTCATGCTAGTTGCCAAATGATGGTTCCCACATGTGTTAGATGACTCACATGGGCTGCTAAGAGCTGATCATTGGAGTGTATATACTAATAGTACATACATCTAAAATCAGTGTATTGTACGAGTACGAATACGGGTGCATACGAGTAGAATTATTGATGAAACTGAACGAGGATGTAATTGTAAGCATTTTTGTTAAGTAGAAGTATTTTGATAAGTGTATTGAAGTCTTTAAAAATTGTATGAATACATATTAAAATACTACATGTATATACATTTTAACTGAGTCGTTAAGTCATCGTTAGTCGTTACATGTAAATGTTGTTTTGAAACCTTTAGGTTAACGATCTTGTTAAAAGTTGTTAACCCATTGTTTATTATATCAAATGAGATGTTAAATTGTTACATTATCATGATATTATGATATATAATATATCTTAGTATGATATATGTACAGTTAAATGTCGTTACCACGATAATCGTTACATATATGTCTCGTTTCGAAATCATTAAATTAGTATTCTTATTTTTACATATGTAGTTCATTGTTAATACACTTAATGATATATTTACTTATCATTTAACATAATTAACCAAGTGCATCAATATCTTAATATGATTCATATGTACCTAGTAAGACGTTGTTATAACGATAATCGTTATATATATCATTTTCGAGTTTCTTAACTTAGTAATCTCATTTCTTATGTATATCACACATTGTTAATATACTTAATGAGATACTTACTCATCATAATCTCATGTCAACCATATATATATATGTCAATATATACCACAACATGTAGTTTTTACAAATTTGCAACGTTCGTGAATCGCCGGTCAACTTGGGTGATCAATTGTCTATATGAAACTTACTTCATTTAATCAAGTCTTAACAAGTTTGATTACTTAACACGTTAAAAACATTTAGTCATGTAAATATCAATCTCAATTAATATATATAAACATGGAAAAGTTCGGGTCACTACAGCCTCAACCTTAATAATTTCAGGATTTTCATACCAAATGCCATTTATGTTGATCCCGTGATAACCTGAAAATTTCCGACCAAATTTAAACTTTATCTTTATATTATTTTGACACGATAAGCAAAGTTTGTTAAGTTGAATCTCAAGAATTTTAAACTATGTTCATACATTCATTTAACCTCGACTAAGTTCCGACGATTCACAAACCATTATATAATTGAATATGAATATGTATATGTATATATATTATAACTTGAGAATGTTAATAAAGTATTAGACACATAATACTTTACATGAACGTATTTGCTTCTGTATATGTTTGATATATTTATCGACGAAATTGAACGATTATATCAAATGATTGAGTTATCAAGATTCATTGATTACGAGTCTCTGTTGATAAATTAATTATTTAGTTTTCATATTATTAAAAACATTATTTGATATAATAACTCCTATTATTTAAAAACGAGTTTTGATTATATAAAACGAACTTTGAAATATAATTAGTTTTGAAAAACTATATATTATTATTGTAAAAAAAATATTTCAAATTTATATTTTGAAACGAAAATATATGTAAATATAACGAGACGTTGATTTATAAAAGCTATTGACCAAAACACTCTAACATTCAAGTTACATTTCGAATGAATTAGTTATTGATAAGTTAAGTCTCTATTCTTGTTAAAGGTACACATCACGAAATGTAAAACGCTAGTTTTCTGAGTGTACGGAAATTCGTTCGAGAAACCGGAACCAGGACATGAGTCGAGTGACAATGTCTGTAACATCCCGCCTTTTTCCGTCTACTTTTCCGTTATACTAATTTAAACTCCGTTATATGTTTATAACATCTTCCGTTGATACGCATTTTAAATTATCTCGTTTAGGTAATTCACGCACCCGAACGAAAGTTGAGGGACTAAACTTGACAAGGGATCAAACCCTTGACTAGGTCAAAGGGTCAAACCCCTTTCACTCATTCATTATCATCTCCATCTCTCTCTCTTTCTCTCTAGCAAGAACACACACACCATTTCCAAATTCATTCAATCATCATCTAAATCCGATCTAGGAGGCTTACAACAAAATAAATTACATATTCGTGATCCTCTCTTCATCCTCTTCATTTTGGTACCAACTTCATCTCGTTTGGGTAACATTTCTAAAACTCTAGATTTCTCTAAATTCGTGTTTTTGGCTTGAAATGGTGTTAGTTAGTGTCTATGGCTCATTGTGATGTCGTGTATGTAATTTGTATGCTCGATCTCGTTGTTTTAGTATAACTAGCATGAACTTGAATTTTGGTGTGTTGTTCTTGAATTTTGGATGATCATATGTTGTTAGATGTTAAAAGTTCATGTTTTAATTGTGTTTCCTAGTATCACTAGCTTCAAATTGATGTGTAGGTTGCTTGAGAAAACTCCATAAACTTGATTAGTGATTTTTGGTGGAATTGAGCTAGGGTTTAATGAACTTGAAATGATTATTTGATGCATTGATTGCCATGATTTGTTGTTAGTAAGTTGTTAGTTGTATTGTATGCTCAATTACCTATAAAATGGCATGTCATATGTATGCATTGAATGCCTAAATCATTAAATGTGCATTGGTGAGTTTGAAGCATTAATGTGTGCATTGAATGATCACTTGGTTTGAAAACTCGGTTGTTACAAATGAGGTTTTTGATTGATGAATTGTGTTTAGTTGCATTCTACGTCAAAAGAGCTTTCCAACGATATAAGGTGCGAGTCCTAAGTGTTAGCGGTTTGTGTTTTATGCACAAAAAGGTTTTGGATTGAGACTTGAACATTTGGGACTGGCCAGGCACCAGCACCAGGCCTTTGCCGCGGCGCGGCCCTTTCATGTCGCGGCGCGACATATAAGGGGGTCAGGTTCTAACCTCCATGTCCAAAATACGAAAAATGTTTGGCATACTACGGACCTCCGATTCACATGAGACTTGTTCTAACATGCTTATATATGAATAAAAACCTCAGAAAAATAGTTCGGAACCCGACCCGAACGTGTTGACTTTCGTTGACTTTGACCGACCAAAGTTTGACTTTTAATCAAACTTAACCAAATATTTGTGCAATCGTTCTAACATGTTTTTATACTTGTACTTTGCATGAAACATGACAATTTGATTCACATGCTATTATGATCGAGTCTTAACGAGACATAGGACTAATTGAACATCTTTGACCTATCGTGTTTACCGTTATTGATACAACCTATTGTTTAGGTCAAGACTAGCATTGTTCTTTGCACACGTTTACTTGTTGAAGTACTTACTACTCGTGCACTCAAGGTGAGATCATAGTCCCACTTTTACTCTTTTTGAACTTACATTTGGGATGAGAAAACATAAACATTTCTTTACTAAGTGAACACAAGTACAGGAAAACAAACATTCTACATACGAGTTTAGAACAAAATCCTCAATTCGATTATCATTAGTTACACTTGCCGGGTGTAAGCGAGAACTTATGTTGTATGGATCCATATGGGTTTGACAAACCCTCATTCAAACGGTTCGCTACCGTTTACGAATGAAATATATTTTCGAGAAACAGTGTATGTTCTAGCACTAAGTGATGGGGTTCAATGGAAGGAAATGTTAAGCATTGATAATTGGGTGCTCGTGAAACAAACTTTTGGAATGTATTACTATTATTTCATTGATGCAAATCTTGTGGTTCACTTGTACTTACTTACTTAAACCTATGATTTCACCAACGTTTTCGTTGACAGATTTCTATGTTTTTCTCAGGTCCTTGAACGATACATGATACATGCTTCCGCTCATTATTTTGATACTTGCATTGGATGTCGAGTATATATGCATACATGGAGCGTCTTTTGACTACTTTTAAATTGTGTCGCATAAGTTTCATTTGTACTTAAAACTTTGTATCGTAACTTGTGGTGGAACTACTCTCGTAAACTTTGAACAATCTTTACATTTAAAATGAATGCGACATATCTTTTGGTCAAACGTTGTTTTAAAGACTTATGACCACGTAACGGGACCTAAGTAGACGGCGCCGTCAAACATGATTTGGTCGGGTCGCTACAGATGGTATCAGAGCTGGTTTAACCTTAGCCGTAAAGGTAGTCACGCGCGCCGGCTGTCAGGCCGGGCACTCATACGGACTATGCTTTTTGGCGGGTTAATCGTAGAGGGGGTTCTCACAGTGTTACCTGTGACGAAGCATTGGCTCTTACCCCTTGCGATCCCTTGGAATTTGAGGGTTGGCAGTTTGGCAGAAATGCGGGCCGTAAAATCAGTGTCTGAGGTACACTCAGTGGTCACCAAGCGGTTAGCTGGAAAGGCACTGGGTGGGTTTCTACCCCATCTGTCGCTACAGATGGTATCAGAGCCAGGTTTAACCTTAGCCGTAAAGGTAGTCACGCGCGCCGGCTGTCAGGCCGGGCACTCATACGGACTATGCTTTTTGGCGGGTTAATCGTAGAGGGGGTTCTCACAGTGTTACCTGTGACGAAGCATTGGCTCTTACCCCTTGCGATCCCTTGGAATTTGAGGGTTGGCAGTTTGGCAGAAATGCGGGCCGTAAAATCAGTGTCTGAGGTACACTCAGTGGTCACCAAGCGGTTAGCTGGAAAGGCACTGGGTGGGTTTCTACCCCATCTGTCGCTACAGATGGTATCAGAGCGTTGGTTGTAGGGATTTAGAGTTCATTGGTGTCAACCTCGAGTCATAGGGTACATTGGTGAGTCTAGACTACAACCGGCATATAGACTTGAAGTAGGAATTACTTGACTACTTGTGCATTTATACTCGAACGCTTCTACTCATATCTACTCTTAGTTCATCTTAATCTCACGTTGTTTAATTTGATTGACGCGCCACCTTGACTATATGAAATGATGTCGAATGCACATATGAATCAGGGTAATATAATTTCCGGGATTATATTACGGTGACTCATATGAACGTTCCGACATTATGGCATAAAGAATTTAAGGCGAGTCGAGGAAAAACTTCTCTTTATCTTTATTCTATATCACGGTTAGTATTATTGAGAATACTAATCAATGATATTCTTGTGTCTTGAAGGAACAATGGCTCCTCGTCGTGTACGCCGCAAAGAAACTCCCGAACAAGCTCTCGAACGGATGATAGCCACCGCCGTAGATGCGGCCATGTCCGGTCACTCATCCAACAACAATAATAATAACAACCACAACAACAACAACAACAACAACAACAATGGAGCCGGAAACTCAAACGAGGGATGCTCCTATAAAGCTTTCATGGGGTGCAAACCTCACACTTTTGATGGAACCGGGGGACCGGTCGTGCTCACCCGATGGTTTGAGCAAACGGAAGCCGTCTTTAGCATAAGCGGTTGTCGGGACCAAGACAAGGTCAAATACTCCACTCACACCTTCGCCGGTGTCGCTCTTACATGGTGGAATACTTATGTACAATCGGTGGGTACCGATGAAGCTCACGCCCTCTCTTGGGCCGACTTGAGGGAAAAGATGATTGTCGAATATTTCCCTCGTGAAGAAACCCGAAGGCTCGAACAAGAGCTAAGAACTTTAAAGGCGATCGGAAATGATCTCAAGGCTTATAATCAACGATTTTCCGAACTAGCCTTGATGTGCCCAAATCTTGTGAACCCCGAAGCTTTAAGGGTTGAACTTTACATGGATGGTCTTCCAAAGAGCATCAAACACGGAGTAATGTCATCTAAACCCCCTAATCATCAAGAAGCTTTGAACATGGCCCGCAAATTGATAGAGACAGTGGACGAAATCGTAGTACCGGCACCTAAAGCCGAGGACAATTCGGGTAACAACAAAAGAAAATGGGAAGCTCCCCAATCAAGCAACAACAACTTTGCCAAGAAATCTTTCACCTCCGATGGCAAGAAGGGTTATGCCGGAATTCTACCTCTTTGCAACAAATGCAACAAACATCACTTTGGCGAGTGTAGTAAGCTAATTTGCCATCGGTGTCAAGGAATTGGTCATAAGGCCAACGATTGTAAAAGTGCCACTCCCGTCGCTCGAAAGTGGCCCAATGCACCAAAGACGGGCACTTGTTACGAATGTGGCCAAACGGGCCATTATAGAAATGCATGCCCGAAGAAGAAAGATAACACCAATACTCGCGGCCGAGCTTTCAACATCAACACCGAGGAAGCCCGAGATGATAATGAATTAGTCACGGGTACGTTTCTTCTCAACAATTCTTATGTCTCTTGCTTATTCGATTCGGGTGCCGATAAATGCTTTGTATCCAAGACTTTGACTCATTCTTTTAGCACTCCACCTCTTCCATTAGATACCACTTATACCATTGAAGTGGCTAACGGGAAACTATTAAGTGCCGACACATATTACCGGGGGTGTACGTTAAACATTTTGGGTAAGAAATTTGAAATTGACTTGATACCCATAGAACTAGGAAGCTTTGATGTAATAATCGGTATGAATTGGTTAGAGAAAATGAAATCTCACATCCTTTGTGATCTTAACGCAATCCGAATTCCTATCGAGAATGGTGAACCTTTGATTGTTTATGGCGATAAGAGTTGCACCAGACTCAACCTCGTTTCGTGCCTTAAAGTTAGAAAACTACTCCGTAAGAGTTGTTTTGCGATCCTTGCCCACGTTAAGAAAGTCGAGTCCGATGAGAAGCATATCGATGATGTGCCAATTGTTAGTGACTTTTCCGATGTATTTCCCGACGAATTGCCGGGTCTTCCACCTCATCGACCGGTTGAATTCCAAATCGATCTTATTCCGGGAGCCGCACCCGTAGCACGTGCACCGTATAGACTTGCTCCATCCGAAATGCAAGAATTGCAAAGTCAAATCCAAGAACTACTTGACCGTGGTTTTATCCAACCTAGCCATTCACCTTGGGGCGCTCCGATTTTGTTTGTTAAAAAGAAAGACGGATCCCTACGAATGTGCATTGATTATCGTGAACTAAATAAATTGACGGTTAAGAACCGATATCCTCTTCCTCGCATCGATGACCTCTTTGATCAACTACAAGGGTCTTGTGTATATTCGAAAATCGATCTCCGCTCGGGTTATCATCAATTAAGGGTTAAGGGGGAAGATGTCTCCAAAACCGCTTTCCGGACTCGTTATGGTAGTTATGAATTCCTCGTCATGCCATTTGGTCTCACTAACGCCCCTGCGGTGTTCATGGATCTTATGAACCGCGTGTGCAAACCGTATCTCGATAAATTCGTTATTGTGTTCATCGATGATATATTGATCTATTCTAAAAATGAGGAAGAGCACGAACAACATCTCCGACTTGTGCTTGAACTCTTGAGACAAGAACGACTTTATGCCAAATTCTCCAAGTGTGAATTTTGGTTGAAGGAAGTTCAATTTCTTGGTCATGTTGTAAGTGATCAAGGTATTAAAGTCGATCCCACAAAAATCGAAGCCATTAGTAAATGGGAGACTCCTACTACTCCTACTCACATTCGTCAATTCTTGGGTCTCGCCGGGTACTATCGTAGATTCATCGAAAACTTCTCTTTGGTTGCACGTCCTCTAACCGCATTGACTCACAAGGGAAAGAAATTCATTTGGGCGACCAAACATGAATCCGCATTCCAAATCTTGAAAACGAAGCTAACCACCGCTCCTATCTTGTCACTTCCCGAAGGCAATGATGACTTTGTTGTATATTGTGATGCCTCGAAACATGGTTTTGGGTGTGTATTGATGCAACGAACGAAAGTCATTGCTTATGCTTCTCGACAACTCAAAATTCATGAACGAAACTATACGACACATGATCTCGAACTCGGAGCCGTTGTCTTTGCACTTAAAATGTGGAGACACTATCTTTATGGAACCAAGAGTACTATCTTTACCGACCACAAAAGTCTCCAACACATTTTCGATCAAAAGCAACTAAACATGAGACAACGAAGGTGGATTGAAACCTTAAACGATTACGATTGCGAGCTTCGTTACCATCCCGGGAAGGCAAATGTAGTAGCCGATGCCTTAAGTCGAAAAGAAAGAGCGGTGCCTCTTCGTGTCCGAGCCTTAAACATCACCATCCACACAAACCTTAATAGCCAAATTCGGGTAGCCCAAGATGAGGCTCTCAAGGATGAAAACCTTTCACACGAGCTCTTGAACATTCTCGTCTCTCAATTCGAAATTAGGGAGACCGGACTCCGATATTACGCCGGAAGGATTTGGGTGCCTAGTTATGGGGACCTACGAAGCCTTATTTTAGATGAAGCCCATAAGTCACGATACTCGATTCACCCCGGTGCTAATAAGATGTACCACGACCTTAAACAGCTATATTGGTGGCCGAACATCAAAAGGGACGTAGCTACTTATGTTTCCAAGTGTTTGACATGTTCCAAAGTCAAATCCGAACACCAAAGACCGTCCGGACTACTTCAACAACCCGAGATCCCGCAATGGAAGTGGGAAAGAATAACGATGGATTTTATCACCAAACTACCAAAAACGACGGGCGGTTATGATACCATTTGGGTTATTGTTGACCGTCTCACCAAATCCGCACACTTCCTTGCCATGAAAGAAACGGACAAAATGGAGAAACTTGCACAACTTTACATTAAGGAAATCGTAGCCCGACACGGTGTACCTTTATCGATTATCTCCGACCGAGATGGCCGTTTCGTTTCTAGATTTTGGCGTACATTGCAAGAAGCGTTGGGAACGCGTTTAGACATGAGCACCGCATATCATCCTCAAACCGATGGACAAAGCGAACGTACGATTCAAACCTTAGAGGACATGTTACGAGCTTGCGTGGTTGATTTCGGAAAAGCTTGGGACAAGCACTTACCTCTCACCGAGTTCTCTTACAACAATAGTTATCACGCGAGTATTAAAGCCGCACCTTTTGAAGCGCTATACGGCCAAAAATGTCGTTCACCTCTTTGTTGGGCCGAGGTAGGCGACGTGCAAATCACCGGACCCGAATTCATTCACGAAACCACCGAGAAAATCGTTCAAATCCGAGATAGGCTTAGGACGGCCCGAAGTCGTCAAAAGAGCTATACCGACAAAAGACGCAACGATCTTGAATTTCAAGTCGGTGACCGAGTAATGTTAAAGGTCGCACCTTGGAAGGGTGTAATCCGTTTTGGGAAACGCGGGAAGCTAAATCCGCGGTATATTGGTCCTTTCGAAATCTTGGAGCGTATTGGAACCGTTTCTTATCGTTTAGATCTTCCGCCTCAACTGAGTTCCGTTCATCCTACCTTCCATGTATCTAACTTGAAAAAGTGTCTTGCCGAACCCGATATCGTCATCCCTCTCGAGGAACTTACTATTGATGACAAACTTCATTTTGTGGAGGAACCGGTTGAAATTGTGGACACCTCCGTCAAGACATTGAAACAAAGTCGAATTCCGATTATTAAAGTCCGTTGGAACGCCAAAAGAGGACCCGAGTTTACTTGGGAAAGACAAGATCAAATGCAAAGGAAGTATCCTCATCTATTCGTGAATTCGGAAACGCAAGATCTCGAGGAAGAAGCAACGACTACTACGCCTACTTAAATTTCGGGACGAAATTTCTTTTAAGGAGTAGGTAATGTAACATCCCGCCTTTTTCCGTCTACTTTTCCGTTATACTAATTTAAACTCCGTTATATGTTTATAACATCTTCCGTTGATACGCGTTTTAAATTATCTCGTTTAGGTAATTCACGCACCCGAACGAAAGTTGAGGGACTAAACTTGACAAGGGATCAAACCCTTGACTAGGTCAAAGGGTCAAACCCCTTTCACTCATTCATTATCATCTCCATCTCTCTCTCTTTCTCTCTAGCAAGAACACACACACACCATTTCCAAATTCATTCAATCATCATCTAAATCCGATCTAGGAGGCTTACAACAAAATAAATTACATATTCGTGATCCTCTCTTCATCCTCTTCATTTTGGTACCAACTTCATCTCGTTTGGGTAACATTTCTAAAACTCTAGATTTCTCTAAATTCGTGTTTTTGGCTTGAAATGGTGTTAGTTAGTGTCTATGGCTCATTGTGATGTCGTGTATGTAATTTGTCTGCTCGATCTCGTTGTTTTAGTATAACTAGCATGAACTTGAATTTTGGTGTGTTGTTCTTGAATTTTGGATGATCATATGTTGTTAGATGTTAAAAGTTCATGTTTTAATTGTGTTTCCTAGTATCACTAGCTTCAAATTGATGTGTAGGTTGCTTGAGAAAACTCCATAAACTTGATTAGTGATTTTTGGTGGAATTGAGCTAGGGTTTAATGAACTTGAAATGATTATTTGATGCATTGATTGCCATGATTTGTTGTTAGTAAGTTGTTAGTTGTATTGTATGCTCAATTACCTACAAAATGGCATGTCATATGTATGCATTGAATGCCTAAATCATTAAATGTACATTGGTGAGTTTGAAGCATTAATGTGTGCATTGAATGATCACTTGGTTTGAAAACTCGGTTGTTACAAATGAGGTTTTTGATTGATGAATTGTGTTTAGTTGCATTCTACGTCAAAAGAGCTTTCCAACGATATAAGGTGCGAGTCCTAAGTGTTAGCGGTTTGTGTTTTATGCACAAAAAGGTTTTGGATTGAGACTTGAACATTTGGGACTAGCCAGGCACCAGCACCCGGCCTTTGCCGCGGCGCGGCCCTTTCATGTCGCGGCGCGACATATAAGGGGGTCAGGTTCTGACCTCCATGTCCAAAATACGAAAAATGTTTGGCATACTACGGACCTCCGATTCACATGAGACTTGTTCTAACATGCTTATATATGAATAAAAACCTCAGAAAAATAGTTCGGAACCCGACCCGAACGTGTTGACTTTCGTTGACTTTGACCGACCAAAGTTTGACTTTTAATCAAACTTAACCAAATATTTGTGCAATCGTTCTAACATGTTTTTATACTTGTACTTTGCATGAAACATGACAATTTGATTCACATGCTATTATGATCGAGTCTTAACGAGCCATAGGACTAATTGAACATCTTTGACCTATCGTGTTTACCGTTATTGATACAACCTATTGTTTAGGTCAAGACTAGCATTGTTCTTTGCACACGTTTACTTGTTGAAGTACTTACTACTCGTGCACTCAAGGTGAGATCATAGTCCCACTTTTACTCTTTTTGAACTTACATTTGGGATGAGAAAACATAAACATTTCTTTACTAAGTGAACACAAGTACAGGAAAACAAACATTCTACATACGAGTTTAGAACAAAATCCTCAATTCGATTATCATTAGTTACACTTGCCGGGTGTAAGCGAGAACTTATGTTGTATGGATCCATATGGGTTTGACAAACCCTCATTCAAACGGTTCGCTACCGTTTACGAATGAAATATATTTTCGAGAAACAGTGTATGTTCTAGCACTAAGTGATGGGGTTCAATGGAAGGAAATGTTAAGCATTGATAATTGGGTGCTCGTGAAACAAACTTTTGGAATGTATTACTATTATTTCATTGATGCAAATCTTGTGGTTCACTTGTACTTACTTACTTAAACCTATGATTTCACCAACGTTTTCGTTGACAGATTTCTATGTTTTTCTCAAGTCCTTGAACGATACATGATACATGCTTCCGCTCATTATTTTGATACTTGCATTGGATGTCGAGTATATATGCATACATGGAGCGTCTTTTGACTACTTTTAAATTGTGTCGCATAAGTTTCATTTGTACTTAAAACTTTGTATCGTAACTTGTGGTGGAACTACTCTCGTAAACTTTGAACAATCTTTACATTTAAAATGAATGCGACATATCTTTTGGTCAAACGTTGTTTTAAAGACTTATGACCACGTAACGGGACCTAAGTAGACGGCGCCGTCAAACATGATTTGGTCTGGTCGCTACAGATGGTATCAGAGCTGGTTTAACCTTAGCCGTAAAGGTAGTCACGCGCGCCGGCTGTCAGGCCGGGCACTCATACGGACTATGCTTTTTGGCGGGTTAATCGTAGAGGGGGTTCTCACAGTGTTACCTGTGACGAAGCATTGGCTCTTACCCCTTGCGATCCCTTGGAATTTGAGGGTTGGCAGTTTGGCAGAAATGCGGGCCGTAAAATCAGTGTCTGAGGTACACTCAGTGGTCACCAAGCGGTTAGCTGGAATGGCACTGGGTGGGTTTCTACCCCATCTGTCACTATAATGTCCATGTCATTAGAACAAAAATTATATTTTTACCATGCTCGTAAATATAATATATTACATAAATAATTACCTAGATTAAATATATATTAATATATATATATATATATATATATATATATATATATATATATATATATATATATATATATATATATATATATATATATATATTATAATTTAAAAAGAGTGTCGGCAAGTTTGATTGCTCGATCATGAGCTGTCCAAGGAGCCCATGCGATCACATGGCTCAAGGCACACTTACCATGCGATCGCATGGCTAGGTATGTGAGTCCAAGTCCTTAAATGTCGATCGAATTCATTTTTTTTTCACACACACTTCTATCCATCTATCTCTCTGTAATATATTTATATTATTATTATTATTATTTATATTATCATTATTAATATTAAGATTATTAAAATTAATCTTATCATTATTATTATTATTATTAGTATTATTGCTATGGAGGTTATGGGTATAGTTCAGAGGTATGCTCATGAGGCCAATCTAGTGTTTATTGTCTTCGTTGCGTCTACGTACTTTCCTGCAATATTGAATCTCAATATTGATACGTGAGCACTCATAACTTATCTTTTATATATTAATAGTGTATCCCTGACTAGTGCTCGATTATATATGATTATGCATGCTTGTATGTTTAATTTTGTCGTTAAATAGTTTATGATAGATCATGAGTTTAATACATATGCTACTAGGATAAGGTATATGTTATGCATGTCGTTGGAAAGCTGGCAAAAAATTAATAACTTTTCATTTAGAAAGCGTATGGTTTCGATGAACGGATTAAAAGTTATAGTCAATTGAATTATCTATAATTTTAAAGTATTATTGTTAAAATGATTATCGTTATCGTTATCGTTATCGTTATCGTCGTTATTATCGTTATTATTATTATTATCTAATAATCAATATTATTATTATTATTATTATTATTATTATTATTATTATTATTATTATTATTATTATGATTATTATTATTATTATTATTATTATTATTATTATTATTAAAATAATTAATATTTTTATCAAAACTATCATTTTATTATTTTTATCGTCATTATTATTAAAAGTATCACTAATATTAAAACCATCAATTTTTATTAAAATTATCATTTTTAATAGAAATATCATTGTTATTATAAAATATCATTAGTATTATCATTTTAGTATTATTATTATTTAAAATTATCATTTTGAATAGAATTATTATTTTTATATAAAATATTATTATTACGGTTAATATTAAAAAGTATTGCTATTATTAAGATTGTCATGATTAGAATTATCATTTTATTATAATCATTAGTAAATATAAATATTATTAATTTTATTAGTAGAATAATAATTATTATTATTACAAAAATAATACAACTTTCACTTATTATTGTTATTATCGATATTATTTTATCAAATCAATATGTGATACAAAGATATTTTTACTACATGTAATATAATTACATTAATAATACCTATCATTATATTTTTATGATATTAAATGAACTTTATAAATTTTATTACTTAATATATATATAAGTATATTCTTATTATATAAATTTTAATATAAAATTTTATTTATTAAAAAATGAATTATATTATTTACTCTAATAAAATCTATTAAATATATTAAATATATAAAATGACTATTTTTATGTTATATAATAATCATGTATAGATTTTGAAAGTTATTTAGGATCAAATTGACTTTTGTTGACTTTTGCATATCGATCTCGAGCATTAGGATTGTGATACACTATGACTTGACCTAAATTGTTAGACAAATATTGATCAACATATAAATATATATACTTAATATAGGTTCGTGTATCTGAGGCTACCGTTGGTGAAATAGTATTGTATTAACTACCACGGTGAGAAATTTTTGCATTGCACGACGCATTAGCTACCGTTGGTGAGTTTGTTTTGAAAGGTTCCGGTGTTCTTCATATGAATGATTTTTACAGCAGTGAGTAGACCTGCACAGATTGTTTTCGAAATATAAGTACCTTGTGGTCTATTATATTATTGGAAATGATTGTTTTTGATAAACTAATGAACTCACCAACCTTTTGGTTGACACTTTTAAGCATGTTTATTCTCAGGTATTAAGGAAATCTTCCGCTGTGCATTTGCTCATTTTAAAGATATTACTTGGAGTCGTTCATGGCATATGTCAAAAGATGTTGCATTCGAGTCATTAAGTTCATCAAGATTGATAAGAAGTTATTCACAGTTTGGATATATTATGAGATAGTATGCATGTCTGTCAACTTTCGTTGTAATGGAAGTTTGTCTTTTTAAAAACGAATGCAATGTTTGTAAAATGTATCATTTAGAGGTCAAATACCTCGCGATGTAATCATATGTTATTGTATTCTTCCTTATGGATTAGGACGGGTCATCACATGTGGTATCAGAGCGGTGGTCTTAGCGAACCAGGTCTTGCATTAGTGTGTCTAACTGATAGTTGTTAGGATACATTAGTGAGTCTGGACTTCGACCTTAGCTGCATGTCAAAAAATTTTGCTTATCATTTCTTGTCAGAAATTGCATGCTTATCACTCTCAGTCTAGACACATCTTACTGCATTGATTGCATAAATAGTGTATAGAAAAAATTAATATCTTAGTGTATCTACTAAATCATATTTTAGCGTATTCATTACTGTAAACTTTGCCTGACATATTCCGTAAATCCCTCCGTGATCTACGAAATCTTTTACTCTATATGTATAAGTATTCTATGTAATTATAATACCATCCGATAGCCGGAAATCATTTCATAACGAAAAATCCTTTATTCAATCGTACGAAATGGAACTCACCACTAGTTCAAGTCCCTCGGATACCGATATGGAGTTTCACTCAAGCTCCGAAAGCAGTGTGACCGGAATGGACCAACCAATCAGCATCAATTCTGGATGAATTGGAGATGGGTTCGTATTATACTTAATCACTGGAGATAGGAAGAAGGTGATCCCTTCCATCCACCACATTGCCCTCTTGGCGATGAACCTGAAGCACTTACCGGCGAACCTGTCCGAAACACCATCTTCTCTCTCATTTCCAGAGTATCCCGTCATGATTATATACTATCTAAAATTCTAGATCTTATTCATCCGCTCGTCCGAACCGATAATCACCCCGGTGTAATAGAAGAAGTCAACGAGCTTCGCGCTCAAGTGGTGGCTTTGGAGAATATGGTGCAAAGGTTACAAGCACCATTAACAGCACTGGCAGCAACAGTAGCATCACCACCACCAGTAGCAACATCCGCACTCCACACTTTAACATCACAATCGGTACTTCGAGCATCAACATCACACACACCATAGATACCAAGGAGTACCAACAACAACAAACGATGAAGTATTGATTCATAACTTCATCGGAGAAATATTCTACGGTAATTATGTAATCTCTAAAGTTTTAGAGATTATCTATTCAAATCATAGCCGTAAACCAAGATGAATGGATGGAATGAAATGATACAGGGAAGAATAGAAATCCTGACAAGGATGGTGCACGAATTACAAGCTAGACTTGTTTACCAGCAGCATCAACAGTACCGTCAGCATCACTAGCACCGCCAGTACTGCCAGCATCACCGTCAGTATTACCAACACCAGCAACACCTGTAACACTACAAGCTCCATCAATTACATAACCACAAACGATATCGACAACACAATCACCAATAGGTATATTGAAATAACGAGTTATGAAGTATTAACTCATTTCTACTGAAAGATTTATATGTATATCTTATATATATAAATTTTTAAATCGAAATAAATCTTTCCGTACTAAGATATTATGTGTGAATCTTAACTACTCGGTTAATTCATATTACTAATATGCTATTATGTATATCCTTCGTCAGTGACTTAATCGTCGTTAACTACAATCTCTGTTTCAATTCAATGAATTCCATTTCATAATAAATCAAGTGTATTATTCAAATATATGTTTGATTTTACACTTTCATCATCGATGTACTTGAAACTTTTCAGATAACATCATTCGTACCTTGCAAAGTTCACAAGAATTCTACGAACACCAACATCATGCATCAACAAATAACGAAGTATTGATTCAGAATTTCAATTACATTGAAGAAATACTCCGTAAAAGTTATGTATTTTCTAAAGTTTTAGGGATTATTCAATTCTAGTTTCAACCATAAAACAAATGAGTTTAATTTAATACTAACTCATTAAATCTATGTTACATCTGAAGAAAATATACACATATATATTTTCATAAAGACTGTAATAAAATTCTTTTGTACAAAATATTAATTGTGAAAAAAATTTTAACGGGTAAGTAATACCAGAGAGATATATAAATTCACAATTAATATGTTACATTCTTCGAATCTGATTCAGCAATCATCCATTATACTCCCTACTTTCACAACAATATACATTCTTTTATAGAAATCAGAACAACCATACTCATTCAAAATCTAGTTACATATTCTGATTTTGAAATCTCGAAATTCAATTCGAGATATAACCGAAATCATCACTCTTAAATTCCTACATCTTTCAAAGCTATACTTTGACTTCAAAACTATGCTAGAACATCATATGTATATTAACGAGTACAATCTGTGTTCAAACCCCTCGAAATTCCTGAAAACCCTTCAAACAATGAACAATCGAGATGATGATCCAATCACATGTTACTCACAGTCATGCACCTGAAAAACTCTCGAAACCAAAGTCATAGTTTAACACGTATCCGTGTCAGATCCTTTGGCATTTATTAGCAAAAATAACTGTGCGATTCCTTTTCAAAGTAGCAAATTCTGTCATAGCTTCAGCAAGTTAATTTCGATTTTTCATCCGGAGTAGCCTTATTATAAACCGGATATATACGATTACCCTTTTGTTACCGGATAACCTTTTATATTCCACCACATTATCAGTAGATGAACCAGCAACTTCGGCTTTAGTCTCTCTGAGAAATATCTATATTACTCATGAAATCCCATCATGTACTCACCTACATCCTGTAACAATAATTTCCATACCAACTATCAGAAATCATCAATCATCAATCTCGAATCTCGCAGCGTTTTCACTCCAACAGTTATATATATACATATAACGTCTATCTCTTAGACTTACAGACTTCGAATGTGAAGTTTCTGAAAAATACCCTAAATTGCAAACTAGTTCTCCGAATTTTGGAAAAAAAATACTGATGAAGCAATAAAAACTGTAAACGACCTTAACGGTCAAAAGTTTGATAATAAAGAATAGTGTGTTGGCAAAGCTCAGAAAAAGAGAAGGTTTGGAACTGGAAAACGGATTGAGCAAACTATGAAGGAGGCTGTAGAAAAATCACAAAGATGAAATCTACCTTCAAAGAATCCAAATGATTCAATGCCTGCTGAAGTCTTCAGCGAATACGTTGCTCCTTACTCTAAAACCCTTGAGGACAATATTCTTCATCATCCTCTGACCTTAGATATTCTAAGACATCATCGTATCTTTCATTATAAATATCCTCGATATTTCCGAAGATATATTCATAACTATTCTCATCTGAGATTATTTATTTCTTCGCGCTATCTGTGTTACATCATAAAAGAAATTATTTTAGTCTCTAAGTTCTGAAACCTTCGAGTTTAAAATATGAATATTTTTGAAGTAGTGTTGGGAACTGAAGCATGAGTTAGTATAATATAATGACACTTGATCAACGTGATTATATTATAGTAAGTCATGCTGAGTTTCTAATGGAACATGATGATTCACAGACCATACCGTCATCATGTGCCATGTTACATGACTCTTGTATTCTATTTAACCTCTAAAATATCAAGAAAATATTTCTTGATGATTCGGTCTTTTCCGAGGTATTCTAGTAATTTGACAAATCAAGATTGTGCCATTACAATCTCCTTCTTAGAACATTAACTATGTTCATTCCAAAATTCATATCTGCGAATTCTGGACCATTACATGCGGTGCTTAATGGATAGAAGAGAAAACAGAGCATAAAGCTCCGAAATGGAAATGGGGGTATAAATCGCATCAAATAGGAGAGAGCATTAACTATGGATGACAATGATTATAGAAGACAGAAGCAGAGACTTTGAAATATAAGGGAAGATATAAAACCCAACAACAACCCAGAAATTACAAACCGTATATATCGATGCATATAGCAATATAAAGACACGGGAGAACTAAAAACACTATGAAACCAAGAGTATAGTAGAAGTAAATAGATTCTTCCGGCGATAGATGAAAAAGAAGAATGACAGATATGAAAGTTAGGAATATATCAAGAAGCAGAACTAGATGGAGCATATTGACGAATGCTATAAAGTATGAGTTGAGGGAGAAAGAATAGAAGATGTGAGTTGTAAGGAAAAGAAGGGGGTGGATTTATAGCAAAATATCTGACAGAACAATCAAAACAGATGATCGCATTTAAAGCATATCCTAATTACCTTGATTACCGAAAATCAAATCTTATTACGAAGATTTTCTCCAATCTCTTGAACTTGGAAATCAATCCTATATATGTCAAAAGATATGACGAATCTACACCTACTCATTTCAGTCTTTTGTGACAGCCTCACTCGTACTCTTCAAATGGTTTTATCCATATTACTCAATGATGATAAAACTCTATTTATCAACTCATATTTGTCATAAAAACATTCTTAATGTTATCCATGACGACCTCGATCAAATTTCGGGGACGAAATTTCTTTAACGGGTAGGTACTGTGACAACCCGGAAATTTTCGACCAAATTTAAACTTTATCTTTATATTATTCCGACACGATAAGAAAAGTTTGTTAAGTTGAATCTCAAGAATTTTAAACTGTGTTCATACATTCATTTAACCTCGACTAAGTTCCGATGATTCACGAACCATTATATAATTGAATATGAATATGTATATGTATATATATTATAACTTGAGAATGTTAACAAAGTATTAGATATATAATAGTTTACATGAACGTATTTGTTTCCGTATATGTTTGATATATGTATCGACAAAATTGAATGATTATATCAAATGATTGAGTTATCAAGATTCATTGATTACGAGTCTCTGTTGAGAGGTTCACTCTGATTTAACAAATCTGTCCTTTTTATCAGTATTCGGAATATTTGGTAAAGTTATTTACAAAAATGTCATTATCAAGTGCTAGTCAAAAGTTAGTAAATATTCTCGTTTAATTTTCAAAAGCGTGCTTTACTTTGATTGCCTCGTATCCCTTGATAAATTAATTATTTAGTTTTCATATTATTAAAAACATTATTTGATATAATAACTCCTATTATTTAAAAATGAGTTTTGATTATATAAAACGAACTTTGAAATATAATTAGTTTTAAAAAACTATATATTATATTGTAAACAAATATTTCAAATTTATATTTTGAAATGAAAATATATGTATATATAACGAGACGTTGATTTATAAAAGCTATTGACCATAACACTCTAACATTCAAGTTACATTTGGAATGAATTAGTTATTGATAAGTTAATTCTCTATTCTTGTTAAAGGTACACATCACGAAATGTAAAACGCTAGTTTTCTGAGTGTATGAAAAGCCGTTCGAGAAACCGGAACCAGGACATGAATCGAGTGACAACGTCCATGTCATTAGAACAAAAATTACATTTTTACCATGCTCGTAAATATAATATATTATATAAATAATTACCTAGATTAAATATATATTAATATATATATATATATATATATATATATATATATATATATATATATATATATATATATATATATATATATATATATATATATATATATTATATAATTTAAAAAGAGTGTCGGCAAGTTTGATTGCTCGATCATGAGCTGGCCAAGGAGCCCATGTGATCGCATGGCCCCAAGGCACACTTACCATGCGATCGCATGGCTAGGTATGTGAGTCAAAGTCCTTAAATATCGATCGAATTCATTTTTTTTTGCACACACACTTCTATCCATCTATCTCTCTGTAATATATTTATATTATTATTATTATTATTATTATTATTATTATTATTATTATTATTATTATTATTATTATTATTATTATTATTATTTATATTATTATTATTATTAATATTACGATTATTAAAATTAATCTTATTATTATTCGTATTAGTATTATTAGGAGTGATATTATTAGTAATACACATAAAATACTACGACGGAGTGCTGCTCGAGTGATCTAAAACGAATTTTCAAAATTGGTTTTTGAGAGGGATAGAGCTAAGGAAATAATGGGTTATTGCTATAGAGGTTATGGGTATGGTTCAGGGGTATGCTCATGAGGCCAATCTAGTGTTTATTGTCTTCGTTGCGTCTACGTACTTTCCTGCAATATTGAATCTCAATATTGATACGTGAGCACTCATAACTTATCTTTTATATATTAATAGTGTATCGCTGACTAGTGCTCGATTATATATGATTATGCATGCTTGTATGTTTAATTTTGTCTTTAAATAGTTTATGATAGATCATGAGTTTAATACATTTGCTACTAGGATAAGGTATATGTTATGCATGTCGTTGGAAAGCTGGCGAAAAATTATTAACTTTTCATTTGGAAAGCGTATGGTTTCGATGAACAGATTAAAAGTTATAGTCAATTGAATTATCTATAATTTTAAAGTATTATTGTTAAAATGATTATCGTTATCGTTATCGTCATCGTCATCGTTATCGTTATCATCATTATTATCGTTATTATTATTATTATTATCTAATAATCAATAATATTATTATTATTATTATGATTATTATTATTATTAATATTATTAAAATAATTAATATTTTTATCAAAACTATCATTTTATTATTTTTATCGTCATTAGTATTATTAAAAGTATCACTAATATTAAAACCATCAATTTTTTATTAAAATTATCATTTTTAATAGAAATATCATTGTTATTATAAAATATCATTAGTATTATCATTTTAGTATTATTATTATTTAAAATTATCATTTTGAATAGAATTATTATTTTTATATAAAATATTATTATTACGGTTAATATTAAAAAGTATTGCTATTATTATGATTGTCATGATTAGAATTATCATTTTATTATAATCATTAGTAAATATAAATATTGTTATTTTTATTAGTAGAATAATAATAATTATTATTACAAAAATAATACAACTTTCACTTATTATTGTTATTATCGATATTATTTTATCAAATCAATATGTGATACAAAGATATTTTTACTACATGTAATATAATTACATTAATAATACCTATCATTATATTTTTATGATATTAAATGAACTTTATAAATTTTATTACTTAATATATATAAAAGTATATTCTTATTATATAAATTTTTATATAAAATTTTATTTATTAAAAATGAATTATATTATTTACTCTAATAAAATCTATTAAATATATTAAATATATAAAACGACTATATTTAAGTTATATAATAATCATGTATAGATTTTGGAAGTCATTTAGGATCAAATTGACTTTTGTTGACTTTTGCATATCGATCTCGAGCATTAGGATTGTGATACACTATGACTTGACCTAAATTGTTTGACAAGTATTGATCAACATATAAATATATATATATACTTAATATAGGTTCGTGAATCTGAGGCCAACCTTGCACTTGTTCAATGCTATCATATGCATAATTACTACGAAATACAGTATTGTGAGTACATTTGATTCCCTTTTACTCTTTACATTTTTGGGACTGAGAATACATGCACTGTTTTTATAACTGTTTTATTAAATGCTTTTGAGGTATATTTTTGAACTGAGAATACATGAACTGCTTTTATAAATGTTTGAAGAAATAGACACAAGTACTAAAAACTACATTCTATGATAGAATTATTTGGATTCAGAGGTTCGATTTGCACTAGCTACTATCGGTGAGAAATTTTTGCATTGCACGATGCATTAGCTACCGTTTAGCTACCCTCGGTGAGAAATTTTTGCATTGCACGATGCATTAGCTACCGTAGGTGATTTTATGTAGCATTAGCTACCCTCAGTGAGAAATTTTTGCATTGCACGATGCAGTCCGATTTAGTAGTTACTATCGGTGAGAAATTTTTGCATTGCACGATGCATTAGCTACCGTTTTAGCTACCCTCGGTGAGGAATTTTTGCATTGCACGATGCATTAGCTACCGTTGTAAGATTGTTTAAGGTGAGAAATTTTTGCATTGGACGATGCATTAGCTCCGCTGTTGTATTTTCCTCGGTGAGAAATTTTCGCATTGCATGATGCATTAGCTACCGTTGGTGAAATAGTATTGTATTAACTACCACGGTGAGAAATTTTTGCATTGCACGACACATTAGCTACCGTTGGTGAGTTTGTTTTGAAAGGTTCCGGTGTTCTTCATATGAATGAATTTTACAGCAGTGAGTAGACCTGCACAGATTGTTTTCGAAATATAAGTATCTTGTGGTCTATTATATTATTGGAAATGATTGTTTATGATAAACTAATGAACTCACCAACCTTTTGTTTGATACTTTAAAGCATGTTTATTCTCAGGTATTAAGGAAATCTTACGCTGTGCATTTGCTCATTTTAAAGATATTACTTGGAGTCGTTCATGGCATATTTCAAAAGACGTTGCATTCGAGTCATTAAGTTCATCAAGATTGATAAGAAGTCATTCATAGTTTGGATATATTATGAGATAATATGCATGTCTGTCAACTTTCGTTGTAATGGAAGTTTGTCTTTTTAAAAACGAATGCAATGTTTGTAAAATGTATCATTTAGAGGTCAAATACCTCGCGATGTAATCATATGTTATTGTATTCGTCCTTATAGATTAGGACGGGTCGTCACAGATCCCCGAATATTGTTTTTATTTTGCCGTCTTTTGATAATGAAGTTGAAAAATTTACAATCTTCATTGCCTTCGATTGCCCATTTAATCGTTGATTTTTATTTGAGTATGCATGCCTTTTCCTTATTCTTTTGCAACCATTTTTCCTTGATTCCATCCACGAAAGGATTTCATACTCATTAAGATTACGAAACCTTATAGTATTTTCTTTTGGAGTGAATTAATTTCAGAGCTTAGATTATTGAACTTTGGATTGCATTTAGATTTCAATGCCTCCTTCACGTTTTTTAGTTGTCTCTGAAAACACACTCAGGTCGAGGAATCCTAGTAGGGAGATCCCAAGCCGTGTTAATCACATATAAGCTATCCTCACCTTCGATGAATACCCGATAGGCTTTGGACCAATATCAGTATTCGCATCTTTTATCAAAATAGGACAATGGTCTAAATGATTTTGATCCAAGGTACATGCTGCTAGACCAACCCCAGATGAAGCAAAATTTTCCGAAACCAGGACCCTATCTAATTTACTGTATTTTAGCCCGTCATCACTGAATCTGGTAAATTTCATTCCTCTTAGCGGTAAATCAATCAAATGCATTTTGTCGATGAAATTGTTAAACATTATGGCTCTAGTTTTGATAAATTTACAGTTTTTCCTCTAAGAGTTTTTCCTTACTTCGTTGAAATCACCACAAAGGATCCAATCTTCCACGTTAACCTGCATCATAATTCACAACCATTGTGTGCTTAATTAATTACGGTGAGTATATTCTTATGTATATAGTATAGTTTAATAAAATTAGATGTAATAATTATATGTATTTTTCTATGCATTTTTATATGACGATTATTATGATTATGATTTACAATACTTTAAAGTGTCTTAAAGCCGTTGCCATAATAAAGATTTTGATAATATATTACTCCTAGTATTCTTGAGATTAAAAATTAATTATGTAAATTAACGTGTTGTTTTATTTTGAACTTCTAAGTTGTTTTTTCAAGTTGTTATACCTAAATCATATAATATTAGTAAGTATACAACGTAAATGCAATGTATAGCTTAATTATATTTTATTCATAGAATCTAATCGCCGGGCTTATTACAAAAATTAGGGGGCATAATTTCTTTATCCGCCCTGGGTATTGATAGAGTCAGAACCGGCTAAGATGTACAAGAAAATATGAAACATTGTCGAATGAAAATTTGTAAATTATCACAAATATATGTTTAGGTGGAGATACAAATGAAAACATTATAAAATTTAGAACTTTTACAAACAATATAAGTACATAAGTACATGATTGTTCACATGTGATAATGTCAAAATATATAATAAAAAAATTAAAATTAAAATTAGGAGTATAATCTAATAATAGGCTACACTTAAAATATTAAATATAACCTTAAACGATGATACATTAAAGTTAGTCAGACAGTTATTAGAGGTGGTTATCAAGGAAAGTATAAGTATATAAAGCATTGTTGAAAAAAAATTATATGTCATTTGTTCGAGCCTCACTCGGGGGTTTTACCACACACGATGCTCGTAAGGATTCACCATGGGGGTTTCCTCCTGAGGAGCGGTAAGACTGTAATGTTCGTCCCAAGAAATGATCGGATGGGTGAGTTCCGACATCGCATTCGGGCCTCCCGTTAGTGACTCTTAACCGTCGTTCATATATATATATATATATATATATATATATATATATATATATATATATATATATATATATATATATATATATATATATATATATATATATATATATATATATATATATATATATATATATATATATATATATAGTAGGTAGGATCAATGGGGAAGTAACCAATTGGGGGGAAGCGAGTGAAGTAATTTTTTTTTAAATTTTTTTGGTTTTTTTCGAATTTTTTTCAGATATCAAGATTACACGAAAATATGAACATTTAAAAAAGACACTTCGTGAATATATATATATATATATATATATATATATATATATATACACACACACACACTAGGTTTTTGAGCCCGTGCGTTGCACGGGTGTGTAAAAACTGTGCAAAAAATAAAATTTGTATTTCATATTAGTATGTAAATGGCACACTAAAAAGATATGAAAAGTATAAGAATTATTTAAGAGCCGTGGTGTTGACAAATTTTAAAAAGTCTTTTGAGTTTAAGATCCCGTAGTGTTGATAAATTTAAAAAATTTCTTTTGAGTTTAAGAGCCCGTGGTGTTGACGAATTTCAAGGTTCATTTGAGTTTAAGATCTCGTGGTGTTCACAAATTTAAAAGTCGTTTTGAGTGGCATTAGTAACTTAATGTCTACAATTTTTTTCTCACCATTAATATCTTTTTAATATATAAATTATATACTACGTAATATTTAGAGTACATTGTAAATTTGTCATGGAACGTAACATTAATAAAGTATAAATTATATTATTTTAAAATTATTATATACAATAATTTTTTGAATAAAAGTGTAACCTGTGAGTTTTAATTTAAGAAAAGTTGTTAGTCATTTCAGTAAAATAATGGTACTCGAGGGAGTCATCATGTATAATTAATATTATAATAGTTATATTTGTGTGTTTATAAATATTTTAAGGACTTAAAGTGTAAATTTAAATTACTTCCATATTTATTGTTAAAAAGAAATGCTTCATTGGTAGTGCATCGAAGCTCCGTTTCAAATACAATATATTGCGTTTTGTTCGTAAAATTATTTCAAGTTGAACGTTGATGGCGGTGGAACCTAACTCGCGGCGAAAAAAATATGGAAGTGCTACATAGTATAGTATGTATCTATAAATAATTTAAACTACATATATATATCTTAACATAATAATATCTTAAAATAACTATGATATATAATATACATATGCATATTACATATTACGTACATGTATGTAGTATGTATCTCTAAATAATTTAATTTAATATATATATATATATATATATATATATATATATATATATATATATATATATATATATATATATATATATATATATATATATATATATATATAAACATCCATAAATAACTTTTAACCACAACCAAGAAAAACTTTTTCTTTTATATAGATGTATATATATATATATATATATATATATATATATATATATATATATATATATATATATATATATATATATATATATATATATGTATGTATGTATGTATGTATGTATGTATGTATGTATGTATGTATGTATGTATGTATGTATGTATGGGGAAGTAACTAATTGGGGGGAAGCGGGTGAAGTAAATTTTTTTTTTTTTTTAAAATTTGGTTTTTTTGAATTTTTTTTCAGGCATCAAGATCACACGAAAATATAAACATTTAAAAAAGACACTTCGTGATGAATGTTATCATTTAGGCGGAAAAAACGATCGACAAAAATAACATTCAAGATAATATTGATCGTGAAGAATGTTAATCTTCGAACGTTTTTTTTCTTCATGTTTTGTGAAGTACTTTTTGTCAAAATTTAGCACGACTTAGAGTGTAGGGTTTAGTGTTTTGGGTTTAGTCCCTAAACCCAAAACCCTAAACACTAAACACTAAGTTCTAAACCGTTCGTGGTAAAATCTCAATCTAAATCCTAAATCTAAACCCTAAACCCTAAATTTCTAAACCCTTATTTCTAAACCCTCCAAGTACGTACAAAAACACGATAATTGTTATATATAATTACTTCGAACGTTTTCCCACCAAAATAAAACATTTATCACAAAGTGTCTTTTTAAAATGTTCTTTTTAAAATGTTCATATTTTCATCCAATCTATAATGTTTGTGAACAAAATTTTTCAAAAAACGAAAAAAAAAAAATTTAATTCCTCCCGCTTCCTCCCAATTGGTTACTTCCTTATTGATCCTACCACTATATATATACTAGTTTTATGAGCCCGTGCGTTGCACGACATTTATATAAATTAGTATACGATAACATCAGTATTGATACTCACCAAATGTATAATACAATTATAATAAAAAAAATCATTTATCACTGATAAGCATTGTATAGCATTAAGTATGAGGTATTGAAAGCGTGAGTGTGATAACATGAGTATGAGGTATTGAAAACATTAGTATCATAAACTTTAGTATTGAATACAATTTCAATACAACAATCGGTTGTTCTCATTCAATGTCGCAAAGTATCTTGAACATATAGTGATACGTTTATGAGCCCGTCCGTTAAAATACGTGTCGCAAATGTAAAACAATTTGATATACTTTAAATTTATTTAAATATTATATTCCGTATTTATTATATATATTCGATTGTTTATTTAAATTAGGTTACATACCTATTTTTATTTAAAGTTTATTCATTTATTATCCGTACATTTTACACATACATTTGCGTTGTGGAGTATAATTTATGTTTAAATATAATCGTCTGTATTGGGATGCATATCTTGATTTATTATGTATATACCTACTAATAGCCGATAATAAAATTGTCTATTTAAGTAATAGTATTGTACTTAGAATATGATTAAACAATATTAACATTTATATTTATATTTTAATTTAAATTACTATTTTTATTTTATATTTTTGTTAACACCAAAAGTGAAGTTCCTGTTACTTTCATTTTTATATTTATATTTTTTTTATTTAGTTTAATATTTAAAGTAATTGTATTTTATTTAGTATATGAATACTTTTCTTATTTGAGAAAATCAATTAAATAAAATAGATGGGAAGAACGATACAATGACACGTGGCAACAATAAAGGAGGAGTAAATGAGGAGTTGACCCGTCAGCATATTGACACGTGTTTTATATAATGTAATATAGATATAAATATAATATAAATATATTTAAATTAAAGGGAGAATGTTTTTTTTATTAATACAGTGACATGATAAATATTTAAAGTAATTAAGGGAGGATGCATTTTATAAATACGATGACATGTAAAAATATAATAAAATCAAAAAAATAATCAATTATAAGAAACAATAATTTTATGAGCCCGTTCGTTTAATAGATACATAAAAAATAATAAATAATCAATTATAAGAATAATAATACATGAATTTTAATATATAAAAGAAGTTAGTTCATTTGTGAACCAAAGATATTGAGTATAAAAATTAATAGTTTTATGAGTTCGTTGAACGAAAGCGTAAAAATAATAAACAATCAATTTTCAGAACAACAATGCATGACTTTTTTAAATAAAAAAAAATGAACGACAATTATCCTTTTTATAGAATAAAATTAGTAGAGTTAAATGTCACTAATTAATATAAACTATAGAGTATATATTATTTCTATTGTTATCTTTAACAAATCAATATTTAATTCGAACTTTTTCTTATCAAATTATAAAATTGTATTTGTGATCATCGATATTCAAATAACAAATATCGTATCTTAAACTAAATTATATTGATAATAATTCATCATGTTTATGTTGGGAATAAAATCTAAATCAAAGTTATATACGATTGCATGAAATATATAATACGTGGAGAATAAATATATGATACGTGGAGAATAAATATATGATACGAAATTTATAATTATATTGTTGATAACATACTTTGATTTAGGGAGTTATTTTAGGAAGTTATTATTATTTAATTACTCTATATATCTAAATGATATAGGTCAAATGAATAGTAGCCCTCAATAGTTTCACAAACACCCCTCAAACTTTTAATATTTTCACAATTTAACCTCGCCCTTTATAACAATTAACTTTATAGCTTTTACAAATTTACCACATAGTTTTCACATTTTATACTTTAACCATTACACTTCTCATTCATTATAAATCGATCCCATAATTTTTACTAACTAACAACTATTCATTATTATTATTATTATTATTATTATTATTATTATTATTATTATTATTATTATTATTTTTATTATTATTATTATTATTAAATCAACCACATAATTTTTCACTTTATTATTATTTAACTTTTTTCTTATTATAAATTAACTACGTAACTCATTTTATATATATATATATATATATATATATATATATATATATATATATATATATATATATATATATATATATATATATATATTATTCTCTACATCTCTAAAAGGCGGAGACTTTATGGATAGTTCTTCTCCATACTTTAATCGTTTATACGTCGTGCAAAAAGGTTGTACCCACAATGATATCACACTAAACATTGAGAACCATTATAAACTTTAGGGCGCCAAATGTAAATTTCTAGGATAAAAAATGTAAACTCCATAGGGGTCTAAAGTTAAAGTTCAAGGGCCAAATCGTAACTTCTTTATTTTCCATAAAACTCCACAACAAATCCACCTAAATTTTTAACCACCTTTAAATTTTCGTACGACTTGGGATAGGTTTAACCGACATAACCATTAAACACGAAATAATTTTACGAACCAAACACAACAAATTATATTCGAAACGGAGTCCCGACGCGGAGCGAGGGCTCCTCCACTAGTTTAGTTTAATTGAGAAAATAACACGTAAGATTATTTAATTCAGTTTAATGGAGATATTGACACGTGTGCAAATTTAATTCAAATTAATTAAGAAATTGACACGTAGGATAATTGGCACGCGCTTTATAATAATGTATAGATAGATAGATATAGATAGATATACATATATATAAACAAAAAAGTTTTTCTTGATTGTGGTTAAAAGTTATTTAAGAATATATATATATATATATATATATATATATATATATATATATATATATATATATATATATATATGATCATGCATATTTTAACCGTGGGGTTTAATATGCCTGCTCAATACATAAGGAGGGGTTTAAGGATCTTAGAACGTGGCTCTCCGGTCCGGCTACCGTGAATAACCCTGGCCGACATGATGATGTCGGCGGGGTGGCCAAGTGATTAAGCCCACCTCTGATAACGGTCGTCGATCAAGAGGCCCCAAATAAGGTCGTATGTACTAGCTTACGAAAGACTAACCTGTTAACCTTGAAGAGATGCTGAATGATGCTGTTTTGCGTAATGTATCTCGTGTGCGATAGTTACGTAATATGCCGTGTCTGGTAAATGATGATTAGGGTTGTATTTATAGGCAAACCCTAATTCTAGAACCGTCCCAGATCACGTTAATCTCATCCATAACTGACTCCCCCGAATCACGGATATAATTATGGAAAAGATATTTACTTGACAGCTAAGCAACCGCCGTACCGGGAACAAAGGAATCAGATACAATCCGCATACACAAGCACACGCATACGCACACTATTAAGCGCCCGCATGCATATGAGGTGCGCATGCGGGTTGCGGTATCATTATGTCCCCCCAGTTTGATGTTATATGATGCAAGACACATGACATCAACCTATTAAGCGGAAAAAACAAGAAAACGGCTAGCATTTAATATTCCGCGTGCGCCTCGATGCCATTAAATGCCTGTCACAATCGCAGAAGCCCATTCGGCGGACATGAAATAAAGTGGCAGTGTGTCAGGCGCGTGCCAACCACGCGCGCACATGTAATCATACCCAACTGGCATCCACGCGCATCAATAAAGTGCTGGCCGTCGATCGCGTAACACGTGTACAACCACGATCACACCACTCCATCCCATGACTCCCAATCTTCCCTATAAATACCCCATTTTGCAGCTCATTTCCACTTTCCTGCTTCAAACTTCCTCGTTACGCTGCCAATTTGAATTCCGATCAAAAATCAAACATTCCGGCCACCATTTAAAGGTTAGTATTCATCCGATTACTCCTAGAAAATGACTAAAGCTAACGAGACGTATGTAGATAGCGTAGAGTCTGTTATAGAGCAGAAGCACATAGATTACTTAGTGAAACAGTATCCTCCCTTAGCCAAGTACAATCCGGTGCCCCCTTTGTCCAATCAGCGAGCCCACGAGCCACCGGAGAAAAAGGTGGCTATTTACGAACATGCTTTTAAGCATGGCAACTTTAGGGTTCCTCCCACTGATTTCTTTCTGGGCGTGCTAGATCACTTTAAGGTCGGATTAGGTCAGTTACACCCTTACGCTATAGGAAAAATAGTCTTGTTCGAGATGTGGTGCGTTGCACTCAAGAAAGTGCCCCTGGTGAAGGTGTTTTGCCATTTATACCGACTAGCCCACCACCACAAATCGTGGTTCACCTTCTTCGCTCGTCAAAACTTCACCAAGACCCCAAAATCGAATGCGGGGAATTGGAAAGAGAGATTCTTTTTCATCGACCAAACTGTGGTGAGTGCAAACTTCCCGCAAACGCTGATATGGTTCGAGAAGGTGGAGAAGGATGTAAACAAGACCCCTGCCCTGGATGAGGATGAAAGGAAACTATTAGCGGAGTGTGCAAACGCACAGCTAGTGCATCGATCATATGGGAACGTAATGCTGCGGCTAGGGAAGATATCCGCACACTGGCCATGGGAGGATGTGCGCCCAGCCATAGTCGGACCGGATGGAAAGGGTAGGAATAGTATAATCGCGTACTAAACTATTTTTGTATGTATATTATCTAACGCATGCGCGTATCTTTGCAGAAATGAGGATGAAGAAGGTGCTGACTGCGGAAGAGATTGCCGGAATCTCCTTCCGCAAGCAAGATGTGAACGTACAGCTAGAGCAGGAGAAAGCTAGCGAAAACGTGGAGCAATCGCCTGCGGCATCTGGCAACAAACGTAAAGCAGCTGAGACCTCTGCGGCTCAGCAGAAGAAGAAGAAGATGACTCCCAAACAAAGGGAGGACATGCGGAACGATAACTTTGTTCCAATCGAGCCACGCTCCGCAGAACTACTTCCCCCCATTACTGGTAAGCGTCCATTCCTTGCGCCTTTACCGCATACTAAAGTTCACGTTATAACTATTTACTGATATGCAGAGCATGTGGAGGAGACGCAGCCGTCCACCCCACGGGTCAACCCAGATCTCCAAGCTACCGCCACATCAAAGGATAAGACAATACACGTGGATTCCGATTCCACACCAACTCCTCCGCAAGGTAGCTTCTGCCTTGCCAACCTCAGCCAACTCACACAGTCTTCCGCGGAAAATGCCGCAGAGCATTCTGCGTTCCTGCAGCAAATTTTTCCGGCCGAATTCCGCGAGCAACTGGCCGCTCTACCGTTTAACCAGGCGCACAATGCCTTCATTCAAAACGGCCTTGTATTTTTCGGCATGTTTGCGGATCAGGCCCGCCGCTCTTCCAGCATATACCAGCTAGCTTTGCGCAAAGAGGTAGAGCTAGGACTACTGCAGGCGGGTGTAGATCAGGTCAAGAAGGATAGGGATGCTGCTGAGGAGGCGCGTAAGGCGGTTGAGTCGACCGCGAATGAAACCAAAACTGCGCTGATTGAGGAAAGAAAAAGGAGCCGTGAGCTGGTTGGTGCGGTTGAGCAGGCGAAGGGGGATGCAGAACGTTTGCGGTCAGAGCTTGAGAAAGTGACGAGGGAAAGGGATGACGCGGTAACCAACCGCGAGCTGGCAGAGGCGGATCTAGCGAAGCTGCGCACTGCACTCCCTACCATTGCGCAAAAGGTGATGGACTCAGAGCCTGTGTCCGACAAGTTCAATGCCTACGTTGATGCGGTCAGGGACCATGAAATCAACAAGGCGCAGGAGGTAATCCAAGCTTGCGGTCTAACACCGCCGTTCCCCGACATCGCTCAAAAGAAGCTAAAAGAGGGAACGGCTGCAGCGTTAATGGAGGCGGAAGAAGCCATCAAGTCCATCCCTATCCCCCTAATCAACGCATTCGCTGCGGACCCGAACATGTCGATCGATGGGTTTTTAAAGGAGGATTATTAGTTTGTGTTGGATTGTGTAACGACCCCGGATTTTCCAACATTATTTTATTAATAATTATTATTATTAATACGTGTGATTAAACGAATGTATGTTATTACATTTACTTGTTGCCATGATTGCCCGTACTTGATTCTTTAATTGCCCGAAACGCCCTTGCGACACCCGGAACTTGTACGAATAATATTCTCAAGTATTATTTGCATTCATAATTAATTTTATTAATTATTTTAATTAACTATGGTGATTAGTTAGTTACTTGGGCTTTAATTGGATTTATTTGTTAAATACTTGAACTTGGGCTTTTATTAGCATTATGGACTCATGATATTGGACCTATAAGCCCACCCTACACCTTAATGGACTTAATTGGCCCAACACATATGTAAGTATTACTTTAGGAGTTACTTAGATAAATAAACTTAGTAAAAACCTATTTACCTTTTATTTACACCTCCTCTCCATGCATGCACCCTAAGTTACCATTCTTTGAGTCAAAAGGCATGCAAATGTTAGTGGGCACCTCCCACCCTTATTGGTGGTGGAAAACCACGGCCACAAGGCCTAGGGGAGTGGGGTTTGGCCTTCAAGATTTGACTACATAATCTCTTGCTTTCTCATTTCTCACACACACTTCAAACTTGCATCTAATTTCTCTCCTTTTTCTCTCTTGTTCTTGTAAGTTACTTGAGCTTTTCTCCCTCTTTTCCTCTTGTAAAAACAGTAGCATAAGCTACTAAAATCATCATCATCTTTTGTTTTTGTTGTTGATTAATTCTTGTTGCTACTTGTTCTTGTTATTGTTACTTACTTGTAGTTGTTTGATTTCTAGTTCCTTATTGTTACATACAAATCACTAAGAAGCAAACTTTCTAGTTGATTCTTCATATTATCTTGTTATTCAAGAACATGCAAGAATCTAAACTCTCTAGTTTATGGTTCTACAACTAGTGTTTCAAAGATTTCAAGTTAATAAGTTCTAAAAATCATGCATGCATTCATGTTAGTAAACTTAAAGTTTACTTTCTAAAGATCAAGACTTAGGCTTGAATCTTTAAAAGTATGAAACCCATGAACTTATTACTTGTGTAATTACTTTATTTTTCTCATTTGTTCATCTTTTAAAATCGTGATTTTGGTTGTGGATGGTCAAGTGTTACAAGTTAACTTTGATCTCGTTTCTCTTGAACTAAAGATTAACTTTAAAAAGGTTCAAGAACATAAGATTTACTTAACAACTTTAGATCAATCTAAAAACTATGTACTACCACTTAAGATCTTGATTTATTTAGTTTATTTTCAAATTATAGTACAATGTTATTTTTACATTACATGCATGTGTTGAATCTATGACCTTGATGCAACTTTGGTTCATCAACCTTCATGCAACTCTAAAGTGAGTTGTGCTTCATATCATAGACTCACACAAGGGTTATGATGGTCAAACCTTGGTCAAGATGATGCTAACACATCAACGAGTTGTACACTTGAAGCTATATGCATCAAGGATGAGAACCGTGATGAGCATCAAGCACCAAACCACCGGAATCCATTTAAAACTTACTGTTTCTGTCCAACTTTCTGATCAGCTGAATTCGTAACTGACCAGTAGGTCTGGGCTAATCTAACCTTGATTTTTAGATATGACTTTTCGAGTAGATAACTTTTCATATAAGACTCGTCTTCATACGAGTTACGGTTTAGAGTCTATGGCCCTCCGATCGTCACTAGGTCCATTTACTTTTCTGTTTCCTGTTTCTGTTTTCTGTTTACTGTTTTCTGAGTCAGACCCGAACATCTGGGCTACTGTAACTGTGATATTCAGTTAGCTCTGTTCGAGTAGATAATTTTTCGTTTAGGACTCGTCTTAATACGAGTTACGGTTTAGGATTTATGGCCCTCCGATCGTCACTAGGTCCTTTAACGTTGTGCAGAAAATTCTGACCTACTCGCACTTAAACCGTCGCCACGGTCAAAATAAGACGAGTTTGCTTCTGAGATTTTTACCACCCTTAAGGGACTCATAGACGGAGCCATGGCCACTGGTCTCACCTTATTTCAGTAGGTATAGAGACCGTGGTGACTGACCGAAGTCAGCCTTTGTTTTAAAACTTCTTTTATGAACAAAACATACCTATACCTTTCGTTTGATGATGATTGATGATGACCCTTATGACCTTATTTACATACTTATAAACCTTTTAAGGCAAGCTACTGACTTAGTACTATTGGACTTAGGTTGAGGACTTTTGGACCGATTATTTGCACACTTTCCCGACTCTACATTACTACTATTTTACCGCTACTTATCATTGTGAGTTATAGCTTTCCCTTTTTACTTTAACTTATTTTGGGAACTGAGAATACATGCGCATTTTATGTTTTACATAATAGGCACGAGTACTTAAACTTTATATATGTGTGGGTTATATAACGGCAGAAACATTCCCTTTAGCTCGGTAACGTTTAGTCATTGGTTTTTGAACCGTGAACGCGAATCTTAGATATGGATCCATAGGGTTTGACATCCCCACTCGGGCTAGTCGCGCTAGCATTTAACGAGTGTTTAATACTTCGAGGTTATACGCACTTGCCAAGTGCACTTTCAGGGGGTACATAAACGTTAAGTTAGTTACCGGGTGCCCGCGGTTAAGCATATACTTTTACATACTTTTGAAACGCTCGTTGTAGCACCGAAATCTCGTGGCCTACTTACATTACTGTTATACTTAAACTATAGCTCACCAACCTTTGTGTTGACCTTTTTAAGCGTGTATTTCTCAGGTGCTTGAAGTCGCTTCCGCTATCATACTAGTCGTGCTGTAGAACCCGCTGCTTAGAGTTGTTATCGCATGACTACTTATCTTGCATTCAAACTTATATACTTTTGGAACTATGTCATGTAACGACCTTTGTGGTCACGTACACTTATTTAATGCTTCTACTTAGTGAAGCTTACTTTTGGATTGTAAAACATTCGACGTTTGTTGTGACGTCACTTTTTTAATGAATGCAAACTCTGTTTTGAAAACGCATATAGTACTTAACCTTGTAATGATCCTGTTGATGATGGTCCGTACATGATGATTTAGTACGGGGCGTCACATTTGGTATCAGAGCCTTGGTTGTAGGGAATTAGGATGCATTAGTGAGTCTAAGACCGACCCGAGTAGGATTCACTAATAGGACTAATCTACAACTTGCTAGTTTACTTGTTTCCGCTGTATTTACTACATGTTGCTGCTTACCTTTACTGCTATATGCCGTATGTTACTACATGTTTTCACTACTGCATGCTATTATTTGCTTTCGATTGCATGCTACTTTCATACGATTTGCTGTTATTGCCATGCTAGTTACTGTTATACATGATTTAATCTATTGGCCAATTATTTGCGTGCTTTATGACTTACTGACATGGAAAAATTTATTTTTCCTTGTTCAGATGTCGGACGTTCCACCTGCTGGCATTCCGGGCAGTACAGGCTCAGACCCCGTTGTCCCACCTACTGCTATACCTGCTGCTGCTGCTGCTGCTGCCGATATTCCGGCCCCGACACCCACTGGCGATCCCGGAGCTTCCACTTCCGGAGCTAGCTCCAGTGCACCTGCCCCAGCATCTTCTTCCAGACCCCCGAGGCAACTGGCTCGCATTGGTGGTATGGAGATCCCCGCGGAGTTCGGGGAGGGTCCTTTTCGTAATCACTGGCGCACTCCCTGCCGACGCACTCCCGACGGATACCTAGCAGTGATTACGCCAGGTCGACACCGACAGATGTTGGCCGCCTTCGGATATCCAGTTGAGCCACCCGCGTCACCACCACATGATTCAGACGACGGGTCTTCCACCGATGCTCCTTCAGACGACACCACATCTGATGACTCCAGTGATGAGGAGGATCCCGCTGACAGACCGATTCAGGCACCCTCTACCCCGCCGAAGAAGCGGTATCGCTTCGCTGGCATTATTCCGGGTCGTACTATCACTGACGCTTTTGGTCGGCGTCAGAGGATTACTGCTCGTAAACGACTGGTTCCGTACCCTGCTGACCCACTGATATTACCATCTCCACCCAGAGCCGGACCATCTACTTCAGCACCACTAGTACCACCTGCACCACCAGCACCACCTGCACCGCCAGCACCACCTGCCCCACCATCTTCCTCTAATGAGGGACTGAGGCGGGAGATTGAGATTCTTCAGGCCCGAGTTACTGAGCTTGAGGAGCAGTTGGCTCAGGTTTTGGACATCTTGCACCCACCATCACCGTAGGACTTTGTATTAGATTCTGTATTGTAATCTCTTTTGTAATTTCATATTTCACTTATGTATCGTACGAACTTATTGTAATGTATGGAACTTATTATCTTTAATGAATGGAAATTTGTGTTGTTCACTTTTTGCACAAGTGTTCTATTTACATAATCATGGTTTTGTGATACTTATATCTGCTTGCGTTACTTAATCAACATGTGTTGTGCTGTTTTCATGTTGATTGTTATACACTATATTATTATTATTTGCATACTGGATTTTGACTTGAGTCAAAATGTTTGTTTAGAACATCATGGCCAACGGGAGATCAACACCTACCGCAGCACAAATTGAGGAAATGATTAACGAGCGTGTTGCTGCTGCTCTAGCTGAAAGGCAACCCCAAGCTCCACCACCACCGCCACCGGTTGTTCCACCCGTCCAAATTGGGTGTACATATAAGGAATTCCAAAGCTGTAAGCCGCACTACTTCAGTGGCACTGAGGGACCAGTCGGTCTCACAAGATGGTTCGAAAAGTTAGAATCGGTATTCAGGGTTAGCAATTGCTCTGAGGCTAACAAAACGAAATTTGCATCTTGCACGCTTTCCGATGGCGCGCTTACATGGTAGAATACCATGGTCCAAGCGCAAGGAATTGATGAGGCGTATGCTACGCCTTGGGAAGAATTTAAATCTGCTATGATCGAGGAATACTGTCCGAGGACCGAAATCAAAAAGATGGAAATTGAATTTATGCAATTGAAGACCGTAGGGAACGACCTTAACAGTTACAATCGTAGGTTTTTGGAGTTGGCTCTTATGTGTCCGACCATGGTCACCCCCGAATTTAAGCATTTGGAGAAATACTTCTCGGGACTTCCTAAGTCCATCAAGGGTAATGTTACCTCATCCAAGCCACCAAGTGTTCCCGAAGCAATGCGCATGGCGCATACTCTCTTGAATCAAATCATCCTTGACGAGCCGGAGAAGGCTAAGTTTGAAACTGGTAGTGGCGAGAAGAGGAAATGGGACAACAACCACAACAACAACAACAACCGAGGTAGAAACTATGATCAAAACCCGGCGAAGCGACATGAAGGTTTCAGGCAAAACAACAACACCAACCCCGGCACAAGCTCTAACCCGAACTACAAGGGAACCTTACCACAATGCAAGAGATGCTACAAGCACCACACCGGGTTTTGTAATGTTGTTTGCGAGAAGTGCCAACGGACCGGGCATGTTGGCAAGGATTGCAAGATTACTACATTGAATGTGAAGCCAAACCACAACCACAATGGGCCTAGGAAGTGTTATGAATGTGGGAAGACGGGCCATTTCAGAAACGAGTGCCCAAACAAGCGTAAAGATGGCGGACCACCACGTGCTAGAGCCTTCAATGTTAATGCAAGGGATGCACGCGATAACCCCGACTTGGTGACAGGTATATTCAAAATCAACAATCTTTTAGCTTCTGTCCTATTTGATACCGGTGCCGATAGGAGCTATGTGTGTAGACATTTTTGTGATAAGTTAGATTGGTCGTTAGTTCCTTTAAAGGAAAGTATGCTCGTCGAGGTAGCCAACGGTAAACTTGAAAAAGTTGACCAAATTGGCCGAGGGGCTATTATCAACATAGCCGGCGTGAATTTTGAGATAGACTTGATACCCATTAAGTTGGGAAGTTTTGATGTTATTGTTGGCATGGATTGGTTGACTAAGATAAGAGCTGAGATTATTTGTGGAGACAAAGCTCTTCGTATACCGCAAGGAGATGGAGAGCCACTGATCATTTATGGAGAGAGATGTAGCTCTCAATTGAACCTCATTAGTTGCGTGAAAGCGCAAAAGATAATGAAGAAGGGACGTTTTGCTATCCTAGCTCACGTGAAAACCGTAGGAACCGAGGAGAAGAAAGTGGAAGATGTGCGTATTGTGAACGAGTTCTCCGATGTCTTTCCTGAAGAATTGCCTGGATTACCGCCACCGAGGGCAGTAGAATTTCAAATCGACTTAGTGCCAGGAGCTGCACCTGTAGCTCGCGCACCCTACAGACTTGCACCTTCCGAGATGCAAGAATTGCAAAGCCAGCTACAAGAGTTACTTGATCGAGGGTTTATTCAACCGAGTTCTTTGCCGTGGGGCGCGCCTGTGTTGTTTGTAAAGAAGAAGGATGGATCCTTCCGAATGTGTATCGACTACCGTGAGCTCAACAAATTAACAATCAAGAATCGATATCCTCTCCCACGAATTGACGATCTTTTTGACCAACTGCAAGGATCGTGTGTTTACTCAAAGATCGATTTACGGTCCGGCTATCACCAGTTGAGGGTGAAGGAAAGTGACGTGATGAAAACTGCATTTAGAACCCGCTACGGACATTATGAGTTTCTTGTAATGCCATTCGGTCTGACCAATGCACCTGCTGTATTTATGGACCTTATGAATCGTGTTTGCAAGCCGTACTTGGACAAATTTGTTATAGTCTTCATAGATGATATCCTCATCTACTCTAAGAGCGAAGAAGAACACGAGCATCATCTCCGATTAGTACTTGAACTATTGAGACGTGAGCAACTTTACGCAAAGTTTTCCAAGTGTGAATTTTGGTTGAAGGAAGTTCAGTTTTTGGGTCATGTTGTGAGTGACCAGGGCATCAAAGTTGATCCCGCCAAGATCGAAGCTATCAGCAAGTGGGAGACCCCCACTACTCCGACTCATATTCACCAATTTCTAGGTCTCGCCGGTTACTACCGAAGATTTATTGAAGGTTTCTCTTTGATTGCGCGCCCTTTGACCGCGCTGACTCACAAGGGAAAGAAGTTCGTTTGGGAACCCGCACATGAAAAATCATTTCAAACTTTGAAAGAAAAGTTAACCACCGCACCTATCTTGTCACTTCCTGAAGGCAATGACGATTTTGTCGTTTATTGCGATGCTTCGAAAAGTGGTTTTGGTTGCGTACTGATGCAACGCACGAAGGTCATCGCTTATGCTTCCCGTCAACTGAAGATTCATGAGCGGAACTACACTACTCATGATCTTGAACTTGGAGCCGTTGTCTTCGCGCTCAAATTATGGAGGCACTACCTGTATGGAACTAAGAGCACTATTTTCACCGATCATAAGAGTCTCCAACACATCTTCGATCAGAAACACTTGAACATGAGACAACGACGATGGATTGAGACGCTAAACGACTACAATTGTGAACTACGTTATCATCCTGGCAAGGCTAATGTCGTAGCTGACGCTTTGAGCCGAAAGGAGAGGACGGCACCTCTTCGTGTTCGGGCTTTGAATATCACCATTCATTCAAACCTTCACAATCAGATTCAAGCAGCCCAAGAACAGGCTCTCATAGAGAAGAACTTACGCTATGAATACTTGAACATCCTCGTCTCTAAATTCGAAGTTAGGGAATCTGGACTCCGATGTTATGCCGGAAGAATTTGGGTACCACGTTATGGAGACTTACGGAGCCTCATATTGGATGAAGCCCACAAGTCTAGGTATTCGATTCATCCCGGGGCGGGCAAGATGTACCATGATATTAAAGAACAATATTGGTGGCCGAATCTCAAGAAGGACGTTGCAGCTTATGTTAGTAAGTGTTTGACTTGCTCAAAGGTTAAATCCGAGCATCAAAAACCTTCTGGGTTACTTCAACAGCCGGAAATCCCACAATGGAAGTGGGAGATGATAACTATGGACTTTATCACCAAACTGCCAAAGACAGTGGGCGGATGCGATACCATCTGGGTTATTGTTGACCGTCTTACCAAGACTGCACATTTCTTAGCAATGAAAGAAACTGATACAATGGAGAGACTTGCTCAACTTTATATCAAGGAGGTTGTATCACGACACGGTGTACCTTTATCGATCATCTCCGATCGCGATCCTCGATTTGCTTCTAGATTTTGGCGTTCTTTACAAGAAGCCATGGGAACCCGTCTCGACATGAGCACTGCATATCACCCCCAGACCGACGGGCAAAGTGAACGAACGATTCAGACCTTGGAGGACATGTTGCGTGCATGTGTTATTGATTTTGGAAAGGCCTGGGAAAGGCATTTGCCACTCGCCGAATTTTCCTACAACAACAGTTATCACTCGAGCATTAAAGCTGCACCTTTTGAAGCGTTGTATGGCCGCAAGTGCCGTTCTCCTCTGTGTTGGGCCGAGCTAGGAGAAGTTCAACTCACTGGACCCGAGATAGTCCACGAAACCTCAGAAAAGATTGCTCAAATTCAAAACAGACTCAAGGTAGCCCGTGATCGCCAAAAGAGTTATGCTGATAGTAAACGTAAAGACTTTGAATTCAACGTTGGTGACCGCGTTATGTTGAAGGTTGCACCTTGGAAGGGTGTGATTCGTTTTGGAAAGCGCGGAAAGTTAAACCCGCAGTACATTGGTCCATTTGAAATTTTGGAGCGTGTTGGACCCGTTGCTTATCGTCTTGACCTTCCAACACAATTGAGCTCAGTTCATCCTACCTTCCACGTATCAAACTTGAAGAAGTGTCTTGCTCCACCTGAACTGATCATACCATTGGAGGAACTTACTATTGACGACAAACTTCACTTTGTGGAAGAGCCTGTTGAAATTATGGAACGTGAAGTCAAGGAGTTGAAACACAATAGGATTCCGATTGTCCGAGTTCGATGGAATGCCAAACGAGGACCTGAGTTTACTTGGGAACGAGAGGATCAAATGAGACAGAAGTATCCTCACCTTTTCCCACCTCCGCCATCACCTTCAGATTCAACTTAAAATTTCAGGACGAAATTTTTCTTTAACAGGTGGGTAATGTAACGACCCCGGATTTTCCAACATTATTTTATTAATAATTATTATTATTAATACGTGTGATTAAACGAATGTATGTTATTACATTTAATTGTTGCCATGATTGCCCGTACTTGATTCTTTAATTACCCGAAACGCCCTTGCGACACCCGGAACTTGTACGAATAATATTCTCAAGTATTATTTGCATTTATAATTAATTTTATTAATTATTTTAATTAACTATGGTGATTAGTTAGTTACTTGGGCTTTAATTGGATTTATTTGTTAAATACTTGAACTTGGGCTTTTATTAGCATTATGGACTCATGATATTGGACCTATAAGCCCACCCTACACCTTAATGGACTTAATTGGCCCAACACATATGTAAGTATTACTTTAGGAGTTACTTAGATAAATAAACTTAGTAAAAACCTATTTACCTTTTATTTACACCTCCTCTCCATGCATGCACCCTAAGTTACCATTCTTTGAGTCAAAAGGCATGCAAATGTTAGTGGGCACCTCCCACCCTTATTGGTGGTGGAAAACCACGGCCACAAGGCCTAGGGGAGTGGGGTTTGGCCTTCAAGATTTGACTACATAATCTCTTGCTTTCTCATTTCTCACACACACTTCAAACTTGCATCTAATTTCTCTCCTTTTTCTCTCTTGTTCTTGTAAGTTACTTGAGCTTTTCTCCCTCTTTTCCTCTTGTAAAAACAGTAGCATAAGCTACTAAAATCATCATCATCTTTTGTTTTTGTTGTTGATTAATTCTTGTTGCTACTTGTTCTTGTTATTGTTACTTACTTGTAGTTGTTTGATTTCTAGTTCCTTATTGTTACATACAAATCACTAAGAAGCAAACTTTCTAGTTGATTCTTCATATTATCTTGTTATTCAAGAACATGCAAGAATCTAAACTCTCTAGTTTATGGTTCTACAACTAGTGTTTCAAAGATTTCAAGTTAATAAGTTCTAAAAATCATGCATGCATTCATGTTAGTAAACTTAAAGTTTACTTTCTAAAGATCAAGACTTAGGCTTGAATCTTTAAAAGTATGAAACCCATGAACTTATTACTTGTGTAATTACTTTATTTTTCTCATTTGTTCATCTTTTAAAATCGTGATTTTGGTTGTGGATGGTCAAGTGTTACAAGTTAACTTTGATCTCGTTTCTCTTGAACTAAAGATTAACTTTAAAAAGGTTCAAGAACATAAGATTTACTTAACAACTTTAGATCAATCTAAAAACTATGTACTACCACTTAAGATCTTGATTTATTTAGTTTATTTTCAAATTATAGTACAATGTTATTTTTACATTACATGCATGTGTTGAATCTATGACCTTGATGCAACTTTGGTTCATCAACCTTCATGCAACTCTAAAGTGAGTTGTGCTTCATATCATAGACTCACACAAGGGTTATGATGGTCAAACCTTGGTCAAGATGATGCTAACACATCAACGAGTTGTACACTTGAAGCTATATGCATCAAGGATGAGAACCGTGATGAGCATCAAGCACCAAACCACCGGAATCCATTTAAAACTTACTGTTTCTGTCCAACTTTCTGATCAGCTGAATTCGTAACTGACCAGTAGGTCTGGGATGATCTAACCTTGATTTTTAGATAAGACTTTTCGAGTAGATAACTTTTCATATAAGACTCGTCTTCATACGAGTTACGGTTTAGAGTCTATGGCCCTCCGATCGTCACTAGGTCCATTTACTTTTCTGTTTCCTGTTTCTGTTTTCTGTTTACTGTTTTCTGAGTCAGACCCGAACACCTGGGCTACTGTAACTGTGATATTCAGTTAGCTCTGTTCGATTAGATAATTTTTCGTTTAGGACTCGTCTTAATACGAGTTACGGTTTAGGATTTATGGCCCTCCGATCGTCACTAGGTCCTTTAACGTTGTGCAGAAAATTCTGACCTACTCGCACTTAAACCGTCGCCACGGTCAAAATAAGACGAGTTTGCTTCTGAGATTTTTACCACCCTTAAGGGACTCATAGACGGATCCATGGCCACTGGTCTCACCTTATTTCAGTAGGTATAGAGACCGTGGTGACTGACCGAAGTCAGCCTTTGTTTTAAAACTTCTTTTATGAACAAAACATACCTATACCTTTCGTTTGATGATGATTGATGATGACCCTTATGACCTTATTTACATACTTATAAACCTTTTAAGGCAAGCTACTGACTTAGTACTATTGGACTTAGGTTGAGGACTTTTGGACCGATTATTTGCACACTTTCCCGACTCTACATTACTACTATTTTACCGCTACTTATCATTGTGAGTTATAGCTTTCCCTTTTTACTTTAACTTATTTTGGGAACTGAGAATACATGCGCATTTTATGTTTTACATAATAGGCACAAGTACTTAAACTTTATATATGTGTGGGTTATATAACGGCAGAAACATTCCCTTTAGCTCGGTAACGTTTAGTCATTGGTTTTTGAACCGTGAACGCGAATCTTAGATATGGATCCATAGGGTTTGACATCCCCACTCGGGCTAGTCGCGCTAGCATTTAACGAGTGTTTAATACTTCGAGGTTATACGCACTTGCCAAGTGCACTTTCAGGGGGTACATAAACGTTAAGTTAGTTACCGGGTGCCCGCGGTTAAGCATATACTTTTACATACTTTTGAAACGCTCGTAGTAGCACCGAAATCTCGTGGCCTACTTACATTACTGTTATACTTAAACTATAGCTCACCAACCTTTGTGTTGACCTTTTTAAGCTTGTATTTCTCAGGTGCTTGAAGTCGCTTCCGCTATCATACTAGTCGTGCTGTAGAACCCGCTGCTTAGAGTTGTTATCGCATGACTACTTATCTTGCATTCAAACTTATATACTTTTGGAACTATGTCATGTAACGACCTTTGTGGTCACGTACACTTATTTAATGCTTCTACTTAGTGAAGCTTACTTTTGGATTGTAAAACATTCGACGTTTGTTGTGACGTCACTTTTTTAATGAATGCAAACTCTGTTTTGAAAACGCATATAGTACTTAACCTTGTAATGATCCTGTTGATGATGGTCCGTACATGATGATTTAGTACGGGGCGTCACAGATTGCGCCGTAAGTCCTATGCTTAGGCAGGTATTTGTATTTTTGCAGCCCTAAGTCCCGTGTTGGGCAGGCGTTACAAACAATTACCTCTTATGTAATAACTTAATTCAATGTATATGTATCTTACTGTTATGCATGCGTAGTTTGTTTTTTTATATATCGTGAATCAAAACAAAAGGTGAACCGCATGCCCATGCGCATAGTTAACCAAAACTCATGCGTATGCGGGTATTACTGCGTAAAATAAACCAATACTTTAACAATTACCCTTTAATAATTTAGACTCGAAAGCTACTGCGTTATCGCTTTGTCATGTACTAGAGGTGCACTATAGCTGTATGGTAAGCAACGCAACTAAAAACAAGCCAATGTTTTTATGCTTTGAGTTCCTCAAGCAAACCAATGCAAGAGTAATTACGCACAAGCAAACCAATGCTTGTAATTTTTTAAGTCGACTTTGCAGCCATCTAGTCTGCGTGGCGCTTGGCTAGGGGAAAACCAATTCCCTTTGCCTGCCGTTAGCGTCTAGCCTTGTAACCAAACAGGCTTCTGCCGCACGGGGGCTAGAGGACACCCCTTAAGTAGGCAGGAACCGCATACAAAAAAGATTTAAACAACAAAAGTATGGGCGAGTAAATATTTAATTGGCATTAATCACAATTACAACCGCGACACATCCAAACGGATGGAAAATACATAGAAAAAATAATGCGCTACAATAAACTGGAGTGATCAGGTCCACCTAGCTACATATAACATTTTTTCAATAACGTCGCATGCCAAGTGCGTTTCACAGGTTTTCCATCTAGTGTCTCGAGATGGTAAGCCCCGGTATTGTTTGCCTTCGCTATCCTGTATGGACCTTCCCAACGGGGGCCCAGTTTCCCAGTATCCTCCGCATGACTTGCGTCGTTCTGACGCCAAACCAAGTCACCGCACTTGTAAGAGCGCGAACGCACACGCTGATTATAGTACTTTGCAATTTTTTGCTTGTTATTTGCTTCGTTGACAGCCGCAGAGAGTCTGCGCTCTTCCAGCAAATTAAGATTTTCCCGCAAAGTTTCAGAGTTATTTTGCTCATCAAAATTTTGTATGCGGAACGTTGGTACCCCAATTTCTGCGGGTACAACAGCTTCTGATCCATAGACCAAACTGAACGGGGTCTCACCAGTGCTTGCTTTGGGTGTTGTCCTATGCGCCCATAAAACCTTCGGTAGTTCATCCACCCAACCAACGCGACCATGACCCAACCTAGCTTTGATTCCAGCTACTATATCCCGGTTGGTGACTTCGCACTGGCCATTTGCCTGCGGATGCGCAACAGATGTAAAAGTTTGCTTAATATTAAGCGTCGTGCACCAGCTGCGAAAAGGGTCACCCGCGAACTGCGTATCGTTATCACTAACAATTTCGTTTGGTATACCAAATCGACAGACGATGTCTTCCCATAAAAAATTCCGCACCCTTTTTCCTGAGATTGCTGCCAGCGGTCTCGCTTCGACCCACTTTGTGAAATAGTCGATTGCAACAATCAAGAATTTGATGTTTCCTGCGTGCGCAGAATGTGCGTAAGATACTGATGTGAGTAGCATGTTTAGAAAATAAATGATAAAATTACCTCGGTCTTTTGGGAATGGTCCGACTATGTCGATTGCCCATTTGCAGAATGGCCACGGTGAGGAGACTGGTATCATTGGATGCGCAGGTGCTCTGCTAATAGGTGCATGTATTTGGCATGATTCACATTGCTTAACTATGCGCGCAGTATCCGCGTACATGGTGGGCCAATAATATCCTAGCCGCATTATTTTTGACACAATGGACCTGTGCCCCGAATGGAGTGCGCATGCACCCTCATACACCTCGCGTACAACTTCCTCCGCCTCTTTCGGGCCAATGCACCTTAAGTGCGGTCCCAAATAATTCTTTCGATATAGGACGTTACCCTCAAGGGCATACAGCGGTGCCTTAACGAGGACTTTCTTTGCGTCAGCGGAATCTGCAGGAGAAGTGCCATCCCGCAGAAAAGCCACGATGGGCGTCATCCATGTTGAGCTTGATTCCTCAACTGGTGCCACTAAAGGCATCATAACAATGGATTTCGCATTGAGTTCTTCTATTAGAACTTTCTTCCCCATATGATCAAAAGCCAAGGCAGCCAGTTTGCTTAGCGCATCCGCTTTCTTATTTTGCCCCCGCATTACGTGGGAGATTTAAAAAGCTTCAAACTGGTCAGCGAGGTTGTGAACAAGCGATAGATATTGATGCATGGCTATGTCATGCGCTTCGAAATCTCCGCTATACTAGCTTTGAATCCACATAAGCGTGCAAAATTTTAACATTTAACTTATGCGCAATGCGCATACCTGCTAACAGAGCCTCATACTCTGCTTCGTTGTTTGTAACAGCAAAATTAAACCGCAGTGCGTATGTATGCTCTTCGCCATCCGGGCCTGTTAAAATTACACCCGCACCTACACCAGATGCGCTGCACGCACCATCGGTGTACAATTCCCATGGTGACAAAGTTGGTGCAGGTGGATCCTGATGTTCTGCTGATGCCTCGACATCCGCAGGAAATTCTGCTAGGTAATCCGCACTGCGCGAAGAAAAATTTATTTCATGTTCACCTAATTCAACTGCCCACTTAGCCATTCGGCCAGAAATCTCAGGCTTGTATAACACCTGAAAGAAAAATGATTGCGTTAGTCAATGCGGTAACCACGGTCATTGCCGCAAAGTAGGCATTTACCAACCTGTTTGATTGGTTGATCAGTTAGGACCACGATTGGATGTGCTTGAAAATATCGGCGCAAACGCCGCGCCGTATGGACCAGCGCATATACAAGCTTTTCTATCGGTGAGTAGTTTACTTCGCTTGATGTCAGCGTCTTGCTTACGAAGTAGACTGGCATTTGCGTCTGAGAAAAATCTCAGTCGTTAAGTTTCTGCGATATAAATAAAGCATGTAAATTAATGGATTACCTTTCCGCGATCCGCGATGAGGACTGAGCTGACAGCTTCCTTCGATGCCGCGAGGTACAGTGTTAGCATTTCTCCTGATACTGGCGCAGTAAGTGTTGGTAATTCTGCAAGCACCTTTTTCATCTCCTGAAAGGCTGATTCTGCTTCCTGAGTCCATACGAAGTCTTTTTTCTTCAAACAATTTTTCAAAGTATTGAAGAATGGTAACTGTCGTTCTGCGGCTTTCGACAGAAACCGCGTGATAGCCGTAAGCTTCCCCGTTAGACTCTGCACATCTTTCTTTGTCTTCGGAGATGGCAAATTATCAATGGCTTCAATCTTTTTGGGATTGGCCTTGATACCCCTCGCTGTCACCACATGACCTAAAAACTTGCCTTCCTCTTCCCCAAAACTACATTTAAGCGGGTTAAGCTTCATGTTGATCCTGCGCAGAGATGCAAACGTTTCTAGGGTGTCCGTGAGCATGTCTTCTTCGGTGTTACTTTTAATTACCAAGTCATCGACGTACGCTTCAAGATTTCTACCGATTTGGTGCTTGAATGCTGCGTCAATTACACGCTGATAGGTCGCGCCAGCATTCTTTAAACCGAAAGGCATCTTCGTGTAACAATAAATACCCTGCTGCGTATGAAAAGCAGTCTTGTCCTCATCTTCCGCAGCCATTAAGATTTGGTGATAACCCTTGTATGCGTCCAGAAAACACTTGTACCTAAATCCCGATAGTGATTCTACCTTCCAGTCTATCTCCGGGAGAGGGTAATTGTCCTTGGGACATGCCTTATTAATATCTTTGAAATCAACGCACATCCTCCAGTTAACTGAAATGTCCCGTTCTTATTGATTAAAATTGTTCCATATTAATTGATTTCGTTGCGAGGTTTTGACCTCTATATGAGACGTTTTTCAAAGACTGCATTCATTTTAAAACAAACCGTAACCTTTATTTCATCAATAAAGGTTTAAAAAGCTTTACGTAGATTATCAAATAATGATAATCTAAAATATCCTGTTTACACACGACCATTACATAATGGTTTACAATACAAATATGTTACAACAAAATAAGTTTCTTGAATGCAGTTTTTACACAAGCATGGACTCCAAATCTCGTCCTTATTTAAGTATGCGACAGCGGAAGCTCTTAATAATCACCTGAGAATAAACATGCTTAAAACGTCAACAAAAATGTTGGTGAGTTATAGGTTTAACCTATATATATCAAATCGTAACAATAGACCACAAGATTTCATATTTCAATACACATCCCATACATAGAGATAAAAATCATTCATATGGTGAACACCTGGTAACCGACATTAACAAGATGCATATATAAGAATATCCCCATCATTCCGGGACACCCTTCGGATATGATATAAATTTCGAAGTACTAAAGCATCCGGTACTTTGGATGGGGCTCGTTGGGCCCGATAGATCTATCTTTAGGATTCGCGTCAATTAGGGTGTCTGTTCCCTAATTCTTAGATTACCAGACTTAATAAAAAGGGGCATATTCGATTTTGATAATTCAACCATAGAATGTAGTTTCACGTACTTGTGTCTATTTTGTAAATCATTTATAAAACCTGCATGTATTCTCATCCCAAAAATATTAGATTTTAAAAGTGGGACTATAACTCACTTTCACAGATTTTTACTTCGTCGGGAAGTAAGACTTGGCCACTGGTTGATTCACGAACCTATAACAATATATACATATATATCAAAGTATGTTCAAAATATATTTACAACACTTTTAATATATTTTGATGTTTTAAGTTTATTAAGTCAGCTGTCCTCGTTAGTAACCTACAACTAGTTGTCCACAGTTAGATGTACAGAAATAAATAGATAAATATTATCTTGAATCAATCCACGACCCAGTGTATACGTATCTCAGTATTGATCACAACTCAAACTATATATATTTTGGAATCAACCTCAACCCTGTATAGCTAACTCCAACATTCACATATAGAGTGTCTATGGTTGTTCCGAAATATATATAGATGTGTCGACATGATAGGTCGAAACATTGTATACGTGTCTATGGTATCTCAAGATTACATAATATACAATACAAGTTGATTAAGTTATGGTTGGAATAGATTTGTTACCAATTTTCACGTAGCTAAAATGAGAAAAATTATCCAATCTTGTTTTACCCATAACTTCTTCATTTTAAATCCGTTTTGAGTGAATCAAATTGCTATGGTTTCATATTGAACTCTATTTTATGAATCTGAACAGAAAAAGTATAGGTTTATAGTCAGAAAAATAAGTTACAAGTCATTTTTGTAAAGGTAGTCATTTCAGTCGAAAGAACGACGTCTAGATGACCATTTTAGAAAACATACTTCCACTTTGAGTTTAACCATAATTTTTGGATATAGTTTCATGTTCATAATAAAAATCATTTTCTCAGAATAACAACTTTTAAATCAAAGTTTATCATAGTTTTTAATTAATTAACCCAAAACAGCCCGCGGTGTTACTACGACGGCGTAAATCCGGTTTTACGGTGTTTTTCGTGTTTCCAGGTTTTAAATCATTAAGTTAGCATATCATATAGATATAGAACATGTGTTTAGTTGATTTTAAAAGTCAAGTTAGAAGGATTAACTTTTGTTTGCGAACAAGTTTAGAATTAACTAAACTATGTTCTAGTGATTACAAGTTTAAACCTTCGAATAAGATAGCTTTATATGTATGAATCGAATGATGTTATGAACATCATTACTACCTTAAGTTCCTTGGATGAACCTACTGGAAAAGAGAAAAATGGATCTAGCTTCAATGGATCCTTGGATGGCTCAAAGTTCTTGAAGCAAAATCATGACACGAAAACAAGTTCAAGTAAGATCATCACTTGAAATAAGATTGTTATAGTTATAGAAATTGAACCAAAGTTTGAATATGATTATTACCTTGTATTAGAATGATAACCTACTGTAAGAAACAAAGATTTCTTGAGGTTGGATGATCACCTTACAAGATTGGAAGTGAGCTAGCAAACTTGAAAGTATTCTTGATTTTATGAAACTAGAACTTTTGGAATTTATGAAGAACACTTAGAACTTGAAGATAGAACTTGAGAGAGATCAATTAGATGAAGAAAATTGAAGAATGAAAGTGTTTGTAGGTGTTTTTGGTCGTTGGTGTATGGATTAGATATAAAGGATATGTAATTTTGTTTTCATGTAAATAAGTCATGAATGATTACTCATATTTTTGTAATTTTATGAGATATTTCATGCTAGTTGCCAAATGATGGTTCCCACATGTGTTAGGTGACTCACATGGGCTGCTAAGAGCTGATCATTGGAGTGTATATACCAATAGTACATACATCTAAAAGCTGTGTATTGTACGAGTACGAATACGGGTGTATACGAGTAGAATTGTTGATGAAACTGAACGAGGATGTAATTGTAAGCGTTTTTGTTAAGTAGAAGTATTTTGATAAGTGTATTGAAGTCTTTCAAAAGTGTATAAATACATATTAAAACACTACATGTATATACATTTTAACTGAGTCGTTAAGTCGTCGTTAGTCGTTACATGTAAGTGTTGTTTTGAAACCTTTAGGTTAACGATCTTGTTAAATGTTGTTAACCCAATGTTTATAATATCAAATGAGATTTTAAATTATTATATTATCATGATATTATCATGTATGAATATCTCTTAATATGATATATATACATTAAATGTCTTTACAACGATAATCGTTACATATATGTCTCGTTTAAAAATCATTAAGTTAGTAGTCTTGTTTTTACATATGTAGTTCATTGTTAATATACTTAATGATATGTTTACTTATCATAGTATCATGTTAACTATATATATATATCCATATATATGTCATCATATAGTTTTTACAAGTTTTAACGTTCGTGAATCACCGGTCAACTTGGGTGGTCAATTGTCTATATGAAACATATTTCAATTAATCAAGTCTTAACAAGTTTGATTGCTTAACATGTTGGAAACATTTAATCATGTAAATATCAATCTCAATTAATATATATAAACATGGAAAAGTTCGGGTCACTACAGTACCTACCCGTTAAATAAATTTCGTCCCGAAATTTTAAGCTGTTGAAGGTGTTGACGAATCTTCTGGAAATAGATGCGGGTATTTCTTCTTCATCTGATCTTCACGCTCCCAGGTGAACTCAGGTCCTCTACGAGCATTCCATCGAACCTTAACAATTGGTATCTTGTTTTGCTTAAGTCTTTTAACCTCACGATCCATTATTTCGACGGGTTCTTCGATGAATTGAAGTTTTTCGTTGATTTGGATTTCATCTAACGGAATAGTGAGATCTTCTTTAGCAAAACATTTCTTCAAATTCGAGACGTGGAAAGTGTTATGTACAGCCGCGAGTTGTTGAGGTAACTCAAGTCGGTAAGCTACTGGTCCGACACGATCAATAATCTTGAATGGTCCAATATACCTTGGATTTAATTTCCCTCGTTTACCAAATCGAACAACGCCTTTCCAAGGTGCAACTTTAAGCATGACCATCTCTCCAATTTCAAATTCTATATCTTTTCTTTTAATGTCAGCGTAGCTCTTTTGTCGACTTTGGGCGGTTTTCAATCGTTGTTGAATTTGGATGATCTTCTCGGTAGTTTCTTGTATAATCTCCGGACCCGTAATCTGTCTATCCCCCACTTCACTCCAACAAATCGGAGACCTGCACTTTCTACCATAAAGTGCTTCAAACGGCGCCATCTCAATGCTTGAATGGTAGCTGTTGTTGTAGGAAAATTCTGCTAATGGTAGATGTCGATCCCAACTGTTTCCGAAATCAATAACACATGCTCGTAGCATGTCTTCAAGCGTTTGTATCGTCCTTTCGCTCTGCCCATCAGTTTGTGGATGATAGGCAGTACTCATGTCTAGACGAGTTCCTAATGCTTGCTGTAATGTCTGCCAGAATCTTGAAATAAATCTGCCATCCCTATCAGAGATAATAGAGATTGGTATTCCATGTCTGGAGATGACTTCCTTCAAATACAGTCGTGCTAACTTCTCCATCTTGTCATCTTCTCTTATTGGCAAGAAGTGCGCTGATTTGGTGAGACGGTCAACTATTACCCAAATAGTATCAAAACCACTTGCAGTCCTTGGCAATTTAGTGATTAAATCCATGGTAATGTTTTCCCATTTCCATTCCGGGATTTCGGGTTGTTGAAGTAGACCTGATGGTTTCTGATGCTCAGCTTTGACCTTAGAACACGTCAAACATTCTCCTACGTATTTAGCAACATCGGCTTTCATACCCGGCCACCAAAAATGTTTCTTGAGATCCTTGTACATCTTCCCCGTTCCAGGATGTATTGAGTATCTGGTTTTATGAGCTTCTCTAAGTACCATTTCTCTCATATCTCCAAATTTTGGTACCCAAATCCTTTCAGCCCTATACCGGGTTCCGTCTTCCCGAATATTAAGATGCTTCTCCGATCCTTTGGGTATTTCATCCTTTAAATTTCCCTCTTTTAAAACTCCTTGTTGCTCCTCCTTTATTTGAGTAGTAATGTTATTATGAATCATTATATTCATAGATTTTACTCGAATGGGTTCTCTGTCCTTCCTGCTCAAGGCATCGGCTACCACATTTGCCTTCCCCGGGTGGTAACGAATCTCAAAGTCGTAATCATTCAATAATTCAATCCACCTACGCTGCCTCATATTCAGTTGTTTCTGATTAAATATGTGTTGAAGACTTTTGTGGTCGGTATATATAATACTTTTGACCCCATATAAGTAGTGCCTCCAAGTCTTTAATGCAAAAACAACCGCGCCTAATTCCAAATCATGCGTCGTATAATTTTGTTCGTGAATCTTCAATTGTCTAGACACATAAGCAATCACCTTCGTTCGTTGCATTAATACACAACCGAGACCTTGCTTTGATGCATCACAATAAATCACAAAATCATCATTCCCTTCAGGCAATGACAATATAGGTGCCGTAGTTAGCTTTTTCTTCAATAACTGAAACGCTTTCTCTTGTTCATCATTCCATTCAAATTTCTTCCCTTTATGCGTTAATGCAGTCAAGGGTTTTGCTATTCTGGAAAAGTCTTGGATGAACCTTCTGTAGTAACCAGCTAGTCCTAAAAACTGGCGTATGTGTTTCGGAGTTTTCGGGGTTTCCCACTTTTCAACAGTTTCTATCTTTGCCGGATCCACCTTAATACCTTCTTTGTTCACTATGTGACCGAGGAATTGAACTTCTTCCAACCAAAATGCACACTTTGAAAACTTAGCGTACAATTCTTCCTTCCTCAATACTTCTAACACCTTTCTCAAATGTTCACCGTGTTCTTGGTCATTCTTTGAGTAAATAAGTATGTCATCAATGAAAACAATGACAAACTTGTCAAGGTATGGTCCACACACTCGGTTCATAAGGTCCATGAACACAGCTGGTGCATTAGTTAAACCAAACGGCATGACCATAAACTCGTAATGACCGTAACGTGTTCTGAAAGCAGTCTTTGGAATATCATCTTCTTTCACCCGCATTTGATGATACCCGGAACGTAAGTCAATCTTTGAATAAACAGACGAGCCTTGTAGTTGATCAAATAAGTCATCGATTCTCGGTAGTGGGTAGCGGTTCTTGATGGTAAGTTTGTTCAACTCTCGGTAGTCGATACACAACCTGAATGTACCATCTTTCTTCTTGACAAACAAAATAGGAGCTCCCAACGGTGATGTGCTTGGTCGAATGAAACCACGCTCTAAAAGTTCTTGTAATTGGCTTTGTAGTTCTTTCATCTCGCTGGGTGCGAGTCTGTAAGGAGCACGAGCTATTGGTGCAGCTCCTGGTACAAGATCTATTTGAAATTCAACGGATCGATGTGGGGGTAATCCCGGTAATTCTTTCGGAAATACATCAGGAAATTCTTTTGCGACGGGAACATCATTGATGCTCTTTTCTTCAGTTTGTACTTTCTCGACGTGTGCTAGAACAGCATAGCAACCTTTTCTTATTAGTTTTTGTGCCTTCAAATTACTAATAAGATGTAGCTTCGTGTTGCCCTTTTCTCCGTACACCATTAAGGGTTTTCCTTTTTCTCGTATAATGCGAATTGCATTTTTGTAACAAACGATCTCCGCTTTCACTTCTTTCAACCAGTCCATACCGATTATCACATCAAAACTCCCTAACTCTACTGGTATCAAATCAATCTTAAATGTTTCGCTAACCAGTTTAATTTCTCGATTCCGACATATATTATCTGCTGAAATTAATTTACCATTTGCTAATTCGAGTAAAAATTTACTATCCAAAGGCGTCAATGGACAACTTAATTTAGCACAAAAATCTCTACTCATATAGCTTCTATCCGCACCCGAATCAAATAAAACGTAAGCAGATTTATTATCAATAAGAAACGTACCCGTAACAAGCTCCGGGTCTTCTTGTGCCTCTGCCGCATTAATATTGAAAACTCTTCCGCGGCCTTGTCCATTCGTGTTCTCCTGGTTCGGGCAATTTCTAATAATGTGGCCCGGTTTTCCACATTTATAACAAACTACATTGGCATAACTTGCTCCGACACTACTTGCTCCGCCATTACTCGTTCCGACACCATTTGTTCCTTTCGTTCTATTAACCCCTGGTCCGTAGACCTCACACTTCGCCGCGCTATGACCATTTCTTTTACACTTGTTGCAAAATTTGGTGCAGAACCCCGAGTGATTCTTTTCACACCTTTGGCATAGCTGCTTCTGATTGTTGTTGTTGTTGCGGTTATTATTGTTGTTGGGATGATTGTTGTAGTTGCTGTTGTTGTTGTTGTTGTTGTTGTTGTTGTTGTTGTTGGGCCGTTTGTTGTAGTTGCGATTGATGTTGCGATTGTTGGGATAATTGTTGCGATTATTGTTGTAATTGCTGTTGTTGTTGTTGTATTGGTGATTCTTATCACCGTTTTCCTCCCACTTTCTTTTGACTTACTTCACATTGGCCTCTTCAGCAGTCTGTTCTTTAATTCTTTCTTCAATCTGGTTCACTAGTTTGTGAGCCATTCTACATGCCTGTTGTATGGAGGCGGGCTCGTGTGAACTTATATCTTCTTGGATTCTTTCCGGTAATCCTTTCACAAACGCGTCGATCTTCTCTTCCTCATCTTCGAACGCTCCCGGACACAATAGGCACAATTCTGTGAATCGTCTTTCATACGTGGTAATATCAAATCCTTGGGTTCGTAACCCTCTAAGTTCTGTCTTGAGCTTATTGACCTCGGTTCTGGGACGGTACTTCTCGTTCATCAAGTGCTTGAATGCTGACCACGGTAGTGCGTACGCATCGTCTTGTCCCACCTGCTCTAGATAGGTATTCCACCATGTTAACGCAGAACCTGTGAAGGTATGCGTAGCATACTTCACTTTGTCCTCTTCAGTACACTTACTTATGGCAAACACCGATTCGACCTTCTCGGTCCACCGTTTCAATCCGATCGGTCCTTCGGTTCCATCAAATTCCAAAGGTTTGCAGGCAGTGAATTCTTTGTAGGTGCATCCTACACGATTTCCTGTACTGCTAGATCCAAGGTTATTGTTGGTATGTAGCGCAGCCTGTACTGCGGCTATGTTTGAAGCTAGAAAAGTACGGAATTCCTCTTCATTCATATTCACGGTGTGTCGAGTAGTCGGTGCCATTTCCTTCAAAATAGTCAAATGAAACAAGTTAATCATACAGAATATTAAGAGTAGTTAATAGTATTTCGTAGCATAATATGAACTCATTTATAAAAGCTTTTTCTTCATATTAGCGTTTTATAAGTTTAAATTCGGGTAGTACCTACCCGTTAAGTTCATACTTAGTAGCTAATATACAATTCAACTACTACAATTCTATATGAAAAACTGATTATAATAATATTTCGCGTTCAAACTTTTATACAATATTTTACAAACTTACAATACCGCTTATTTTACATAAAGCATGAAATATAGCACACAATAACTTTGATACAAGATAGTTGTGAAGATAATTCTAGCTAGTACACAAGTCGTTCAGCAAAGGCAATAAAGACATGTAATTCATACGTCCAGAAACAAGTCATGCATTCTGGTTTTACTAGGACTACTTCCCATCCTTGGTCTTGTGCAACATAACCGTTATGGCCGTTGATAAGACAGCGTGTTGTAACGTCGTCAAAGGGACGAGGGTTACGTAATGTCCAACAGTCCCGTAATAATCTAAAAACCTCATTTCTTACCCCAATTACCGACTCCGTCACTTGTGGAAACGTTTTGTTTAATAGTTGTAGCCCGATGTTCTTGTCCTCACTTTGGTGAGAAGCGAACATTACTAATCCGTAAGCATAACATGCTTCTTTATGTTGCATGTTAGCCGCTTTTTCTAAATCACGAAGTCCAATATTCGGATATATTGAGTCAAAATAATTTCTTAACCCGTTGCGTAAAATAGCATTTGGGTTCCCCGCAATATATGCGTCAAAGTAAACACATCGTAACTTATGGGTTTCCCAATGTGATATCCCCCATCTTTCAAACGAAAGTCTCTTATAAACCAAGACATTCTTGGAACGTTCTTCGAATGTCTTACAAACTGATCTCGCCTTAAATAGTTGTGCCGAGGAATTCTGGCCGACTCTAGACAAGATTTCATCAATCATGTCTCCGGGTAGGTCTCTTAAAATATTGGGTTGTCTATCCATTTTGTGTTTTTATACTGTAAAATAGACAAGAGTTAGATTCATAAAAAAAATACTTATTAATACAAGCAATTTTTACATATATCATAAAGCATAAGCACACTATATTACATATATTACACCACACGAATACAACTATATTATTCCGACTCGCTTGTTTCTTCTTCTTCGGTTTTGGTTCGTTTTGCCAAGTTTCTAGGGATATATGATGTTCCCCTAATACGAGCCGTCGTTATCCACATTGGTTTAGAAAAACCTGGTGGTTTAGAGGTTCCCGGGTCATTGTTACAACTTAAGGACTTCGGGGGTTGACGATACATATAAAGTTCATCGGGGTTGGAATTAGATTTCTCTATTTTTATGCCCTTTCCCTTATTATTTTCTTTTGCCTTTTTAAATTCAGTTGGGGTAATTTCTATAACATCATCGGAATTCTCGTCGGAATCCGATTCATCGGAGAATTGGTAATCCTCCCAATATTTTGCTTCCTTGGCGGAAACACCATTGACCATAATTAATCTTGGTCGGTTGGTTGAGGATTCTCTTTTACTTAACCGTTTTATTATTTCCCCCACCGGTTCCGATTCTTCTTCCGGTTCCGATTCTTCGTCCGGTTCCGATTCTTCTTCCGGTTCCGACTCTTCTTCCGGTTCCTCTTCGGGAACTTGTGAATCAGTCCACGAATAATTCCAATTTACATTTGACTCTTCATTATTATTAGGTGAGTCAATGGGACTTGTTCTAGAGGTAGACATCTATCACATAATATCAAACACGTTAAGAGATTAATATATCACATAATATTCATATGTTAAAAATATATAGTTTCTAACAAAAATGTTAAGCAATCATTTTTAAAGAAAACACGGTCGAAGTCCAGAATCACTAATGCATCCTAACAAACTCGATAAGACACACTAATGCAAATTTTCTGGTTCTCTAAGACCAACGCTCGGATACCAACTGAAATGTCCCGTTCTTATTGATTAAAAACGTTCCATATTAATTGATTTCGTTACGAGGTTTTGACCTCTATATGAGACGTTTTTCAAAGACTGCATTCATTTTAAAACAAACCGTAACCTTTATTTCATCAATAAAGGTTTAAAAAGCTTTACGTAGATTATCAAATAATGATAATCTAAAATATCCTGTTTACACACGACCATTACATAATGGTTTACAATACAAATATGTTACAACAAAATAAGTTTCTTGAATGCAGTTTTTACACAAGCATGGACTCCAAATCTCGTCCTTATTTAAGTATGCGACAGCGGAAGCTCTTAATAATCACCTGAGAATAAATATGCTTAAAACGTCAACAAAAATGTTGGTGAGTTATAGGTTTAACCTATATATATCAAATCGTAACAATAGACCACAAGATTTCATATTTCAATACACATCCCATACATAGAGATAAAAATCATTCATATGGTGAACACCTGGTAACCGACATTAACAAGATGCATATATAAGAATATCCCCATCATTCCGGGACACCCTTCGGATATGATATAAATTTCGAAGTACTAAAGCATCCGGTACTTTGGATGGGGCTCGTTGGGCCCGATAGATCTATCTTTAGGATTCGCGTCAATTAGGGTGTCTGTTCCCTAATTCTTAGATTACCAGACTTAATAAAAAGGGGCATATTCGATTTCGATAATTCAACCATAGAATGTAGTTTCACGTACTTGTGTCTATTTTGTAAATCATTTATAAAACCTGCATGTATTCTCATCCCAAAAATATTAGATTTTAAAAGTGGGACTATAACTCACTTTCACAGATTTTTACTTCGTCGGGAAGTAAGACTTGGCCACTGGTTGATTCACGAACCTATAACAATATATACATATATATCAAAGTATGTTCAAAATATATTTACAACACTTTTAATATATTTTGATGTTTTAAGTTTATTAAGTCAGCTGTCCTCGTTAGTAACCTACAACTAGTTGTCCACAGTTAGATGTACAGAAATAAATCAATAAATATTATCTTGAATCAATCCACGACCCAGTGTATACGTATCTCAGTATTGATCACAACTCAAACTATATATATTTTGGAATCAACCTCAACCCTGTATAGCTAACTCCAACATTCACATATAGAGTGTCTATGGTTGTTCCGAAATATATATAGATGTGTCGACATGATAGGTCGAAACATTGTATACGTGTCTATGGTATCTCAAGATTACATAATATACAATACAAGTTGATTAAGTTATGGTTGGAATAGATTTGTTACCAATTTTCACGTAGCTAAAATGAGAAAAATTATCCAATCTTGTTTTACCCATAACTTCTTCATTTTAAATCCGTTTTGAGTGAATCAAATTGCTATGGTTTCATATTGAACTCTATTTTATGAATCTGAACAGAAAAAGTATAGGTTTATAGTCGGAAAAATAAGTTACAAGTCGTTTTTGTAGAGGTAGTCATTTCAGTCGAAAGAACGACGTCTAGATGACCATTTTAGAAAACATACTTCCACTTTGAGTTTAACCATAATTTTTGGATATAGTTTCATGTTCATAATAAAAATCATTTTCTCAGAATAACAACTTTTAAATCAAAGTTTATCATAGTTTTTAATTAATTAACCCAAAACAGCCCGCGGTGTTACTACGACGGCGTAAATCCGGTTTTACGGTGTTTTTCGTGTTTCCAGGTTTTAAATCATTAAGTTAGCATATCATATAGATATAGAACACGTGTTTAGTTGATTTTAAAAGTCAAGTTAGAAGGATTAACTTTTGTTTGCGAACAAGTTTAGAATTAACTAAACTATGTTCTAGTGATTACAAGTTTAAACCTTCGAATAAGATAGCTTTATATGTATGAATCGAATGATGTTATGAACATCATTACTACCTTAAGTTCCTTGGATGAACCTACTGGAAAATAAAAAAATGGATCTAGCTTCAATGGATCCTTGGATGGCTCAAAGTTCTTGAAGCAAAATCATGACACGAAAACAAGTTCAAGTAAGATCATCACTTGAAATAAGATTGTTATAGTTATAGAAATTGAACCAAAGTTTGAATATGATTATTACCTTGTATTAGAATGATAACCTACTGTAAGAAACAAAGATTTCTTGAGGTTGGATGATCACCTTACAAGATTGGAAGTGAGCTAGCAAACTTGAAAGTATTCTTGATTTTATGAAACTAGAACTTTTGGAATTTATGAAGAACACTTAGAACTTGAAGATAGAACTTGAGAGAGATCAATTAGATGAAGAAAATTGAAGAATGAAAGTGTTTGTAGGTGTTTTTGGTCGTTGGTGTATGGATTAGATATAAAGGATATGTAATTTTGTTTTCATGTAAATAAGTCATGAATGATTACTCATATTTTTGTAATTTTATGAGATATTTCATGCTAGTTGCCAAATGATGGTTCCCACATGTGTTAGGTGACTCACATGGGCTGCTAAGAGCTGATCATTGGAGTGTATATACCAATAGTACATACATCTAAAAGCTGTGTATTGTACAAGTACGAATACGGGTGCATACGAGTAGAATTGTTGATGAAACTGAACGAGGATGTAATTGTAAGCGTTTTTGTTAAGTAGAAGTATTTTGATAAGTGTATTGAAGTCTTTCAAAAGTGTATAAATACATATTAAAACACTACATGTATATACATTTTAACTGAGTCGTTAAGTCATCGTTAGTCGTTACATGTAAGTGTTGTTTTGAAACCTTTAGGTTAACGATCTTGTTAAATGTTGTTAACCCAATGTTTATAATATCAAATGAGATTTTAAATTATTATATTATCATGATATTATCATGTATGAATATCTCTTAATATGATATATATACATTAAATGTCTTTACAACGATAATCGTTACATATATGTCTCGTTTAAAAATCATTAAGTTAGTAGTCTTGTTTTTACATATGTAGTTCATTGTTAATATACTTAATGATATGTTTACTTATCATAGTATCATGTTAACTATATATATATCCATATATATGTCATCATATAGTTTTTACAAGTTTTAACGTTCGTGAATCACCGGTCAACTTGGGTGGTCAATTGTCTATATGAAACATATTTCAATTAATCAAGTCTTAACAAGTTTGATTGCTTAACATGTTGGAAACATTTAATCATGTAAATATCAATCTCAATTAATATATATAAACATGGAAAAGTTCGGGTCACTACATTACCGTCAGCCTTTTTTACCAATACAGGATTTGCAACCCATGTCTGATAACGCACTTCCCGCAGAATGCTTGCTTTGACAAGGTTGTCCACCTCTGCGCACAACCAATCACTGCGGTCTAGAGCCATATGCCGCTTCTTTTGCCTAATGGGTGTCAATGATGGATTAACATTTAACTTATGTTCCGCAATATCACGCGGAACCCCAGTCATGTCTGACTCACGCCATGCGAAAACATCTGCGTTTGCGGACAAAATTCCATGCAATTTGGCCTTTGTTTCGGCTGACAAGCCTGCGCCGATTTTAATTCGCTTATCCGGATGCAAGCGATTTGCTATGACTGCACAATTTGCCAGTTGTTCTCCCACGCTAGGAGTGCTTATAGGCGCAATTGAGCCACACAACTCGGTTGTTTGATGTGACGCAACCGTGGCAACGCCTCCTACTGTGGGAAACTTGATCAAACCATGCACTACCGATGGTATGATGTTGAAACGCCGTATGAAGTTTCTCCCTAGCAGTGCGTTATATCGTGAAGTTGAACGAACCACATAAAAATCGACCAATTCATGCCTGATCATCTGCGGGTTCCTGTCATCCGCAAGCTCTACCATTAATTCTATTCGGCCTAGCGGCCACGAGCTTTCTCCGGAAAACCCTGATAGCGTAATATCAGGCTGGCGTAACTGCGCTTTGACTTCTGCCGGAAGGAAACGATAACAATGCTCATACATAATATCGACACCGCTGCCAGTGTCAACATGCATGCGCTTAACCTGGATTCCGCAATCAGGGATGCGACACTTGATGATAATGGGCTCATTAATAGAATCAATTGACATTACAGGAGGGAAAGTGATTGGGAGAAGCTCCCAATCTTGGTGATCATTGTACTTTCTCCGCTGGCTGATTTTCTCTGCATCAACCATGTTAATGGTTAAGTCGGCATTTTTCGCTTTGTCAACTTTCTGCCACGCGAAAGTCTTAGACTTCGAAGCCTCTTCTGCGGCCTTTCCCTTGTCCTTTTTAGGTGGTTTTAGATGATCCAATTTGCCCGCGCGAAGCGCCTCCAGAACCCGTTCCATCAAGTTTTTACACCGATTGGTGTCGTGACCATAATCGTCATGAAATTCACAATACTTTGTTTTGTCCCGCTTACCAAATTCCGTAAGCGGAGTTGGGACCGCAAAGGTCGCGCACACCGGTTCGGTTGCCAAATTTTCTTTTGGCATTTTGGACAAACTTTTAAGCAGCGCATAGTTCTGATTATTGATGCCGCGCTGATTATTGTTTCGATAATTGCCACTTGATTTCCCTTTATCATTCCTGATGGGACCACCGCTAGGATACCTTCCACGAGAGTTGTTACCACGATTTTGATCGCGCGAACGATCATCATTGTCCTTCCTCTCGTTGCATGAGCTAGCTGTTGGAATGTCATTATCTTCGCCACTCCGCATATAGTCGTGGCATTCATTAAGCGCCTCAGCATAAGTTGTTGAGACTGTATGGCGCAGACGCCTTACCAGTGTTGGATGACGTTCTGAGTTTATACCATGTATGAGTCCGGAAATCTGTTGCTCTGGTTTGAGATCTGGTATACGCAGGCACTCATTAGTATACCTTGTGAGAAATTCGCCCAAAGATTCCTTGGACTTCTGCACGATGTCATGGCATTCAATGTGAGTGCGCTTGCGTGGTCTCTGATTCTGATATTGCAGCAAAAACTTTGTCCGCAGATCCATAAACCCGGCAATACTACCCGCCGGAAACTTATTAAACCACTCACGAGCAATACCCTGTAGTGTCATAGGAAATATCTGACACGCAACTGGATCCACCCAGCCTTGAGTGCGTTGTGCCTTCGAAACGCTGTAAAAAATCATCTGGATCGGTCGGGCCATTGTAAGTACCCAACGTGCTAGGTATCTTTGGTGCTGATGGAAACGGGTATGCGGATATATGCGGAGGAAACTTGTCAAAGGTAGTCGGTAGCTCGAAGGGTGGTTTAACAGGATCCCCTTTCAAGTTTGCAAAGAAACGCTTCATCATGTCCTGAACAAAGTCAGGTTGTGAAAATAAGTGAACCATATCAGGAGGTGCGGCCTGCATGAATTGACTTGCAAGATTTGCCTGCCCTTGAACATTTTGCCAAGGTTGACCCTGCGTCTGCGGATATAACCAAGGCTGCTGCGTTGGAAAAGAGGGATAACTTGAAGACGCAGAGTACACAGGTGGCTGCAAAGGAAGCGAAACCTGTGGCGCAGATATCTGCGAAACTTGAGGATACACACTTAAAAGCCCAACTGTATGCGCTGTGCTTTGCTGCTGCGCTGTTATCGGCGCCCAATGAGAGTTTGCATCTGGGATGACACCAAATCCCCAACTATTAAGTAACGCCTGCGCATCCGCAGGAGTTAAAAATTGTGAAACTGGGCGCGGTGGTTGCCAAGGTTGCAACGGTGTAAATGACGAATTCTGCTGAATGCTCTGCGTATGTAGAGGTATTGAAACAGTGGTACTGTAAATAGGTACCTGGCCGCAGCAAACCACCTGCGGCCCCGTTGTTCCACCGCTAGTGCCTGCAAAGATGACCCTTGGATCCACTGACGAAAAGTCCAGCCGCGTGGTTGTGACTGGTGAGTTTGCTCTTGGCGGTGTGACCCCGTCTGAATATATCGGCTTGTACCTCTGAAAGGGTTCGACGGATATAGGTGGAGGGTATATCGTGTACCCCGCCTGAATAGCGGCCCCCGTAGTCATAACCGGTGTATGTTGACTACCAGACGGTGCGTTCTGAACATCTGTTTGGGTATGTTCCGATGATTCCTCGGAAGTCATGATACTGTTAAAGAAAAAATTCAAAAATTTTGTAAATAACGAGTCATACAATTCAAAACCTTAAAAGAAAAAGCAATTAAACAGTCTTGAATTAATTCGACTCTCAATGAAAGCACCACTTGATCATGCATATTTTAACCGTGGGGTTTAATATGCCTGCTCAATACATAAGGAGGGGTTTAAGGATCTTAGAACGTGGCTCTCCGGTCCGGCTACCGTGAATAACCCTGGCCGACATGATGATGTCGGCGGGGTGGCCAAGTGATTAAGTCCACCTCTGATAACGGTCGTCGATCAAGAGGCCTCAAATTAGGTCGTAGGTACTAGCTTACGAAAGACTAACCTGTTAACCTTGAAGAGATGCTGAATGATGCTGTTTTGCGTAATGTATCTCGTGTGCGATAGTTACGTAATATGCCGTGTCTGGTAAATGATGATTAGGGTTGTATTTATAGGCAAACCCTAATTCTAGAACCGTCCCAGATCACGTTAATCTCATCCATAACTGACTCCCCCGAATCACGGATATAATTATGGAAAAGATATTTACTTGACAGCTAAGCAACCGCCGTACCGGGAACAAAGGAATCAGATACAATCCGCATACCGCATAGCGCACACAAGCACACGCATACGCACACTATTAAGCGCCCGCATGCATATGAGGTGCGCATGCGAGTTGCGGTATCATTAATATATATATATATATTATTACAATTATTATTATTATTATTATATAATACTGTATAAGACAAATATAAAATTTAAATTTAAACTAATAATAATAATAATACGGAGTACTTACTGTGTCCTTATGTGGTTTAACTTCCGATAATATCTTTACATGTAATAACACAGGACTTTTTCCTGGAATCTGGCTAAGTTATATCCTAGCCAATGATTTAATCGTTATCCACTTTTAGTTTAGACTAATAAAAAAATGGTTTAAGTAGATAACAATGATATCTAAAACAGAGGCTTTGTATATGAAAATTAATAAAAACAGTTTTTCTTTATTCTCTATTATTTAAATCTTTTTCGATGCACTACTAACCAAACATTTCTTTTTAGCAATAAATATGAAAGTGTTTTGAATTTATAGTTTAAGTCCTTAAAATATTTATAAACACGCAAATATAACTATTATAATATTAATTATACATGACGACTCCCTCGAGTACTATTATTTTGCTGAAATGACTAACAACTTTTCTAAAATCAAACTCGCTGATTATACTTTTATTCAAAGATAATTGTATATAATAATTCTAAAATAATACGGATTATAACTCAAACTTTACTAACGTTACGTTCCATGATAAATTTTCAATGTACTCATATTTTCTCTAAATATTCCGTAGTATATAATTTATATATATAATTAAAAATATATTAATTGTGAGAAAAAAATTTGTAGGCAGTAAGTTACTAACATTACTTAAAATCACTTTTAAAATTTGTCAACACTACGGACTCTTAAACTGAAAAGAACTTTTAAATTTTGTCAACATCACGAGCTCTTAAACTCGGAAAATTGTTTAAAATTTGTCAACACCACGAGTTCTTAAATAATTCTTATACTTTTCCTATTTTTTTAGTATCACTATTTACATACAAATATGAACTGCAATTATATTTTTTGCACGGTTTTTTACACCCCCGTGCAAAGCACGGGCTCAAAAACCTAGTGTATATATATATATATATATATATATATATATATATATATATATATATATATATATATATATATATATATATATATATATATAAAGAATTTCTTAAATCTCTTAACAATAGCCTTCGGACTATGTTTAAAAAACTCCAAATTCATAATATTAATCAATAGAAACTTGAAATACAAATAATTATAATTATGGGTTAAAGACTTACTTTAAATAACTTTAACTGATTTGTCACATGTAAGGTGGTTCAATTAAGAAATATGTGTTTTTACGTGTTTTTATATGTAATCTTGTTTTGTTTCTCATTAAAACACATAAAATGTACAAATGTTTATAGAATTATCACATGTGAATGACGACATGATTTTATGGATCTTAAATCAAACCAAATGCCATCATTCCACCGTCAGAACGTTATTGGAGCCCCAGCAGACGACGCTGACAACATTCTGATTCAGCGCTGGAAGATAAACGTTTTCCCCCTTATTGTTGTGAATGTGACGTTGGTAGAGTAAAGCTTTTTTTCTTGTTGTTGTGAATTTATATGTGTGTTGTTTGTGTATATTATGTGCATATCTTATGTCTTGTGTTTGTATTGTGTTGTAACAACCCAAACCAAACCACCATCGAACCCGCGGAAAATATCAAATTTTTTTTTTTTTGTTTTTCAGCTACTGGCGCGGCGCGCCAGTACCCCGCGCGGCGCGCCGATCTGGTCTGTCCAAAAAGTCTTGAAACGTGAAAAAGATTGGCCACTTCCCGACATAATTAGACAAAACGCTTTTAACAACATATTCAAATATGTACAACTAACACTTTTCAAACATAAAGTAAGTTTTACAAAGCGGGGCCCACATTGACCGTTTTACGAGTTTAATACATAACGAGAGTTTCGACCGCAAAAGTTTAAATACCAAACGACCCTACGAGCATGGTGTTTGGGGTTAAACTACCTAAGTCTCGGTCAAACCCCAAAAGCTAATATCTCCAAAAGCGTCCCCTAACACGACGGGATCTCTACTCCAAACAAACGCCCTTACCTTTGTCCATACATGAGCCTATTAAAAGGTAAACAACGAGATGGTAAGCAAAGCTTAGTGAATGCAATAATTACACATACATATATATAACTCATCTATTTGCAATCACATTCACCAAATACCTCATACGAACTTGTAACTCAATTAGCATGTCATCGTACCCAAAACACTTAACAAGTCGTACATTAACACAAAACCGCATATACTCAACACAATGTATATATATATATATATATATATATATATATATATATATATATATATATATATATAAACAATATGCTAGATAATCGACAATCTCAATATGGTTAACCATAAACGCTATGGTGCTACCGGCTCGTGGTTCACACCATACGCAATTGAGTCATACTCTTTTATAGTGCTACCGGCTCGTGGTTCACACTCGATGCTACCGGCTCGTGGTTCACATCTTATTTTATAGTGCTAACGGCTCGTGGTTCACACTCGATGCTACCGGCTCGTGGTTCACATCTTATTTTATAGTGCTACCGGCTCGTGGTTCACACTCGATGCTACCGGCTCGTGGTTCACATCTTATCTCACACATGTTATGGCACTACCGGCTCGATGGTTCATACCATAACACCCACAAATAAACGTGTCATATACACATACGTATAATTACTCCACTCACCTCAAAATCTCTTGTGAAAGATAATCAAGCTCGGAAATCTTCAATGTAACATACTGATGTTAAAGCTAAGGGGTATAAAATACTATTAAATTTTAGCAGGAAATACTATTAAATACGATACAATTTTACACAAGATATTTATTTATTTATAGAATGAATATACTTAAACCTTGCTACAACACTTATAGGCAGTGTACCTAATCGTACAGTAGTGTAGTTTTTAGTAAGTCCGGTTCGTTCCACAGGGAAAATCTTTAAACAAAGCTTAACGCTATATTAGTTTTAATTTATAAAAATACAAAAATATAAATAAGTAATATTATTATTATAAAGGGGGGTTTTTACCGTTTAATGACCGGTTTGTCGATTTTAAAACTTAGTCGCAGTTAAAACCTAATGTAAAATATTAAATAAATAAAAGACTTAATTTAAAGCGTAAAGTAAATAACGATAATGAAATTGCGATAAATAAAAGTGCGATAAAATAAAATTGCGATAATTAAAAAGTACGATAATTAAAAGTGCAATTAAATACAATAACAATAAATAAAAGTGCGATAATTAAAAGTGCAATTAAATATAAAATAAAGGAAATTAAATATGAAATAAAAGAATTATGCTTATTTAAACTTCCGTAATCATGATGTTTGACGTGTTGATTTTAATTTTATGCCCATGGGTTAATTGTCCTTTGTCCTGGATTATTTAATATGTCCGTCTGGTTTTTGTCCATAACAGTCCATCAGTCATAAATATAAAGTGCGAGTGTCCTCGTCAAATTATCCTTATACCCGAAGTTAAATATTCCAACTAATTGAGGACTTAAACTGTAACAAGGTTTTATTACTTTGTTTAATAATTACACCAGGATATCGACTGTGTGTAACCCAAGGTTTTAATACTTTGTTATCAATTATGCCAAGTGTCCTTGTACATAATTTCACCCCTGTTTTAATAATTCCATAGACTATTAATCCATTTCCGTGTCCGGTTAAATGAACGATTATTCGTACATATAAATACCCCGCCCATCGTGTCCGATCGAGTGTATATGGTTATTTATAGGTACGTCCAATTGTAAATCTTTATATTAAAATTAACAAACTATCATTTAGTTAAACAAATATAAAGCCCATTAATAGCCCATAGTCTAATTTCCACAAGTGTCGTTCTTTTGTCCAAACCCCAATTATGGTACAAAGCCCAATTACCCAATTTTAGTAATTAGCCCAACATCATGATTATTTCGGTATTAAATAAGCATAATAATAACTTAGCTACGAGACATTAATGTAAAAAGGTTGAACATAACTTACAATGATTAAAAATAGTGTAGCGTTACACGGACAGAATTTCGACTTACACCCTTACAACATTCGCTAACATACCCTTATTATTGGAAATTAAAATTAAAATTATAATATATATATATATATATATATATATATATATATATATATATATATATATATATATATATATATATATATATATATATATATATACGTTGATGATAGAGAGATTGATATATATATATATGATGTTCACCAGAATGCGAATTTTTATAGGCATGTGGGCTGGAAAAGGAGCTCATGCGATCGCATGAGCTTTGCCCTTCAAGGCCATGCGATCGCATGGCCAGCTGGGGAGGCTCAAAAGTCTACAAAAACGTGGGCTGCTTATTTATTTATTATATAATATAATATATATAATTAAATTTAATTATATATATATTATATTATATTCTTGTACTCCGTTGACTTGTAATTTTTAGTCCGTTGCGTCGAGCGTTGAGAGTTGACTCTGGTCCCAGTTCTGGATTTTCGAACGTCCTTGCGTATAATTTAATATCTTGTACTTTGCGTTTTGAATCTTGTACTCTTTGTAATTTTGAGACGTTTCTCATCAATAATTGGAACCTCTTTGATTGTATTTTGTACTTTTGAGCTTTTTGGTCGTTTGCGTCTTCAATTCGTCGAATCTATCTTTTGTCTTTACTTTTTATTATTTAAACGAATATTACTTGTAAATAGAACAATTGCAACTAAAAGCTTGTCTTTCTTGAGGAATAATGCTATGAAATATATGTTCGTTTTTAGCATTATCAAATATTCTCACACTTGAGCGTTGCTTGTCCTCAAGTAATATAGTCTTGAAATACTAGAATCACTTCTTTATTCTTCACACTTTGTACATCAGTGATTTCTTTACGGCGGTATAAACAATGGTAGTAACGTTATGGTTTACAGTCCCACATGACTATAAAAATTTAGATCCATTAAGGAAATTGGATCTTTATGAAAACATTTGATCTTTTGAAAATTAAATCTAGCTTTTACCCTAGATAAGTTTTCCGGAATAACCCTTCACCGGTGTTTTCAAATTCTTTTTGTGGGTTTGGTGGGTTTCAGATTTGAAAATTTTAGCTCAAAACTTACGGTTTTGTGTCACCCACTTGCTAACCTTGTATTAGAAAAGCAACACGTCCAATATACTTGCTCCGTATATTACCTTTCGGTAAACTACCGTCCGGTTGTAAAGCAAAGCGTTGAACAAGCAACTGTTAAGGCAATGTCCCCTGACATGCTTTTAATTATGGTCTATAACGTGTCGGATGCAATTACTATCCTTGGTAGGAGCAATAGTAAAGCTCACCCTTATAATTTTTCGGTCTGGCACAAGGTCCTGTCTTTGACCATGCTATGCAACCACCGTTCTTACGGTTGACACCCGATTTGGTTCAGGTGATCTAATGGTTTCCAGGTGAATTCCTAGGATTTTACGTTCAATGGTAATGAACGCATTGAAAATGAGTTTTTAGAAAACAAATCGGTTTGAAATTTTGATCAAAATATTTTCTCGTTCAAGCTCGAGTTTAGAAATCATTGAATTCCATGAGTTTGTAATTCTCAATCTTTAAGGTCAATCTCTAGGATCGATTAATATCAGTCTTAAAAGCTGATTTTTGATCTTTATGGAGATTATCCTTTCTGGGGATCTGATTCATTAGTCTTATCCAGCTAATTTGCACGGCGTCCTCCCCATTTTACGAGACAGATCCTCTCATGGTTAGGATAAGTCTGACCACTTGGCGACCCTGTTTTATGCTGAGGTCCGTGGATTTTCTGCTAATTTTAGAGATGACTTTTCTAGATTTTTCGTCAACCTACAGCTGGTTTGGACGACAACTTCTTGACCTAAATCAAGAAGCGCGTTTCTTTTTCGGAAGACTTTACTTCCTTTTAATGATGGAATTGATTCATCGTGTAGATTCATCTTTCTTACATTAATTCGGGTAAAACTGTTTAGTTTAGTTCAAAGCAAAAGTATCTTCAATTATTTGTTACAGAAATATGTGACATATGTTTAAAATAACTTGGTAAATTTTCCCACACTTGGCTTTTATTTTCTTTTATTTGCCTTTTTATTGTCCTCTATTCCATTTTAAATGAATTCTAACATTTTGGTTTGTTTCTCAATTTATGTCATTTCCGAGGTAACAATAATTTCGGTGCTAACACCTAGTTTTATCGTTCATAAATATGTATAAACATGATTTTGAGTTCATTTAATTGAAATTTTGAAAATTTTTACTAGAATTGGGTAGTCAGTATATAAGACTAGGGTTGTTCTTTATTATCAGAGAGCACTAGATTCTAATATAACTACTGCGTTACTAGTATTTTTAATGGTAACCAAGTGTTTAAATTAAAAAAAATTTAAAATTCGAAAGAATTTAATCCATTCCCACACTTAAGATCTTGCAATGCCCTCATTTGCAAGAAATCAGTAATAATTTAAATTATTGAGGGTGATTAGCGTAGAAAAATGATTAAATTTTACCAAAGTTTCCAAACATATTGGCGTTTGTTTGCTGAATGATAAATGGTGCACATCATTTGTTCATTCCGTCTTGTTGTTACATCACATTTATTTTTCATCTTGTCGTCAAAATTAGTAGCTTTTGCTGAACTTAATGTCAGTCTTTGAAAATGCGCTGTTTTACCCTGTTTTGTACAATCGACAATATACATACATACAAATATAAACATGCATGGCAATTTGAAATGGGACTTAATATCCCACTTTCAAATCCTAAAGGTAAAATATTAGTACACAATAATAATAAAAATGATAAAAATTACATAAATATATCCAATAACATAAGTTTAAACATGAATAATTAAAAAGATAAAAATATAAAAATCATAAAAATAACCAAATGGAACTAAATCAGTCTGGATAGGGGTTCCAGTTCATCTCGTCAGGTGGGTTCCATTGTTGGTTATAGGTGTCCTGATAGGCTTGGTTATAGTCATACCGGTTAAAGGGTGGTCGGATGTCGGGGCTGTGTGGCGGAAAATGAGCAGGTCGAGTAGGCACATAATTATTTGGTACCTGATATGATAGCTGGCTCATGATTTGGTGCTGATGAACTAACCAGCTATCGTGTTGGCATCGCCTATAATCCTCGTATACTCGCTCGAAGTTCCACTGCTCGTACATACTATGTCTGGCCGCGCTCGTCATTGCTTCCTCATCTATACGAACGTGGACGTTAAGAATAGCATCTCGAAAGACATCCCTAATGTCTTCCGCTTCCTCCATTTCCTCGTCTGAGCCTCTCTCTACCTGAGGATGATTACCTTCATAGGGTACTGCCTGGTTGCGTCTACTTTTCAATACCTTAGCACCCACATAAACTTTCAATCCTAAAGGCTCAACCTGTTCTCTACAAACCTGTAATGGACCCCCTTGGTTCCTATCAACAACTAAATACTCTCCAATGAGAGTAACAAAAATACCTCCTCTTATTATACTCCCGTCCTGCATTCCTTCTACCATTTTAGATAAATAAAAACCAACACAGTAAGGGATATTGACAAAGCTTCTAGGATCCCGAATACACTTTAGGTAGAATAAATCATGTAAGGTCATTTTTTCCTTATTGTGACCTCTCTGTGTAATCGAGTTAGCCAAAAATCTATGAATGATACGAAGCTCGGCTCTGTCAATATGTGTATAGGAGTGTCCTCCCGCTCGTGTAAAAACATCAAAATGTGACATACGCCTCCAAATGGCGTCAGCGTCAAAGTTGCTATCTACCCTTTCACCATAATGAATCAAATTTGTACAATCGGATAGTAGCAACTCTCCAGGAGTATATATCTGTAAAGCCCTGGCCATGTCCAGCATGGACATTCTATACATCTTACCGCCAAGGATAAACCTAAGAAATCTTCTATCATCTATTCTAACTATATTTGTATCAAGTGATACAGTACTCATCAACTCAACACACCATTCCTTATATACAGGCCCTACGAATGGTGAAAAGACGTTCCCAATCTGTAAAAGAAGAGTTCCCGTACCTCTGAATCAGTAGCAGTCTGACTCTATTAGCTAGCTGAACTCTCTCCAAAGGATCCCAATCGATTACCCTTGGCACCTCTACGGTTTTTGTTACCAATTTGAATTTGTTCCTTTGATATGTCTCGTAATCTCTCCATCTTCTATCAAATCTCAGATTAGGATGCAAAGTGTGCTCAGGAATTGTTGAGAATTCTACTGGCGGCCTCATCGGGAATAATATGAATTCATTAACAAATTGTACCGGATCATAATAAGGTACGTGTTGATTAGGCTGTTGTTGTGGTTCCTGTTGTGGTTCTTGTTCGGGTTCTGGCTCGTGTTGCATTTCTGGTTTTGGTTCTGGTGCTGGAGCAGGTCGTCTAGATGATGATGCTCCTAAACCTCCAGTATCGACTTTCTGCAAAACACATTAAACACAAAATTTATGCATCTAAATATGCATTAGTGTTAGCAAAATAACAACTTAAAACAATCACAATAACATGTTAAATCAAAATTAAACTTATACACATTTTCACATTTTTTACAATTCTATACTTTTTCAATTGAGCACATATGAAAATGTATACAAAGTTCATAAACATTTAACTCAAATAATATGTCAAAATAGTCATTACTAATAATTAAACAAGTCTCAAATGACAAATATATCAAATTAATCAAGTTCATGAATTTTGCACCTAAAAAGTCCACTTTAATCTTTAAAAATCATGTTTAGGATCAATGTTTGGATCATTTAACTACCTAAACATGTTACATTACTCAATTAAGCAATAATTCATGACAAAAATCGGCCATAACCTGTTTATACCAAAAAGCCCCAAATTGCTCAAGAACACAAACCCTAGATTTCTAAAATTTTTGAAGTTTTTGGCTTCAAATCATGTTAAATAGCATCAATCTAGGTTATACATGCATAAAATACTAACAATTTATCACTAATTACACTAGAAATTAACAAAATTGCATTAAGTAAAATATTGGTAATTATCACAAAAACTAGCAAATTTATGAGTTTAGAGGTGTAATTTTTACCTTTTTGCTGAAGAATGAGAATCTAGGCATGATTAGAGTAAAAAATTTGATGAATTACGGTGGAAAAATGATGAAATTTGGTGAGATTTTGAGAGAGTTTCGTATATGTGTGTGTTGTGGTGAGGAAGACAGACTCGCTGTCTGTTTTGTATCAGGCCAGATTTTTGCCTCCATGCGATCGCATGGAGGTATAAGGAGAATCCCATGCGATCGCATGGGTGCCCGGCTACAGTGATTTCAGGTTTTTTTTTTTTTTTTATTAATAAAAACTTATACTTTATAAATCATATAATTAATAAAATTTTAAAAATTTGTTTCTTTTTAGGATGAGGGCTTTTCGGATCGATGTCCTAGTCCGTCCCTCGACAAAATTTTAAAATTTGTCACTTTTTAAACGCGGTTTTAAAAGTAAAGATTTTTTTTTTTGGGTTTTTTTTATGTTTTTGGCATACTTTAGTTTAAATAAGATTAAAAATAATGACAATAAAAGTTCTCGTCCCTCCCTCGGGTAAAGCAATTTCAGTTAAAAGACCTAGTCTTCAACTCACGACGAAATTTAAAAATCATATTTTTAACTTAGTGAAATAAAGTAAATTTTTGTTTTTAAATTCACACAAAACTTAAATTTAAAATGCATAAAATTTAAAAATTCATATTAAAAAAAAACTTACATCAAACTTATATTATATTTTTGTTTGTATACATACAAACTTATATTAAAAATATTAATTTTTCAAATATTTACAATTTTAAATATATTGATTTAAAAAGTTTACAATATCAATTTAAGATTTATATATTAATTTTAAAAACATGGTAAAAATAAAATTAAAAATCTTTTTGGCTTTTATCCCACTTTAATCAATCAAATATTATCAAAAATATACGCCCCTCTTTTCAGTAAAGTAATTTCGGTTCATTGACCTAATTTAACTCATGACGAATTTTTGAAATATTTTGGGTTGATTGATTAAAGATATTTATACCTTAAGAATAAACGGTAAATTTCGTAGTGATGTAATAAACTTTTGAATGATATCAATAATTCGGTCGCAAGACCTAATTTTATCGAATATCAATTTAATACTTTATAGCGAACAAATTAGCGTTTATTATCAAAAGGTTAAAAATAAAAAAAAATAAAAACTGTACAGACTTACCTGTGAGATAGTATTCTTAGTGATATTCTCTAGCCCACTCATAAGATAGTCGGACTAATTGATTTTCCTTGGCTACATAGGCGTAACCTCGAGCATTTAATGTTTTTTCTTCTAAACATATGAACGGTCCGTCTCTGCATAAAGTAACAAATTCGGTATTTGAATAGGTTTGATTATTTGAACATTTTCCTTCGTGTGACAATTTTCCGCATTTGTGACATCTTTCAAGGTGTCGTGCTCTCCTTTTCGCTGCGGATTTTGATTTTCCTTTACCAAATTGTAACTTATTATCTTCGCATCTGGATTCTTTTCTTACTCCGTCCAATTTTTCTCTGATTACTCATACCAGTTCACTCGGAAGTGTGTCATTATTACGTTTAGTAATCAAAGCGTGTAGCATTAGACCATGGTTTAGTTCACATGAAGTCTTCATTTCGTAAAAACCTAAAAAAAATAAAAATTCAGAATGGGGGGAGAAGACTAGTTCTTTAAGGTCTGCTAGGGAAAGACCATTTGGGTTCCATTTTCGAGAACTACACGAAAACATAAAATCTAACTCTAACAGAAATACATATTATCCTTTAAAGACTTGATTCTCCCCACACTTAGTTAGCTGTGGTATCGAAATTGTGATTAACTTTGTTGTCGATTTCCATCGGACTATCTATGTAGTGTTTAACTCTGTGACCATTAACTTTAAATTCAATCCCATTTGAATTTATTAATTCTACTGTTCCGTATGGGAAAACTCTTTTGACTATGAATGGTCCAGACCATCTTGATTTCAATTTTCCAGGAAATAGCTTGAATCGTGAATTGAAAAGAAGAACTCTGTCTCCTTCTTTAAATTCTTTTGAACTTCTTATTCTTTTATCATGTCATTTCTTCGTTCTTTCCTTATAGATTAATGAATTTTCGCATGCTTCATGTCTTAATTCTTCTAATTCGTTTAATTGACTTAACCGTAGACGTCCAGTTTCATGTAAATCAAGATTACATGTCTTCAAAGCCCAAAATGCTTTGTGTTCAATTTCTACTGGAAGATTACATGCTTTTCCATAAACGGCTCCCATTGCAAAATCACTTGCATCGCACATTAGTTCAAACGGCAGATTCCAATTTAGTGTTATCATGATCGGCGCATTAGTGAGTTTCTCTTTAAGAATATTAAAAGAACTGATGCATTCATCTGAAAAGATGAATGGAGCATCCTTTTCTAGGAGTTTATTCATAGGAGTGGCAATTTTAGAAAAATCTTTAATGAAACGTCGGTAAAAACCGGCATGCCCTAGATGTGACGACCCGGAAATTTCCGACCAAATTTAAACTTAATCTTTATATGTTTCCGACACGATGAGCAAAGTCTGTAATCTTGAGTCTCAAAATTTTTGAAATATTATCATGTATGCAATTATCATTCGACCATTACCGACGATTCACGAACAATGATGTGTAAATAAATAAGTAAGTAGATATATATATAAATATAAACATAAGTGTATATATGATATACTAGGTTAATAAAATAAAACTTAATAAATTGGAATTAACCATATAAAATAATAAACAATTATGTATTAATATATAAATTTATACATGATAAGAAATTAATACCCAATGTAAGTTATTACATAATATAAATTATAATTAATACATAAACAATAACATGTACTACTAATATAAAAAAAAAATTAAAAAATAAAAATAAGTAAATAAATAAATAAATGAAAGTTATAAATTTTTATTAGAGTTATCATTATATTTTTTATTTATTCATTAATTTACTGAGTTTAAATTGATATTATTATTATTATTATTATTATTATTATTATTATTTAATAATAAGATAATTAAAATCAAAGGATATCGTATGAAACAGATTCCTTTTCCAATTTCAATTCACTGTCAACTGTTAGGATTTTTGTTTCTGGTCTCTTAAATGTTGAAAAATTACACCAAATCAGTACCATTCAGTTACCCATCGATATCATCTGTACATATATTTTTTTTTATTTCCCTTGATCGAACCTGTCAACACCATTTGGTTATATAGCAAATGAATTCTCTATGTTTGAGAAAATCATTCAACTACATGAATTCCTACTATCAATTACCATATCCTATTTTACTGCAATTCAACTCAAAACAAAAGAAATTGAAAGAAAACCCAGTATTACTCTGATCGTGGTATCTTTTTATCAAACTATTCAAATTCGAATTCAATTACAAAATTTATAAATGCACGCTTGTTAGGAAATGTCTAATGATACTATCAGTAAGTTTTCAAATCTCAATTCAACCTATTGATTACAAATTCATGGAGTCAAACTTTATTCCAAAAAGTCAAACTATCGTGTTCTTGAAGAAATTCGAAGTCAGGTTTATGTTTCTGATTCAATTGGTGTTTGAGAAAGTTTTTAGGATGGATTTGAAGTATATTTCGTGTTATGATCTTTGGCTAAAACATCATCAAACTCAAAATCAAATTTTTTTTTTTTTAAAACCGTGATACACAGCGTAGCTGTTTCTTTATTTTTTTTTGTTTTCAATTAATTCAGGTACTGATATATGTTGTTAATATATTGGTTGAAAGTCTTAAAAACGTTTAAGAGGATTGAAATTTTTCTTGATTTGATTTGGTCTCTGTCGTGTGATCTATGAAGAAGAAGAATCAGTTGATAAAACAGGTTTTTAGTTAAAAGGAATCGTGAATAATCAGAAATGGAAGAGTGGTGGGATGGTTAAGGAGTTGTCTGGGTTTACGAGAGGTCACGGGTTCGAGCCCGGGCACGGGCAATTCTTTTTAAAACTTGTTTTCAAGGTAGTTTTTCTATTCTAATTATTATTATTATTTAGCATTTTGATTATTATTATCATTTTGATTATTATTATTGTTATTATTAATTTTTGGTATTATTACTAAGTATTATAGTTATTATTATTGTTAGTGTTACTAATAAGTATTCGTTACCTTTAATTATTATCATAAATAATAAATACAATTATATTACTATTATCATTAAGATTATGATTATTATTATCATCATTAGTATGAAAATGATATAATTCCCATTAATATTAGTATTAGGATAATTTTATGATTTTTAGTATTAGTATTAAAATAAGTAGTTTTTATTAACATTATCATTATTATTTTAATTAATAATTGTATTAATAACATTGTTATAGTTATTAATATTATTATGAATATTATTAACATAAGTATCATTATTAACAAAATCATTATTATTATTAATATTTTCATTATTAATAAAGTTATTATTATGATCATTAGTAAAACTTTAATATCAAAACTATCATTTTAACAAATAAATATTTTGTACATAAAACACATTTATTATATATACTATAAATATATTGATATTCCAAATAACTATATGAAAAACATATTATCATTATACATATGGCTACATATGACAAAATTAGGTATATTAATATAATACTAGATATATAGATACTGATATAACTACAATAATTATTTTTTGATATATATATACAAAACAAACATATATAACACATAATTTAAGATATAATAAAAATATATGATTTTAAATGAAATTTAGTATGAATATTATAAATACAATTACATAAATAACATATATTAATAAATGAAATTATGAGATTTCCAATATACGTTTTAATATATAAATGAATGGTATAGGTTCGTGAATCCGAGGCCAATCCTGCTTTTGTTCAATATTGTCATATGTATTTTTACTACAAAATACATTAGGTGAGTTTCATTTAATTCTCTTTTACTCTTTACAATTTTGGGACTGAGAATACATGCGCTATTTTTACAACTGCTTTATTAAATGCTTTTGAAATATATTTAGAACTGAGAATACATGAAATGCTTTTATAACTGTTTTACGAAATAGACACGAGTAAATGAAACTACATTCTATGGTTGAATTATCGAAATCGAATATGCCCCTTTTTATTTAGTCTGGTAATCTAAGAATTAGGGAACAGACACCCTAATTGACGCGAATCCTAAAGATAGATCTATCGGGCCTAACGAACCCCATCCAAAGTACCGGATGCTTTAGTACTTCGAAATTTATATCATGTCCGAAGGAGGATCCCGGAATGATGGGGATATTCTTATATGCATCTTGTTAATGTCGGTTACCAGGTGTTCAATCCATATGAATGATTATTTTGTCTCTATGTATGGGACGTATGTTTATGAGAAATGGAAATGTGAAATCTTGTGGTCTATTATAATGATGGAAATGATTATTTATGATAAACTAATGAACTCACCAACCTTTTGGTTGACACTTTAAAGCATGTTTATTCTCAGGTACGAAAGAAATCTTCCGCTGTGCATTTGCTCATTTTAAAGATATTACTTGGAGTCATTCATGGCATATTTCAAAAGACGTTGCATTCGAGTCGTTGAGTTCATCAAGATTATTATTAAGTCAATTATAGTTAGATATATTATGAAATGATATGCATGCCGTCAAATTTCGATGTAATGAAAGATTGACTTTTCAAAAAAAAATCCAATGTTTGTAAAATGTATCATATAGAGGTCAAGTACCTCGCGATGTAATCAACTGATGTGAATCGTTTATAATCGATATGGACTTCGTCCGTATGGATTAGGACGGGTCCTTTCAGTTGGTATCAGAGCGGTGGTCTTAGTGAACCGGGTCTGCATTAGTGTGTCTAACTGATAAGTCGTTAGGATGCATTAGTGAGTCTGGACTTTGACCGTGTCTGCATGTCAAAAGTTTTGCTTATCATTTTGTGTCGAAAATTTCCTGCTTATCATTCTTAGAGAATCACTTGCTTATCATCCTTAGTCTAGACACATCTTATTGCATTAATTGCATGATTAGTGTATAGACAAAAATTTATATCTTAGCATATCTGCTAATTCATACCTTAGCGTACCTGTTATTGTTACCGATGCCTGACAGCTTCCGTAGATTCCTCCGTAACTTATGGGATTTTAGTATTATATATGCATATGTAAATTATGTACTGCAGGGTACTAATCTATATCCTATAATCTATTTCTAATCGAAAATCCTTCATCTGATCGTACGGGATGAATCCCTAAACCAGTTCGAGTCCCTCAGATTTTGATAGCTATTCTGATAGTTATTCTGACAGCTATTCCGACATAGATGTTCACCTAAGCTCTGAAAATAGCGTCATCTGCATGAATCAACCAATCAGCCATTATCAATTCATCTGATGGGTTCGTAGTCGACTTAATTAATGGAAACGCGCAAAAGGCAATCCCTTCCACCAACCGAATTCACCTCTTGACAATGAACCTGAAGAGTTTACCGGCGAACCTGTTCGAGACACGATTTTCAGTCTCATTTCCGGAGTAACTTGACAAGATTATATCCTATCCACAATTCTGAACCTTATTCATCCGCTCGTTTCGACCGACAATCATCCTTGAGTAATAAGTCAACAAACTTCGCGCTCGAATAATCAATTCGAAGAATATGGTGCAAAATGTACCAGCTTCAGCAACATCACCAGCACCAATAGTACAATCAATAACAGTACCAGTACCATCAACAATCCATGCTTCAATATCATCATCTGTACTTTGAGTATGATCTTCGTTCGACATGTCGAATATGTAATCTCTAAAGTTTTAAAGATTATTTATTCTAGTTCCAACCGAAAAGCAAATGAGTTTAATATTATATTAACTCATTAAATCCATGAATACATCTGAAGAAAATATATATGTATATATGTTTTCATAAAGATTGTAATTAAAAATTCTCTTGTACAAACTGTTAATGGTGAAAATATTTTAACGGGTAGGTAATACCCGAGGACTATTTAAATTTCACATTAATAAGTTACATTGTACGTTCTTCGAATCTGTTTCAACAGTCATATACTATCCTACTTACATCCACCGATATACAAATCCGTTCACCACAGAATAACCATATTCATCCAATTACATATTTGGATTTTGACCTATCAGAATCCAACAAATGGCATAATGAAGAAATAATGGACACAATAAAAATTGATTAGAAACAGATTAATTAACAATATGAAATTCTATTAAGAATCCACGCTAACAAAATCCTAGCTAACTGTTCCTAGCTAACTGTTAATTCCGTATTACCATTTAATTATCGCAATTTATTTATCGCAGTTTATTTATCGCAATTTACATTCTCGCAATTTTATTTATCGTCATTTAATTTCAGTTATTTACTTTACGCACTTTAATTATCGTCATTTAATTTCTGTTATTTATTTTACGCAATTTAAATATCGGGACACGTATACAAGGTTTTGACATATCATATCGACGCATCTATATATATTATTTGGAATCACCATAGACACTCTATATGCAGTAATGATCGAGTTCTCTATACAGGGTTGAGGTTGATTCTCAAATAATATATATACTTTGAGTTGTGATCGAGTCTGAGACATGTACACGAGTCACGATATTTATTAATTAATTCGAATATTATATATTAAACTATATATGAATTACTGGACTGTTACTGTGGACTATCAACTGTGGACTACCAACACTGGACAATTAAAATGAATTAAAATATTGATTATAACATATGAAACTAAACAATTCTTCAAGTTTGCCACTTGATTTCATTTTAAACCCCATTCGTATCATCACAATTACAATCTGCGTTCAAACCTTTCATGATTCTTGAAAACACCTCAATCGATAGGATGAATCAACCGCACTTCATCTACGGGAGAAAAGATTGATGCATTTAGTTATGCATCTGAAAAACTCTCGAAAACTGAGTAAAGTTTAACACATAGTTGTGATAATTCCTTTAGTGTTATTATTACCCAAAATAACTTGGTAATTCCTTTCAAAGTAGCAAATTTTGTCACAGCTCCAGCAAATCAACTTCGACTTTTCGTTTGAAACAACCTTATTATCACCTTGAATTATATGTATGCTCTTTTATTGTTACCGGGGAACCTTTTATATTCCACAATATTACCGTCAGCGTTTAATCATCTAAAAAAACACAATTCTCTTGAAATCACCTCAGATCGATAACCAATGATTCAGATATGGTAGCAGTAAATGTAGAAGAATCGGCAAGCAGTACTTTGAAAACTCACATCATATCTACATCAACAGTTATATGTATAACATTTATCTCTTAGAATAATGATCTTCCATTCTGAAATTCTGAAAAGCACTCAGTCACAAATCAATACTCTGAATGTTGAAAAGCTGAATGAAGCAGCAGAAACCATAGGCAACCGTAAACGACCTTAATCATTGGAAGTTTGATGATAAAGAGTAGTATGTTGGAAAAGCTCAGAAAAGTTGAAACTGGAAAACGGATTGAGCTAACCACGAAGGAGACCAAGGACAAATACAAGGACCATACCATATATTCAAAGAATCCAGATAATTGTGGATCCGATGAAACCTTCAACGAATATCTTGCTCTGTACTCATGTTAAAATCTTGCAGAAAATCTTCCTCATCAACCATCGAACTTAGAAATTCCAAAAATATCATCATCAATATCTTCGATATTTCTGAGGATATTTTCATAAATATTCTCGTCTGAAATTATATACCTCTTCGTGCTTCCTGTGTATCATTATGTTGGAAACATTCAATAGAAAATTTAGTACCAAAAAGCGGATTATGCGAAACTATGAAAGAAGCCGTGGACAAATCACAAAGAATAAGTTTGACTTCAAAGAATCTAAATGATTCAATGTGTGCTGAAGTCTTTAGCGAATATTTTGCTCATTACTCTAAACCATTGCGGACAATAGTCTCCATCATCCTCTGATCTTAGATATTCAAAGATATTATCGTATCTTTCATTATAAATATCCTCGATATTTCTGAATATATTTTTATAACTATTCTTATCTGAATTCATTAATCTCTTCGTACTATCAGTGTTACATCATATAGAAACTGTTAGTTTCTATATTCTGTAAACTCTCGAGCTTAAAATATGAATGTGATTGAAGTAATATTGGGAACTGATGCATGAGTTAGTATAATATAATGACACTTGATCAACGTGATTATATTACAGTAAGTCATGCTGAGTTTCTAATGGGACATGATGATTCACAAATTATAACGTCATCATGTGCCATGTTACATAACTCTTTCATTCTGCTTAACTTCTGAACATATCAAGAAAATATATTCTTGATAGTTCTATTCTCAGTGATTCCAGTAATTTGACAAACTAAATCGTGCTACTACCATTCCTCTCTACCCTGTATATTATGATAATTCGAAACTCCATACCTACGAATTCTGGACCATTACTTGTGAAAAGAAAACAAAAGTATGAAGCTCCGAAATAGAAAGGGGATATAAATCGCAGCAAATAGGAGAGAACATTAACTGTGAATGACAATGATTATAGAAAACAGAAGCAAGGACTTCGAAGTATAAGTGAAGATATAGAGCCCGATAACAACACATAAATTACAAATCGTAGATATTAATACGAATAGCAATATAAAGACATGGTATAATTAAGAATAGTATCACCTGAAGGCGATAGTAGAAGTAAACAGATTTTTCTGGTGGAAGAATGAAAAGAAGGATGACAGAAATGATAATTGGGAAAATATCAAGGATTAGAAATGGATTAAGCATTTTCACAAACTTTTGGATGTATGAACTAAGAAAGAAAGTATAGAAATGGTGAGAAGAATGGAACGGAAGAGCTTAATTTATAGTGGAAATATCAGACAGAGTAATCGAGGCAGATCACCGTATTTAATTATAGAGATCTTAATTTCTTATTCGCCGAAAAATCAAATCTTTTAGATTTCGAAGATTTTCTCTAAATCCCTTGAATTCCGGAATTCAACCAAGACAACATCAAAAGTTAAGATGCACCTTATTTTCTAATTTCTACCGTGACTACGTCAAAAGTTAAATCTCTATCTCAATCTCTTATGATAGTTTCATTCGTACTCTTCAAATAATCGAATTATTTTATCCAGGTTACACCTAGTGATAAAATTCTATTTATTAACTCATATTCGTCATGAAAACATTTTTATTGTTAGCCATGACCGCCTCACTCAAATTTCGGGACGAAATTTCTTTAACGGGTAGGTACTGTGACGACCCGGAAATTTCCGACCAAATTTAAACTTAATCTTTATATGTTTCCGACACGATGAGCAAAGTCTGTAATCTTGAGTCTCAAAATTTTTGAAATATTATCATGTATGCAATTATCATTCGACCATTACCGACGATTCATGAACAATGATGTGTAAATAAATAAGTAAGTAGATATATATATAAATATAAACATAAGTGTATATATGATATACTGGGTTAATAAAATAAAACTTAATAAATTGGAATTAACCATATAAAATAATAAACAGTTAGGTATTAATATATAAATTTATACATGATAAGAAATTAATACCCAATGTAAGTTATTACATAATATAAATTATAATTAATACATAAACAATAACATGTATTACTAATATAAAAAAATAAAAAAATAAAAATAAGTAAATAAATAAATAAATGAAAGTTATAAATTTTTATTAGAGTTATCATTATATTTTTTATTTATTCATTAATTTACTGAGTTTAAATTGATATTATTATTATTATTATTATTATTATTATTATTATTATTATTATTATTATTATTATTATTATTATTATTATTATTATTATTATTATTATTATTATTATTATTTAGTAATAAGATAATTAAAATCAAAGGATATCGTATGAAACAGATTCCTTTTCCAATTTCAATTCACTATCAACTGTTAGGATTTTTGTTTTTGGTCTCTTAAATGTTGAAAAATTACACCAAATCAGTACCATTCAGTTACCCATCGATATCATCTGTACATATATTTTTTTTTATTTCCCTTGATCGAACCTGTCAACACCATTTGGTTATATAGCAAATGAATTCTCTATGTTTGAGAAAATCATTCAACTACATGAATTCCTACTATCAATTACCATATCCTATTTTACTGCAATTCAACTCAAAACAAAAGAAATTGAAAGAAAACCCAGTATTACTCTGATCGTGGTATCTTTTTATCAAACTATTCAAATTCGAATTCAATTACAAAATTTATAAATGCACGCTTGTTAGGAAATGTCTAATGATACTATCAGTAAGTTTTCAAATCTCAATTCAACCTATTGATTAGAAATTCATGGAGTCAAACTTTATTCCAAAAAGTCAAACTATTGTGTTCTTGAAGAAATTCGAAGTCAGGTTTATGTTTCTGATTCAATTGGTGTTTGAGAAAGTTTTTAGGATGGATTTGAAGTATATTTCGTGTTATGATCTTTGGCTAAAACATCATCAAACTCAAAATCAAATTTTTTTTTTTTAAAACCGTGATACACAGCGTAGCTGTTTCTTTATTTTTTTTTGTTTTCAATTAATTCAGGTACTGATATATGTTGTTAATATATTGGTTGAAAGTCTTAAAAACGTTTAAGAGGATTGAAATTTTTCTTGATTTGATTTGGTCTCTGTCGTGTGATCTATGAAGAAGAAGAATCAGTTGATAAAACAGGTTTTTAATTAAAAGGAATCGTGAATAATCGGAAATGGAAGAGTGGTGGGATGGTTAAGGAGTTGTCTGGGTTTACGAGAGGTCACGGGTTCGAGCCCGGGCACGGGCAATTCTTTTTAAAACTTGTTTTCAAGGTAGTTTTTCTATTCTAATTATTATTATTATTTAGCATTTTGATTATTATTATCATTTTCATTATTATTATTGTTATTATTATTATTGTTATTATTAATTTTTGGTATTATTACTAAGTATTATAGTTATTATTATTGTTAGTGTTACTAATAAGTATTCGTTACCTTTAATTATTATCATAAATAATAAATACAATTATATTACTATTATCATTAAGATTATGATTATTATTATCATCATTAGTATGAAAATGATATAATTCCCATTAATATTAGTATTAGGATAATTTTATGATTTTTAGTATTAGTATTAAAATAAGTAGTTTTTATTAACATTATCATTATTATTTTAATTAATAATTGTATTAACAACATTGTTATAGTTATTAATATTATTATGAATATTATTAACATAAGTATCATTATTAACAAAATCATTATCATTATTAATATTTTCATTATTAATAAAGTTATTATTATGATCATTAGTAAAACTTTAATATCAAAACTATCATTTTAACAAATAAATATTTTGTACATAAAACACATTTATTATATATACTATAAATATATTGATATTCCAAATAACTATATGAAAAACATATTATCATTATACATATGGCTACATATGACAAAATTAGGTATATTAATATAATACTAGATATATAGATACTGATATAACTACAATAATTATTTTTTGATATATATATACAAAACAAACATATATAACACATAATTTAAGATATAATAAAAATATATGATTTTAAATGAAATTTAGTATGAATATTATAAATACAATTACATAAATAACATATATTAATAAATGAAATTATGAGATTTCCAATATACGTTTTAATATATAAATGAATGGTATAGGTTCGTGAATCCGAGGCCAATCCTGCTTTTGTTCAATATTGTCATATGTATTTTTACTACAAAATACATTAGGTGAGTTTCATTTAATTCTCTTTTACTCTTTACAATTTTGGGACTGAGAATACATGCGCTATTTTTACAACTGCTTTATTAAATGCTTTTGAAATATATTTAGAACTGAGAATACATGAAATGCTTTTATAACTGTTTTACGAAATAGACACGAGTAAATGAAACTACATTCTATGGTTGAATTATCGAAATCGAATATGCCCCTTTTTATTTAGTCTGGTAATCTAAGAATTAGGGAACAGACACCCTAATTGACGCGAATCCTAAAGATAGATCTATCGGGCCTAACGAACCCCATCCAAAGTACCGGATGCTTTAGTACTTCGAAATTTATATCATGTCCGAAGGAGGATCCCGGAATGATGGGGATATTCTTATATGCATCTTGTTAATGTCGGTTACCAGGTGTTCAATCCATATGAATGATTATTTTGTCTCTATGTATGGGACGTATGTTTATGAGAAATGGAAATGTGAAATCTTGTGGTCTATTATAATGATGGAAATGATTATTTATGATAAACTAATGAACTCACCAACCTTTTGGTTGACACTTTAAAGCATGTTTATTCTCAGGTACGAAAGAAATCTTCCGCTGTGCATTTGCTCATTTTAAAGATATTACTTGGAGTCATTCATGGCATATTTCAAAAGACGTTGCATTCGAGTCGTTGAGTTCATCAAGATTATTATTAAGTCAATTATAGTTAGATATATTATGAAATGATATGCATGCCGTCAAATTTCGATGTAATGAAAGATTGACTTTTCAAAAATAAATGCAATGTTTGTAAAATGTATCATATAGAGGTCAAGTACCTCGCGATGTAATCAACTGATGTGAATCGTTTATAATCGATATGGACTTCGTCCGTATGGATTAGGACGAGTCCTTTCACTAGAAAACTCCTAACTCCTCTAACATTGGTGGGATGTGGAAGTTTAGCAATTACATCTACTTTAGCTCTATCCACTTCAATTCCTTCCTTTGAAATTTTATGACCGAGAACGATGCCTTCTTTAACCATGAAATGGCATTTCTCCCAATTAAGTACTAGATTTGATTGTTCGCATCTAATAAGCATTCGTTCAAGATTAACTAGACATGATTCAAATGTATCACCGAAGACTGAAAAGTCATCCATGAAAACTTCCATGCATTCTTCTATCATGTCGTGAAAAATCGCCATCATGCACCTTTGAAAGGTTACAGGGGCGTTGCAAAGACCAAATGGCATGCGTTTGTAAGCAAAAGTACCATAAGGGCACGTGAAAGTGATTTTCTCTTGGTCCTCGGGTGCTATTGGAATTTGAAAATATCCAGAAAAACCATCAAGAAAACAATAGTAACTATTTCCGGCTAACCTTTCCAACATTTGATCAATAAAAGGTAAGGGAAAGTGATCTTTTCTGGTGGCGTCATTTAATTTTCTATAATCAATACATACACGCCATCCTGTTACAGTCCTAGTCGGAATAAGCTCATTTTTCTCATTTGTAATGACAGTCATGCCACCCTTTTTAGGCACGCATTGAACTGGGCTTACCCATGGACTATCAGAAATTGGATAAATTAAACCTGCATCTAGCAGTTTAATAATTTCTTTCTTAACTATATCTTGCATATTAGGATTTAGTCTTCGTTGGCATTGCACATACGTTTTATGACCTTCTTCCATAAGGATTTTATGTGTGCAATACGAAGGACTTATCCTTTAATATCATGAATCTTCCATGCAATGGCTGGTTTATGAGCTTTCAACACAGAAATGAGTTGAGATTTTTCATTTTCAGTAAGAGAAGATGATATTATTACAGGTAATTCAGATTCACCATGTAAATAAGCGTATTCCAAATGGTTTGGAAGTGGCTTTAACTCTAATGTCGGTGGTTCTTCTATCGATGATTTATATCGATATCTGTCTTCCTCTTTTAGCATTTGAATTTCTTCTGTTGTTGGTTCATATCCATTAGCTATTAGTGTAGCTAACATTTCAGTTTCATCAATTGGTTCAGTTCCTTCTCCTAAAGAACATTCTCCTGTTCCTTTTAATTCTGGAAATTCTTCTAACAATTCTGCATGTGATTCTATAGTTTGAATATAATAACATGTATCATCTGCAGATTGCGGTTGTTGCATTGCTCTATCAACTGAAAAGGTAACACTCTCGTCCTCTGTACTTAGGGTCAGTTTCTTACCAAACACGTCTATCATTGCTTTAGCCGTGTTTAAGAATGGTCTTCTTAATATGAGAGGAACTTGTGAATCTTCTTCCATGTCCAGAACAATAAAATCTACTGGAAATACTAAAGTACCAACTTTAACTAGCATGTTCTCCATTATCCCTCTAAGATATTTTATTGATCGATCGACTAGTTGTATGCTTATTCTTGTTGGTTTTAATTCTCCAAGGTCTAGTTTAGTGTATAGTGAATACGGCATTAAATTTATACTAGCACCTAAGTCTGCCAATGCTTCTATTGAACTAAGTCTACACAGAAAACATGGAATTGTGAAACTTCCTGGATCAGATAATTTTTCTGGTATCTTATTCAACAGCACTGCTGAACAATTAGCATTCATAGTAACGGCCGAGAGTTCTTCCATTTTCTTTCTATTTGAGATTAGATCTTTCAGAAATTTAGCATATCTAGGCATTCCTGAAATCACATCAATGAAAGGAAGATTGACATTTATTTGTTTAAACATATCCAAGAATTTGGATTGCTCGGCTTCAAGTTTCTCTTTTTTCATTTTACTCGGGTAAAGAAGTGGTGGTTGGTATGGTTTAACATAAGGTTTAGCCTTAACTGTGTTATCTTCATTAACCTTTTCAACTACCGGTTCTGTTTCCTTATCTTGCTCAGGTTGTGGTTCTTGTGGAGTAGGAATAGTTTCATCAGAAATTACAGGTATTTCAGGTGGTTTAAGTGTTGTACCACTTCTTGTGGTAATGGCTTTAGCTGTTTCATTCCGGGGGTTAGCATTTGTATCACTAGGTAGACTTCCTGGTTTTCTTTCACCTATTAACCTTGCTAGGTTACTTACTTCTTGTTCCAAATTTTGAATAGAAGCTTGTTGATTTCTAAATGCTTGAGCATTTTGTTCATTGGTTTGTTTCTGAGATGTGAAAAACTGTGTTTGAGTTTCAACTAGCTTCGTCATCATATCTTCTAAATTTGGCTTTTTATCATCGGTTTGTTGTGGTTTGTTTTGAAAATTAGGTCTTTGCTGATTGTAAGTATTATTAGATAATTGTTGATTGCTAGGACCTTGTTGGTTGTTGTATGGAACATTTTGGTTATAATTCTGGTTTTGATTGTAAATTGGTCTTGGCGGTTGATAATTATTCTGATAATTATTTCTAGGCCTTTGGTTTATGTATGAAATATTCTCTCTTTGTTCCATTGTTAGCTCAATACTAAGATAATCTTTTGTCAAATGTGGTCCTCCACACTGCTCACAACTAATTCGTATTGAGTGAATATCTTTAGTCATCTTTTCCATTCATTTCTCGACATCATCTATCTTTGCTGAAGTGGAATCTAAGTCATGGCTAGAATCGGCTCTAGCTGCTTTAGATGATCTAACGATATCTTTTTCTTGGTGCCACTCATGTGAGTGAGAAGCAGTGTTATCAATAATTTTATAAGCATCAGTTTCGGTTTTCTTCATAATAGAACCACCAGCTGCTATATCGATGTCTTTCCTTGTAGTGATGTCGCATCCGTGGTAGAATATTTGTACTATTTGACAAGTGTCTAAACCATGCTGCGGACATCCTCTTAATAACTTTCCAAATCTAGTCCACGCCTCATATAGAGTTTCATTCGGTTTCTGTGTGAACGTAACAATTTCTCCTTAAAGTCTTACGGCTTTAGATGCAGGAAAGAATTGTTTAAGAAATTTTTCAACTAAAACGTCCCATGTATCAATCGCCCCTTCAGGTAACGATTCCAACCAATCTTTGGCTTCTCCCTTTAAAGTCCAGGGAAATAACATGAGATATATCTGTTCATCCTCAACTTCTCGGATTTTAAATAGTGTGCAGATCCTATTAAAGGTACGAAGATGTTCATTTGGATCTTCCTTCGGCGCACCACTAAATTAGCATTGATTAGTCACCATATGTAGAATTTGTCCTTTGATTTCATAATATGGCGCATTAATGTCAGGATGAGTAATTGCGTGACCTTGGCCAGTGCGTTTAGCTCGCATTCGGTCTTCCATACTTAGAGGTTCCAGATTTTCCATGATTGAATTTGTTAAATCTGAATCACTAGAGGATTCTGATTTAATGGTTCGTTCCTCAACAATCTCTGTTTGAATGATTGATGGTTCCGGAGGAAAAATTAATGGTTCAGGATCTATGAATCGTCCCTGAATATTCTCCGGATTCTCAATTGTGAGGTCGGGTTCAAAAAATGGATTATCGGAAATTTGAATTGGAGTACTTGGTCGACTGGATGACGATTTTAAAGAAAAATCAATGGCAGTAATATTAGCTAGATGTCTTGATCGAGTTACAAGTGGTGAACGTACAAAAGTTGGTGAACGTCTTGCTCGGTGCATTCACTGAATATCCTATTAGTTTTTAAAAGGAAAGAAAAATTATATAAGTTATCCAATTAATAGACTTTTCTGATTTTGCCCACGTTTCGAATAGCCAAAAGATGCAGCAGAGGGGCAGGATTCGTTTGGTCTCAATATAATTGAGTACTGTTTGGCTCCAATAACCCGGTCCACGTACAAATCCAACTATTACTACGAACCAGAAAATTTTGATGTCTATCAATTTAACCACTTAAAATAAATTTTCGTAATTTTAAGAAATTTAGATAAGAAATAGAATAAAAATCTATGTCCTAAAAACTAGAATGGCGAGAAATAAGAAAGAAAAAGAACGCGTCGAAAAAGAATAGGGTTGAAAAATAAAAGGCGTCGAAAAATAAGAAAGAAAAAGAATGACTTATAAAACTTTAAAACACTCGACTAACCCAACCTTATTACTATCACTAACTTAAAATTAAAATTGCAAATTGAGATTACTAATTGGAGTGATAATTGATACATAGGCAAAAGGCGTCGAAAAATGAAAGTAAGAAAGTAGCGCGTCGAAACTTAAAAAGGAACTAAAAACTAAGAATTAAAAGTTGCGTATAAAAATATTAAAGCTTACAAGAAAAACTATATCCTAAATGGCAATATCTTAAAAAGGTATTAAAACTTAAAAAGGCGTCGCAAAATTCTAAAGCATCTAAATCTTAGTCTAAAGAAAAAGCACTTAAGGAATTTTACGGCAAAGCCTAAAAATCTAGAAATAAAAATAACTACGGCAAATACTAAGTTTAAAACTAAGTACGAGTGATAAAATACAAATATTACGCTAAAATAATTAAAAAGGGACAAAATATAAAAATATACTAAAAGTTGTAAAAAGTACAATTTTTATAAAAATATTATTGTTATATTATTTATTTTCTAAAAGTATTAATTTTATAAATTATTTAAACTAATTAACCTAAATACATAAATTAATTAAAATCTAAACTAACTAATTAAATATTAAAAACCTAATTAGGGTTTTAAATTAATAATAATAAATAATACCCGTAATAAATGCTGAATTAAGGTAAACTGTGGCGTGTCAGACGATCTCATGCGATCGCATGAAAATATGCCTTCGGGCTCATGCGATCGCATGAGCTTGGATTTTGGGCCAGGTTACGGGCTGCTACAGTAGCAGGCCCGAGAGTTTATTATTTATTTATTTTTTTTCTGTTTTAAATTCTGTTTTAAATATTTATATAATTAAAAAATATTTAAATAAAATTTATATTTTTACAAACTAAAATAAAAATAAAGAAACTTTATAAAACTTATATATTTAACAAACTCTTAAAAATATTTATATTTTTGTTTTTCTTTTTATATTTTTGAATATTTAAAACGTATTTTTACAAAAGCGTATTTTTTATAAAAGTAAACTAAAAATAAAAATCTTTTTTTTTATTTAGCGTTGCGCTTCCGGGTTTTAAGCTAGATTTCGAATCCCCGGCAGCGGCGCCAAAAATACTTGATGTTAAAGCTAAGGGGTATAAAATACTATTAAATTTTAGCAGAAAATACTATTAAATACGATACAATTTTACACAAGATATTTATTTATTTATAGAATGGATATACTTAAACCTTGCTATAACACTTATAGGCAGTGTACCTAATCGTACAGTAGTGTAGTTTTTAGTAAGTCCGGTTCGTTCCACAGGGAAAATCATCTTTAAACAAAGCTTAACGCTATATTAGTTTTAATTTATAAAAATACAAATATATAAATAAGTAATATTATTATTATAAAGGGGGGTTTTTACCATTTAATGACCGGTTTGTCGATTTTAAAACTTAGTCGCAGTTAAAACCTAATGTAAAATATTAAATAAATAAAAGACTTAATTTAAAGCGTAAAGTAAATAACGATAATGAAATTGCGATAAATAAAAGTGCGATAAAATAAAATTGCGATAATTAAAAAGTACGATAATTAAAAGTGCAATTAAATACAATAACAATAAATAAAAGTGCGATAATTAAAAGTGCAATTAAATATAAAATAAAGGAAATTAAATATGAAATAAAAGAATTATGCTTATTTAAACTTCCGTAATCATGATGTTTGACGTGTTGATTTTAGTTTTATGCCCATGGGTTAATTGTCCTTTGTCCTGGATTATTTAATATGTCCGTCTGGTTTTTGTCCATAACAGTCCATCAGTCATAAATATAAAGTGCGAGTGTCCTCGTCAAATTATCCTTATACCCGAAGTTAAATATTCCAACTAATTGGGGACTTAAACTGTAACAAGGTTTTATTACTTTGTTTAATAATTACACCAGGATATCGACTGTGTGTAACCCAAAGTTTTAATACTTTGTTATCAATTATGCCAAGTGTCCTTGTACATAATTTCACACCTGTTTTAATAATTCCATAGACTATTAATCCATTCCCGTGTCCGGTTAAATGAACGATTATTCGTACATATAAATACCCCGCCCATCGTGTCCGATCGAGTGTATATGGTTATTTATAGGTACGTCCAATTGTAAATCTTTATATTAAAATTAACAAACTATCATTTAGTTAAATAAATATAAAGCCCATTAATAGGCCATAGTCTAATTTTCACAAGTGTCGTTCTTTTATCCAAACCCCAATTATGGTATAAAGCCCAATTACCCAATTTTAGTAATTAGCCCAACATCATGATTACTTCGGTATTAAATAAGCATAATAATAACTTAGCTACGAGACATTAATATAAAAAGGTTGAACATAACTTACAATGATTAAAAATAGCGTAGCGTTACACGGACAGAATTTTGACTTACACCCTTACAACATTCGCTAACATACCCTTATTATTGGAAATTAAAATTAAAATTAAAATTATAATTATAATTATAATATATATATATATATATATATATATATATATATATATATATATATATATATATATACGTTGATGATAGAGAGATTGATATATATATATGATGTTCACCAGAATGCAAATTTTTATAGGCATGTGGGCTGGAAAAGGAGCTCATGCGATCGCATGAGCTTTGCCCTTCAAGGCCATGCGATCGCATGGCCTGCTGGGGAGGCTCAAAAGTCTACAAAAACATGGGCTGCTTATTTATTTATTATATAATATAATATATATAATTAAATTTAATTATATATATATATTATATTATATTCTTGTACTCCGTTGACTTGTAATTTTTAGTCCGTTGCGTCGAGCGTTGAGAGTTGACTCTGGTCCCGGTTCCGGATTTTCGAAGGTCCTTGCGTATAATTTAATATCTTGTACTTTGCGTTTTGAATCTTGTACTCTTTGTAATTTTGAGACGTTTCTCATCAATAATTGGAACCTCTTTGATTGTATTTTGTACTTTTGAGCTTTTTGGTCGTTTGCGTCTTCAATTCGTCGAATCTGTCTTTTGTCTTTACCTTTTTATTATTTAAACGAATATCACTTGTAAATAGAACAATTGCAACTAAAAGCTTGTCTTTCTTGAGGAATAATGCTATGAAATATATGTTCGTTTTTAGAATTATCATATACCTATTACATTATACATAATATCAATCACAAACTCAAGTTGGTCAACCAACTAAAACTCCATTCTAGTGTTATCTTGACCCATGGTGCAATTTCGACCCATTTACACCCTTAACCCTAATATTTGGGTTAACATCCCTAAAACCCTAATCATTAGCCAAGTTAGGTTTAAAATGCATTTCAACACAAGGTTTATGCATTACACAACAACATTAACTAACTTAGGTCCATTTTGACCCATTTGACCAAATTAAGGTCAACACACCCATTTCGGGTCATCCACCAACCCACACAACGCCCATTTACTTATCTCTAGGTGTGCTAGTAATTAACTAACTAATTTAAGCTCATAAACATCAATTAATACTTCGAAAAACCGTAGTTAATCATCTTTAGGTCTACATGACCCAAATTCACCCAAAACACCCAATTTACTAACAAGGTGGGTTTTAAGTTCACCATTGTGATGACCCAGAAATTTCGACTAAATTTAAACTTAATCTTTGTATGATTAACATTTTCGACACGATAAGCAAAGTCTGTAAAACTGAATCTCAAAATTTTTGAACTACTTTTATATATTTAAATACCTTTCGGTTGTTTTCGACGATTCGCGAACAATTATATGTAAATAGATACATATATACTATAACTTGAAAAGGTAACAATATATTAATTATTTGATACCGTACATTAAACTTATTGGTTTAAATATCTATTTGAATATATATGATAAGTTGAAATATTTATTATTAAAATTTATTTATAAATAACTTCCAATGTGTATTTAAAAAAAAAAACTGATTTATATATATTAAAAAGATATATACATATATATAATTTCAAGTTATTTAGTAAACGATAGTAACATTTCAAATTGCTACAGTACCCAAAATGCTACAGTGTTTTTGAAAATCACTATTTGCTACAGTGAAATTGACTTTGCTACAGTGAATTGCTACAGTAAAAATTGACTTGCTACAGTGAATTGCTACAGTAAAAATTGACTTTGCTACAGTAACTTTGCTACAGTGGTATATTTTATGGATGATTTAAGACTATATTTTGACAAAGGTACGATTCACGAAACGTAAAGTACAGGTTTTCTCAGCGTACGAAAGGGCGTTCGAAAAACCGGAACCGGGACATAAGTCGAGTGACAACGTACGACTTATCGGAACAAAAATTACAAGTCAACTATGCACGTGAATTTAATATAATATATAATTAATTAATTTAAATTATATATATTATATTTATATTTATTTTATATTATGTCGACAAGCTAGGAGCCAAAACAATGTGAGCTGTCCCTGGTCCTCATGCGAGTCGCATGGCCAGAAGGCCATTTCCATGCGAGTCGCATGACTCCAGATTCCAGGCCAGGTACTATAAATTCAGGTGTTTCGCTCGAATAAAAAAATCAAACACACATACACAAATATATATTACTCCGTATAATATTTATTATTATTATTATTATTATTATTATTATTATTATTATTATTATTATTATTATTATTATTATTATTATTAAGATTATTATTAATCTTATTATTAGTATTATTATTTTCGCGATACAAAAATAATAATGTACATAAAATATTACGACGGAGTACTGTCCAAGTAATTTTCAAAACGAGTTTCCGAGCGAGCTAGAGCTAAGGAAAATATGGGTTATTGCCAAGGAGGTTATGGGTAATGTTCGGGGGTATTTTTGTGAATCAAACCTCGTGTTTATTATCTCCGATGCGTCTACATGCTTTCCTGCAATATTGTATATCAATATTAAAACTGTGAGTTTCATATGATCCCTTTTACTCTCTACATTTTTGGGCTGAGAATACATGCAAATGCTTTATAAACTGATTTACAATATTTATATGCGTGAGTTTCATTTGCTCCCTTTTTAATTGCTTTTGCAATATATATTTTTGGGCTGAGAATACATGCACTTTATTTTAAACGCAATGGATACAAGTACATACTAAATTCTACACTGAGTTTAAACCGAAAATCCCTTAGCTTTGGTAACTAGTAACTGCCGGTTATAAGAACTGGTGGGCGCGAGTAGTTATATATGGATCCATAGGGCTTGATATCCCCGTCCGAGCTAGAGCACTAGCCTTTTAACGGACGTATGCTATTTGAGAAGCGTACACGTTGGTTTGCGTGTATTATTAAGATGATTATATAAAGGGTACAAATTATATATACGTTAAAGTTTAGTTACCAGGGTGCTCAATTTCGTAGAATATTTTGATAAACGTTTCTGGATGAAACAACTGAAATCTTGTGATCCACTTTTATATAATCTATTGATAAACATTTCTGGATGAAACAACTAAAATCTTGTGATCCACTTTTATATACAGATTATACGAAACACTAAAACTATGAACTCACCAACCTTTGTGTTGACACTTGTTAGCATGTTTATTCTCAGGTTTCCTAGAAGTCTTCCGCTGTTTGCTTAAATGTTAGACAAGCTATGTGCATGGAGTCTTGCATGACATATTTTTCAAGGAAACGTTGCATTCACCAAATCATCACCATGTATCTTATTTTGACTGCATTGTCAATGGAAGTACTGTTGTAAACTATTATTTAAGGTGATTGTCTATATGTAGAAATCATTAGATGTCGAAAACCTTTGATTTAAATATTCATTTATGGTGTGCCTTTTCAAAAGAATGCAATGTTTACAAAACGTATCATAGAGGTCAAATACCTCGCAATGAAATCAATGAATGACGTGTTCGTCCAAATGGATTTGGACCGATCGTCACAACCATTAACCCTAACACTAACCCTTTCACAAAATTAAATTAGGAAATCAAGATTAGAGCATACCACTACAATCAAAACGTAGCTAGAGGATAGATGAACAACTTTAATGCTTGCACTTAGACCCGAAATCGGCTTCTTCTTCCTTGATTTGAGTTCTCTCACTCTAGAAAACCCTTTCTCTAAATTAATTTGGAAGAGGTGAAGTAGGTGAAAATGGTGTTATGAGGCTCACCAAACTGAATCTAGAGCCTTAAAGTCGGCCCTTTAGTGAATTTACCAATTTGCCCTCAAAATATCTAATAAAAAAGAAAGGAATCTGTCACAGACCAATGGCGCGGCGCGCCAAAGGCCTGCGCGGCGCGCCACTCCCCCAGATCAGATTCTTTCTCCTTTTAAATATGTACAACAAAACCCCAACTTCAAGCATCTTATTTACGCTTATGTACACAACAAATATTTGGGTCTTACAACTCTCCCCCACTTGAATCGGAGCGCGTCCTCGCGATCCAAGCCGCATGACAAGATGGAAGATAAACTAACACGAATTCTTCGGGCTCCCACGTAAACTCGGAACCTTTACTCCGACGCCATTGAACTTTAAAAGTCCTCACTTCTTTATTTCTCAACCTTTTGACCTTCTCATCGAGTATGGCAATCGGCTCCTCAATATATTCTAACTTGTTGTTTAGCTCAATTTCGTCTAATGGTACCCAAGATGAATCATCCGCAAGACACTTACGGAGATGGGAGACATGGAAAGTATTATGAATCCCCGCAAGCTCTTCGGGTAATTCCAAATGATACGCGACTTCACCAACACGAGCTAAAACCTTAAATGGCCCAATAAACCGAGGAGCTAACTTTCCCCGTTTTCGAAATCGAATAATACCTTTCCATGGAGAAACCTTAAGTATCACCATGTCACCTTCTTGAAATTCGATCGTTCGTCTACGTTTATCGGCATACGACTTTTGTCTATCTTGAGCCTTCTTCAAGTGATCCCGAATAATATCAATCTTGTTATTCGTCTCCAAAACCAAATCGGTACTCCCGATTTCTCTTTGACCAATTTCACCCCAACAAATCGGAGTTCGGCACCTCCGCCCATAAAGCATCTCGTAAGGTGGAATCCCTATACTAGTATGATAACTATTATTGTACGAGAATTCCACCAAAGGTAAGTGCTCGTCCCAACTCCCACCAAAATCAATAATATACGCCCGTAACATATCCTCCAAAGTTTGATTCGTACGTTCGGTTTGACCGTCCGTTTGAGGATGATACGCCGTGCTCAATTTCAATTGTGTACCCATATCTTCGTGAAACTTTTCCCAAAACCGAGATGTAAAACGGGTATCTCGATCCGAAATAATAGATATAGGAACACCGTGTCGATAGATGACTTCCTTGATGAACAACTTAGCCAAGGTCTCCGACGATATCGCTTCCCGAATGGGAAGAAACAAAGCACTTTTCGTCAATCGATCAACTATAACCCAAATCAAATCAAATTGGGTTCTCGCCGTTTTAGGTAACTTTGTGATGAAATCCATGGTAATGTGCTCCCATTTCCATTTCGGGATTTCTAACGGTTGTAACTTACCATACGGCTTTTGGTGCTCGGCCTTAACTTGCAAACACGTGACGCATTGCTCAACATACTTCACAACATCACGTTTCATGCCCGGCCACCAATAATCTTTTCTTAAATCTAGTACATTTTCGTCGTGCCCGAATGAATGGAATACTTTGACTTATGTGCTTCATCAAGTAGCACTTGTCGATAATCACCCATCTTAGGCACCCACACTCTTCCTTGAAAAGACGACAAACCACGCGAGCCCATAGTAATGAACTCCGATTGCCCCTTGATTCGTTCCGCATGCTTGTTGTGAACGTAAGCCTCTATGTGAATCACACCAAGTTTTTCAAGAAAATCATTAGTAATAATCATACGTAACAATCCCAATCGTAACGCCGGGTGATGACTCTTTCGACTTAACGCATCCGCGACCACATTCGCCTTGCCCGGATGATAAAGTATTTCACAATCATAATCTTTCACCACATCCATCCACCTACGTTGGCGATAATTCAAATCTCGTTGATTGAAGAGGTGTTTCAAACTCTTATGATCCGAATAAATCGTACTCTTGACACCATACAAGGAACGCCCTGCCAAATTTTTAACGTATCATGAGTCGGATATCTCGTTTTGTGTTCCTTTAGTTGTCAAGAGGCATAAGCGATGACTTTACCTCTTTGCATTATAACACACCCGAGCCCATTTAACGAAGCATCACAGTAAACCGTCATGTCTTCCACTCCTTCCGGCAACACTAACACCGGAGCCTGACACAATTTCTCTTTTAGCAATTGAAAAGCAATTTCTTGCTCATTCTCCCAAGTAAATCTCGCGTTCTTCCTTGTCAATTTCGTCAACGAAGAAGCGATCTTAAAAAAGTCTTGGATAAACAGACGATAATAACCGGCCAATCCGAGAAAACTTCGGATTTTCGTAGGCGTAGTTGGTCGTTCCCAACTCTTCACCGTCTCTATCTTCCCCGGATCTACTTGAATACCGTCTTTGTTCACAATGTGGCCAAGGAATTGAACCTCCCTTAGCCAAAATTCACATTTGGAGAACTTAGCATACAACTTCTCCTTTCGTAACGTCTTCAATACTTCGCGCAAATGACGTTCATGTTTGTTCATACTTTTCGAGTAGACTAGTATGTCGTCAATGAACACAATCACCGACTTGTCCAACATAGGTTGGAACACTCGGTTCATAAGATCCATGAATGCCGCCGGTGCATTCGTAAGACCAAAAGGCATTACCACAAACTCAAAATGCCCATAACGCGTTCGAAAAGCCGTTTTCTCGATATCTTCCTCACGGACCCGCATTTGGTGATAGCTGGATCGTAGGTCGATTTTAGAGAAATACGTTGCACCTTGGAGTTGGTCAAATAAATCGTCAATCCGAGGTAATGGATAACGATTCTTGATCGTCACTTTATTTAACTCCCGATAATCGATGCACATCCGCATACTACCATCCTTCTTCTTTACGAATAAAACCGGAGCGCCCCATGGTGAAGCACTCGGTCGAATAAAACCCTTCTCAAGCAACTCTTGGGTTTGATTTAACAACTCTTGCATTTCCGTCGGCGCTAAACGATAAGGAGTTTTAGCAATGGGGGTAGCCCCCGGAACCAACTCAATGCGAAATTCAACTTGTCTTTCCGCCGGAACACCCAGTAACTCGTCCGGAAAAACGTCTTTGAATTCACTAACCACCGGAATTTCACGAATGGGTGGTGGCTCATCACGAGTATCAACAACATGGGCAAGAAAAGCCATGCCACCACTATCGAGGAGACGACGTGCCCGTGCAAAAGTGCATATCGGCACAAGTCTTCTACGCTTATCACCGTGAATAATTAACTCTCCCCCGCTTGGGGCCTTTACACGAATAAATTTTTCATGGCATGCAATATCGGCTCTATTATGATCGAGCCAATCCATACCAACAATGATATCGAAATCGTCCAAAGTCATCGGGATAAGATCAATCTTAAAGTTTTCGGCACCAAAAATGACATCACAATTTTTACACACATCAACCACTAGCACCGTCTTGCCATCCGCTATTTTGACTTCTACCAGACGACTTAACTTAGCTAACGGTCTATTAAGTCTAGGCACAAATTTTGGAGATACAAACGACAAATTTGCACCGCTATCAAATAGGATCCTTGCCGGATTAGAGTTAACCATAAAAGTACCTGAAACAACTTCGTTGGATCGCTTGGCCTCATCATTGGTCATCAAGTAATTGCGACCCCTAGCCGTACTCGCCGCTCTCTCCAACTTCGTCACATGATCATTATTCAAATCGGGACATTCCGGCCTCTTGTGTCCCTCTTTACCACAATTAAAACAAGTAAGCTTGGTCATCGCCTTGGTACAATCACGGGCGATGTGCCCTCTTTGATTACAATTATAACACGTGGGTCCGA